>NC_071505.1:180035971-180661030 GCF_027887155.1 Malaclemys terrapin pileata
TTTGTTTCTCTTAAAAGAGAAAGCTTAAAACATGTATCTAAGTGTCATTGTGGGTCCACATATTAGGTAGGAAGTATTTGATAAATGAAAATTGGCAGGGTAGCATATGAAATTTTTGAAATCAAGAGAAGGCACACAACACACAAGTGCTGCTGCCATTTGTATCTGAGACTGCAACATTTCAATCTGTGTAAGTGGAAAATACCTCTAAGGTTAAAGAGAGCAGCTCTGAAAGAGATGGAAAAAAAATCAAACAAATTGTAAAACAACACAGGCTATTGCTGAAAGAAACTGTCAAGGAAGAAAAAGCCCAGGCGCACATACAGATCAATTGGTTAATACAGTAGTTAGGGTTTATCTTAAATCCCTGAATTCAGGCCAAGTAACTCAAAAGGAACTCTAGTTTTGTCCTGAAACTTGATATACAAAACACTGATGGGAGAAAAAAATGGCCATTTTCCACTTTCCCCACCGAAACCCCTCTATTGGGTGTAATGCTTTTTGAATGCCACAAAATTAATAAGAGGAAAATAAGAGCTAGTATATTTTAAATGAGAGTCCTTTGTGCATTTACTTCAAAAAGATGTTTGATTTAATGGCATTTGACAATGGAACTAGTCTTAACAAAATCAAATGGTATAGAGCATACAAGTTAACTAAGACATGCTTAACTGGGAAATCCACTCAGTCTAGATCAGGGCTCGGCAACCTTTGGCATGCGGCTCGCCAGGGTAAGCCCCCGGCGGGCCTGGCTGGTTTGTTTACCTGCTGCGTCCACAGGTTCAGCCAATCGTTGCTCCCACTGGCCGCGGTTTGCCACTCCAGGCCAATGGGGGCGGCGGGAAGCAGCGGCCAGCACATCCCTCAGAAGGAGCAGATAGGGCTAGTACAGAGCCAGGAATCTTTGTACAGATGAGGGCTGCAGTGAAGGGGCCTGCAGATAGTCTTTAGACATTAGAGAGGAAAACAAAACAAATTAACATAAGGGTGTAGCAAAAGGTTCAGGGAAAAGGCAGCTGATTAGAGGGTCACTGAGCTGGGTCTTGGAGTAGAGGATGAGCCTGGCTTCCCCTACTACTACTAGCCACTAGGGAAATGCTCCAGTCTGGGCAGTGAATGGGAAGATAGCATGAGACAGCTTGCATGGAGGGATGGACTTTGATTCCTTGAAAGGGGGAAAACACATAGTGACCTGGCTGGAGGGTCAAGCTATAAAAAGGGAGCAGGCGAGATATGAAGAGAGCATGATGAGTTTGAAAGAGAGAGTGGGTGGCAAGACATGTGAATGAGCAACAGAAGGGTGCATTGGACCTGGAAGGCACTAATCCCTAGAACAGGCAGGAGAAGGTATCCCAGTGGTAATTGTACCCTGACAGGTGCCATGATAAAAACTACACTTCACAACCTGCTTAAGGAAATGAAAGTCAAGGGGTGTTGGTGTCTAATCCCATTGGGTGCCTTATCCCATCTAATAACATATTCAAATTCCACACGAGTCTATTCCCTCCTGTCCTAATAATTGCTCACAAAACACATGTGCACCTGTGACAGTTCACTGGGTAACAAGGACAGTGAGTCACCTTGTTACCTTCTGCTTCCAGTGTGAAGGTGACTTGCTTGTGCTTAGCTGAGTGTCAGCTCCCTGCAGCCTGTTAGCCACCGAGTACTTTATTTTGGGTTTTGCCAGCTCTTACTTTGCATTGCAGGGTAACAGGTGCACCCCAGACCCTATGTCCCTTTAAAATGTTCCCCAGTGATATCCAGCCCCCAACACTGACTATACCTGGTATTTAAGTGAGCACTGTCCCCAAAGGAACAGTACACACCAGATGGTAAGAGCATCAGGACCAGCACTTTGCTTAACATCACAGCAATGAGATATTTATAGTGAAAATAATAATGTTTATAATCAGATTCAAGTAATCATGAGTAAGAGTATTGGAAACAAATGTTTACATATAAAACAAAAGCATAATATGCTTTCTAGAGACAAAATCTAACTATCAGGTTAACCTCCTGTCTAATGTAGTTTATCTTATCTAAAAATCTCTTGCAGCATTTTTCAGCCAAGGACTGAGATCCCATTTTCATGAATGTAAACACACTACCCATCTACTTCCAAAGTGCATGATGAGGTGTCTTATTTGCCTCCTACATATATCCCCAAAGTTCCTAGTCTATACTCAGAAAGGATAACCATTCATGGCTTTCCTATTTACTTCACATCTCTTTAACATCAGACTTGATATGTAAATGGGCAACCGTTGTATTAGCTTACAATGCTTAATTTACAGGATCACAGGATGACTATGAGCCGCCAATGTAATATGGCAGTTAAAAAAAAGCTAATGCAGTCTTGGGATGCATCAGGCGAGGTATTTCCAGTAGTGACAAGGAGGTGTTAGTACTGTTATATAAGGCACTGGTGAGGCTTCATCTGGAATACTGTGTGCAGTTCTGGTCTCCCATGTTTAAGAAGGATGAATTCAAACTGGAACAGGTACAGAGAAGGGCTACTAGGATGATCCAAGGAATGGAAAACCTGTCTTATGAAAAGAGACTCAAAGAGCTTGGCTTGTTCAGCCTAACCAAAAGAAGGCTGAGGGGAGATATGATTGCTCTCTATAAATATATCAAAGGGATAAATACCAGGGAAGGAGAGGAATTATTTAAGCTCAGTACCAATGTGCACACAAGAACAAATGGATATAAACTGACTATCAGGAAGTTTAGGCTTGAAATTAGATGAAGGTTTCTAACCATCAGAGGAGTGAAGTTCTGGAACAGCCTTCCAAGGGGAGCATTGGGGGCAAAAGACATATCTGTCTTCAAGACTAAGCTTGATAAGTTTATGGAGGGGATAGTGTGATGGGGACATTAGAGAGGAAAATGTCCCCATCACACTATCCCCATCATGTCAATCCTCCTGTTATTGCAGGGGTGCTTCTTAGAATATATTCTCCAAAATTGAGATAGCCTAATTTTGGCAATTAATTGATCTTTGACTATTAGTGGTAAATATGTCCAATGGCCTGTAATGGGATGTTAGATGGGGTGGGATCTGAGTTACTATAGAGAATTCTTTCCTGGGTGTCTGGCTGGTGAGCCTTGCCCACATGCTCAGGGCTTAGCTGATTGCCATATTTGGGCTTGGGAAGGAATATTTCTCCAGGGCAGATTGGCAGAGGCACTGGGGGTTTTTCGCCTTCCTCTGTGGCATGGGGCACGGATCACTTGCTGGAGGATTCTCTGCATCTTGAAGTCTTTAAACCATGATTTGAGGTCTTCAATAGCTCAGACATAGCTTAGGAGTTTATTTCAGGAGTGGGTGGGTGAGATTCTGTGGTCTGCGTTGTGCAGGATGTCAGACTAGACGATCCTAATGTTCCCTTCTGACCTTAAAGTCTATGATTCTATGCCAACAGAAAGATATACATTTATTACCATCTGTCTGGAGCAAAACCTGTTTTTCACCTCTGCCTTGTTACACACTTTAAAAACATATTTTCAGTATAACTCCTTACATATTATCTGCACATACATTTCAAAACATTCATGATCTGTGTGATCTAGCTTTCATTTAAGACCTCCTATGACATTCTGTGGTGAACCACAATGTTCAGACCAGAATCAGGATGTTCTTGCAACACCCTTGACAGTTGGCATTAAGGATTCCCTGGGTCACAACTCACCTTGTGAATCACAGCAGACATATCAATAAACCCTCCCAGCCAGCAACTGCCCCCCCTCCTTCTCAGATGCACAGGCATGCACGAGGCACTGAAATCAGTGAATGTGAACATTCTGGCAAAACAAATGGCTTATAGTGAGAGCTGAGACTCCTCAATTACTAGGATGTACAGCTCCTTTCTTCTCAAAGTCCAGAACTTCTCCTAGGAACCACTCACAAAAGAGATGGAAAAGACCTTTTAGGTCATCATGTCAATCCTCCTTTTTGTTATTGCAGGGGTGCTTCTTATAATATATTCTCCAGTACTTTTTCAATTTTAGTTTTAAATGTTTCAGGTAATTACCTTTCTACTATTTCCTTTGGTTTAACAAGGTAATCATAGAATCGGAAGAGACCTCAAGAGGGCATCTAGTCTGCTCCTCTGCACTCATTCCAGGACCCTAACAGGTGTTTGTCTAACCTGCTCTTAAAAATCCCCAATTAGGGGCATTCCACAACCTCCCTAGACAATTTATTCCAGTGCTTAACCACCCTGACAGTTAGGAAGTTTTTCCTATTGTCCAACCTAAACCTCCCTTGCTGCAATTTAAGCCCATTGCTTCTTGTCCTATCCTCAGAGGTTAGAACAACAATTTTTCTCCCTCCTCCTTGTAACAAGCTTTTATATACCTGAAAACTGTTATCATGGTCCCTCTAAGTATTCTTTTTTTCAGACTAAACAAACCCAATTTTTTCAGTCTTCCCTCATAAGTCATGTTTTATAGACTTTTAATCATTTTTGTTGCTCTTCTCTGGATTTTCTCCAATTTCTTCATCTTTCCTGAGACAATACTCCAGTTGAGGTCTAATCAATGTGGAGTAGAGCGGAAGAATTACTTCTCATGTCTTGCTTACAACACTCCTGCTATACATCCCAGAATGATGTTCGGTTTTTTTTGCAACAGTGTTACACTGTTGACTCATATTTAGCTTGTGGTCCACTATGACCCCCAGACTCCTTTTCGCAGTATTCCTTCCTAGGCAGTCATTTTCCATTTTGTATGTGTACAACTGATTGTTCCTTCCTAAGTGGAGTACTTTGCATTTGTCCTTATTGAATTTCATCATATTTACTTCAGACCATTTCTTCAGTTTGTCCAGATTATTTTGAATTTTAATCCTATCCTCCAAAGCACTTGCAACCCCTCCCAGCTTGGTATCGTTCACGGACTTTATAAGTGTACTCTCTATGCCATTATCTAAATAATTTATGAAGCTATTGAGCAGAACTGGACCCAGAACTGATCCCTGTGGGACCCCACTCATTATGTCCTTCCAGCATGACTGTGATCCACTCTTAACTACTCTCTGGGAATAGTTTTCCAGCCAGTTATGCACTTATTGTATCTCCATCTAGGTTGCATTTCCCTAGTTTGTTTATGAGAAGGTCATGCGAGACAATATCAAAAGCTTTACTAAAGTCAAGATATACCATGTCTACCCTTCTCCTTCCCCCCCCCTCCCCCGCCATCCACAAGGCTTGTTACCCTGTCAAAAAAAGCTATCAGGTTGGTTTGCCATGATTTGTTCTTGACAAATCCATGCTGACTGTTACATATCACCTTATTATCGTCTAGATATTTGCAAATTGATTGCTTAATTATTTGCTTCATTATCTTTCCGGCTACAGAAATTAAACGGAGTGGTCTGTAATTCCCCAGGTTGTCCTTATATCCCTTTGTATAGACTGGCACTATATTTGCCCTTTTCCAGTCTTCTGGAATCTCTCTCCCTTCCATGATTTTCAAATGAACTATATACATTGTTTTGAAATGTATTTTCGTTTAATTTCACATACCTTCAACACACGATTAGGAGGCTTTCTTTGATAGTTTGTCTAAATGTTTCTTTTTCATAATTTCATCCCATTAGATCACTGGGCCACCATAAACAAATCTACTTTTTTCTGGGGTCTTTCCAGACTTAAAATATATGTAGAATTGTTTCCTTATTTTAGCCATAAGTTAACTAAACTATACATATCTTTTATTCTTTTCTCATATTTTGCCCTTCTGACCCTCAGCTGTTGCAGTTGCTTTTTTATGAGTTCTCCCCTGTTTGTCTTCTGCTTTCTCTGATATTGAGGTGCCCAGAAATGAATGTACAACCTGTTTAATGTGAATACATCAGATGGGTTTCAGAAATGCTTATGATTCGAAAAGGGTGATGGTGGTTCTGGAAAAATTGGTAGTAATGGGGAGTTTACCCAGCTTACCTGAAGTCTTTCTGGCATCCCTTTAACTGGGAATGAGTTTAATTTCCTGTTAGGGGAGCTGTCATTGGTCCAAGGCAAGCCTCTATACAGAGCCAGGAGTGTAAAGTGATTACAAGAGTAGGAGTCCTAAGGACAGCCTGGCTATGGGGAGAGGGAACATCAAGACTCTTCTGCAGTTAGTTAAACACTATGTAACTTGAACCTCACTGAGCTGCTTTAACAGATAAAACTGTGGGTCTGTACAAGAGTTGGCTGGGGCTCAACCCGCTCCGGGGCGGCGGGGAGCCACACTAACTCACTACCCTTGAGGCTGGGGCACTTGGTCCGGTGGCACGATCTTCCCTGGCAGCTCTTGCAGTCCTGAAAGGTACAGTAGGTACCAACGTTATCCGGGCTCAGACCCTCAGTTAGGGCTGAGCAATGGTCAGCAAAGTTTATAAGCTCAGGCGCTAGGTCAGGGCTGAGCAACAGTACCACAGTATATAGAGTGTTTAAGCCCAGGCCCTAGGTCAGGGCAGGGCAGCAAATGCAGAGGCAAAGCTCAGGCCCTCAGGCAGGGCTGAGCACCAGTAATAGGCCTAAGCCTCAACAGGCCTAGGGAGGGGGAGAGTGCCACCCATGGGTTGGGTGGCAGGGGGGGACGCAGGCCCTCCCACTCCACTGTGTCCCAGCCCGGGGTGCTAGCAACGGCAGAAGACCTGCTGCTTAGTCAGTGGGGATCCTGGCCGCAACACACTGACATCGGCTCTGGCAGTGCTGCAGCCAGACTGGGGTCGGCTGCCCCCAGGCTACTTCCAGATGCCCCCTATGGGCCTACCTGGATGCTGGCGTCGGGGGGATCCTGGACCATGGGTTCGTCTGGCCAGGGATTGGTTGGCAAATCCAGGAGCTCCTCCGGATAGGAGGCACAGGGCAGGCTCGGCGGTTCCTCTGGGTAGTAGGCGCAGGACAGGCTCGGCAGCTCCTTGGGGTAGCGGGTGCAGGGCAGGCCCGGCAGCTCCTGGGGATCACTCCGGTCCACGGAGGTTTCCCAGCCCCGAGCTAGGCTGGAGACATCTGGTCTCTCCGGCAGCTGGGGCCAGACTGAGTTCTGAGGGCCCGGCTTTATACTTCTGGGTTGCCGCCTGACCTTCTGAGGGGCGGGCTCAGAACTCCCTAGCTCCGCCCACTCCGGCCTCCAGATGGGCTCTTCCCCTTCCAGGGTGGCGGGGAGCCACACCGACCCACTACAGGGTCATATAAACATCCCCAGACAGAGCACACACTACAGAGAAATATTTAGCAGTCAACTAACAGAACAAGTGTGAGGGGGAAAAAATTGTTAAACATTTGAGGATAAACTGAAGGACAACATCAGAAAATCTACGTCAGTTATACATTACATCCAGAGGAGACCATAAGTATCATTTCAAAGATAGTCAACAAAATGCATCCCCTCCTTCAGGACAAGCAGCATCCATAGTTTAATTATTCACAGGACAGAGGCAAAAGCACTTACTAGGAGTAAAGGTTTCATTTAAATATACATTGGTTTTAAAAAGTGCTGAAAACTAACCTATGTATAAAATATATTCAAATCATCTATATGTTTAAAAGGGCCATAGTTATAGAGAAGAATGTAGACTACAGAACAAGTTTTGAAATGATTTTTCAGTTTTTAACCAATCAAAACTCTCACTGCCTTCAGCAGTAGATTTGCCTGAGTATAAACTGAATACAGATGCCAGATTTGTCCCTATACAGTTATTTCCTTCTAGTCTCAATTGAAATTAAGATGAATAAATTAGATGGTATGGGCACAGATAGGACAAGAATGCAAAACCTCTCATGTTTTGAATGTATATCTAGTGCTTGCGAGAAGAGCTATTGCTTATATAAAAGCAGTAAGAATTCCAACGAAGTAATAATTAGAAAAGAATATTTGATGAATTACAGCAATATAGTCATTAAATGTGACTTTCAATGGAGTCACTTTTAGACAGCAATCTGCAAAATTTATTTCTGAGAAGTTGAGGTATTAATATCTTCATTTTTTAAAAGAATGATACACAAGCACAGATTTGTTTACATCTCATAAACATTAGATATTCAGCAGAAGCAAACAACATGGGTTGTTTCCTCCGCTGTTGAAACTGGGTGAAGATATCTAGAGGCTAGTGGAGTGCCATGTCCATTTAAACCAGCATAAACTCCAGCCCCACAAGTACAGTTTGAGTCTGTGTGCGCACATGTGTGTATCAGAGATACTTACAATGGTCAAAAGACACTTGCATTCAAGCATTAGGGGGTAGCCGTGTTAGTCTGTATCTACAAAAACAACAAAGAGTCTGGTGGCACCTTAAAGACTAACAGATTTATTTGGGCATAAGCTTTCGTGAGTAAAAACCTCACTTATGCATCCGAAGAAGTGAGGTTTTTACTCATGAAAGCTTATGCCCAAATAAATCTGTTAGTCTTTAAGGTGCCACCAGACTCCTTGTTGTTTTCATTCAAGCATTGTTACCTGCTTAATTGGAAGTAGCTTGGATATTGATATCCATACTCTACCTTTCTAAAGTACATGAGTTAAGTAGTAGTGTTTATGAGCTAAGTAGTTCTACTAAAACTTTGGAGTATCGGTCAGGGAAAGCCAGTTAGCTAGTTTTCATTCATTCAGAGTAGCACATTGAGAGCACACCTTTTTCCTCCCAGCCAAAGAAGCAGATTTCAGTATTATCATTGACATCCATGGGGCTACTTGCCTTAGAGAGAATGTGATTCCTCCTTCCCTGGAATCAGTTAACACAATAGGAAATTTCTATTTTTGTGTTGCTGAGAGAACAACAGCAGCAGTCTAACTTTATTTCATGAAAATTTCCTTAGGCTTACCAATAGGAGGCCTAGTAAAATTCATTCTATTTAACCTTGTTAAGGACTGCATCTTAGGTCCTAAGAAGGAAAGTATGCTTACCCAAGAAGAAGGGGAAAAGAAAACCACAAATAGGTCATAATAGGAGTAAATTAAACTTTGTTTAGGCTAAACTTGTCAGTATGTGAAAAACAGTTCTCACAAGAAAGAACTAGCTAGCTCCAGGTAAATAAAATGTAACTAAAGTATCAGTGGGAGCCAATATAATCATTGTATTCCGTTAATTAAATCTACAAAAAGTAAATGTCAACTCCAAGAATTCAGTTCCCCAGATATTCTTCTAGCAGGGTGAAATCACAAAGAGCCTGGCCTCAGGCTAGATTCAGACTCCTGTAGGCTCAATTGGATAAAACACACTATAAATCTTAAGGGCCATAGCACATAAGGAAGATGGAATTTGAGTTCTCACACATAGGATCTACAGTACAGGAAAAGGCAGAGCCGACCTGGGAATAGTTACTGAACAAAATGATCAGTCACATAAGATCATAAGCTCTTCACGAAAGAAATCTTGTCTACCTTTATGGCTGTGCAGTACCTAGCACAAAAGTCCCTAGTCAGAATCAGGGTACCGTGTTATGGTAGCATCTATAACTCTTAATCATAACTAAAAGTTGAAACCTAGTATATTAAATATTCATTTTGGTTTGTGTCAGGAAACTTAATTAACCTGTAGCTCCTTTCAATATCCCTGTTCATTTTTGCACTGTCTTTACTACTGATTTTCATGTCATCAGCACTATATATTTTTTTCTTTTTTTTTTTTTAAGGAGGTGCAGAATATTTAGGGGCTTTTTGTCTAGCAGAAAGACTTTCCAGCACATTCAGGTGGCAGAATATTTTCCATCTGGTTTTTGAAATAGAGATTATGGAATCATGCCAGTATTTAATGCTTCTGTCCAAACAAGTCATTGATTCTTTAATCTTCAGATTTATTTGGTACATTGCCTAGGTGCAACTGCAGTGCTGCTGTTCTCTTCTTTCCCAAAGTGAGAGAGAGAAATCCACCTCTCATATGGCAGATTTAACAAATTGATCAAGATCAAGTGTCATACCGTCTGTCCCTTATGTAAGGAAAGCATTGTTAGGGAAAGACTCCCATCTGGGCATATCTTCAATTTGCAACCAGTGCCATGAATCAATGAAGGCAAAAAGCATCAGGTAGGCCAGACTATACATGTTATCTAGCATCCAACAGGAAACCTATCTGCTGTGATGTCTTCTGATATCAGGTGTGGAAGTACATTGCTCCTATTTATTTTATTATTGCAATCCAGATCACAGGGTGAAACGCCCCACTCTGTAAAGATCTACAGTCCTTGTGGAAATGCAGTTCAGCAACATAAGATGACACTACATGAAATCATAAAAGACACAGAAACCCTTTTAGATGCTCCTGGCAAAGCTCAGGCAATGAGCCATATATAGCTGCAGTTTCCTGAAAAGGATATTCTAACTATACTTTTAACCTTCCACTCATGGTTCAACTGTTAAATGCTACAAAAGACTCCAAACCCATTGGATTTACTATTTATTTTGTTTCAAGTTATAAAAATGCACCCCTCTAGTTCTCTAGGTTTGTACTTAATTTTCACAACAATAGATTAGCAAATAGGACTCAATATCACAAAATGTGGACCAGTCTAAATCTTCAGAATTCAAGACTCCAGAACAACCACCCATCTGCTTGTCTCTCCCTCTCCTCTTGTGAGAGCCTGGAAGAACAGACAGGCCTAATATTATGATTTGATGGTCAATAAATCTGGGATCTGAGAATCCAGTGGGGGACATAAACTTCCCAGTGGAAGACTACTTGCTGAAAACACTCTGCCTTCAGCTTCCTCATAACAAACCAGAAGACAGTTAGTCTGAGCACTTCAGATTTCCACTGCTGTGATATCAGACAGAGGAGGTCTTGAAGCAATGGGATCAAGGCCATTTATATTTTTGTAGGTTAAAACCGACACCTTAAATTGCACTTATATGGGAATAGGAAGCCAGTGTGGATGGTGGGGTGTGTCCCCTGTGACGGACATCTTTTAACAGATGGATCACACAGTCCCAGCTAGAAATGGTCAAACATTTCTGTCAAAATTTTTCTTTCTTCCTATGGAAAATGACTTTTTCATGGAAAAAATCTTCATTTTGGTCAACATTTTTTGTCCTTTTTTTTTTTTAAATAGAAAAATAATTGAAACACATTTTCATTTCATTGATAGGATGAATTCTAATTCCTGCTGATGCATCCAAGGAATCTTCTGAGAGGACAACGATCAAAATTTCACTTATATGACCTATCTCTTTTGATTGACATCAACCATATATACTTTGTTACAATGCCATCCCACAAGGTTCTGATCAAGTAAATACTTAAGCATATGTTTAACTTTAAGCACATGAATAAATTCCATTGAAGCTTATGTATTTTGTTTGATCATGGCCTATATTAATTGATTGTAATGAAGGATGGTTAAAATTTTATTGCTTTATTATTCACAAATAAGATAGCCCTGAAACTTTCTGAAACTATGTGGAGCACATTCACCTCCATAAACAAGTGAATCTCATTAAAGAAAACAATCACATTAAAATGAATGTTTGCAGTTCAGCATTATTTGCTAACTACAATTATAAAATATTGTTCTATTACTGGAAATAAAGGTTCTTCAAACATATAGGGCTCAGAGGGAGAGAATCCTTTTGTACCTTTAAAAGCTTTTTTAAAAAAACCCTAAAAATTAATTAAACCAAGAACACCTTTCTAAAAGGAAAGCACATTGAACCTTTTGTTGGTTTTTTGTTTTGTTTTTTTTGGTTCTATAAATGATAAGGATATAGTTTTTACAACTAATCAAGAAGCAAAAATAGTCTAGACAATGCTTCTGGGGCTGATTTTCATTTACACTAACGTCACTTTATACCCCTCTGGTATGGAAAATGGTTTATGAAGTGGGCATAAACTATATTTACATTTTCTTCATCATCCATTTATCCTGCCAGAGAGGTGCAAAATGGCCTTAGCATAAAGGAGAATCAGGCTCTGATATTTACAGACCCTGCAAAGGAGACACATGGCTGCAAAGAGAGGCTGTCGTCTTAAAGATTAATTTAGTAAAATTGGAGCTTACTTTGTCATATTTTTTCCCTGCGAGGTTACATGTCATTCTAGTGGACAGGAAATACATCTTTACTGATCCTGATGAGGCAGGTAATTTCCTGGCCTCCAAGAGTTTTGATTGCTTCAGCCACAATTGAACACAATGAAGAACTTCAAGATGATTTAGAATTGACTGAAAACTCATCTTCCTACATTTTAGTAGAATAGTTTTTGGTAAGTTCCTACTGATTATAAGACTTAAGAGGTTTTGTATATATTTTAAGAAACTGAAAAGCTGATCCCAATGTGGAACTACATAGAGGTCACTTATTCCTCTGGTTTCTAGTCCAGTCTTATCCACACTGTGGTATTTCCTCCTCCCCCTCCCCATGCCAAATTTTATATGTATATATTCAACCACATTTGTTAGACTTTTTAGACTATTTTTAAATTTGAATCTCAAATTATACTCTTGCCATTTTCATGCAGTGGACAGATAGGAATTGTCATGTTAGTATGGATCAAAACTCAATAGTTTTTCTTTAGCCGTCACTTAATGTCTACTGGGTGTTTCAGAGAAAGGGGAAAATTTACTATAATGCACATTGCCAAATGTCCAGTGCTGTACAATAAACAGAGAATGTTTGTAGGGGAAAGGACTTTTCTTCCTGACTCCTTGATCATCTTAATATCCCCTGGAACATAGGAGTCAATAACCCTTTGTAATTCTTATCCTGTCCATTTTTTACTACAAATGCAGTTCTCATTCATATGCAATCTCTAATGCTTTTAACAATCTTGCTATGCTATTTGAATCAACAATGTCCTTTTAAGCGACTTTCACAGTTTAATTATACATTGCTTTAGAAAGCGTTTTTCTATTCATTTTAAATTGTTTGCCTTTTAATTTCAACAAATGTCCTCTCGCTCATTTTGTGAGGCAACCTGAATTGCATTTTCTAGAATAATTATAATTATTTTTCTTCTTCCTCCAAGACAAAATTAAATAATCTGAAGTTTCAGATTTAGCCCCGACCCTGCAGTTAGCTCAGTGCAGGTAGATCTTGGATTTCAGCATGGGTCCATCCATGCGAGGTGTTGCAAGATTAGTCTGAGTGAATGATGATCACCACTTTTACCATGAATATTTTGTGTACATACCTTTATAGTTTACACAATATTAGCTGGTATACTAGGCTTTGGAATACTACTGGTATTCGGTTTTTTTGTTTTATTTTTTTAATTTAGCCATGGATTTCAGGTGATACAGCTTAGAGTCTTTTTGTTCACATTAATTTATCACACCTAGAGTTTTTGTATAATCCTCATTTTCATACAGTACATTTGAGCTTTCTGATCATTTAACTAGTGGGGTACTCATTAGAAAAAGACTTATTCCTATAACAAGACATGGATCAAATTGTTGCCTAAAATTCAGATGCTGAATGAAGCAAAATTTTATGCTTAAACTCTTTATATTATTTTTATTTCTATGCCTTTTCACAAGTAGTTTGCCTATAATATAACAGCTTTTGTTTATGGCTGCAAATAATAAAATGCTGATTATATGGAATTCACTTCATATTCAATACTTTTTTAAATTTAGATCGTTCCCCCTAGTCATCAGGCTAAGTAAAACAAATCAAGGTCACCGTCTTCCTACCATGAAATTTCAGGTTGGAGCTGAAGAATAAACAAATTACAACTTTGTAATGAAAGTAAATATGAAGCTTTTACAACTATTAAGGATGAATTCAAGGCTGTGGCCTGGTTCCTAAATCTTCTGGTTTTAGAGATATGGAGTAAGCTTGAAAACTTTGTTTTGCTGGCATAGGATAGTATTGAAGAAGGAAGGTGGCTAGAACCACTGTGATGACCCACATTTGGACAGAACGGGAGTGCTGGTATGGGGGAAACAGATTAAATAAATTTACTGAGTAAATAAAGTGATTAGACTTGATAAGAAGCAGAGAGAGGAAAAGATCTTTAATAGCAGACAAATAAGAAGAACCTTCAGGCAGTTCACAAGGATACCAATATATCAATCCATGAGCGCTTTCAGTCATAGATCAAATATAATAAAATACCTGCATGCTTTAACACAAGAAGCATGAAGGACAAACAAGGGGAAACTGGAAGCTGTGACTAACATAGAAAAATGATATAGGAGAGTTGACAGAAACACGGTGGGAAGAGGTACTTGACTAGCTAGTAAACATGGAGATTTAGACTCCAGCAATAACAGGAAGCAGAAAGAAAAGAAGAAAGCATATGGCTAGAATTAACACAGCAATCAGGGAAGTTATGAATGGATAACACAGTAAACTGTAATCAAACAACTAGAATAGGATGCTAGAGACAAAATCTACTATAGACGTCCCTAACTAAATAAAAGGAAATGTAATAATGATGGACTGTAGCACTACTCTTACGCTGGGAAGTAGTGTCCAGAATTTTAGGATCAATTCTTAAAACAATTAGTAAAGGGACAGGAGGCAGTAGTGGTCTTTACAATACAGAAGTGATTAAAAACATATAATGTAATATTGACCATATACATTACAGTTCATACAAAGGTGGAGGGAAAGGATTACCTACTGCTGAATTTAATTACTAAGGCCCGAATTAGCTAGGTAGTTGGGCATGTGAATAGTCCAGCTGAGGTCAGTGATTGGGGCACTCACATATTTAAAGTTATACACTTGCTTAACTACCTTGCTGAATCAGGCCCTAACTTTTTTTTAAAGACAAACATAATTGTCAACAGTACAAATTATTTTCTTGTATAAGAATTAAGAGCAAGGGTGAGATCAGACAACATAAATGATACATGACAGTAAGTAATCTTATTGCTATGAAAATTATATTTTTAATTAGTTGATCCCATTGGCCTTCATTCTTCAAATAGTTCAGTGGTTAATCTAATATTGACAATAACATAAAGGTGGGGGGGAAAGTAATACATAATGCAGCTAATATGTAAATCAGATTAAAATACTGCTAGTAGGGGTGCAGCAAATAAAAGAATGTAGTGTAATGGCATTCTCATGTGGATAGTCTTCTCCAGGTCTAAACAATAAACTGTTTGTATGAGTTGAAATACAGAGTTTCACTTTTACCTATTCCCTAACTTTTTCAAAGATGAAGTTTGAAAAATTAACATTTAAAAAAAAGTGTTTAAAAATAGACATTCTATTGCATTTGGTGGCAAAAAGGGGGGAGAAAGAGGGGAAAACACACCCTATATGTCAAAAATAAAAAAAATTGAAAACTAAAATGAAATGAAACTTTAAAAAAAATGATTTTGACATTTCCCAAGAAACTTTTAAAAGTTTATTAAAAATGATATTTCTCTAGGAAAATTTTTGAAACAATTCCTTTTTGAGAAGGAAAAAAAAGGAAAATTTGGACAAGTTCTAATCTTTTTACAACCAGATGGATACTGCTACTAAAACTCCACAGTGGAGGTCATCCTGATATAGGAACATTTCCCTCAAAGGGTATGTCTACACTTCAATTAAAAACACTCCTCTAGCCCATGCCAGCAGACTTGGGCTCAGGCTAAGGGGCTGTTTATTTGAAATGGAGCCAGAGTTCTAGGTCCCTCCAAGGTGGGAGAGTTCCAGAGTTTGAACTACAGCCAAAGCCCAAACATCTACACCACAATTAAACAGCCTCTTAGCAAAAGTCCCTTAGCTCGATTCAGATGACATGGGCCAACAGCGTGTTTTCAACTGCAGTGTAGGTTAAGTGCTGTTTGCTGCATCTCCTTTCTACCTAGTAAGTATAGCTACTGGCATGTTTACCCTCTCTTGTTATTAAGAAGGTGACACATAACACAAATCAGATTGCAAAGGTGAGTGCATCTTCCCAGACTACAGTAAGTTTCATTTTTACTCAACTGACTATGACAAAATAGCCTGATATTAAAAATCCTTCAGGGAAACTACCAGACAAAGATCTACCTCAGAGATCGGCAACCTTCGGCACGCGGCCCACCAGGGTAAGCCATCTGGCAGGCCGGGCCAGTTTATCTGCCGCATCCACATGCTCAGCTGATCTCAGCTCCCACTGGTCTCAGTCCACCGCTCCAGGCCAATGGGGACTGTGGGAAGCCACAGCCAGCACATCCCTCGGCCTGCGCCAATTCCCGCAGCCCCCATTGGCCTGGAGCGGTGGACCGCAGCCAGTGGGAGTCGTGATCAGCCATACCTGCGGACGGGGCAGGTAAACAAACCGTCCCAGCCCGCCAGGGGCTTTCCCTACACAAGCAGCGGTCCCAGTTTGAGAACACTATCATAAAGTAAGACCAATTAAATATTTGAAGTTTAGTTTGGTGGGTAAGATTTCTGTTTCCCCAGATCAGCTTTAGAGTTACAAAGGCATGTCTGGCTTTTGCTATTCTGGCTTGAATGTCTTCATGTGTTCCATCTGTTGTACTTACAATGCTTCCAAGATATGTGATAGGTCAGACCTCTTCTATGTCAGTTCCAGAAAGTGTTATTGGTGTTCCTTGTGTGTTTGTTCTGATAATTTTAGTTTTTCTTGGTGTTGATTTTCAACCCTACTATTTGTGCATAGGCCTAGCTTGCATTTCTTTATGGCAGTGGATCTCAAACTTTCCAGACTATTGTACCCCTTTCAAGAATTTGATTTGTCTTGTGTACCCCCAAGTTTCACCTCACTTAAAAACTTACACAATTAGACATAAAAATACCAAAATGTCATATCACACTATTACTGAAAAATTGCTTAATTTCTTATTTTTATGATATAATTATAAGATAAATCAATTGGATATAAATATTGTACATACATTTTAGTGTATAGTATATAGAGCAGTATAAAGAAATCATTGTCTATGAAATTTTAGGTTGTATTGACTTTGCTAGTGCTTTTTTACGTAGCCTGTTGTAAAACTCGGCAAATATCTAGATGAGTTGATGTACCCTCAAAGACCTCTGAGTGCCCACAGGGGTATGTGTATCCCTGGTTGAGAATCACTGCTCTATGGGTATAGGAAAGCAAGTTGATGTCCTCTACAAAGTCAAGGTCCCCTAATTTCTTTTCTTGAAGCATAAAGTACAATTAGAAGTGACATATTACTTACAATTGAACATTGCTTATGCTTTTGAAAAGTAAGTTTTATCTTACTGTTTGCTTTTAATATCTGTTATTAAATTTCCTGGTTATTTTTTAAGTGACATTTTTGTTAAAAAAAAAAAAAAAAGAAAAGCTTATTTCCATAGTTCTAGTGTTTCTCTAACTCAGTGCTAAGAAAGCACATTTTTTAAAAAAAGATAAAGTAACTAAGAACATACAGTTTTGAACAGTCTTGGCAGTTTATAAAATATTCCCATTTTGTTTTTCTCTCTTTTCGTAATGAAATTACCCTCAGTTTTTACCGTAAGAAAGAAAGGCAACAAACTTAAAGCTGATAATAGGAATTATTATTTTTACATAATGCAAATTAGGTTGTGGCACTCATAACATCAATGCCATCTTGTTACAAAGAGTTTATTATTAGGATTCAAACGAGAAATAGATATTTATATGAACACTGGATTAAAATAAAGAGATATAATAAAGCCTCATGCTTCAGAACATAAACCCACCACTAACTAATGAAAGTTATGAAGATACCTTGTATAAATTGTGCAATATGGGGTTTCCTGAACCTTCTCCTGAAGTATCTGGTACTGATCAAATGTTCAAGAAGGATATTGGACTAGGTGGATCATTGAGCTGATGCACTATGGCAATTCCTATATCCACTAAAGGCAAAGATAAAACTGATATTTCTTAAATATATCATGGCACATACTGCATGCTGGTAGTTTGGACCTGACTCTACTACAATATTATTTCATGCTGAATTCCCATGGTTATCAGTGGACTGCTATGCCTGGAGCAATAGTAGGGTATGTCCTAAAGAATTGTATATAAGAAACTTATTGGCAGTGTAAATATCACATGGCTCAATTCACCAATTCTTTCTTGAAACAATCATACTGATTTCACCACTGAAAACTTTTGCAAATGCTCCTGAGATTGCATTATACCAATACTATATACCATCAGAAAGAAATGTGACATGTAACAGTACTTTTGTTTTCCTCCAAATAAACAGCCAGAGTCTGATCTCAATTATAATTGTACAACCCTAGTGTAACTCCACTGTCAAAAGAATCTGGTCCTAAAAATGAACTCAAGCTAGAATCTTTGAAATTGTGAGGATTGGAGAGTTTAGGTTTGGCTCTTTGGTTCAGAATCTACTCCAGCAGTATTGGTTCCAGATGGGATCCAAAACCAAAGAGATCTTCTGTATGTATTTTGTTCAGATGTGGTCAAATATGCCATAAATGTCACAAGAACAATAGACTGTATAATATTTTGTATATGCTTTCAGATCTCAGATCAAGTAAATGCAAAACCTAGCCCTAGCTCAGTCCCAACATTCAAGTTCTATTGGGAACCTAATGCTCTATCTCAACCCAAACACCTACTCTTTGATCCAATTATTCTCTAAAAAATGGCCAAATATTCTTATTGTGTTTATTAGAGCAGGGTGGTTTCCATAGATTTTTTTCAATGGAAAATTCAGTTTAGACAGTTAAAATTTTTCACAGGAAATTTTAACTTTGTCAAAGTATTTTTTTTTTAATTTTCAGGAAAATTAAAATAAAATATTTTGCTTTTTTGAACTGATGCAAAATGTTTCATTTCAAGTCAATTCACCATTAAATTGCATTTCCCTGTGGTGATACATTGCCTCATGGGAAGTGTGGTTTAATGCCTCCCATTCTGTCATGTGAGCTGGGATCCTTGGACAACTAGGTTTCCCCTGGTGCAACAATGTCTACCCTGTGATAGAATGGTGTGTTGCATCATGGGAGATGTACGCCAGTCAGTGAGCCTGGACCACAATTCCCATAAGACAAGATGCCACCAAAATGAAGTGTATTTTAAATGTTGAACTGACTCATTTTTAGTCAGTTCAACAAACTGAAATGAAACATTCTGAATCAGGAATATCAAGCTGTTTCATTTTAACTGAAAATGCCAAAATGAAATGTTTCACCATTTCTGATTTTTTTTTTTTTTTTTTTTTTGGAACTTTAGGTTTTGGAATTCAGTATTTTAACTTAGTCCCAAAACATATGCTGAAATATTAGGGTTTCCATCCCTGCAGGATGGAAAATGCTATCTTTCATTCAGTTTTATTTGCTGAAAATAAGTGCTTAACCTCAGTTTGAGACAGCAGGGCCAAGGCCTTGTTATCAGCAGAATATTTTGTTTTGGTTATTTTATACCATATATTAGGTAATATATGCTAAATAATGACATGGTAAAAGCCTCGTGTGCACAAGGCACAACTACAGTGTGCATACGAGGCTGTTACCATATGTTAGCTAACATCTGGTAAACAAACCCACACCTTTTTTTCCTAGTATGGGTGCACACCTAGTGATTAAGCATGAGGAGAGGAGATAAAAACTCCTCTGGGCCCAACTGAATTGCTCTATTGCCCATTTGTACCAACTATGCTGGTTCTAAAGTATTTCAAAGCAACTACATGACCTACTCCCAAGAGCATACTCCCAGCACCAAGGGGTGTACTAGGGTATATCAAGCACAAGTGGGAGTGTTCCAAGGATGAAGTTATGGCTAGGATGGTCCTAAACCTTGGCTATTCTGCAATAGGAGACAAGGACAATAGGAACCATGGGCAGCCAAGCTCAAGTCAGGTTAGCCCTTTGGATGGAGGAGGAGGGATCACACACATGCCCTTCTGTCAGTCTTTCAGGCCTTGCACCAGACTCTTAAGCAGTGCAATAATTAATTCAGCCCAGAGTCCTAAACCCAGTTTTGAAAATGACTCACAGGGTAGCCTTGGATAAGTCATTTAGCCTACCTCCGTTTTCCCATCCTTAACATGAGATTGCAATTGAAGTTGGTTTAAAAAAAAAAACATACTTTTTTCGATCCAAGAACCTGGCTTTTTCATGTCCCATGTGAATGCTTTAACCATCAGGCTGTAGAATTAGTCTTTCTCATTCTCTCCTGTTGAAGCTGTTCCACTTTGTATAAATGATTAAACAGTCATTGGGCCAGAAAAAGACTGAGTGACTCTATAGTCTGGTGATTACAGCACTTGCCTAGAATGTAAGAGCCAGGTTCAAGTTCCTGTTCCAATCAAACAGAGCAGTCTCTCTCTCTCTCTCTCTCTCTCTCTTTTAATGGAATTGCTATTCTCTAGCCAGTCCTAGCTATATTATTTATCTGCTTCCCAGGGAGGATTCAAACCATTAGTGTTTTTACAACCATCTGAAAATATCAATTGCTGTGTGTTTACTTTCCAAAGACTATAAAGATAACTGTGAAGTCACAGTGCCCTTGGAAAGGTAAGAGTCTCTGCAGTCCTAGAGTGCAGACAGCTTAGAAAAATAGTCTAAAAGTACACAAGGCAGGAGCAAATTTCTGCCTGGAAGTGTTGCTTCCTTGTCTTATCAGTCAAAGCCACATTACAGATGGGCATTGGGAGGATGTGGTAATTGCTGTTACCATGAGAGGTGGATTAATGATGGTCTTGGTCCATGAAAAAATGTGGGGTTTCAAGCCTTTTGTGGGAGTACAGACAAATCATGTTTCCCTTTTTGTGGAGCATCCTTCCTCTAGCACGTGACAACCTCTCCCTGTGGATGCCTGATCAAATAATTTAAAACATCATTATTTAAAACATAATTAAGAAGATGTAAATGTAACCAAGCCCATCTAATGAGCTTTTGTTAATAACCTTTATCTGTCTCATACCCATCTACTCTTATCTCTTGTTTTACTCTACTCTACTTATTATATGTTCTTATAGCGCCCTCATCACCATAGTATCAAGTTAAATGACCAATATCTGTCACATGTGATATGACTCAATCTAAATCAGATGGTAAACTCAGGGGAAGGACCTGTATTTTTAATTACCTGTACTATGGTCCAGTGCATTCCTAGGTATCACAGAAATAGAGCACCACCACATGAATACAGTTTGAAGTTCTGTAGGAAAGTCTAGCATAAAATAAATGCAACAGTTTTGGAACCTGGTAGGCTTTTTCTTAAGGGTTCAGTGGCCATGTTTCCTCAAAGAATTCCCATCCAGCTACTGACAAAGCTGGCTTGTCTGGTGAGACAACACTAGAGGAGCTGCAGCTGCAGGTCATTAGTTCTAAACGTTGATGTTTGAGTCTCTTCCCTAGGCTACTGTTAACCTCTTACCTAGGATTTCTTTAATAAGCAGGCAAAGACTAGAACTATAAACAACAGCAGAAGCGCCCAGAACTGGAGACACAACAGAGGAGAGACTTATAGAGTATAATATGTTTTTTGCTCATAACAGGAATCATTATTTTGTAGGTTGGACCTTTCCTGGCAACTCAGTTAATAAGCAGCATGGTTCAGGGCCCTTCTACTCTCTCAGCCAGTCATTAACTGCCAGATGATGCCTTCCTCATCTGCATGACTGCTTAGGTTAAATTTAAAATGATCCCAATTATTATTTGTTGATCACGATACTTGATATTTTTATAATGTTTTTCACCTGTAGCTCTCAAAATGCTTTATAAAAGTTTTTATTATCCCATTTTTCCAAAGGGAATACTGAGGCACAGAGAAGTTAAGCATCTTGCAAAATATATCAGACTGAGTCAGGGGATTACAGAATTTGATGTAATCACTTGCACTCTTTATCTAGTTACATCTAAAATCAATTTTCTAATATGCAGGACATTAATTATAACATTCCTCATACCTATGTGAATCAAAGAATGAATGTTATAATCCAGTTTTATCAGAATGTAAAGTTACAGTACACTCTGCATCCTCAACCAGTTGTGCTAGATACTATACAAAGAGTTAGACTTTGCTCCTGCCCCAAGGAGCTTACAGTCCTAAAACTTGATTAATCAAATATGAATAATCAAAGTTTAGTAATAAAATTGGATTCCATAACTTCCATTTTCCAACTGGCTACCTCCGATGGGACAACAAGTTTTCCTCACTCCTCCTTTTGTACTACATACGCCCCTTATTTTATCACTTTAAAAACAAACATTTTTAACAAGTTTAAAATGTTGAGATTGCTAAAGCCAAATAACACCCTCCTCAAAACCACAAAAAAGAGGAAAATACAGAGTAAAGCCATATATTGACATAAATCACCTTCTTATACACACATGCTTGCAAATGCTCACTAGATAAATGTTTCAAAAGCACCAAAGTCCCATTTTTGAAAGTTCCTAAGTAATTTAGGAGCCTAAGTCACACAGACTTTCCATGAGAGTTGGGCTCATATGTGACATATGAGTTTATGAAAATTGTTCCCACAATCTCTATTAGGAAGCAAGTGACAGGACACCTTAACTCTGCCACCTGGGGGATGATACTGTGTGTTTGGGATGATTATATTTTTTCAGACTATGTATGGTTCTGGTTTTGTCATTATTTGCTTTTTGAAAGGTTACTAGATTAAAATTGTTTTAATAATATGAAAAGGTAAACTATATATTGTGTGTGTGTCATTGCTTGGTTTGTAACGTAATAGTTAGTGTTTATTAGCCAAAGGAGAGAAAATAAATGTGCTTTTGGCATTCCATGCCATATAAAATAGTGTTAAGATTGTTTGGGTATAACCTGATTTTATGGTTCTGCTCAGCTGTTCCCCTACCTGCATGTCATCACTGGACCGTCACTACTTTTCTGTTTGAATGCTCTACTTTGCAAATTAAGTGAGCATCCATATTTCCTACATTGCTGTCTTCTTATAGTTGCCTTCCAATGACTTCTATGCTGCCTCATAAGCCTGGAATGCCCTCCTTAATCTTGTACACTCTGCTAGTATGTCTCAATCTTTTCAGGTTGGCAACCACTTATTTGAGTTGTGGGTTTTTTTTTAAATTACAACCCCTTTATATGTTTACTCACTTTTGTTGTAAATGTATCTGATAATAATGATACATTTACAACATAACTTCTCAAAACATAAACAAATTTATTAAGAGAATAGATTAATTTGAAGGGTGGAGGATACTTGAAGATGGTTGCCTACATGGACATGAAAGAGAACTACAACTGCTATGTTTGATGTCACAAACTTTGAAGGCTTTGGCCATCCCAAAGTTATTCCTGATTTTTTTTTCTTTGCTTTTGACTAGATAAACTTTTACAAGTTGCAATCCCCCAATTGTCTTTCATGACCTGCTTCAGAGTCATAGTGTTCTGGTTGGGTAACTGTGTGATACAGCATTGATCACTATATCAGAGGGGTAGCCGTGTTAGTCTGTTGATTGATTTACATTGTATTTTGCTGTGGTGTAAGACTTCCAAATTAAAAAATAATAATCTTTGAGCTTTTCTCTCTCTCCTCTATGTGCTTTTGGATGTCATTATAATTACATTACTATAAAATAATTTTAAATACCTTGTAAATATTAATGCAAAAATAATTGTATACACTGATTGCACAGGTGTTCTTTGCTCTTTAAACATACAAAAGTCATATACATTATAATTTCAGGTACGGTTAGGGACCCAAAATATCATACAGGTATTTTGATGATAGAGTATTTTGTTTAGTAGTGAAAACTGAAAGAGAAAAAGTTTAAGTGTAAAAGAAAAACAAACTTTACAGTATATGGAAAAAAAGCAATTCCTCAATTTCTCGGTCCAGAATTTGATATTTATGTGGAAAGATCGTGCAGACTTGTGTTTATGAAGGGTTCTTAATGTTGATTTGTTCTGAAGTGTAATGTTGATAAAGATATCTTGCTGGAATATGTCATTCATAGAGAAAAATGTCAAACATTCCTTTTTCTTCTAAGAAAACAGCGTGGGGCTGACTGTAAACCCAACGGTAACTCTTCTGTACCCAGCTGTCATTTGATGTATTGGCAAGCGAAGGAAGGAAATTGGTATGTGTCTAAATCACAGTCTATTAATAAAATCAGTTTAGACATTTACAACAGACATCTCATCATGAATCTTTTCTCTTAAATCAACAAAAACCTTCTCTAAATAGGGAAATAGTAGATAAATTTTACATCTCGTCTGCTTTTTGTAATTTCCCTTCACAATCACCTGCCGAATTCTCCCATCTCTGAAGAAGAAAACATCACAAAAACAGACAAACAAACAGCACAAAGTTTTAATGGAAGACAAAAAGAAAATTTTTTTTTAGGGAGCTGGAGTGGAGGGGGCATTTAAGAGTTTCCAAGAAACTGGACTGTGGATTTAGACATCCAAAGTATGATCTTTGAATACTCTTGTGTCAAGATTCTACTTGGTCTACGCAAAAAAAAAAAAAAAAAAAAAAAAAAAAAAATCTTTAAGATGTGTTTATCTTCAAATAATGTCTGCAACTGAGATGTTTTGGAAACATACATTCCAGTGACACTGAGCACAGTGCTGAACACCACATTCAAGTCAATGGGAATGCTGAGCACTTTTTATACTGTAGTAGGGCTGTGATAAGCACTTAAAACTTATATAGCCATTGCTGTGTGTCTGATGCAAGCCAGACACAGACGCAAGCAACAAAAAGACACAAAGAAAAACATAACTATACTTGAAATGGTTTTTACTTGAGATTTATATAAAATGAACACACACCCAAGCATATGCATATACACTTCTGAACCTAGTCATGTACAGAAGCAGTAATAGGTTTGTAATATGATTTTTATTTTATATACACACATCCAACTGCATGTGCATATAAATATACACACACTTCTGAACCTAGTCATGTAAAGAAGCAGTAATAGCTTTGTAAATGTATGTTAATTGTTTAAAAATCATCCAACTTTGACCCAACTATGTACTCAGAGACACACACACATTGTGGGATAAATTTTAGCCTTGATCTCTTTTTCTAGGCGCTCTGGTGAGGACAGGTGTGTAGTTGTTACAGATGAGTAGACATAGTTTGAATCATGCTGGCTGTGAAGAGTAGATGCCAATTGTCAGAGAGGATACAGTGCACAGAATTCTTTATAGTGACTTTTAATATAAGTGCTCATTGCCTCCTGTCAGAAGCCATCAGGCAGTAGCGGATTTACCATGGAGCCACTGGTGCCATGGAGCCGGGCCCACACTCCAGGGGGGTCCCGACCAGGCTCACTCTTCTCCGCCCCCCACTCTCTCCTGTGGGGGGCAGAAGCTTGGTGCTCCTGGCGGTGAGGCTCCTGCTGCAGTAGGGCAGCCAAGCTCCCCATCCCCTGCCTCTTCTCACAGCTTGCTCCCTTCTCGCCCTCCCCCTCCCTGACGCCGATCAGCTGTTTGGCGATCAGCTGTTTGCTGGCAGGAGGGTGGGGGAGGAGCACAGCTGCAGCATGCTCACCTGGGGAGAGGAGGCAGAGAAGAGGCGGGGGGGGTCTTTGGGGAGGGGGGGTGGAACGGGCAAACCCACTCTGATTGCAGAGCTGCACAGCCAGGCTGAAAAAAGAAGGTGCTGCTCAGCTCCCCGGACTTTGCAGCTGGACAGCACCTTCTGGGTCCTAGTGCTGGTTGAGCTCCCTTCTGTGTGTTGGGAGCCATCCTTCATCTTGTACAACAGTGAGTGCCCATGGTGGGGCAGGCAGGGCAGGGGGACAGAGGCAGTAGGGAAAGAAGGGAGTGGGATGGGGAGGAGATGAGTGGTAGGGAAGGGGCAGGGGATGGGGTAGAGAAGGGGATAGGGCAGGGATCGGCAATCTTCGGCACACGGCCCGCCAGGGTAAGCTCCCCAGTGGGCCAGGCCAGTTTGTTTACCTGCCACATCTGCAGGTTCGGCTGATCGTGGTTCCAGGCAAATGGAGGGCTGCATGACGAGGGATGTGCTGGCTGCGGCTTCTCGCAGCCCCCATTGGCCTGGAGCGGCGAACCACAGCCAGTGGGAGGCACAGTCGGCCAAACTTGTGGATGCGGCAAGTAAACAAACAGGCCCGGCCCACCAGGGGGCTTACCCTGGTGGGCCACGTGCTGAAGGTTACCGATCCCTGGGATAGGGGAAACGGGGGCCCAGCATGCAGATCCCCTTGGCAGCAGCTGGGGCTCCCCTGTTAAGCAGGCCCATCAAACCCTCACCCTGGTAAGCCCCACCTCCCCTGCATCTGTACCACCCCGATGAGCCCCCCCAGACACCCTCCCCACTGAGCCCCAACCACCTACACCTAGACACCCACCCAAATGAACCCTGTAGATAAATCTCTGTATTTAGCATTTTCACATAACTTTCATCTGACTTTGTATTATGCCTCTTCATATAACCCTGTATTAAGCTATTTTCATACAACTTTGTATCAAGTCCTTTGATATAGGAACTTTGTATCAGATCCCTATGTAGAAAAACGTATAGAAAACTTTGTGTTAAGCCTTGGTATAATGTTATAGCCCCTAAGGATAGTTAAAGTAGAAGAAAAATGTCTTTTTGCTAGGAGTAGAATAAGATCTCTTCCCGCCCCCCCTTAATCAATTGCCGTGTTGAATGAATGAGGTGTGAATGAGCAAGGGGTGGAAGGCAGGCACCTCCAGACAGCTAGTTGGAGAGGGGATGGAAGCCAGACCCAAGGACAATCAAACTTGTCAAGTGGGCTCAACTAAAGAGCAGACATATTGATGGCCTCGGGGGACGGGAGGGGAGGAGGGTTAGAATCAAGCACCTTCTTTTGGAAACAACCTCTTTGAACAGTATTGTGACAACACCCAGAAGGAAGCAGCACAAAGGACCAACAGACACAGATTTTGAATCTGGTATAGATTTTCATGAGGGGGAAGCTGCTATAAATGTGAGGTGTCTTGCAGAGGACCCTGGGTCTTGTCAACATTGAAGCATTGATTCAGATCGGCAGAAGCCCGGCTCCACCCCTCCCCTATCTAACCCACCTGGCCAGTGAAGTTAAGGGGAGCAACTAGAAAAGGTTCAGAAAAGGGCAACTAAAATGATTAAGGGTTTGGAATGGGTCCCATATGAGGAGAGATTAAAGAGGCTAGGACTCTTCAGCTTGGAAAAGAGGAGACTAAGGGAGGATATGATAGAGGTATATAAAATCATGAGTGATGTGGAGAAAGTGGATAAGGAAAAGTTATTTACTTATTCCCATAATACAAGAACTAGGGGTCATCAAATGAAATTAATAGGCAGCAGGTTTAAAACAAATAAAAGGAAGTTCTTCTTCACACAGCGCACAGTCAACTTGTGGAACTCCTTACCTGAGAAGGTTGTGAAGGCTAGGACTATAACAGAGTTTAAAAGAGAACTGGATAAATTCATGGTGGCTAAGTCCATTAATGGCTATTAGCCAGGATGGGTAAGGAATGGTGTCCCTAGCCTCTGTCTGTCAGAGGATGGAGATGGATGGCAAGAGAGAGATCACTTGATCATTGCCTGTTAGGTTCACTCCCTCTGGGGCACCTGGCATTGGCCACTGTCGGTAGACAGGAAACTGGGCTAGATGGACCTTTGGTCTGACCCGGTACGGCCTTTCTTATGTTCTTATGTTGGTAACATAAACAAGACGGAGTGTGTTTGTGTGTGTGTATGTGAGTGCATGAGTGTAATATAGATCATATGCATATGATACAATGTTGATTGATGCATGTATTACAAATGAATGTGGCGTTTGCCTTATTCCCCCTGAAAAGATCCTGTGCAGTACTTTAAGTAAAACAACCACACCTCCCCTGCACCCAGAATCCGCCCCCACTGAGCTCCAACCACTTTCACTTGGTCCCCCCTGCAGACTCCCATTGCCCCTGCACCTGGCACTTCCCTGTGCATCCAGATCCCCCACTGAGCTGCCTGCACCCAGACTTCCCCCCACAGAACCCTCTTACCCCACATACAGAATCCTCTTACTCCCATCTGGATACCCCCACACTAAGTCCCTCTGCACTTGAATCCTGCTTCCGGGCTGAGCCTCCCTGCCCACATCTAGTGTGCCTGGCAGAAAAAGGGGCAAGGCCCAAGGGTGTTTCGACGGCAGGCATGGCCCTTGTGCTGTGTCAGGGTCAGGGTCAGTCTCACTGCCAAGTCCCTGTCCCAGGGGGGTGGGGGAGGTTGCAGGGTATTCTCCCACCTCCATGCAGCCAGTGGCCTGTGCTCCCCACTTCCGTGGTGGAGCTTCCACATTTATTTATTATAAAAAAAATCAGAATTTTAAAATATTATGCACAGAATTTGATGCAGAATTCCCTCAGGAATATGGGGCACTGTACAGCTGTGATGGTGGGACTGTGAAGGGGGTGCTGGACAGTAGGGGATCTGTGGGTGGGGAAGCTGGGCAGGGGGTATGGTGTGCAGGGTGCTGTGCAGTTGTGGTGGGAGGTCAGCGGGAGGGGTCTCTAGGCAGGGGGTGCTGGGCATAGGAATCTGTGGGGGAAGTCTCTGAGTGAGGGGGCGCTGGCATAAGGACAGGGCACTGGGCAGGGGGGCAGTTTGGAAGGGGCATGCTGGCAACACAGGGCTGGGCGGGCCAGTGTGCGTCTAGCAGTTTGGGGTTTGTAAACAATGCTCTTGTGCTGGGCTGAGTGGGGCCACTCCTGCTGCACTGCATCTCATTGCCCCCAACTGGCCCCTCGCTCTGCGGACTACCCCCCATCACATGCCCTATTTCCCCAATGGGGGCCCACAAATATGTTTGGCGCCGGGTCCACAAAAAGTTAATCCAGTCCTGCCATCAGGGACCAGCTAGCTATAACCCTTTTGAACCACAGAGCTCTGTCAGGTGTGTAAGACAATCCTACAGCCAAATGTTCAATGTGATATTAGGTATGTATTTTCCTTGACTCCCATTTGTCTGAGATCAGAATAGGGGATAAACTTTTCTTTGAAAAATCTCACATGCAGCTCTTGAATGCAACAGTAATCAGAATTTTGTCTCTTAATTATACATTCTTGTATTTGTTAATAGTCATTACAAGTCTTTCCTGCTGACATGCACAATAGTCTCTCAAAAAATAATGTATTGGATTTTAACCTACACTTGACTTGACATAGTCTAGCCCCTCTTTCGAAAACAAAACATGATTTGTTGGTAGAAATTACAACAGCTGCTTTGTCTACTGTTCCTTCAATGCACCCAGAGAAATTTGAAGAGTGAATAAAGAAGTTGTGAAGAAAATGCACAGATGAAAAATCAGTGGTGACAGTATTATGACTTTGCCTTTGTCAGCAGTGGTGGTATCATTAGGCAGTTGTGTATAGCACTTTACAAAGATAATAAGGACTTGGATCCAGATCCTCAAAAGGTTTTTAGGCATCTAACTCCCATTGATTTCAGCTAGACTTAGGCACCTAAATACCTGTGAGGATCTGTACCATGATCCCTGTCTAAGAAGCTTATAGTAAAGGTTAGATAAACATGACACGAAGCATTGGGGGAGGATATCAGGCAGGAAGTTTTCATACAAAGTAGAGGGATGAAAATACTTGTTACAATGTTTTTGCATTGTAGGTGGATTCTTCCTGCTCCCCCCTCAGGTGCTTCTTAAAAATTAAATAAAATTATAACAGAGTGAGGATGTGACATGTACAGTGTGACAAGGAAGAAAATGATTGTTGCGGAACAACAGTGAGATGGGGTTTAGTCAAAAACTCAGCGTAGCTTCTCTCATACATTTTGTGAACTGTTGCACAATACCAATAAATTAAGTCTACAAATAAGGACAGTGTATAATCACAATCATTCTTAAAGTTAAACATGGGTGGGGAAAATGAGTGCTGCTTTGCCTGTGTAAACCCCGCTGACATACATGGAGTTTCTCCAGACTGACATGATGTAACTGAGTCCACAATATGACAAAAAAACTTGTTATCCAGGTGTTACAGGTTGACTGACAGTGAGGAGTAAGGTGTTAGGTGAGGAACTATTATAACAAGACTGAAACATTAATCCTATAGTGAATTCTGAATGTGACTCTATAATGTCATACTTACAAACCCTAGCTTTTTGACCAGGAGCTATGAGGAAAGGCAAGGTGTGCAATCACATATTCTGTAGACAAGCGGAAGTGTGGTGAGGTTAGTGGCTTTTTATTTCACCAAATCTTCCTACTATATTTTCCAACCTGTTTGGAAAGTTTATTTTAATAGCAGGAATGATCATTATATCTGTATCAGACAGTGGAGGGATTATGGTGGAAGACAAATAGGAACAGGTAGGGGGTTATGACTAAGCAGTGGTGGGACCGCCCCCATTTTTTAGCTTATGATAGTCCCCATGAGTCGTCTCTCCCATGAAACATTTTCTATCCCTCTCATCATCTCCTGCACCCACCTTGGCACTGCATCTTCTTTTCTGCCTCAATTTCAAACTCCTCAACATAGGTTCAAAGGATGTACTCAAATCATCCCCATCTTACATGTTGTCACTGGTCACTTACTACTCTCCAATTAGATTCTACCGTCTGCTAGTTCCACCTGTCTCACTGTTGCCTTTGTTCCTTCTTTTAGTAGTTTTTCCAATGCTGCCCACTGTGCTTGGAATATCCTCCCTGATATTGTAAACTGCACAGCCTCCCTTCTCCTATTCTCCCCTTAAGACCTAAACTCCCCTCAATTATCCTCTATTTAGTCTGATATTTAAAAAGACTAAATTCTAGCCACTAAGGACCTGATCCTGCACCACTGAAGTCAATGGGAGTTTTTCCCTTGACTTCAATGAAAACAGGGTCCAGGCCTAACTCATGTACAGTGTTGACATAAGCAACAGAACAACCTTATGCTGTGGATTCCTTCCTTATGCCCCCAAATATTATTGCCCCCAGCAGTCTGTATTGTTGCAGTTACTATAGACTATAAGATCTTCAAAGTTTTGATCTTGTAGCTTTTGATTCTATGTAAAATGAGCTCATATACTTCACAGGGTTGGGGGGCCAGAGAGATAGGGCAGTGGAAGGGAGTTTTGTTGAGATGCCATGCCTTGTCGAAGATTTGAAGCTTCTCTATTGCAAGACTTAGGGTGTCTCAGAACCTCTTCCCACAGGAACCCAGTGTGTCTCTCCTTCACGAGAGTTGGATAGAGTGGCTTTATCTTTCCCAGCCCCAAAGAACTCCTCAGCCACAGTCTTGGGGAGAGAGCTTTTGCCCTTGAAGATGAGCTGCTCTGCTACCATGAAGGAGCCAAGAGGCTGGTTTTGTTTGTACCTATTTCTGGAGCTGTGACAACCATTAGTTGGAATAGTGGAGATTTCTCTTAAGGTGAGCAGAAAAATAATTGAGGCCAGCATGGGAAAGTTCTATTAAAAAGGCACTGCTGATCTTTTTTTTTTCAAATCATCCCCTTTTCCTTATTTTTCCTGCTCAGCCTTCTCTGCTTCAGAGAAATGGCAGTCAGACACAGCTGCAGAAGATGCCTTCTTGAGTGTAGGGACCAAGCCTCAGACACTGAGGAGGACATCCCAGAGAGGGAGGAAAGTCATGAATAGTGATCATCATTATCCTGCCTGTCAGAGTGAGTGAGGCGGTACCCAATGCCTGCTCTGTCAAAGACTGAACCACGGACAACTTCTCTCTATTCAAAAGAAACACATGAATTGTATACAATAATAAAAACAGCCCTACACTGCTGAATACAATCCACATAACAATGGAAATATATTAAATTCACTTATATGAAGACAATTTAGTGAGGATTTGTTCTCCCCTACAGTTTCTAAAACAACAGCATGATTTTAAAGGCAATTTAAGTTTGTAATTGATTTACTGGTATTGAGGCTGTACAGGAGATAATAATCATTTTACTGATGGCATACCTATGGATGTAACATTATTTATGAGTCACTGGAACTAGTTGAAAACAAGCAGTTATATCAGTATTTTCTTGGGCACTAAAGTCAGTTTTATTGATGTTCCTGAGCTTGATGTATTATCTCATAGGGACACTGAAAATGGAGTTCTTGTAAATATGCAATTTATTACAAAAGGATACTGTTGATAAAAATATCTGCTGTGTAGCAGTCAAGTCATTATTAACCACGGTTACAGCTAATCAAAATTCAAACACATACCTGCAAATTTGTATTGTCTTCATGCTACTTCAGTGGCTTCTTCCTTTAGTAATCTAGATGTGAGCAGTTGTGGCTGGACATCTTTTCAGAGGCCAACCTTAAATTTAATACTCAGACACTAATTTTGTAGCACTTTTTCCAGAATAACATATAGGAAAAAATATTATTGTTTTGCTGTAATGGTCCAAAAATTTCAATGCATTTTATAGCAGTTTCATTGGAGACAATGCAAATCTACTCAGCATTTAAGATTATTTTGATTTTCACTGAGTACCTATAGGTGTTTACTACAGACACTCCTAGGAGTTACGCACTTTGCAATAAAGATTGTCAGCTTTAGCTGAGTTCCAATATTCTCTCTGATAGACACCTCCCTCTCTAGCCTTGGGCAAGTCATTAAGCCTCCTTACTTCAGTTTTCCAATAGTACAGAGAGGAAAATACTACCTCACAGGTATATTTTCAGATTGAATTAATGTATAAAGCACTTTGTAAATGGAAAGAACTATAAATAGTGTTAAATGTGGTTGTTACAGCTTTCTTGTCAGCCCATGTAATTTTTTTTTGTCTGATGTAAAAAAAAGTGTAAAAATATGAGCTATTAAGCTGGGGTAATTTTTTTCAAAAGCACCTCAGTGACTTAGGAGTCTTAGTCACGGGTTCCTAAGTCACTGAGGTGCTTTTGAAAAATGTACCACTTGTCTAAAAGTAGAATATTTTAAAAGCAGAAAATGCTAGTTATGACTCAATATTTTTATATTAACACCTTCCCTCTGTATACATTTCACACAGGGCCATTGATCTACAGCATTAAATTCCCACAATGGTGTGTGTGTTACTACAATCTTTATCACTTGAATAAAGTGCCAAACACATTCCCATATGCAAACATTTTTAGTAATGCAGTAGGGAACTGATAGACTGGAAGACAGTCGTGAGACTTACATGTTTGACTTTCCTTACCAAAATCTTGCCCTCACTAACAGAAGCAGAATTAGTAATGTAGCCTGATGATGAAGACTGTTAACCAAATTCACCACTGGAGTGAGTGAGGACAACTCTATTAAAGTCAACAGAGCTGCACCCTACCCACTGTGGTAGAATCTGGCCCACTGTGAATGGCAGTTTACAGAATTATTGAAATTAATGCAGCATCTTGATTTTTCCTAGCCATTGTTAAAGCTCCCCCCTCCCCATGTCCTTGGGCATAAAAAGTTAACTTTCTCCTCTGGCAGTAACAGCAGTATATGGCATAACCCAGCTGATAAAGAAGATTTTGTCTTTCCACTTTGCATATTTATATAAGTTCTTCTCCAGTCTTTTTACTCTCCATTATTTAAAACAATTTAAGACCATCCATCAACTAAACTACAGTTTAAAAACAAAAGAATGAGACAAGATATAAAGAGGTAATTAGCTTCTGTTTTTCTCCTCTGTCCCTTTAGCTTCACATACATTCTTTTCTTTGATATTACTTTGTTTTGACAGTACATAGTTGATTTAGACATGGGCCCCATGAGCTAATCATAAAAACATTTGGTATGAGTTCTTTATCCTTCCTGTTGCTGTCTACTAACACTAAAAAATAAACAATTCACTGTGTTCCGCTAAAACAAAGGATATTTACTCACGCACAATGAATACATTTATACTTTGGAGGATAGGATTAAAATTCAAAATGATCCGGAGCAACTGGAGAAATGGTCTGAAGTAAATATGATGAAATTCAATAAGGACAAATGCAAAGTACTCCATTTAATAAGGAACAATCAGTTGCACACATACAAAATGGGAAATGACTGCCTAGGAAGAAGTAATACAGAAAGGGATCTGTGAGTCATAATGGGCCACAAGCTAAATATGAGTCAATAGTGTAACACTGTTGCAAAAAAAGCAAACATCATTCTGAGATATATTAGCACAAGTGTTGTAAGCAAGTCACAAGAAATAATTCTTCCACTCTACTTCACTCTGATTAGGCCTCAACTGGAGCATTGTGTCCCAATCTGGGCACCACATTTCAAGAAGGATGTGGACAAATCGGAGAGAGTCCAGAGAAGCGCGACAAAAATGATCAAAGGTCTAGAAAACATGACCTATGAGGGAAGATTGAAAAAAAAATGGGTTTGTTTAGTCTGGAAAAGAGAAGACTGAGAGGGGACATGATAATAGTTCTCAAGTTTGTAAAAGGTTGTTACAAGGAGGAGGAAGAAAAATTGTTTTTCTTAACCTCTGAGGATAGGACAAGAAGCAATGAGCTTAAATTGCAGCAAGGATGGTTTAGGTTGGACATTAGGAAAAAATTCCTTACTGTCAGGGTGGTAAAGCACTGGAATAAACTGCCTAGGGAGGTTATGGAATCTCCATCATTGGTGATTTTTAAGAGCAGGCTGGACAAACACCTGTCAGGAATGGTCTAGATAATTTGTCCTGCCATGAGTGCAGGGGACTGGACTAGATAACCTCTCAAGGTCCCTTCCAGTTCTATAATTCTATGGATAAGTTTATAAAGTTCTGGACCTATAGTCAAATTATGCCCTTAGTTATACCCCTTGAAATCCCACTGTAATCAGTAAATTTGCCCAGGGTGTAAGTCTTGGTAGATTTTGACCCATAGATGTAAGCAGTATCATTTAACAGAAGACTGTCTCTCTTATAACACAACCTGAGTTATTATAACATATTTAGCAAAAATAAATATTAGAAAGCAAGAAGGTAAAATTGTTAGCTTGTTGAACATTTGCTGCTTTCTTATCATCCCAAATGTACTTTTAGAAATGCAAATAAAAGTAATATTAAGTTTCTCATGCTGGCCGAATAAATAATGGGAAAAAAATCATCCTTCACAGGCTAAAATGTAATTCAGCTTCCATGCTATTGCAATCCATGAGCTCTTCTAAGTGCTCAGCATGCTAACTATGTTAAAGGGTATGGAGTAAATGATTATAGTATGATATACTGTTTTTATTGAAGTCTAAGTGGATTTTAAATTTGCCTTCACACAGGTAGCTTTAGGTTCGTTGTTATGTTTTATTATCTCTTTACATAAATCTTAGTAATTTGGTTCATAGGGTGAAGATACAGCAGTTTTTTATGTGTTTTAAAAGGTATGAATAAGCCCACTCTAGTGCCTATTTAAACAACAGTAGGTGAAATATCATGGAGACAGAGAAAAGGGCTGTGAGTTTGGAAGACCTGAGTTCCAGTTCTAGGTCTGCCACTGACTGATGATATCATTTTGGGATGTCTCTTAACTTGGCAGTGTCTTAATATCCTCTTCTGTAAAATGAGGATTATAGCACTTACCATGAAGGAAGTGTAGTGGGGATTAAAGTTTACACACAATATAAATGACAGAGGCAGAGGGGCTAAATATTAGGCTAAAATGTTTTGCTCTGACCTCATATCTACCTACAATACCCTCCAGTCCTTATCAACACCCCCTTCCTCCCCTATGCCTCAGGAAAACTTTCACGCCATATCTTGTCTCTTCTCTCCACATCCTGCTACTCAATGTCAAGTGCAGTCACCACTAAGCTCCTTTCCTACTCTGATGACCTTCATTCTCCTTCCTTTGCAGCTCTGCTGGAGGCTCGAGAGGCTGATGTTGCTGTTGCCTTTTGTGAGGTGGGAGATCTTTAGGTCATTGATTCCTGTCTCCTCCATTCTCCACCCTATGACACAAGATCCCAAGAGGGGATGAGAGCTACAAAGGAATTCTGAGCCTAGATCACTGTGCTGGGCTCTGGTGAGCTCCTCTCTGACTGTAGCTCTGATTTTGCACAAGTTTTGAGGAATCTAAGTCACTATGGAAACCTGTATCCATTAGGCAGAATCATGAATCATTTCAATAACTAAGAAGACAAAAATTACATTTGTATGAGTCCTGAGCAAATTCAACATCAATTAGTCAACAACTTTCAGAGGTAACAATCCCAAACATAAGCTGACCCAATGATTTATTCTTGGCAGGTGTATGCCCAAAGCACAAAATTAACCAGCTTTCTCAAAGATAGCCTTAACACTCAGCACAGCAATGCTAGGTCCTCTGCAGTGGAAAGTGTTAGTATTTGTCAAAATTAATATAAGCCAGAGAAGGTCAAAACAGAATAGCCTGGCTACTTCAAAATCATAAGCAGAGTGTACTTGCTGTACTATCCACAAGTGCAATCAAACATCATCACTTAAAAAAAACATGCAGGAGGCAGATAGCTGGAAGAATTTCATTCTTCATTGTTTGAAGAGGAGATAAAAATTCTATTTTACTTTTTCCCTATATCACTGTCAGCATCCAGATAGGAAGTAAATTAACCAGAGATGGAATAATAAACAATGTTGATGGGTAATATATTGTGAATTTCTGGTTAATTTTTTTTGTTGTGCTTTCATAGATTAATTTAGGAGAGAGGTAATTGATCAGCCAGAGATGTCTACATAGTGTTTTTAAATCATAACAATCTTTCAATTTATCTGAAGGAGAGAACTAATACATTAGGATATGAAGATGTCTCCTTCCACAACCATAGCTGTAACCTAGTAAATATAGCAAAGCGGCTTAGGAACTTCTATCATTATTCACAGAGACAAGTTGCATTGCAAAAGAACTCTTTTACTACCTGGGTCTGAAATGACAATCACATGTCTACTCAAAATGTTTATGGATAATACCATTTCATGAAGAGATCAATTAAAAAATAAAAGGAGCTTCTATTGATTTTCAGAACTACTGGATGCATAACACAAAAATCTCTACTTGCTGTTCAACAAAGCCCTTGTTCTTTATCATATAGGTAACACTTGCATTTCAGGAGACTAGAGAGTGCATGGACTGGGACCCAGAATGTCACACATTTTAGGACATTCAGGGTTGAATCCTGGACCCCATGTTTCACAATGACTTTCAGAAATTGGGGAAGAGTCTGTTTGACCCCCACAAAAATACTTGCTGCCCTTCTACATTCTGGAAAAGGGTATAATCAGTATGCTTCAGACAAGATTAGCTGCTTTACCATCCTCTTCTGGGGAGACAAAGAAAGGGGAGTTAATACATTGCCTTCCCTGGAGTGGGAAGGGAAGTGAGGGTGAAATACAAAAGATGGTTCTCCCCTTTTAACTGGGGAGATCCTTCCTCACACATCCCTGCAATCAGTGAATAGGGAGGGGTGGGAGCAGAGGGCTTTGCCTCCCAGCAGCAAAAAGGGGAAAAAGAAAAGTCCCCCACCACTTACCTACTAAAAGAGGAAAATAAACTAACAGTGAGGCAAGACTCCTGCAATGAGGCATGCAGACATTACAATGGTGATGGGCATATAAGTACCTAGACAGATAGAATCCATAAGTGAAATCTTGGCTCCATTGGAGTCAGGATTTCACCCTTTTCCTTTATGAGCAAGGAACGAACCATCATACAGGTGCAATGTACATTAGGAAGCAGAGGAAAAGCATACAAAGTAAAATGAGGTTGGGAGTTTGATACTCTGGCTTACAGACAGAGGACTTGTATGCTGAGAAGGACACAAAGGGTGTCCTATTGTAATAAAACAAAAGGGAAATTGTAGATCTGAAAACAAGCCAAGAAGCTAGGGTATGATCTCCTACGTAAAATATGATTTATCAGTAGATTTATATTCTGGCTAATTTATAGATATAAAGCAAAGTGTGAAATACACAGGGATATTTTTCTCTCCTGTCTGATAAGTAGTCTAGGAGAAATGCTTGGAAAAGTGTATTGATCCTGAAAACATTTGTACTGACCTGCAAGCAAAACAGCTTTGCAATCCTTTTCCCACATGGATTGTTAACAGCCAATATCTCATGAACACTAGAGTTAGAGATTCATATTTTATGTCACTTGAAAGCTGGAATTCCAAGCCTACAGATGGCAGAAAGAGTTTGTTTCTAGGTCTGGCAGCTCACAAGATAACAGACCTTAGATCTATGTCAGGTCTTTGTCAGTTCCTAGGTCTAGCTGTGCTTCTCTGGCATTAGTTCTTGAAATAGCAGCTATCAAAATCAGGCCAGAATGAAAGCATGGGGCAAAGAGAGAAGCAGGGAGAGGGAAACAAATCAAGATGATAATCAGAAAGATGTTATTTTAAGATCCATTTCATGCCCTAATATTAAAGATAAAGGTTTTCTATCATTTTAAGCTAGGAATCCAAGATTCAATGGCAGAGTGTATTTCTTCCTAGGTCTTGTGATTCATAGGACACTAGATTTTTTAAAATGTTGTCAGGCCAAATCTAGTCTCTTGACCTAGCAGGGCTTTTCCCTCTCCCCCCCTCCTCACAGTACAGGTTCAGGAATATAGAGAGAGCAAATCCCAGACTTTTGGATCAGTGTCGTTTCCCATTCCTCCAGTAATGAAATAAAAAGAAAGACAACATTAAATGAAAACAACCTCTGTACTTCTTTCTGAAATTACATGCTTCCTCTCACCTCTTTGAAGTTTGGTTGATCAACCTTTCACTGTCCCATGGCACACTGCACTCTGAAGAAAATGTAAATCTGAAGCCCCTCAGCTCAGTCTGCCCTCAACATGTAACAATGAGCTTTTTACAGTGACAAGTGGCAACATCAGGGACTAGCAAGGCAGGAGGCCTTGTTTGCTGGCAGTTAGTAAGATCCCATTGTGGCTCAGTGCAAAAGGCTAATAAGCAATTTATAAATTGTCATTTTTCATTCATTTGGGTGTTAGATGTATTGCTTCTTCCAAAAACAAAGTGACATCTCTTGTTTATCTTTATATAAGACACATAAATGCATCAAAATTGGATTTGTCCTGCAAGAGGGGAAAAACTGCTTTGCAAGGTTTAATGGTAAGGCAGATCCCCATAGATATGGATCCCCTGGTCTGCTTCTGACCCCTCCCCCCACCACCAGTGCAGCCATTTGCACCAACCTATGCAGTTAGGGCATGCACAGACACCTCTGCTGCTCTGCCTGCAGGTCAGACAAAAGCCTTATTGCGAAACTTAACTATTGCAAAGAGTTTTTCACTGGCCTCCCACATCACTTGTGAACTTCACTCAGTGTGAATACATTAACCTTCATTTGTTGCATGAATATGTTGGAACAAGTGCCAAACTTCAAAACCAAAAACAGAACCCAAACCATATACAGCTTTGTTGATCAACAACCTGAATTGCTCCCACAAACAAACTGGTAGCTTTTGTAGTCCATATATTACTTATTATATGTGTTATCCATATTATGTTATTGGCTATAGGTCTAACCAGAGCCAAAATGTGCTAGGCTGTGCACAAATTCAGAGTAAAAGACTATACCTGCCTCAAAGAGCTTACAGTTTAAAACAAGCTACAGTCAGTGGATATAGGATACAATTGGAAGGAATAAGAGAGGAAGGATGAGGGAAACAGTAATAAGAAACCTGCATTTATATAGGCCATATATATGCACAGCTAAATAGTTTCAAGTTACTAATGCTCATATAATCTTTAAAAAAACATTACACACTTGAAACCATTTAAATAAACTAAATTAATTAACAGAAATGTTAGACATTCCCCATTAAATGGATCTGTAGAAAGTCAGGTGAGTTTCAGTAAAACCAGAAAAGAGGAGACGTGACTTTCATGATGGGAGTTGAGTAGGGTCTGGGCAAGAATTTTACTGGAAGGGCTAGAAATTAAAATCCAGATCTTAGAGATTTTGTGGAGGAAGAAGTGGCAGGACTTGGATAAAGACTGAATTGTCTGGTATAAAGACGGTGTGGCGTAAAAGATAACAACCACATTTACAGGCCGGAGTAACAGGGAGGGTGGTGTTGTTGCCTGCAGCAAAGAGTAAGGTGGATTGGAAAGAGAAGGCTATGAATTCAGTTTTGAACATGTAAGTTGATGGCAAGACATCCTAGAGATGCTCCATTTAATGAATACATGGACAAAACAAGCAGGACAATTGGGATATCACAACCTCTTCCCAACTTTCCTGTTATTCCATTTGTATCCAATGCAGCATAAGCTCCCCAATGCACTGATGTAACTATGCCACTGGGAGCATTGCAGGGCAAAGCCAAGACTATGACCAATCCCCAACTATTCTTGTCCACCTGCAAAAGCAGGGGACATAGTGGCTTTCCAGAGCCTTTTTACCTTCCCACACTGCTACCAGAGATGCAGGTAATCAGATGCCACAGAGTTGGGCTGCCACAGCACTTACCCTGGAGTATGTGAGGCCCTGAACTCATCCAGCCTCTGGTCTTCGATATCCAGGCAGTCAACGGCACAGGTCCTATTGTGGGAGACTCAGTCCTCCGGCTAAGCCTGTAAAAGTCCATCCCCTTCCAGGGCAGTGAAACTTCAAAAGGACAATTAAACACGAAGTAATCTAAGGGTGTGGTAGGACTCTCTTCTTTCAGGGAGCTTTTGATGGGCCACAGCCTCATTCATCTGACGAAGTGGGTATTCACCCACAAAAGCTTATGCTCCAATATGTCTGTTAGTCTATAAGGTGCCACAGGACTCTGTCACTTTTTACAGATCCAGACTAACACAGCTAGCCCTCTGATACTTAGCCTCATTCAATACTCACAGGTGAAACTCTATTACTAGTCTCCAAGCACTCGTTCAGCATCTGGGCTCTCCCTTCCCACAAGAGAGGGGCCGATGGGCAGTGGTCACCGAACCAGTTCTTGCCTTTCGTTAGGTCCTCCACAGGAGCCAAGGATTGAAGGCCTGCTCTCTCCCCAGTCTGCTGCCAACTCAGCTGCTCTTCTTCCTTTTACATCCTCCCTCCGGGCCTGACATGCACAGCAGGTGCAGCGGAGGGAGTGGGTGCTTTAGCTCAGAGCTGTTATTTAACGTCCACCTGTCCTGTGAAGGGTTAGTACACCCTGTCACATGAGGGCAGAGGCTGAAAAGGTGACTTACACCCTAGCACTGCTGTACTAGCTATGCCACACTATGATTTGTGCCTTAATTTTTATTTTATTGTAGTATCAAAAATATTAAATAATTATTCATAAGTAAATTTTATTTATGAACAATTTTGAAATATAGTCATTACAGCAAAATGAATATAGTTCTTTGTTGTCACTATCCTTATTTTTCATGGCTGATTTTTAGAGACAGAAAAAATAAGTATAAATGTCTACTTTTTGCCCCTCTCATTGTTCCTGCTGTAGTGAGTTAACCTGTCACCTGCAGCCTTATGTGGTTTGACTCTTAGGTTATCAAGACTGATTGACTAAGGTCTTGGGTTATCTGTAGACTGCAGCTCTGTACTAGACAGCAACTGAGATGAATTAAATGAGAGAGAGGAAAACTATGCCCAAATTGTTTAAATGGTCTGGTCCAATAATTCTAGTGGTGAAGCAATAGCTTGCTTGTCAGTAATGGCCCAGTGAACTATTTAAATAAGGGGATGTTTTAAAAACTACGTTCATTGTTAAAATAAAACCTAGTTAAAAAGAACATGAGAAATGGGGAAAAAAAGCAAAATTGAAGGAAAATGTATTGCTTACCTAAACTATAGACAAGACTTCACACAAGCTTCTTTCAAGAAGGTTCATGTTGATTTTGGTTGTATGGGTCCAGTGTGTTGTACTACAGCATTGGGCCTTAAAACATAACATGTATTGTATGGGCTGACTGTTGTGCCCACATGTGGATGCAGAAGTCTGTAGGGCTGGTTGAATTATTTCTTTCAAAAATCTTGACAGAAAATTGGGTTTTCAACTAAGATTTTTTTCCCAAGAAGTGTCTGCTTCCTTGTAGAAAATTTTGATATTTTGTAAAAAATAAAAATAAAAAATATATATGGTAAAAGCCCCAAATGTTTCAATTCAGAAGTGACACAGTGGTCCCTCATGGGAGGTATAGATCAGGTGCCTCATGTCCCCATTCTCCTCTATTGACTGGGCTTTCCAGCTGGACTACATTTCCTATGGTGTATCATGGCTATGGACTCAAGATGTAAAAATAAAATAAAATTGGGGAAAAAAATCATTAGCGTCCCCCTTGCCTTCAAAATTAGTAAAATTTTCTAAGTGAAAAATATAAAATGGAGTTAAACAATTGCCTGGCCTACCCACAAATGCCAGTTCTTCTCCAACCTGTCCCCAAACTGAAAACAAAATCTGGAATCTTTTTTTAAAAGGTGTGAGGAGGAGACTGACAAAAATAGCAACAAAAGAGTAATGAAATTAATATGCAACTCCTTCCATAAGAAGTGTATTTCTCCCAAACAAGAAAGTATGCGCATTGTTCAAAATGAAAAGTTGGCAATTTGCAACAAAGCATACAAACAAAATACTGGAGTTCTCTGTCTAGTAAATACTTTGGCCTACCACTTTTCAATATGTGCCCTTACTTTTTGAGCCTTCAAAGACTTACACACATGCTTAACTTTAGAAAACGTCAATGCCAAGAAAGTAGGTCAGTATAACTATGTAGCTCAGGGGAGTTAACAATCCACACCCCTGAGTAACACAGTTAAACCAACCCAACCCAACCCCCAGTTTAGAGAGCATTAGATTGATGGGATAATTCTCCTGCTGATCTAGCTACTGCCTCTTAGGGAGGTGGATTACCTATGCCAACGGAAGAACACCTCCTGTCAGCAGCACTAGCATCTTCACTGAAGTGCTACAGAGGGGCAGCTGTACCACTGCAGTGGTTTAAGTGTAGACAAGTCTTGAGGAACCTGATTATTTCTCTGGAGGTCAATGAGACTCTTCATTTCAAATGGAAAATTAATGTGTCTAAATTTCAGCAGATATTTAAGTGATTATATGTACGTGATTACAGGATTGGAGCCATGGTCCTTGGTGACAGACTACATTACTTTGTAACACAACAATTTAAGCACAAAACAATCAGGATTTGGCCAACAGTATCTCACTAGCTGTAGCCAGTGTTACTAAGACCTTCAGGTTTCCTGCAACCAGTTAATTAACATATCTATAAAATGACACTTAGAAATGGAGTTAAAAATCATTAGAGATTTTGGCTAGATTCTAATACTATATAATATAGCTGGTCAAAAACAAAAGGATAACATTCTGGTGATTTTTTTTTCATGGATATTTAAAGTGTCAGTGAAAAATTTCATCAATATGAAATTTTGAATTTTTCAACCAGCTCTAGAATGAACAAAAGGAGTTATGAAAGTCATCTATTCAGCAAAAAATGAAAATTAAAAAATAATCCATTATTCCCTTCCTGAGTCTTCAACATCTGAAAGACCATTAAATGTAACGTGCACACCTTAACTGCTAACCTGAAGAGAACATGTGTATTTGAACCCCTTAAAAATAAATACTAAAAACACAGAGAACTTTTTAAATCTGCCTGTTAAGCAAAGAAAAAGAGGATTAGGAGAATTGGTTTTCCTCAGATATAGCCTTTCAGATATTCAGTCTTTCACATTGAATAGTCAATCTGTTTTCTGACAGTATGAAAAAATAAATAAAACTCTAGAGTGCAATGAAAATACCTTCCTGGAATATAAGAAACAGTCATTTGTTACTCTTAACAGTTATGTACAGTAGTATACAGCTGGCAAAATAAGGACAGTTTTCATATCTCTAGCATTCTCATTGTTCTGATGTCTGTTGTTATAGCTCCATCCATGACAAACTGTCAACTTAGCCAGCGATTCAGGGGTCAGATCCTCAGCTAGTGTAAACTGGCTTAGCTCTCTCTGGACAAATCTGCTCAGTTGTTTGCCATCAAGGACTGTTTCCTGCCAACTCCCCATGTTTGTTTTATTATACAGTACCTATATTTTGGTAATTTTCCTACTTCAGCATTTGTGTGTTCTCCTGAATAATTACTCTTGTGTAGAGCCAGCAGCTTCTCAAAAAGATGAGTAAATAAAGAATGCAATCACTATTTTTATAATATCTTATGCCCTAATCTTGCAAACATTTAAGCATGGGAATACTTTTATGTATGTGAATAGTCCCATTGATTTAATGAGACTACCCCTATGCATAAATATTGTCAGGATTAGGCCTTTAGAGTGAAAAATCTCAACGGTAGGTATTGTGTCTTGGGGCTTGTATATACTTACCGCGCTGGTTCGGCGGCAGGCAATTGAACTTCTGGGTTCGATTTATCGCGTCTAGTCTGGACGCGATAAATCGAACTCAGAAGTGCTCCCCGTCGACTCCGGTAATCCTGCTCGCCGCGAGGAGTACGCGGAGTCGACGGGGGAGCCTGCCTGCCGCGTCTGGACGGCGGTAAGTTCGAACTAAGGTATGTCGACTTCAGCTACGTTATTCACGTAGCTGAAGTTGCGTACCTTAGTTCGATTTGGGGGTTTAGTGTAGACCAAGCCTAATTCTTATGAGAGTGATGGAGGAGGGAATCCCTGTATCTAGATTATATAACATTTTCCATTTTAATAATTCTTCCAAATAGTTTTTCAAGGAACTCTAGGACATCCAAGGTATGTGGCAGGATTTTAAATTTGACATGAGAATAATATTGAGACATCCAGTCTGAACAGACTTCCGTGGGCCAGCAAAGGCAAGTTCAACCCTGTTGAAAAATTACCTATTTATGTTTTGCTCAATACAGCTCACTCCTAGCTTCCTACCAACAATCTGGAAGGTTCTGTTACCATTCCACTTTCACTGCTGTGGCATCTTGCATCAGCATGCCTCATCAAAAACTCCTTAAGGAGACAGAGACAAGATGTACCTCTGTTGTGATAATTGAGCCTACTCATTTACCTTAATTGTAAGCTTAACTGTAAGAAGTGAGTGAAAGTTCATAAAATGTCACATAACCTATAAAAATGAATGTTGATGGGAAAAGATGAAAAAGCAAGACAGAAAGAATGGATTAGTCCAAACAAAAAGGCCTCTGATACAACCTGAGGACTGTATTAAAATTATGCTTGGTAAACAAGAAAAGTGTGGAACCGGAAAACACGGAAACCAAAAATGATGTGTTGGACATTTGGTCTAATTGGTAGACAAAATAATGAGAGGATGGGTTATGCTGCCCACCAGTCCCCTTGTGGGGTCCTCAAAAAGAGACTTTTGGGAAGGAAAGCTGGCGACGGTTATTCTGGCTAACTAAAAGAAGAGAGAAAATGGGAAAGAGTGAGCTTCACGATCATGCCTGCCACAACCACCAGATCTTCTTCAACCTAATTCTGAGAGATGTCCTGATCAGACTGGGATGGAGAGAGGGACCCTGATGACACTGCCACCTCCCCTGCCTCTGGCTAAATCCCAAGTACCTGCTGGAAAGTGAAACTTTGGCCTTGTCTACACTACACAGTTTTGTTGACAAAAGTCAGCTTTCATCGACAAATCAGTGGAGCTGTACACACTGAAATGCTCCACCCGCTGATGTAACTCCCCTGCTATGCTGACAAAATAAAACCACTTCGACAAGAGACCTAGAGCTTTTTGCAACGTAGATAGAGCGATTCAGCATCAGTGTAGACAGTGCACTTGCTTATGTTGCCCTAATTGGCTTCAAGGAGGTGTCCCACAATGCCCATCATGACCACTTTAGTCAGCAGTTTGAACTCCACTGCCCTGCATTTACAAAGGCATGCGCCCCTCACCCATTTAAAAGCCCAGGTAATTTTGAAATTCCTCTTACTGTTTGATCTGTGTAGACTGTTCACACAGCATCTTCCCAGCTGACTATGCCAGCTTTCCGCAACAGACACACTCTTGCATAGAGGCAGCAGCCAGTGGACTCAACCCTGAGGATGAAGTTGTGGATGAGGAAGTGCAATTGAAGGAGGGTGTGGGACATGCAACAGGGTTGTCTGGTGGTATGGCAAGCCAGGACCTATCTTTGACTCCAGAGGGGGTCTAGTCAGTTCTAGCACTCTGGTTCTGGCACACATGAAGCAGGAGAGGCAAGCTGTGGTAAGCATACATTTTACTTTGATACTGCAGAGTCGTAGAAGATTGAGGTCTCATTTACTTTGTTATATGGTAGAGGATGGATAAAGCATAGAAATTAGGAACAGAGCCCATCCAACTATGCAGTGAGGGCCTAGCAGAAAAGTTTTTTTAATGTACACCAGGATGTTCCGGGAATCCTCCACAGAGGCCTATAGGAAACTTTACTTTAGGTACTCTGCAATCATCTACTGCAGGTTCCTTGGCAGAGCTGCCTGTTTCTCCTCCTGCGTAGAAAACTTCACCCTGCCAACCAGCAATTATTTCTGCAGGGAACAAAGCAGCACACAGGCAAGCAGCATATGGGCCCAGTCTGAAGCTGTATGCATGCAGGAGATGAACCCTTGAATCCTGGGTTACTCTCAGGAGTGAGATATTGGGTTCGATTACCCCAGCCTGTGGAAAAGCATGCCAATATCACTGCTCTACAGACAAAATGCTTCTGAAATAAATGTAATCAAACTTTACTAATTCTGGGTCACTGAGAACGAAAATGATGCTTAAAATTGTTGATTGGCTCTAGTTTTCAAGATATGCCATTGGGTCACTATATACAACCCTTGACTTGGGAATGGCGGAGGATAAGTGAGTTATAAAGGGAAGCGATCTCAATTTAAACCAGAAATGACTAAAATACATCTTTGACTGGATCTATGAATAAATCTATGACGGGGTTTGGACAGTACTTGCTTTTTAGGCAAAACAATGAATGATGCAATCTGAAGCTGGTATTGTGTCATACATGATATGAATTGCATCGTGTTATTCCTAGAAGTCATGGATGATGCAATCATAACGAAGCTTACATCACTCTGTTGAACAAATTGCCCTGTATCAGCTCTAGAAATCATACAGTGTTGTGCTCTCTTATTTTTCAGTGTTTGATTTTGCAAAGGGACACATTTCTGTTTAGTCAAACGTGAGCAGAGATGCCTTGTACTTGTGTCAACAGTGCAGATAACTTCTGCTATGTTTGTGGTGAAGTGACTTTTGCATCACAGTATAACCACTATGGTTAAGTAAGCCTATCACCTTTATTTTGGCTGCAAAATTGGAGATCAGGACAAGAGGTGGGCCCCACACATATGCTGCAACATATATCACATTGGTAGATGTGCAGGTGAACGAGCCCCTGTGATATATGCCATCATGTGCCAGCAATGCCCCTCTGCCATGTACATTGGCTAAACTGGACAGTCTCTACGCAAAAGAATTAATGGACACAAATCTGACATCAGGAATCAAAATACTCAAAAACCAGTGGGAGAACACTTTAACCTGTCTGGTCATTCAGTGACAGAGCTGCGGGTGGCTATATTACAACAGAAAAACTTCAAAAACAGACTCCAACGAGAGACCGCTGAGCTAGAATTGATATGCAAACTAGACACAATCAACTCCGGTTTGAATAAGGACTGGGAATGGCTGAGCCATTACAAACATTGACTCTATCTCCCCTTGTAAGTATTCTCACACTTCTTATCAAACTGTCTGTACTGGGCTAGCTTGATTATCACTTCAAAAGTTTTTTTTCTCTTACTTAATTGGCCTCTCAGAGTTGGTAAGACAACTCCCACCTGTTTATGCTCTCTGTATGTGTGTATATATATCTCCTCAATATATGTTCCATTCTATATGCATCCAAAGAAGTGGGCTGTAGTCCACGAAAGCTTATGCTCTAATAAATGTTAGTCTCTAAGGTGCCACAAGTACTCCTGTTCTTCTAAATACATTATTAGTCATCCTACTAAGTATGCAGCTCTATAAGGTGCTGAGCATTTTGGCCCCAATGCAACACACCACTTAGGTACATGTTTACTCTTAAGTTGAGCAGTCTGACTGAATTCAATGGGTAAAATCCTGGCACCAAAATTTCCATTGACTTCAGTGGGGACAGGATTTCACCTGAGTGCTTACAGTTAAGCACATGCTTGAGTGCATCACTGGATTGGGGCCTCAGTGCTCTAAATGGGCTGTTTTCAGGGTTGCTGAGCACCTGCAACTCCTATTAGCAACTTTGAATGATCAGCATTTTAGTTAGCTGCATACGTATAGATTTAGATCTGGAAGATTTTATTCCTGTTACTGATGGTTCTCACTGATCCTCCCTTATATTACCTTCCTACATTTTCATTCATTTATATTTGAATATTTGGGCATTTTTCTTCACAAAAGCTAACAAACATGTTCCCCTAACCATTTAGACTAAACATTGGCAGGCCATAAGTGTATGTATGTGTATATCTTAAAAAAATCACCAGAATTCCCATTTTTTTATGGACAATTCTGTGGAGTAGAAATAAAAGTTTTCACTAAGATTTAGAGGGCAATCTTCTAAGAGTTTCCCACTTAATACTCTCTGCTTCTTTAAGGTCAAAGGGAGTTTAGAGTGCTCAGACCTTTCCTGGTGGTGCTCTGCACATCAGAGGATCATGACAAGAGACTCAAAAGGAGTCCTGCCACTGATTTCAATGGGCTTTGGATCAAGAAATAGGCCCTGATCCAGCAAGGTACTGAAGCACATACCTACATTTATGCATCTGCATAATTACATTGAAGACAATGGAACCCGTTGTGATTCAGTACCTTGCTGGATCAGGACCTGAGTGAGCACAGTGCAAAATCATGGGAGGAGTGCTCATGATCTCAGAAAACTGGTCTCCTACCCAACATCCTCAGTTTGATACAAAGTAGAGCCTACCTTGAACTCCCAAAGACAGAAGCCACTCAAAGAAGGAAAATGTTAATCTAAATCCCCCACTAAATAATTACATTACAAATATAAGATGGCTGTTTCAGGAGCATTTTCTTCTACTCTACAGTGCATCGTTGTAACTGGACTTAGGTTATGAAATGACATGATCCCAGCTGTAAAGATAAAATATTTTGATTCCAAAAAACATTTTAACCTTCTTTTAAAAATGTGCTGCTTTGCTTTTTAATTTACCTTAAATCATATAGTGAACTTCTTATGTGCATGATTCAGACAACTACACCACTTTTATCAAAAGATGGAAAAATTATAGTGGAAAATGAATAAAGGTGCCAGCATATCTCTACAAACCACATATTCATGATGGATATATGAACTTTAATGCTATATTATATTCTTCCATGTGAGATGTGAAATTCTAAGTACAAAGCATGGCAAAGCTCTCAACTGAGTTTATATGAATTGGCATATCCAGGAGTTTTTATCTGTGGTATTATAATTCTAGGAAATGCATTGAAAAAAAAAGGGTGTGTGTGTGTCAATTGTATAGTGCAAATGGAATGTTACAAATAATAACATGGAAACAAAGAAAAGCTAGGCAATTTAAAACAAAGACTTAATATACTGACAATTTAGGACCCTATTGTGCCACCCTTATGCACAACAAATAGTACCTTAATCTAAGTACAGTAGTTTCATTGACAGAAGAGTTAGGTGCTTCTCTAAGTGAGCAAGTGTGGCAGAATCAGGCCTTTTATCTGCAGCAGTTCTGGTATGTGAGATGTGCCCTGCACTGAGCTCTGAACTCTATATTACATAGATGTGTTAGGTGAGCGGTGAGTTAACCACCTTACTTTTAAACAGTGTTTTATTTTTGGACACATGAAAGAATACTAACTCCACAAAGTATATAATAATCCAAGTACCATCTGTATTTTATCCTTAAAATACAAATGATGCTACAATAGCCTCCTTTTTATATGATTTAAAATTAACTAAGATGTTTCTCAGTTAGTTTCTGAGAAAATATTAGTAATTAGGATATTGCTAATATCTTTAGACCTGTTTCTTATCTCATGTTCCAGTTTTGCAGTAGTGTAATTTCAGCTGTACACCAATGTGAGGTCAGAATCACACCCTGTGATATGAATGCTCATATGAATGTACTGATTACTCATACAAAAAGGGAAACTATAATTCTTCCTCTGTGTGGCTGTTAGGTGGTACAAAAAGGCATTCAGATATAATGCAGATAGGCATGGTATAAGAATCTGAATGGAACAGGAAAAAAAATAAAAGCATACATCACACTAAGTCTGGCAAATTTGCTCTTCTGGCACTAATTTCAATGGGCCAGATTCTACCTCTTCCTTATGTAGGTGAACAGCCATGTACAAGGAGGAGAATTGCAGTTCCCGTGCCCAGGGGTATTCAGGAACTGCTCCATCCCTACTCCACTTGGGACTCATGGCACCTCAAAGTGACTAGGGAATAAGTGGCTGCATGGTCCTCTAGTTTACTAAATGTTGATTAAAAAAAGAGTACAAGCAATAGTGCTCTTTAGGGATGGCGGCGGGGGTGAGGGTGGGGAAGGAGTTCAGGATTTCCTTTGCATTCCCTTTGTATATGTTAAGGAGATCATCCCAGTCTCATGGGTTTCTGAATGTAGGTTAACCCTGGCACATACATATCTCGAACAGAGACACAGGCTGTTTATCCTGGGCTTTACTAGAACCGCATCCATACTTACCAGTCCTCAGCTGTGGTATTTTCTTTGCACAATGCAGATTACAAAATGGTTAGTGATTCATTGCTGGAAGTGCAAGGGCTGGTGCAGTGTGCTAAGTGAAATGGCAGCCCTAGAGAGGGTTGCTTGCTGACAAATGATGCCATGTACTTAAAAAAAAAAAAGTCATTTGGACTTAATTTTTGTGATAACAAATTAATAAATAGAAGGAAGTGGAAATGTAAATGATTTATTCTATTTTATTAAGTCAAAATTCTGAGTTAAATGCTGTGCCAAAGATACTCAATGTTGCATGGATCTTTTGCCCACATAGTTCCTTCTTTTAAATTATTCTTTTTTTTCTTCCTGTCTGTCCATGTCTCTCCCATTGTTAAACTATAACTTGTTTAAATCTTAATTTTTAAAAAAATGCTGGAGCTGGTGTGTTAAGCACACTAGAATTGCAAATTCTGGCATGTTTCTGTACTGTGCCTTTAACAGTTAACATGGTAATACATATCAGAGTTAGTACAAAGGAACTTTTTTTTTTTTTTAATCACAGACCAGCAGCTATAGTCCTTCGGATATGCCACTGGCTAATATGGCACTTCCAGTGGCAGAAAGTACCCAAAGTAAATGGTCAGGTGCAGGCAGCAATTTATACCACTCACTGTCCCCCCCTCAGGTCCATCATACTTTCAAACAGAAGGGCTGGGTCACTTTACAGTAAAAGACAGGATAGGAGAGAATGGTGTTTGTTCCTGTGTGTTCTTTTTACTGTCTTCCTGCAACCGTAGCTTCTCCCCCTCCAAACCTGCCCTACCATCCCATCCCAACACACTCACCACCATTTCTTCCACACCCTCATTCACCCATTGACTCCATTTCCCCTCTCCTCAGCTTTGCCAATCCAACCCCACCACACTAGCTCACTCCAGCGTGACCCCTACTAGCTCAAATATGTCCAAGTCTCCCGGCTTTAGGCTTAGAAGCCTTCATTTTCCTATATCATCTCTCAGAACCACCCCTTCAGCTCTGGACCTTCTGCCATCCAACATCCCCAGGCTCAGAAGCCCTCTCCCCACCACTTATTGCTGAGCCTGGAAAAATAGAAGCAGACTCTTGGAGGGAACATGTGCATGTGATCTGACTTAGTCCCATAGTCCTGTTGGGGTCCACTAGGCATAGCTACCAGGTAACTCGGGAGAGTGGAAGGCCAAAAGTGCTGATGAAGCTCTTTTGCTCTGGGTCTGTGAACCACAGTGACTCCATCTTGGGAACTCTTACCTACTTCTATGCTAACTGCTTACATGCTCTGAAGTAGGTTGAAGCAGAAATGTAATGTCAGCTTTTTAGCAGATGGCTGCAGTTTCACTCATACTAGCAGAAATAATAGAGATAAGAAGCGGGGTAGTTAGTTTGCAGGCGTCTAACTCAAGGTCGCAAAGACTGGGAAAGTTTTCTCACAAGCTTATGTAGAGCTTATTGTAACAGTTGTCTGGAAGGGAGGGTAAGGGGAACAGCCAGACAAAGAGATGTATGCAAACAGTTTGGAGAATAAAAGGTAAAAGTTGTTTGTATTTGTTGCACTGGATTTGAGACATGCTGGTCTCCTAGTGCCATTTCAGAGCTCTGAAATAAACTTGGCTTGCTTTCTCCCCTCGGTGTCTTTATTGGTGCCAAGCACACCGGGCGACAGACTATTGTTGTCCCCTGGAGCCCTTTAGGGCAGGCAACAGTCCTGTATGTATTTCAGAATTTTAGCCTGTAATTATTGCTGCTCAGGAATTATTATTGGTTTGTTGTGGGTGGTTGTTTTTTTTAAAATGGAAAACTTTTAGAAAAATGGAATATTTCATTGAAAACACTACAAAATGTGGTTGTTTTCATTTTAAAAAAATCCAAAACTTGAAAAAATGAAATATTTTGACTGAAAAATTGAACATTTATTCTGTTTGAGGGTGGGGGGGCGAGGTTGTGATGGAAATTAGGCTGGAGATAGGCATGTGTTAGGATTTTAAAAAATTGTTTGAATTAATATTTTCAACTTGCTCTGCCTGTAACACTGCTCTACAGCCAAAATGCTTCTGAAATAAATGTAGTCAAACTTTACTAATTCTGGGTCACTGAGAACGAAAATGATGCTTAAAATTGTTGATTGGCTCTAGTTTTCAAGATATGCTATTGGGTCAGTATATACGACCCTTGACTTGGGAATGGCGGAGGATAAGTGAATTATAAAGGGAAGGGATCGCAATTTAAACCAGAAGTGACTAAAATACATCTTTGACTGGATCTATGAATAAATCTATGACGGGGTTTGGACAGTACTTGCTTTTTAGGCAAAACAATGAATGATGCAATCTGAAGCTGGTATTGCGTCATACATGATATGAATTGCGTCATGTTATTCCTAGAAGTCATGGATGATGCAATCATAACTATGCTTACATCACTCTGCTGAACAAATTGCCCTATATCAGCTCTAGAAATCATACAGTGTCATGCTCTTTTATTTGTCAGTGTTTGATTTTGCAAAGGGACACATTTCTGTTGCCAACGTGAGCAGAGATGCCTCGTACTTGTGTGAACAGTGCAGATAACTTCTGCTATGTTTGTGGTGAAGTGACTTTTGCATCACAAAATCGCAGTATAACCACTATGGTTAAGAAAGCCTATCACCTTTATTTTGGCTGCAAAATTGGAGATCAGGACAAGAGGTGGGCCCCACACATATGCTGCAACACTTGTGCAACAAATCTTCGCCAGTGGTTGAACAGGAAAAGGAAATCTATGCCTTTTGCAGTGCCAATGATTTGGAGAGAGCCAACAGATCATACCAGCATGTTACTTCTGCATGGTGCCTCCAGTTGGGAAAGGTGTGTCAAAGAAGAAAAAGTGGACTGTGCATTATCCAAAGATTCCATCAGCTATACGCCCAGTACCCCACAGAGAAGGACTGCCGGTTCCTGATGCACCAGAATCATTCTCACTTGAGTCAGACGAGGAAGAGGAAGAGGATGAAACTTCTGGTCCTGAACCATCAATGTCACAGGACCCACATTTTCTCCCATCCTCCTCCTCTGAACCACACCTCATAACACAAGGTGAACTGAATGACCTTGTCAGGGATTTGGAACTACCCAAGAGTAAGGCAGAGCTGTTGGGCTCCAGACTAAAGCAGTGGAATCTCCTGGCAGGTGATGTTAGGGTTTCCATGTTCCGTGACCATCAAAAGGATCTTGTCCCATTCTTCTTCATGAAAGGTGATCTTGTAGCCTGCAACATCGATGGTGTGATGGCAGCCCTCAACATCGTTCATGATCCAGATGATTGGAGACTGTTCATTGATTCATCAAAGACAAGTCTTAAAGCTGTTTTACTGCATAATGGCAATGTTTTGCCATCAATTCCAGTTGGTCATGAAGTCCATATGAAGGAAACCTATGACAACATGAAACAACTTTTGAGGTGCATAAACTATGACCAATATCAGTGGCAGCTTTATGGCGATTTGAAGGTTGTTGCTCTCTTTCTTGGTCTACAGACTGGATACACAAAGTACTGCTGTTTTCTCTGTGAATGGGATAGTGGTGCAAGAGATTCCCACTACATCAAGAAAGATTGGCCACTCCGACAGTCATTGGAGCCTGGGAGGAAAAGTGTTCAGCATCCACCACTTGTTGAATCAAGGAAGATTTTGTTACCACCCTTACACATCAAGCTGGGTCTGATGAAGAACTTTGTCAAGGCCATTGACAAAACACAAGCAGCTTTCAAGTACCTCTGTGGAAAATTTCCAAGATTAAGTGAAGCTAAGATAAAGGAAGGTGTCTTTGTTGGTCCTCAGATTCGTGAACTTCTTTGAGATGCTGCATTTGACCATGCACTGCGTGGCAAGGAAAAGACAGCATGGAAAGCCTTCCAGTTAGTGGCAATAAATTTTCTCGGAAACAACAAGACAGACAACTACAGGTTGTTGGTGGAAAACCTCCTCAAGGCATACAAAAGCCTTGGTTGAAACATGTCACTAAAGATACATTTTTTGCACTCTCATCTAGATCTTTTCCACCTAACTGCGGAGCAGTGAGCGACGAGCACGGTGAGCGATTTCACCAGGACATTGCAACAATGGAGAAATGCTATCAGGGCAAATGGAGCCCATCAATGCTTGCAGACTATTGCTGGACAGTGACAAGAGATGCTCCATTTAATGAATACAAGAGACAAGCCAAGAAGCGCCGAGTAGACACTGAATAGGACTAAACTATATACATAATAGTTTTTTGCCTTTTGTTTCATAATAAATTTTATTTATATAACCCTTTTGCTGATTTTTAAAGTGTTACATAAACAGGACAGGTGAAATATTATCATGTAAAGCAACCATAAACACATGAAAAGACCTAGGTTTACAATTTAGGATTAAAACTCTACTATCTACACAATATACCTAGACATAAAATGTAAAAACTTAAATATCTTAGAAACAGTAGCCAATCAGTTGTTTTAATTGTCATATTTGAATTCAACACATCAAAATACATAATAAATAGCACATTTTATCTCTGAAGCAGACGACTTCTCAAAAATTGTAGACCAGTGTATTCAGCATACACTTCCCCTAGATGTGTGTAGTGACCCTCTTTGCAAACCACCCAAACCCTTCTTGCCCATTCCCCTTTCCCAACCCTCCCCTGCCACTGAACTCACCATATTTGGGACTCTTGACGAACTGTGTGCTAGCCTAGGGACAGGGACAAAGAAGTGTATGTGACTTATGTGATTCATGGCTTTGACAGCACTCATGATTCTGTCTCTCTTCATTGTTTCTTTGGCTTCTGGAGTTGTGCCCTAGAGGATCAAATGCTACACACTGGTGGAGTGCCTCCATCAGATAAGGATGCGAACCAGGAGGAATAAGGAGGATATGTTTAGAGGAGTGCTGCAATCAACAGATACAGCAGACAGTGAAACAAGAGTATGTAGGGAGACAGCTAATGAAAAACTCAAGACGGATACCTGGAAAGGAGACAGGGGCATGAGCAGATAATAAATGGAGAGAAGCAGATGATAAAGCTACTGGAGGGTCAGACAGAGATGCTCAAGTGCCTCATAGCGCTGCAGTCTAAGCACATCTGTGCATGAATCCCCCTGCAGCCAATACAGAATGCCGTTCCATGCCCCGTTCAATACTCCCCCCATTCCTTGCATGTTTCCATTCTATCACAATATCCCTTGCACTCCACCCCATGATGAAAGCTTTAATTACACAGAGATATGAGAGCCTTAACTGAGAGATTGTTCTTCATTGCCATGTTCCCAGTTTGCAAAAAAAAATAAATGTGTTTTATCCTTTAAGTGTACCCTTTGAAACAAAATGAGTCTTTATTTGTGTCATGCACATGGTAGTTGCTGCTGAAATTCAGACACAATGGCTAGAGGCAGGAACATTTGCTCACTACAATTAAAGCTCAGGAAAGCAATCATTACAGGGATTATTCAAGGTGGCAAGTAAACATTGTCTGGCCAAATGCATCATACAAAAACACATTATTGGGGCTCATTATGAAAATGCTTCTTTAGAGCCTCCTTGATTTGACTAGTCGCTCACTGAACCCCTCTAATTATCCTGGTATCTGTCTGCTCAAAACCAGCAATCAACTGATCCACCTCAGTACTCCACCCCTGTGGAAACCTTTCCCCCTTCACTTCGCAAATGTTATGCAGAGTGAAGAAGGCTGCTATGACCATCAGAATATTTTCCTCATTGAGGTGTCAGCGGTCAAAAAGGCAGCTCCAGTGACTTTTCAATCTGCCAAAGGCATATTTAATGGTCATTCTGCACCAGCTGAGCTTGTTTTTGAAGCACTCCTTGCTGCTGTCTAGGTTCCCGGAGTAAGGCTTCATGAGTCATTGGGCAGGCGGGGTCTCCCAGGATCACTATCAGCATTTGCACATCCCCCTTTGGAATCTTCTGGTCTGGAAAATTAGTCCGAGTGTGCAGCTTTCTATACATTCCACTGTTCCTAAAGATGTGCGCATCGTGAAGTTTCCCTGACCAACCCGCATTGATGTCAGTGAAATGGCCCTAGTGATCCACCAGCACCTGCAAGACCATGGAGAAGTAGCCTTTTAATTGATGTATTCTGTTGCAAGATGGTCTGTGGCCAAAATTGGGATATGCATGCCATCAATCGCTCTGCCACAGTTAGGGAATCTCATTGCCGCAAAGTCATCAATTATTTCCCCAGAGTCACAGTTCTTTGTAGTAAGAGGTGATTAATGGACCTGAACACTTGGATCACCACAACCCCTAAAGTGGACTTTCCAACTAGAAAGTGATTTGTGACTGACCGATAGCAGTCTGGATTAGCCAGCTTCCATACCCTGATTGCTTTTCTACTATGAGGGAAGCATTCATTCTGGTGTCCTTATGCCTCAGGACAGTGGTGAGCTCCACACACAGTTCCAGGAAGGTGCATCTGAAAGTTCTGCAGCCACTGCTCGTCATCCCATACATACATCATCATGATGTGATCCCACCATTCAGTGCTTGTTTTCTGAGCCTACAGTACATCATGTGCAGCTGCTCTGTGAACGTGAGCTGCAATTTTGAATTGTTTCTTTTCATTGCAAACAGCAGGGCAGGCACTACAAATTCACTTTCTGTTTCCCAGCTCATAAAATACTGCAGTACCAGCTGTGTTGTGTTCATAAAGCTCATCACCAGACTGGTCAGCAGTTCAGGATCCATGCTTTCAGGCAAAGATGGCAGGCAAACAGTTTACAGGGACTTTTCCAAATGAAGTCAGAAGCCCATGGAATGGTGGGACAGAAAGAACTGCCTCATGGGATGGTGAACATGCCCCCATGATGCAGTGTGATCTGTTCCCAGATCTCCCTGCAGCAGAGGGTGGCAAGTTGCATAGTCAGATAGCTACCCACGATGCAACACACTTTTTCTTGATGCTAGAGCACCAACTGTGGACATGCTCTGCCGACACAAGGAATGTTGTGTAGGCGTGCACAACTGATGTAATTAAAGTGGCATATGATTGTTGACATAACTTAAGTCGACTTAACTCTGTAGTGTAGAAAAGGTCTGCAACATATCCTTGTTTTCTTCCTTTCCCACCTTATTTCATCTCTTTCCTCTTCCTCTCCTTTTTTTCCTTCTGTCTAATACAAGTCTGCCTTCATTGGCCAAGACAGTACATTTTGCAACACTGCTGTGATCATGTTACTAGAAAGAGGCAGCTAAGACAATGTGCTAAACAGCCCTATTCTGGTATAAGTTTGCCAGGCCTTGTCGTGGTGGATAAGACCCTGTGCTGTGCCTGTGTTTTTCCAGCAGTGAGGTCGCAAGGGAAAGTCAGCACCAAAGACAGAAGCTAAATATTCTATTTTTATTATTCTTTCCTCTCCCCTTTCATGTGCATTTGTCTTGTAGCAACTTTAACAGCAGCAGCAACAATTATGGTTCCAGAGCATCACAACTAACTTTTTCTCTTTTCTCCCAAAAGGACAGTTATTAGTATCTTTAATATCATTATAAGTTATGTCTGCATTGCACACTTCTTATAGCAGTGAGCAGAGTACATACATGGCTAGCTCCCCTAGTACATGTATAAATAGCACTGTAGATGATGAGAAAATGCTTAGGCAAGTAAACCAACACCTGAAGCTTGTGATATGTACCCTACACAGCTCTCTACAGCCCAAGGACTGCATCTCCCATTTACATTACTATTTCTAGCAATGTAGTATCCCACCACTGAAGACTTTCCCCATTGTACCCCCCATCAGAATCTTTGGCACACACAGCTATATCTTGCTTTTCACAGACCCTACACTACTGAGAGCAGTGTAGCCATAGCCTACTTCTCAAACAAAGTGTTTTTTTTTCTTCTAAAGGCTCTCTTCAGTTTAAGGGGAAAGGAACATTGTTAAAATGAGCTCTATTTAATATTTTCCATTTTAAAGGCGATAACTCTTTTTCAGTCTTTTCTATATCTTTAATACAAGGTTAAAAGGATTTTAATGGCATTTGCCATGGTTCTAAGCAGGCTGAGGTCTCTGTATACCAAACCCCAACTAATGCTGGACAGTTTCAAGATCATGACTCTTTAGGCCTATTTATTCCATGTAAATTAATGCAACACCTCCTCCTGCTGCTTCCCCACCAAGAAAATATGCTCTACCCAAGGGTAGGAAAAATAAGAGACTATGGCTTCAAGCTTCATCTAATGTTAGTAATGCTGTGCTCTTCATTAAATGTTGGTTTAAGTAATTTAACTAACATTAATCTGTGGCCAGGGGTAAAATCAAATTCACTGAGGAGACATTCAACTAGTGCCCAGGGCCATACTTTTTCTTCTTGATACCTCCTGCCTCATTCTCAGAGCCCTTCCTTCCCATATTTTACAAACAAGTTATCTGAGAGGCTACATAAGGTTACTTCAGACAGAGCTGTGACTGGAACCCAGGTCTGTAATACAGCAAATCCCAGTGACATCCAGACTACATTTTGGAAGGAGCATTCCAAATCTGTGTGCTCTCCTGTCCCATCTGTAACCATTCAGCAATGCTCCCCATTGAGAGCCAGGAATAGAATGGATGGTTTCTAGTCCGAAACATTCTTTAGTTATCTACTCAATAGCTGTGTAACCCATTTGCAAAATGTGTGTTATGTTCCTGGCTAGTGGCTGGTCCATGGGGAAAAACTACCAATTACTGTTATAGCTCAAGTGGTTGAAGTCTCTGCTGCAGTTTTGTAGGTCCAGGGTTAGAACACTGCTGATATAAGCCATTAGATGGTCTCCTGATGAAATTTGTTTTCCTTTTTTGTTTAAATCTGATTCATTCAATTTATATAGTGAGAAAATATTTTTTTAAAACAGTTTTATAGTTAAAAGCTATTGAAATACACAGTTACACAACAAAACCATATGTTCTACGTTTTGGTCATTTGTCACACATTTTGATTCCTTCTCTCACATCCTAACAGGTCAGACGGTTTTCAGGTGTGTTCAGTACATTGGCTTGAGCTACATTACCATACAATTGGATGGAGACCAAACACTGGAGCACAGTCACTTAGCTCTTACGCCTTAACAGAGAAAGAGACTCCGCAATTACTGCCATTTTGTGGAGATTTTAGAGACTAATTAAATACTGCAGGAAGAATTAGGAAGGAAATTCTCCATCAGATCACTTAGCAATGCAATACTCATACTCCCATAACTGTCTTCTCAGCAAATGTACATTATAATTAGAATTGGTTGGAAAATGGAAAGTGTTTTACATGAAACATTAAATTGTTAAACGCTGTATTTTTTGTGTATGTGAAAAAACAGAAAATTTTCAACGAAAACATTTTCCACAAACATTTTAATTATTTAAAAAGTTGTTTTTTCATCAAAAACAATTTCCATTGAATTATAATGATGTGCTATGGGTGGCTAAAAAGGTGCTTGGTAAGTACAAAAACAGGGGGGAAGGATAGGTCAGTGGTTTGAGCATTGGCCTGCTAACCCCAAGGTTGTAAGTCCAATCTTTGATGGGGCCATTTAGGGAACGGGGTAAAAATATGTCTAGGGATTGGTCCTGCTTTGAGCAGGGGGTTGGACTAGATGATCTCCTGAGGTCCCTTCCAACCCTGATATTCTATGATTTCAGAATGTGTAATTAAAGCAAGCCAGCTTGGTCAGGGATCATGAGTGCTTATCAAAGCAAAAGCTTTCATTTCTCTTATGGCTTCATGCCTGATGGAACTCAGTGCTGGAATTGTCTCTCTGCAATCTTGTAAAGGGGAAAAATAGACTTCTCTTTTTTCTTGGTGAGGAGGGGCTGTTGTGATTCTCAGTGCTGCAAGTTGGTGGAGCTGGTTGGCTTCACAAGTTTAAATTAGTAAGTCCCAGAGGATGAAATCCTGGGTCCAGTGAAGTCAGTGAGAAAATTTCTTATAGAATGATAGAATATCAGGGTTGGAAGGGACCTCAGGAGGTCATCTAGTCCAGCCCCCTGCTCAAAGCAGGACCAATCCCCAACTAAATCATCCCAGCCAGGGCTTTGTCAAGCCTGACCTTAAAAACCTCTAAGAAAGGAGATTCCACCACCTCCCTAGGTAACCCATTCCAGTGCTTATAGAATCATAGAATATCAGGGTTGGAAGGGGCCAAAAAGCTAAGCATCCAGACAGGGGCTTGAACCTTGGACACTCAGATTAAGAGCTTAATACTCTACCAGATGAGCTAGCCATTAGTTTCTGCTGGATTCAGGATTTCACCTTAAATCTTGATTCACCCACAATAAACAAATGTGCCAATATTCTGTATTCAGTGTTGATTAGGATGGTGGGGGAAAGAGGGGGAGAGAAGAGGGTATCCTAACTGGTAGTTACTTCCAAACTCCACCCCTTGCCTTGGGGTGGAGAACCCCCCTACTGCCTCTGAGGACACAGGATTAACCCCCAAATTACATCAACACCTTTCTCAGCAACAGTCACAGGTGCCTCTCCAGCATCAGTCTCCCAGTCACCAATCAGGAGCCTCCTTTCCTTAGGCAGGTAGCTGATTGTCATATGCAGTGTAGGTGCATAGTAAATACACAGGCAAGGTAAGATCAAACTCATAGCCTTCTACATCCCTACAGCACATGCAGCCCACAAAATCCTTTCTCAAAGTATGTCCTTCTCCACCAATAGCAGGAGAACTGGCAGCAGGAAGGAGTGATCAACCTGCAGAAAACACTAGCTAAACATTATAATACCTGATCCAGAAAGTGTACAAAACAATTCAAAATTTGAAATATACTTTCTTAATTGTGAGTTGAACACAGTTTGCAGAGAACAACTAAAAATATTTTGTTTAACTGTAGAGACAAAAGAGAGACAAGCTGTGTTTGAAAACAATTGTCAGACAAGGTTCATATTTCCATTACAAACAGAGTGCTGGTCTCCATGGTGAATAAATCACAGACTTACACAGTAGCTAGAGATTGTAGAGGAGTTATCACCTCTGCTTCTGGGTGATAAAGGATCATTCCAAATTCCTCCAAATTATTTCTTCACTAGTGGCTCTAGGGATTAAAATTTGGTACTTGCTACAACATGTTCTAATTACTAAGGACAAGCACCATTTGTTGTTTAAAAGCTGAATTTCAGTTAAATTAGTAATCTGTTATCAATAAATACGTAACAATAGATTTTTTTTTCTCTATTTAGTTTAAGAAGGAGCAACAGTGATTTACTGATTCGGAAAGGTGATTATGTTGTGTCCATTCTTACTAGAGGATTAAATAATTATGCAAATCCAGAACATTCAGAGCCCTGAAAAGCAACCACATCTGTGTACCAAAAAACAATCAATCAAACTAACTAAAAACAGGTTTCAGAGTAGCAGCCGTGTTAGTCTGTATCCGCAAAAAGAACAGGAGTACTTGTGGCACCTTAGAGACTAACAAATTTATTATACATATATATATGTATATATATATATGTATATGCATCCGAAGAAGTGGGCAGTAGCCCACGAAAGCTTATGCTCTAATAAATTTGTTAGTCTCTAAGGTGCCACAAGTACTCCTGTTCTTTTAAGTAAAAACAATGCACAATACTATGCACACCAGTAGTGGACACAGGTCAAGTTTTTACTAAGGACAAAAGGGCAAATTCATAATTATTGCCTGACATGAATTTCTTTACAATACATATGTCAGAAAATGCAGATTAATTGAAAGTGAAACTTTTTGTGGGAAAGTTCCAGTTTCAATGGATTTCATTAAAAAAGGTTTTAAGTTTGAAATTAACAGAATGTTCCATTTCGACTTTTTTTTTTAAAGTAAAAGATCTGTTTTTAAGTTTGAAACAACTTTTGTTTAGAAATACAACTCAATGTATAGTTAAAATAATTAAAAATAAAAGGTCAAAATTGAAACAAAAACATTTCAAAATTATCAAAACAAAACATTTTGATTGACTACAAGTGATTTTTTTTCCCTAGATTTTTGGTTCACAAATTCTTTTATGATTTCAATTTTTCTCCCAATTCGGGATGGGAATTAAAACATTTTTTAAAAAAAAGCTTCTGTAGAACTAGAAAGCCGTTTCCTGCCCATATCCATTTGCAATAAAAATGAAATGGAAGCCTTCTGTGTCCAACTGATATGAAAATACACTAAACCTTAATATTTCACATTATAACACAAAACTTAAATTAGAACCTCAGCAACATTAGCAAATATTCAGGTTTGTCAGTTTTGTCTTGTTTGAAGCATGAGGTTGTAATTGAGGTTTTGCATTATGCTGCGGGACATTATTGTATTGCATGTGATGTTACTTCACTACTAATGAAGTAGTGGCTGTCTATTGAGGCAATGAGTAGCTTCAATCCCATTTCAAGTTATAGAGGATGGCAACCATTTTGAATAAGGGAAAATTGTGAAAAAATAAGATAAGCAAATTTATTCACAATTGTTTTTCCTGTTTACAATCTAATTCTTAAAATGTACATTAAAAGGTAGTTGCTAATGACAACTAAATAGGAAGGATAAATTAGTTGTTTGTTAGCAAGAGAATTTTGAAAAAAAGGACACAAGTTGGAGAAAGTCCCAAATGTAGGTGAACCTCTCCCCACCCCCTTCCCGTCTTGTACTTCCATACCAAATATTGATTGGCCACAGATCTTGCTTATACACACCAGATGTGTTCATCATATGCTCTTAATGCTCCACCAGCTATGGCGGAGGTTTATTTAAATAAGGTATTTTACACACAGCTCCACCTAGTGGCCGATCAGTATAATACAGCTTAGCATTACATTATGCTGCCCTCCTACCCAAAGCACATTTCCCCCCACAATAAAGTTATATCTGCAAATTTGGGGAAGATGCATTTCATGTTTCATACAACAGAGGTTGACTCTCTGTTTTAAGTGAAAACAGGAACCCACCCTCTCTATACAGATGTTGCCACACCTCTATTTTATAACAGACAGGGTTTAGAAAGAAACTTAATCTACGGAGACGTTATTCTCTCATGTCCACTATGAGGTTTTTGTATACCTTCCTCTGAAGCGTCTTGTACTGGCTATTGTTGGAGATAGGATAATAAACTAAGTGGACCTCAGGTTTGACCCAGTAAGGCAATTCCTATGTATTTCCTTTACAAAATGTTATATAAATATCATGAAGTTAATCCATAGTTGCTTTTATTGTTGTGTTATTGATTAATGTCTGTTTTTCTTTATTTTCTTCGGCTGATGACATAGGACATGAAACATTCAATATGATAAACTGTAATGAACTGTAGTATATACTGTGGAACAGCTGTTGGGTTGATGACAGGGTCACAGTAAAAGGTCTAGTACATATGCCTGCTGTTACTATGTCTGCTAGAAGCATACATGCCTTCAACTTCCTTTCCTAGAAAAATAAATCATAGTTCTCAATTGTCTTTAGTTGTATTGCAGCATCTTATTGTGAAACCTTGTGATTCATCATTTTAACCTCGTATCAGCTCATAGTGTCATAATCCACAACAGCTTGTATTCAAAAGGCCTCTGATTCTAATCCAAACAGGACTATAAAACAATTCACACAGAAGGAGAGTCCCAACTTTTCAGGGAGGTTGTTTCTTATGGGGAGTGAGGGGGAGGATGAAAAAGAAACTAGGCTTTTAAAAAGAGGAAAAGGAGGAACTATGGCTGTAAGACAAAGAAGAGGTGAATTAGGAATCTGAATTTTAAAAGCTGAATTTCTTTTGCTGATGGTGCTTTAGAAATGAGAGCAGATATATAGATTCTAGACATGATAGTTGAAAAACAAGTCAAGAGTGATGTGTAGTTGAATACAAGTTTTGAGTCAGAGGAAAAGTAGTTGATGAACTTTGGCTGAAAGGGCTCCTCTTAGCAATTGACAGCATGTTTTTTTTTTATGTTTATCTGAAGCAAGTCTTAGTAGACCCAAGTATTGATGGCAGGCTGGCAGGAGAAAGCAAAAAGGGTAGAAGTTCCAGTGTCATCCACAAATAAAACCACATATGAATTCAGAAAAAAAGTGTGTGTGAGAGGGGTGGGGGGGCAATGTGGGTAGTCATAAATTAGAAGGAAATGGCCAAGGAACAAACTCTCCTGGATATGCTTAGTCAGTTTTTGCTGCCTTCACTGATCAGATTGCTTGAGTAGTTCCTTACTACTTGAGTAGTCCCATTGTACTATTGATGGTAGTTGCATCAGAATCTGATTCTGTATTTGATGTAGGTTATTTTTTTAATATATAAACAAACTATATCAAATACAAATGTATATATAATTAGCTAACAGCAATATTTTCATATGACCATAACCCAATATTTGATATATTTATAGTTAAAATTAGAGGGATTGTCCAGTTTAAAAAAAATCCATTTCTATCACTGATATTCTAATATATCCAACCTTGTTTGTAAAGATGCAACCCTATGCAATGCTTTAATATGGATTTAAAAGAAAAAAAATGTCGAAATAATTCATCTTTGCCACAAGCACATCAGGTGCATTGTTATTTTTGTTTTTCACTGGATATACACAACATCTTTTTAAAATGTCTATATTGCTCCTCTCCCCTCAAAATAAACGAGGCAGATTGGCCCCAGCGGATTGTATTGATTTATAATATGCTAACATAAGTATGTAAAAAATAGACACTTCTCATCTGCCAGAGGCATTTAAAGTTATTTCTGAATTGTTCAAATGTCAAAAAGTACCGAAATACTACAAGTTATATTTTTATATATTTTTAGAATTTACATAGTGCAAAGAAATTCTCTCTCCCAGGTTGAATGTTATTATTAATTATTAATTATTATTATTATTTTGCCTAAAGGAAATTTCTGTCACTGAGTTACAAGTGCCTGAAAATAGGAGAAAGCACTTTAAGATAGCAGCAATATCAGTATTGCAATCGTGTGCAAGTGTAAGACTAAAGAGACACGTAAAACTGAAAGGGATCATTTAGAAATGATCTTATTTCTTATTAAATTAAAGCTAATTTAAAAAATAAAAATGAACAACAATTTGCAATTATTTAAGCAATATTATTTTTAGCTCTCTACTCTAAATTTAATTTATGGCATTAATGAGTATACAATTATACCATTTCCTGACAAGCATTCTGGATTTGGACATCTTTCTTATTTTAAATACAACTAAACACTTCTTATGATCTCTGGATGGTGAAAGTACCAACTAGGGAATAATTTCTGTGCTTCTAGAAACAAATCTGATGGACTGATCATTCTGATTCTTTTTTGGATACATATTTAGGCGCTAATCTGTCAATCTGTAAATGAGAGTTTATTTTTCCTCCTTAGAAAGTAAGAATCTAATTGCCATTTTTATTCCCTGCTCCATAATAGCCCTCATTGGGTAATAGAAGAATCAATCAAATATCTTTTCTTCATGTCCCTGCAGCAATAGAACTTTATTATTTTTTACTCCATTGACACTGAGAAGCCTGAATCAATATTGACAAAATGTCAGCTCTTTTTGAAAAGTTTAGCTGTGAAGGATCTCAACATTTAACTATTTCAAATCTATCATAAACATAGAGACCCCAGGAATCATCCTGCTTTCAGATATGCGAGATCCCATTATAACTCACATCTTGGAAAGACATCTATAGCACTTGAACATTCATTAGTCCAATAATCAACTTTATTGCCCATTTCAATATGTTGCACAGGTTAGTAATTCAGATATTCATCATGCCTGGGCCCTCCAATATCGCTAAAGTAGGTCACTATCATTTCATTTTCAGTCAATACCTGTGCATGTAATGCGTGGGAAATCTAAAAACAATGATGGCATGTCTATAATTGGAATTTCCAACTTAAAGTGTTTCTCAGATCCCTTTCTCTTGGTTTTTGCCTCTACCCAAGGTGTTCTCAGTACATCTGTTATGCATTTGCTTCCAGCAGCATAAGGAAATAGTAGAGGATGAAATGACTTGGGTGATATCAGCAATACGTACATCCACAGGCACATCAGCCTTTTCCAAGCATGTCACCCTTTTCCACCATGCTCTCAATCTAGTTTTCAGGATCTCATCCTGAAGGCCAGGAGTAATGTCACTAGCCACCCCGAACACTGATAGAATCCAGTGAGCCACTGTGAAACCATCACACTGACAGAAGGGCAGTGTTGTCCCCCCTTTCTTCCCATGAATATTGTAAAGTCATAGATATAATCTTTGGCAAACCCCAGAAATCCAGTTCTCTTCCTAGTACCTGTAAGAGATTTTCTTAACTGAGTATGAATCTAAGTGTTTCTAAAAGGCGAGTCTCTGTCCTTATACTGTATCCCAGCAGATTTTCCTTCTGTGCCAAAGACAGCATAATGTCTAAATAACTTTATTCCTAAGAGCAAGGCAAATGCCCTCATTAACACAGTAAATGCTCCTGATGCAATTGGCTGCCAAAGAATGTCACCTTCCACTACAATATATTTTCTTTTCAGGAACTCTTCAGAAATCTTTTGAAATTCTGACACATGGAAAAGCTTAAATACTTTTTTAGATCCAGTTTACCCATGCAATCTCCCTGCTGTATGGTCACCTTTAAATTAGGGCTGTCAAGCGATTAAAAAAATTAATTGTAATTAATCGCACTGTTGAACAATAATAGAATACCATTTATTTAAATATTTTTGGATATTTTCTCCATTTTCAAATATATTGATTTCAGTTACAACACAGAATACAAAGTGTACAGTGCTCGTTTTATATTTATTTTTTATTACAAATATTTGCACTGTATAAAAACAAAAGATAGACTTTTTCAATTCACCTAATACAAATACTGTAGTGCAATCTCTTTATCATGAAAGTTGAACCTACAAATGTAGAATTATGTACAAAAAAACTGCATTCAAAAATAAAACAGTGAAAATTTTTAGAGCCTGCAAGTCCACTCAGTCCTATTTCATGTTCAGCCAATCACTCAAACAAGTTTGTTTACATTTGCAGAAGATAATGCTGCCCGCTTCTTGTTCATGTCACCTGAAAGTGAGAATAGCTGTTCTCATAGCACTGTTGTAGCCGGCATCACACGATATTTATGTGCCAGATATGCTATAGATTCATGTGTCCCTTCATGCTTCAACCACCATTACAGAGGACATGCGTCCATGCCAATGACGGGTTCTGCTCGATAACAATCCAAAGCAGTACAGACCGATGCATGTTCATTTTCATTATCTGAGTCAGATACAACCAGCAGAAGGTTGATTTTCTTTTTTGAAGGTTTGGGTTCTGTAGTTTCCGCATCAGAGTGTTGCTCTTTTAAGACTTCTGAAAGCATGTTCCACACTTCGTCCCTCTCAGATTTTGGAAGGCACTACAGATTCTTCAACCTTAGGTTGAGTGCTGTAGCTATGTTGAGAAATCTCACATTGGTACCTTCTTTGAGCTTTGTCAAATCTGCTGCGATAGTGTTCTTAAAATGAACAACATGTGCTAGGTCATCATCCGAGACTGCTATAACATGAAATATATGGTAAAATGAGGGCAAAACAGAGCCAGAGACATAAAATTCTCCCCCACGGAGTTCAGTCATAAATTTAATTAACACGTTATTTTTTTAACAGGCATCATCAGCATGGAAGCATGTCCTCTGGAATGGTGGCCAAAGCATGAAGGGACGTACGAATGTTTAGCATATCCGGCAAATAAATACCTTGCCGTGACGGCTACAAAAGTCCCATGTGAACATCTGTTCTCACTTTCTGGTGACACTGTAAATAAGAAGTGGGCAAAATTATCTCCCGAAAATGTAAACAAACTTGTTTGTCTTAGTAATTAGCTGAACAAGAAGTAGGACTGAGTGGATTGTAAGCTCTAAAGTTTTACATTGTTTTGTTTTGGAGTGCAGTTATGTAACAAAAAAAAATACATTTGTAAGTTGCACTTTCACAATAAAGAGATTGTACTATAGTACTTGTAAGAGGTGAATTGAAAAATACTATTTATTTTGTTTATCATTTTTACAGTGCAAATATTTGTAATAAAAATAATATACACTTTGATTTCCATTACAACACAGAATACTATATGAAAATGTAGAAAAACATCCAAAATATATAATAAATTTTAAATGGTATTCCATTGTTTAACAGTTCAATTAAAACTGTGATTAATCACGATTAATTTTTTAAATCACAACATATTTTTTGAGTTAATCGCATGAGTTAATTGCAATTAATCAACAGCCCTACTTTAAATCCTTTTGCCTATCTGTTCGGAAGGCCTTTACTCATTCTACTACTTCTGAGCCCATAGACTTTACATATTAGGGAATTTCCTCTTCTAGAGCATCTCTCTGATGAAAAGATACCTGAGTTGTTTTTACTGTCTTTACGGAATTTGTGAAATAAAATTTAAATCTTTCTGCAGGCCAGTGCAATACCAAATCCGGTGGGCCTAATACATTCTATACATCTAAAGAGATGTAGCTTCCATAAAAGAAGCCACACAGATATGGAATTGAAGGTTTAGTAATAGTTGAACTGATAATATGAAGATTAGACCTGGCCATAACCTAAGGGACAAAATTTTGCAAAAATGCGATAATTGTTTTTGACATATTTTTAATTTTTAAAAACATGAAATGTTAATATTTGAAATTCAAAAATATTTGACCAACTTTAGTGAAGACCCTTATACTAAAACTGTAATCTAGACACTCCACAAAGTCTTGGTGCAAAGACTTCCTTAGATCTGGAATTTATGAGAAAGACTATTCTGTTGCTATGTCTCCTTGATAGAGTGGAGTTACAAAAGATTTCTTTGTTGCTAATGACTTTTTCAATTTTTCTCTCTATCTTGGGAGCTGGTGTAACCTTTAAAATGCTCAACCTTGTCTTCACTTTCATCTAGAGCTATTTCAGAATATCATTTGACACACAAGTTTTATTAAGTTCTGAGGTGTTGGAATCACTATGACAATACCAGGTGAATCAACTGCAATGTATTAAACATGTACCTCTGTAAGCCCATAATGTATTTTGGTTTGCCCCAGCAAAATATATTTTGTTGATGCTTTTCCTCCACCCTGCATCAATGGGTGGAGGAACTCCATAGGGCCTATGGTGAAAGGGGGACAGTCCCAGGAGCAAGAGAGGGGGCAATAGGTAGCTCCTCCCCCTGGAAGTCTCTGGGACCCATTGGCTAGCTGGAGGAGAGGGATGCTGATTGGCCAGCATTCCCCAGCACCCAAGATTTAGGCCAGCACAGGGGCCATGTAGAGCCATGTAGAGCCTCTTTCAGCTCCATTCCAGCAGCCCACCCTACCCACCTGAACTAAAGATGGGAACCTGGCATGATAGATACCACAGATCTAGAGGATCACATGTTTACGGAGTCAGGAAGGATTTTTTTTCTCCCATGGACCAATTGACAGAGGACCAGGGAGTTTTTTGCCTCTCTCACGGCACCTTCAAGTCACAGTGGGTAGGAAGGCGCTTAGTACCTACCTGAGGTACTGGGGTAGAGTACTTTATTCATTGCAACTTGCACTTGGTTTCCAGTGCAGTTATGAGAATACAATGAACAGTTCCCAGAAGTAAAAGACCTAGGACTTTGGTGATGGGCCTTGGGCTGATGTGATAGAGTGAGATCTTGTGGCCTTCATGGGCTGAAGTTCCCACCCTGCTGCACCCTCTGTTCCCCTTTTAGGGGAGAGGGTGTTAGGACTCAGAGAGAGCTGAGTTATGGGGGATAGGTTGAGGAGAGCCCAGCCCTCCCCACTATAAGGATTATATGGTAAACAGCACTGTAACCTTGGCATCAGTTATGGGTTGTATGGTAAGGAGCCCTGTAACCCCCACCCTGGAACCAATTAAATGTCTGGTATAGGAGAATATGAGTGATGGGTCAGTAGGGCCCTGTGTTAAAGTTTAATAAAAGTTGTGGCCTGATGTTTAATTCCATGCATGTGTATGCCCCCATTTTGCCACATCAATGTATTTTTATCCATCGTCAGGTTTAAAAAATCACTGACTTGCATAAACCTAATACTCTACACAAGTATATCACTCTGACTGCACTCTTTTATTGCTCCTCCTTAATTTTCTGTCATAGCCTTCCCAAGGGAATAATAAGTTTCCCCATATTAGGAGTATCCAAACAGTTCAGGTTAATCAGTCATAACTACACAAAGCTCATCTTCCCTTGGATGTTGTTGTAAGGTTGTAATTTGACTTTCATGAAACTGCTACCAACATTTTTCAATCTCTTCTTTGTCCGGGATTGTCAACATTTCCCTTTCCCCAGGTAATTCAGTCCTATCTCAGCATCCAATAGACTTCATCACAGCCATGATCGATTGGAAACTGCCTTTGGTATCCAGTCCTCCAGAGCAACTCCTGAATGATCAGTATTGCCTATTTTGAAGCGCAGTAACCTGTAGGTCTCAAAATTCTCAAGAAACCTCCTGGGAAACAAGGGTTCTCTCTGGGTCTTTAGCAATCCAGTCATAAGCTGAAAACAAAGCTACTTCCTTGGGGCCTTTTACTATAATAAATGCTATGAGGCCAACTTTCTCTCCAGTGACTAGCACTAGGTTCATTGGAATTGTTGGTGCAAGTCTGCATAGGTGGGCCTCCAGCAACTATATAAATTGGACTCAAAGGTGATATTGATCATCATAAAAAGCTTATGCTCCAATACATCTGTTAGTCTCTAAGGTGCCACAGGACTCTTTGTTGCTTTTTACAGATCCAGACTAACACGGCTACCCCTCTGATTCTTGTTTGGGTTGATTTTGTACATAGCTGGACAGCTCTCTCTGCTGGTTATTATCCAGATTTACAGTGAATGAGCAATTATGAAGTTACTGATATAATGTCATGTGTCCAGAGTTAGCCATCTAATACATTATCAGTGAGTGATAGTTCCATTTTCTTTTAGTTACATGCCTTCCAAAATGCCCAAGAAATCTCAAAGATTCACTAGCAAAAGTGGGGCTGCTTTAGCATGAAGAAACTACTAGAGGAACTACTGTAAATCCTCTGCCATGCAAAGTGCATTTGTTCTTAGTCATGTCAGATGAAAAAAAATATATAGTATACCTTGTAAGGAAGGAATATGAAGGCACAAGTCTCACTTATCAAATCATCTGAACTGCTATGGTGATTGTTAACCATCAGTAAATCATGAATGATTAATGGGAAATCAGAATTCTTCTAGCATGAGAAATATATTCCTTGTACAGTATAACCATGATAACATTCATGTTTTTAATTTAATTATGATTAAAACAAACACACACAGAAGAAATTGTAATTTATACGCTACTAGCCTAATATCAGGAAGAGGGTGAGACAGAGTGAAATTTCCTTGCATAAAAAATAAGAATGGTGATACAAATTTCACAGAACTACTTTTGTAGCCAGTATCTACCCAATGTTTCTAAAAAGAAAGTGGACAATCCACTGGGCTGGTCTTCTATGTTGCTGTTCTATATTGATGTCACAGTCCCACCCTCTCCTCAATTCTTTTAAACTTTTATTCCTGTCTCTCTCATTCTTCCCTTCATCTCTGGCCCGTAATTTTTAAGACTGCAGCATCCATGGCCCTATCTAAAATAGGAAAATAGGGTATATTTTTAAAGCACGATAGGTAATGTGTTAGTTGTATTTTAAACAGTGCTTAGCACCTAATGTAAATAAAGATAGCAGAGTTTAAAACCCTAGATTAACCAAGACCAGTTAACATGATTTAAAAACACAAATATTGTAAACACCTGCCAGTAACTATTACCAGTTTGCTAAGACACAATGCTCATTTCTTTTACGTAAGGCCTGTAAACATTTGGAAAGAAAAATTGCTGATAAATACAAAGACAAACTTGACATCCCTGGTCTTGATACAGTCATGTTATCTCATGTTAAAGTTTTGAGCAGGGTAGATGATTCTTTGTCCTGAGACCATTCTACTTCTTTCATAGGTTTGACCAGTCCATGAAGTAGTATGACAATTTTGCCCAAATAATTAATTTTGTAACAAAACAGCATTCTAGTGAGGGAAGGATAGTCTTGCAGGTAAATCACTGGACTTAGACACTGTATTTCTACCAGTCTTATTGAATGACTCGCTCAGGGTCATTCAAGATGTCTGTTTCTGAGTACTCCATCTCTAAGGCTATGTGTACATGTGAAATGCTTCAGCGGTGCAACTGCAGTGCTGCTGCTGCACCACTGTAGCACTTCAACATAGACACTTTCTACAGTGATGGGAGAGGTTCTACTGTCACTGTAGGTAATCCACCTTCCCAAGATTTAGGAAGAATGCTTCCATTGACCTGTCTATTCTGGGGGTTAGGGCTTAACTACATCTCTCAGGGGTGTAGGTTTTTCACACCACTGAGAGACACAGCTGTGCTGATGTAACTTCAGTGTAGACCAGCCCCCAAATGAAGATAACGCTTCCTTTCTCTCACCCTTTGCTGGCTTGTCTACTCACACTATAAGCTCTTTGAGACTGGGATTGTCTCTTACTACTTGTGTGCACAACGACAAGCACAATGGGTCTCTCCGATCTTGGTTGGATCCTCTCAGTTCTATAATAATAATAGGAATATGAAAGAATATTTATCTTAAGTTACTTCCTTTAGAGTTAAAGCTGATGATGCAAATGCTACTTAAAATATGTTACAACTTGCATAAATGTTCTGCCTGAAAGGTCATCACAAATGGAAGCTATAAAAATACACAACCAACTAGGCAATTCACAAGTGATTCAAAGTAACGTTGATGTAGATAAGACTTTCTACAATAAACAAACCCATAATGTACCATAAAGCTTTGAAAAGACAATAAAAAGAAGATCAGACTAAACAGGGATATAAACAAAGAGCACATAAAAAAAGATATCACAATTAACAGATTTTGATACCACTATGGTTGTGCGGCTACAAGCATGACGTGTTTCATAAATGGAGAAAGTAGTAAGATTTAAGCACTTTTGAAGCAGAAAACTCATTTAGTTATTTTATGAGCTACAGACACTTACTGTAAATCATTCCTACAGTTCTATGTGGGCAACATAAGTTGCCTTGATAAGCTATGACTGATTTAAAATATAGTTCTTTAATAGTACTGGATGAATTTAAAGTATCTTATAACTAGATGTGGACTGAACCAGTTAAAGAAATTAATGATACCTCTGAACATAGTGTTTGAAGGTGCATGGGTACTTCCTATGTGAATGTAAAAGAGAGAGACCAACTCTTAGGATATTAGCCTCTTTAACCTTCCCATAATTGTGGTACCAGGTCACAGGCGGGGTGATTTCACAAACATGTCAGCAGAAAACAAGAAAAAACTTTTCTATGTTATTGCTTCTAATTTACCATATCTCTTTCTGTCATTTAAAAATAAGCAAGTTCTCCCCTCATAAAAAAAAACAATACAGTAGGGTTTTTTTTTTACAGTTATGGCCCCAGATGCTGTAATAATACTAAAGTAAGTTATAGATTTTTTTGTATATTATGTCTATTACTCTGATGATTTCTTATCACAGAAGAGTCTCTCAAAGAAGAGAGCTTAAAAGGGGGCATGTATGTTGGGAGCCTTCTCCTTCCCCAAACCAAGGTTTTTTGGTGGGGGAGGCGGGATGGTCAATTTTTGAATCAATTCTAAATAAGCTGACAGAGAATGAGAAGACCAATGTATCACATGCTACACTCACTGAAATAAATAAGACCTGTCTTATTTCTGAACTCTTTTCAGAATCTGACAAGCTCAAAAATTCTGCATTAAATCTAACTGAATTCTTCACAACTCTATCATTACTGAATTTATTTTTGGTATTTAAATGGAAGGCTTTCAAAGACATGAAGGAATTACACATCACAGATACACATTTCAAAGAAAACAATACTGCAGAATAAATGCACAGAGTAATCTAGGTTATTCAGACCAATGGCTATCTTTAGCTACTATCTATTCATTAGAATAAAGCTGAAATTCCAAACATCCAGCAGGAAGGTTCCCCATTCAGCAAATCACTTTAGTACATGTTTAAATCCCAGGTTTAGCTTCATTGACTTTAATGGACCTACTAGCTAAGAATCCAGCTTTTCTGTGTGTGTGGTAAGGGAAAATAAGGGGGTAATATGTAATTAAATTTAAGAGATCATAGAACTGTAGGGCTGAAAGGGACCTCAAGAGGTCATATAGTTCATTCCCTCTTCCTTCTCCCAGGGTGAGGAAGATATATTTAATCTCTAAATAGGGCCGTCCAGAGGATTCAGGGGGCCTGGGGCAAAGCGGGGGAGCTGCGGCGCTTGTACTCACCCAGCAGCGGTCTGGGTCTTCGGCGGCATTTTGGCGGTGGGGGGGGCCTTCAGTTGCTCCGCATCTTCAGCAGCACTGAAGGACCCGCCACTGAAATGCCGCCAAAGACCCGGAGCAACTGAAGGGCCCCTTGCCACTGAAATGCTGCCGAAGACCCAGATCGCCGCCGGGCCAGGGCTCACGGGGCCCCTATGGGGCCCAGGGCCTGGGGCAAATTGCCCCACTTACCCCCGCCCCCCCGGGCAGCCCTATCTCTAAACTATCCCTGACAGAAGTTTGTCTAATCTGTTCTATAAAAACCTCCAATGATGGGGATTCCACAGCCTCCCTAGATAGCTTCCTCCACTATCTATATAGTTGCAAAGTTTTCCCCTAATATCTGACCTAAAATTCCCTTGCTGCAAATTAAGTCAATCATACTACAGACTTTCAAATGTAGCATTAGTTGTGTCCTTAGAGATCTGACGGGGCTGGGGGGGGGGATTCATAAAAAAGGCTTCTGAGTTAGGATCTCAGAGGAGTTTAGGGATGTGAATAAGCGACCCCCTGAATGACATAAGTTACTCCAACCTAAGCGCCAGTGTAGACAGTGCAATGGCAGCTGGAGAGTTTCTCCCACCGCTCATTGGGTTGAATTAATTAAGTCAATGGGAGAGCTCTGTCCTGTCAGCTTAGAGTGTCTCCACTAGAGAGCTTAGTGTAAGTTCTCTAGTGTAGCCATAGCCTGAGTTACTGTAGTAGCTGGCTGCAGCCAGGGAAGTGGCTAATGCAACTAGAGAAAAAGAGGTTTGATGAATGAGGTGGAAAAGCAGACATTGTTTTAAAAACCCAAAACAAAGTCCACATACAAAGTCTATTAAATCATCATATTAATACTTAGCAATTACAGTAATTTGTAATTTCAAAATGTTTTACTATAATTAATTAATCCTTACTATATACCTGCCAGGAAGTTAAGTATTATTGCCCCCATTTTACAGAAGGGGAAACAAAGAGAAAGTAACTTGCATAAGGCCACTGAAAATGTCAGCAGCAAAGATGGGATTAGAACTAACAGTTCTTAGATCCCAGCCTCATGCTTAGTCAATAGCCACTCCTGTGCTTTCTGTACACCACAGAACATGTGACATCCTAGATAAAAAAATTATTGCAAATAACTGTCCAGCAGATCCTTCCACCCTATCATTTTCAAGTTACTGTGCCATGTCTATTTATCTACCTTTGGATAGAGTGACTGCATTCTACAAAAGAGAATCACTGTTTAAACTAATTATATTCTATAACTGAGTTAGTTTTTACAGTTCGTTTTCTTCCTATCTTCAAGTGCAAATGTGCCATACCTGAGAATTGGGACCTATTTCTTCATTTGTACAGATTGAGAAACTACTCTCTCATGAAATGTCCTTTTTGTGTGGCTTCTTGTCAAACCTGATATATGACAATAAGAACTTATCCCATACCAATTTGACAATTTTGGTTTGGGTTCCTGCTGGAATGAGAAAGCCTAGAGGTAAGTAAAAATGAAAAGATAATAGTAATACAAAGATAATTTGTTGAAGAAATTCAGTTTGGGTTGGGATTGAACTTCTAGGAGTAAGGAAGATGTGTACTAACCTAAATCTATTACTCATATTCTTCAATGCATTGCTAGAAAAAGCTCAGATGTTAAGGGCTTTTGAAGGGGTGAGCTCAATGCTGACACCTCCTTGTGGCTGGGCTTGACATAATAGCTCTTTCTCCACTGGGTCTCCTATTGATGGCTGCTCTACCTTGAGGCAGCCTGCCTCTTCCAGGGACTTAGCCCTCACTTCAACATATAGCTCCTTCCAGGGTAGCCTATGAACAAACACAAGGGGAATTAACACAAATAAACCGAGTTAGTAAGAGATAAAGGGAAATTACTCCATATCAGGGTGTAACAGGATCTGGCTCTCCCTTCTTGCAAGGAGTAGCCTTCAGGCAGTGGTTGCATGGGAGGCTCCTGCATTCAGTCAGTCCTTTCCTCAGGAGCTGAGGGTTGAAGGTCTGTTCTGTTCTCTGGTCTCCCAACAAGGGAGCTGTTCTGCTCCCCTTTTAAGCTCCTCCTCCAGCCTGCTCATGCCTTGCAAGTGTGGTGGGGTAGAACTGGCTGAACCAGAGCAGTTCCTTAGCCCCTTGCTGCCCAGTGTGGGATTTATATACTCTATCATAGGGCTCCATAAGAACCTATATAGAATAGAAATAGCTATGCTATCCAAACCCATTTGTCTAACTCTGTGTATCATACAGGACATGGATGAAAGTTAATCCTGACTACAATAATGTGTCTTATCTAAAAATGGTGATAATTTCCACACATCTGCAGCCGAAACCATAACAAATACCTACCCTGATTTTGTTCAGTTAACTGAGAAAAGTTACTTGCACTAAAGATTTTCATCAAGCTTTTATGAGGCTTGAATGGAATAATTACTGAATATAGGAGGGATGGCTATTTTGTGGAAGTTTATGTGCTTTTCAAAAAATGTGGGTTTGCGGTCTGCATAATCAAACTTAATATTAAGTGCACTAGAAATGACTGCAAACAAAAGAAATTAAAGCACCTGGGCCAGACTATTGTGTTAAAATATTATAGGACTCTTGCCCTCAATATTTTAAAGCCTTCTATTTACAGCTACAGTGATGTCTTCTGGTTTAAGAGGAATATCTTTCCTCCTTCTTGAAACACTGTTTTGTTTTTTCTTAAGAAATTACAAATTCCCAAAGTGCATTACATACCTCCTGTAGGCCAAGTTGATTTCTTAATATTGATTTTAAAATCCTTGCTGCAGAATTTTTCCAAACTATGAAGACCACTTAACCATCCCATAGAAAAATCCAGAAAAGGGAGTAAGACCCATGGTGATTTCATAACAACCAAACTCTTTCTTCACTTACAGTAAATTAAATCAGAATTTATTTCAGTGGAGATACATACTAACTGTGACAGACCCAGACCAGTGGGGTACAGGAGTCTGGTAGAGGACAAAATACTGGTCACTGGATGAGTAGTTTTCTGTTCCCTGAGTGACCAGAGCAGGGGCTGCACTAGAGTAATCAAGAACCTGCTAGAACCAGTTAAGGTTCCTAATTAGGACACATGGAGCCAATTAAGAAGAAGCTTCTAGAATCAATTAAGGCAGGCTAATCAGGGCACCTGGGTTTTAAAAAGGAGCTCACCCCAGTTTGTGGTGGGAGTGTGAGGAGCTGGGAGCAAGAGGTGCAAGGAGCTGAGAGGGTGTGCTGCTGGAGGACTGAGGAGCACAAGCATTATCAGATGCCAGGAGGAAGGTCCTGTGGTGAGAATAAGGAAGGTGTTTGGAGGAGGCCATGGGGAAGTAGCCCAGGGAGTTGTAGCTGTCATGTAGCTGTTACAGGAGGCACTATAGACAGCTGCAGTCCACAGGGCCCTGGGCTGGAACCTGGAGTAGAGGGTGGGCTGGGGTTCCCCCCCCAAACTTCCCAATTGACCTGGACTGTGGGTTCTCCCAGAGGGGAAGGTCTTGGGGCTGTTCCCCAACCCACATGGTGAATTTCTGAGGCGAGAAAATCTGCCAATAAGCGCAGGACCCACCAAGATAGAGGAGGAACTTTGTCACATAACGTAAAACTGGTGTGATGGGAGAATTGGGCCTTGTAAATATCCAGCTAGAATGTGGCCATCACATCCTCTGTTAAGTGGTAATGGCAGCCTCATACTCATAGGTGTGGATGAGGCCATGTAGGCTAAGAAATGGTGAAACATAGGCCTAAATCCTGCAGATCTCCAAGGCAGACCCCAGGGAGTCACTACCCCTTTGCATGGCCTTAGGGAATCTTTTCCCTGGCAGCAGGGCTCCAGTATAGCCTTGCTGCCAGTGACTTCCATACCACAACTCCTTTCCCTGCTGGTAATGATTTTTCCACTCACATTAAACTTTGTGGCTTTCTTTTACAGTTTTGTTCATGTAGCATGTTTTTCTGTGGGACATATGGTGGCTACTCTCCTGGTCCAGCCTATCCAGTCTCCCCAGACATATGCTTTAAACTGCTGCAGAACCCCAAATGGCATTTGATGCCTATGTGAAATAAGTGGTGCTCCTGAACCAGCCAAGTTCTACACAATATACCCCTTAAAACTCATCTCTTCCAGAGGACTCAGCAATGTTAACCATGTCATTTAAAATCCTATCACTTACCATTATATTCAAACTATAGAGAAAAAAGGTGCCCTACAGGTCACTCCGTGGAACTTGGGTCTAATTTGTGCTGTCTATTTAGATTCCTAAGGGGAAGCGTTACATTCCAGGGTGCAATCCAGACTAGCGTGGGGATGTCACCACCTGCCCCACAACATGGGATGCTTCACAACACTTTGCTGCTGTAGCTACCAATCTGGGCTGCTCACAAACAGACTATCATGCAGGTCCACCCTGACTGTCTGTGTATAGCTGTGGCACTGGTCCAGCAGCTCTCACCCCAGCAGCCTGTCAGCAACACTCCAGTCACTCTGGCTTCCACCAGTCCTGGTTACTAATTGCAGGGTGATGCCAACATATCTGTCCTGAATTTTCCCCAAGCCCTTTCCTGGACAGTTAAGATATTAAAGGCCCATTGCCCCTGTAAAGGGGCAATATGCAACAGTTTGCTACTTTGACTGGAGTTACTAAACAGCTCAATAGGTTAGTTCAGATTACAAATGAAACAAGTTTATTTAACTACAAAGTGAGTCCAAGTACAAGGTCTTAAACTCCAAAATGGTTACGAGATAAATTAGGGTAAAATGATTTCTAGTAGTTCAAACTTAAACAAGATTTGGTTCCAGGTAAAATCCTCACGATATGTTCCCAGCAACATGGCTGACCAAATTCTCAAGTCAGGATTTCCCCCCAAATTCCAAGGGCTGATTCATTTGTTTTCTTAAGAGAAAGAGAGAGAGACTGGGGTGTTTTTGTCCCTCACTTCTATAGTCCAGTCACCCTTTGAAATGCATTTTCCTGAGGGTTACTCCGAGATAAAGTTCATTCTAGCTGTGAGGACAGAAATATGGTGTCTTGCGGTGAAAGAGGTTTCATGATGTTGTTGTTTGGTAGAATACAGATTGATCTGTTCCTGCCCCCATTCATTGCTAAGGAATGGTCACTTGATGGGTGATTGCCAATCAACTTTGATGACCTCTGGCTAGAGGTGAGCTTATTAATTGTCTTTGAGAAACCGGATTATCTCTTCCCTAGAATTGTCTGGTAAATACATTGTAGTTATAATTTCAGCTTATGTTCATAAAACTTAATATGCATTTTGTATATACATAACACAAGATATTGATGATCAGTGTTAGTTTTTAAATGATATGTCAAGGCATATCTTACACAAAGATTGCTACAATGATGTGTAGGGTGTGAATACAGGGGTGCTTAGGGTCAGAGGAAGAGATTTTTCTTTGATATTGTACAACATTAAGGATACTTGGTCCTTCAACAACCAATAAGTGTTTGAAAGTCAAAAATTTTGCAAGAAATATAAGGGGGTTTGGATTGTTTATGATATTGGAATGCATTGTAAAACAGGAGAAAAAAAAGAATATTATTACCAAGACATTATCTTGATTCCTTCTTTTACCCTCATATGGCAAGAAGAACAGACCTTTTTTATTTTTGGAGGTGGTCTCAAGTAGAGTTGGTCAGGAATTTTTTGATGAAAGGTTTAATTGGAATTTGCAGATTCATAAAAACTGAAAGTCTGTGGAAACAAATCTCCCATTTCAAAATAGTATTGGGAGGAAAAAAAAGTTTTGAAATTGCCAAAACATCCCATTTTGACACTTTCTAAATGAAGAGACGTTCCTTTATGAGTTCAAAATGAATTGTTTCAAAAACATTGTTAAATTAAATTAAGATAAAAAATAAAAGGTCAAAATCAAAATGAAACATTTCAAATTGTCAAAAGACAACATTTCAATTGACCTGAGTGAAACTGAGACTTGACTTTTCAACCCGTTTATGTACACCTTGTACATGGCATGTTTCAGGGCCTCTACTTGCAGATCAGGCTCCTGTACCAGAAAAGGACTGGCTACAGAGCCTCCTTCTCTGAAAGCTACAACACAGATGTGTTCATTATAAGAGCTTTTAATGCCCTTCCAGGTCTGGCTGAGGTCAGCTTAATAAGGCATGTTACACACAGCACCACTACTCACTGAACAAGTATAATACAGTTTATCATTCCACTCCCCCTCCCCCTTAAGTTCTACAGCCCTGCCATTTACAAAACTTACACTATTACACTGGTCTTTAAAGTTCAGTACATATCTCTGTCTGTTAAGTGTCTCTGAACATACTGATTTAAATTCATTACCGACAGTCTCAATTGCATGTGATCTGGACACTGAATTCCTTTACTTTGTGACAGTTGGACTTGTCCATCCTTTTTCGCCATCCAGTTTGATATAAACATGGTCACCAGCTTCAACAGCCTGCAGTTATCTGAGTGACATCTGTTACTAACACTTTTATAAGTTTTTTTTTTTTTGCCTTTTTTTATCTGATTTGGCTATGCTCTTCATGTCTGGCAACTTTGGAAATAGTTTTGAGTTGTTTTCCCAACAGGAGCTGTGCTGGATTATATCCAGTAGCTGCTATTGGTCTAAATCTGTAACTCAGAAGAATACTGGATAGATCTTCCTGCTATAGTATTTTCTTGGCTGTCAGGACAACTTTCTGAGCCTCTCCATTCATTTCTGGGTAATGTGGGCCACTAGTGATATGATCAAAATATTTCATTTGGAATTCTTACATTCTGTTACAGTGAATTGTGGTTCATTGTCCATTACTAGTTGTTCTGGAATACTGAAGTGAGCAAAAGTGCACTTCACTTTCTCAATACCACTTTGACATGTTATGTCTATCAAGTACATTTTTATATACCTGTAAAAAATAGTCCACTATGACAATATGTCCTCTGAATTCACATAAAATCAGCAGCTAGGCTCTTCTAAGGTCTGTCTGGTAGAGATATTTGTACACAGTATGATTCCATGTTGTCTCTTGAAGTTATTTGTACTGGATCTCCTCTTAAATGTTCAGTATCACCAAATTCTCTGAGTTCATCCACTTTTCTCAGTAGGCCCATCATGCAGTGCAGGTGACAAGGTTGTTGGTCTTTGATCACATGCACTTCTAAATGCACCATTTTTATTGTTGTAAGTTGTTTCTGTGGTGAACTAGTCCATGCGGTTCAGAATACCTCCAGGGCTAAGCAAGGCTGTCTCCGGTGATTTCGGTGCTGGAAAGGGTTGAAGGTGATTATAAGTCCCTTCTGAGATGACGGTCACATCTGCTCTGAATCAATTATAAAAGGAGTATTCTTTCCATGAATATTCAGTTTCACTCTCCAAGCAAGCTGTGTCACACATAATAGATCCCAGCAACAATGGCTCTTGATTTTCTGTCATCGTAGTTAGCTTTGTCACTGCCTTAGTGGGGTAGCCTGCTGTAAAATGTCAATTTGTGCATTTGTTACACATTTTGTGCATTTGTTACATATTTCACCTTCAGCTGGATGTCTTGAGCTGTGAAAAATTTCACATCTTGTACATTTATTCTAAAAGACTCTGTAGTTTGCCTGGAGTTTCCTCATAACCTCGGGGCTTTTACGGTAATGACTTTTAGCATTCAAGATGAATCTGTTTATAACTACAAAGTTAGTTTTTTATTTTGCAAGTTTGTCAGGTTTGTTTTGCAGTTTCACAAGTTGAGACTGCTTTGCTATTTGGATAGCTATGGTTAGGATTAAGTCCGTCTTCAATTGTAGTTGCTTTGAAAGGTTCTTGTCTGCAAGATCTATAATTAGCTTATCTCTGATATTTTCATGTTCTGCATTCCCTCCCCCCCCCAAAATTTTTTTTCTGACAATGTATTCAAAGTTCTTATAAAAGATACATCATTTTCTCTTGATCCCTGAATTCTATGGTGAAAACATGCTCTTTTCATAAACCAATTTTCTCTGAGATATAACGTATGCATCAAACATAGATGACTATGAAAGCACTCTCCCTTTGCGACTGTCTTCAGTAAAGTCAAGGGATTCAAGATATACTCTACTCGTCCATAGCATAAATTAAAGATGATACCTGAATATCCTCAGTTTAATAGCAATGCAGAATCTTACTTCCATTCTGTCCATTCTCAAGATGTGTTGAAACTGAAGTTCTCTGGGGCATTCAAGAGTGGCATGTTAATGAGATCCAGAAATGTTTGCTGTTGTTGTTTCTGCTGTTTGCAACCTTTGAGGCTGTTTTCCTTCTGTTTCTGTTCTCCTCTGGCACTAGTTTACTTCTGATACCATGTCATGTACACTTTGTACACAATATCTTGCAGGGCTGCTTAATTGTAATGTGATGCTTAAATAGTAGAACAAGTCATTTAGGTTTAAAATTTATGTACATAAAAAGATATATATATACACACACACACTTCTTTACAGGAGTCAGATTTTTGGGCATATCACCACCTGCATGTATTATTGACATTTAGTGGAATCAAACACTGTGTTTGTACATAGAATCTCATTGTTTTACTCCAGTGGCTCCCAGTCTTCAGTGGAAAGGGGACTCGGATCACAAAGCAGGCAGACGTCAAAGGATTCGCTAGGAGCTGCTTTGCAGGATTTGTATGAAAATTTGCCAGCTCAGGAACAAAAATCTACTCGTGCACCTTTCACAATGGCAACATTTTACTTACCTATCAAAAATACCAAAGAACCATTATTTGCTCTGGATGGTGAATAAGTAGAAATTTGCAAGGTTGATCAAGTCCTCTGACTGTCAGTGGTTCCCAAATGTCTCACAAGCAGGGGCGGCTCCAGGAACCAGTGCAGCAAGCGCGTGCCTGGGGTGGCAAGCCGCGGGGGGGCAGCCTGCCAGTCGCTGTGAGGGTGGCAGTCAGGCTGCCTTTGGAGGCATGCCTGCAGGAGGTCCACTGGTGCCACGGTTTTGGCAGCAATTCGGCGGCAGGGACGCCAAATCTGCGTGACCAGCGGACCACCCACAGGCATGCCGCCGAAAGCCACCTGACTGCCGTGCTTGGGGCGGCAAAAAACAGAGCCGCCCCTGGTCGCAAGACTTCCCATGATTTGGGTGGAGGCCTATTCAATTTAAAACTGGGCTAGCTAACATTAACTTTCACAGAAACAACCTATGGGAAAGATAGGGGAACAATGCTAGAGAGCAGCTGCTCCTCCCTCAGAGCTAACCCAGTGGGTGCAGTTCACATGCACAGTGGAAGCATCTGACAGTTGGCCCACACATCTCTTGTGACTGACGTGTAATGTTCACCTTTCAGTGCCTCCCCAAGTCAGCACCAGCAAACTGAATGATAATAGTTTTATCATCTTGTCATTAAATCTTGGTCAGATTTGGTCCATTGTCTTCTGTAGATCAGTGTTGTTGGTTGGTTGGTGTTTTAACATGTATGTGGTAAAACCTGTATACTCGTTCTCTTCCCCCCTCCCTCCCCATTTGGAGGATAAAGAAATCTGGACAAATGATGTGACACTAGCTGAGACAAATAAGTATTTCTGCTTTTTTGAACATCTGATTACAAGATTCAGATAAGTGTGACAATGATTTTTAACATTACTGTTGCACTCTAAGTACGCATTCACCTACACAGTATAGCAACACTCACAGAAAAGCTTTGACATATATATTCACTAGTAGATGAAGCTATTTTACCTGTACAGGTTTTTGTTTTGTTTTGTTTTTGCAGGAAGGAGGTAAAGTATTTCAGCCTTTTACACCCCCCTCCTCTATTTTCCTGCTATACAGCCTGTCATATCTATCTTTCTTTTTTGAATTCTATTTTGATCATGCACTCTATACTGCATGAAAATTTAAATTAGTTTTCTTCATTTGTACCTGTTCTAGTCCAATTACTGTTCTTTCAATACTAGCTGTCTGGCTTCAAGTACTGATTTTACAGTCCTTATGTACAAACAGTTTGTGATCAGAAGCACTATGTGAAGGATGAGAAATTGTTATTTTGAGACTATTTATTTTATTGAACAGCTTTGTTTTTTACAAAATTTTAATATATATTAGGACAAATAAACCTCTCCTACTTTAAGGAGCGTTCTGTGCAGTGGTGATGAAAAGAAAGCAAGCTATTTAAGAGCTGGTTTGATGATTTCAGGTCTTACAATTATGGGGTCTTGAGGGCAATGCATTTTGGGGCACCTCTGCTCTGGTTCCCAGAGGATGCGAGAAGTTAGAGCAGCTTCACTGATGGCAGGGACCCATTGGGAATGCAGATGTAGATGTCAACTGGCCAATTGTAGGTCATGGAACAAAAGGGCAAGGAAGAAAACCAGAGGAGTCCGGCATGGGGATGAGAGAGGGGAAGATCAAAGATGACAAAAAGGTAGATTGTGGGCTGCTTAGATATGCATCTTGAATACCAAATCTCTGTTTGCTCATCACTACTGAAGATAAAATATTAACCATGAAACTCAAAGGAAATGCCATATTCTAGGTGGGTTTTTTAAAATGTACTTGCCTTAAAATAGACTTTGACACATTATGTTTTATTGATACAATACTTTATTTTCTGCTTTCTTCCCAGAAATACTGAAAGAATGCTCTTTCAAATAAATTATAAAGTAAACTTTTTACAAAACTTGTCATCAGTTCAGAAAAGCATCAAAGATAAGTGTAAAATGCAGAAGTTATGAATTTTAATGTGTTTTTTCCTTGTTAGAGTTTGGGGGAAATATCTTTTCAAGTGACTCAGTTAATTTTCCAACCTCCATGTATATTGTATATCATGGAATGTAAAGAATGTGTTTTTATCTTACTCAGTTTGGAAGTGTCCTAGAGGGCAGAGTTAAGTAGATTTCATAACAACATCACTAGCCACACAAAATGTTGCCACTTACCTATAATGAAAAAATAAAATGAAGTGTAATGCAAGAAACTCTTAGAAATGGGTGAGGAATCTTCCTTTTAATTATAAAATGAAATGACATAAATAAGTGATTTGATAAATGACATAATTATTCTGACCACAGAAACATAGAGAAACTACAATACAATGTTGTTCAGTTGGAGCAAGGGTGCAGAACTGAGGGAGCTGGATGCAGGAGTGGGTGAAATTGCATGGGATGACAATTTCTGTTTTGTCACGATGGGGATTTCTTCAGACTTTACTAACTTTTCTTCTTACTTTCCACTGGCGGATCCCTTCTGTTAGGGAACAGGGACCCCTTGACAGACTGAGTTAGTCAGGACAGACATGGCTTCTGACAGGTTATGGGTAGGGTAGGGATTCCACAGTCTACTCTGGGGTGGCCACTCTTCCTCCCCCAAAAGGAAGATAGGAAGGAGCTCAGAGTATCCTCAAAGGCCTGGTCTACACTATGGGGTTAGGTCAAATTTAGCCGTGTTAGATCGATTTTAAAAATGACTGCGTCCACACAACCAACCCTGTTCTGTCAACCTAAAGGACTCTTAAAATCAACCTTCTGGTCGAGGGGAGTTGACTTTGCTGGGTCGAATTTGGGGTAGTGCAGCTGGAAATCGACGGTATTGGCCTCCGGGAGCTATCCCAGAATGCTCCAATGTGACTGCTCTGGACAGCCCTTTGAACTCCAATGCACTAGCATTCACCTGACACCCAACCTCCCTAGGTCCCCTCACCTCCTGACTCATCCTGTCTCAGAAACTCCTCTTTCCAATTGCTGGGTCTGAAGAAGCAGAAGCAACATAAAGGGACAGTGGTGGCAGGCAGCTAAGAGCATGGCAAGGAACCTATCTCCTGCTGCTGGCTGAGAGTGGTGCTACAGGTGCTCCCTGCTTTTCTGAGCTGGGCCTTCCCCACACAGGTTGGAGGGAGCAATGTGGCTTAGCCCTCTTGCCAAGTCACTAACTAGAACTTCACCTCATCCACAGGAACAGAAGATCAAACAAACAAAAGGTTCTTTCTCCCTGCCAGGACTTCCTTCAACCTGCCCTCTGGGCTCAGTTTCCAGCCCCTTCTGGCCTACCTTTATGTCTCTCTGCTCTGGAATAGAGCACTAACTCTCAGGCTGCTTCCCTAGAGTGCCCTGCTTCTTTCAGGGCCTTCCACAGAAGACCAACTTGCTCCATGTGGCTCCGCCTCCAAAATGCATTTCCTGCCCTATTATGGAGGTCCAGATATTTCAGGCTATCACTTGACCCCAATTAGTCCTTCTCTCTTAGTCTGGGAGGCAGCTAATTATGGCACAGGCAAGACTGATTGAACAAGGCTTGCTAGCCCCAGGCCTCCTGGTCCTTAAAGAGGAAGGCCATCCACACTGTCTCTGTGAGGCTAAACTGAATTAGCCCCACAGAAAGGGTTGGAGTATCATAGGCACTATATCCCCAAGCCAAGATCCCATCTCCTGGAGTGATGTAATTACATCAGAATGTCAGCTTTTATTTTTTTAAATAAAGAAAAGTTACTACATTTCATGATTATGAAGAAAAGTTTAAGGAATTTGAGCATAAGCATAACCATGCAGTGATATTTGCTTGAATCTGCAGAGAGCCTGAACCTATAGATTTGTCATTCATCTCAATGGGGTGTTAATGCCACAACACTGCCCCAGAACCACCACCCCAATTGTGTGTGGCAGAAGAGTGCAGGGGTGGAGCCCAATAACCCAAATACATACACCTATGGGTAAGTACCAGGGGGCTGTTTTCTACCAAACCTAGGGCAGGGAAGTCCCTGCTACTATTCTAAGGGGAAGTAAGAGACTCTATTGCTGTTGCACCATGTCCCTGAGAGGAAGTCCTCTTCCACCACCATTCCAAGTGGGAGCCAGGGGGAGGATGTGAGGGGCTGTCTTGATCATGCCCTGTATGCAGAAGCATGCATTCCCTCCTATGCTTCTGCTCTCTCTACCATGTGCAAGTTATGTAGTTACTGCAGGGTCTCCTGGCTGGGCTGGAGAAAAGCTACTGATATGAGCATCTGCAGGGCTAATTTAGGTCCTTAAGACTACAGATCCAATTGTCACACAGCAGGACAAAGGGCCAGTGATTCAAAAGGACCCTTAAGTTACTTCTATAATGACCTATAAGTCACTTCTGCTTCTCTTAACCTATTATTTTTCTAACTATAATCCATGGTCAACCAACAGTCCTCAGAAAACAACATTTGGAGAACCAGACACCAAAGGATTGGTTTCTTATGAAGGTAAGTGGGGCTCCATGGGAGTCAATTTCTCATGTAAGAGAGTTCATGTCTGATCAAAAATACGAAGGCCTTTTACACCTTCCACAAAGTAATTTAGTACAAGTCACAAGTCTATGCCCTACCTAGAACCCTAGAGTCTTACATCTCCTGTTTGTGTGGTGATTTCCTGCCTTACAGCAAGTATACTGCTAATGACATTGAATTCATGTAAAACAGAGACCCCCTAATTCCTGCAGAATAGGTGGAATTAAGATTTAGGACCATAAATAGAAAAATCTGGTTGTGAGAGGAATGATGGGTTTCTGATGTCTATCATTAGTTGATCCTTAAGTGAACTTGTGCACTATGAACATATTTGGAGATATATCTAAGCCAGCGAACTTGTTCAAGAAGATCAGCAGCAGGGTGGCACAAAGGGGGAAAAATGCAAATAAGTCTATCCTTTTAGGAAGTAAGTGCATATATTGAGAGCCTTGTTAAACTACTTGCAGTTCTCCATTTACAATTCAGTTCTGTGTTTATAGCAAATAAAACACTTTTTTATACAGAAGTCTGCATCTCAGTGCTGATATATGCTGTTTCAAGGTAAATTTAAGACTTCATACCTACCTGTTGTGAGAAAATAAATTAATTATTGAAGAAAGCAGTAAATGCTGATTTTTCTAATAACCCAAGCTATCTTAAAAAAAATATTCAACAGCTGAGATCTGATTTATTCATGAAAAATGAATGCTGAAAGCACTTAATTTAAAATCTGATTTCACTCCAAAGGGACAACAGATATAGTTCAAAGGAGACCTTTTCTACCAGTGAGCTAGATTGTGAAATATATTATATATTCTTTCTGCTTTCTTCCATAAGAATATATATATATATATATATATATATATATATATATATATAAAATGAAAAAAATACTGTTAATAAAATGTTATGGTTAAAGAATTAAGTGTAAAATAAGCTTTTCACAACATTAACTATTATTTAAAGCCATAAACAGTAATATATACGTATACATTTTACAAGAAAAGCATGAAACTAAAATACTACTGATGAATACATGATATTCACTGTGGTCTAATGTTGTAAGAATGTTAATTTTGGAATTATTTTTTTTTTCTATTCTTAATTGCTTAATCTTAATGTTACACTCTTGTAAAATGTCACATTTAAACTAGAATTTGTTATACATTTTTTCAGAGAGTAGAACACTGCACATTGAGTTGTCAGATTTTGTTTGATTTTTAATTCTCACTAATTGAAATTCAGCCTTATCGAGGTGCCCAGAAGTTCCACGTTAGCCCTGCATTGAGGATTTGAGTGGCAGTTGTTATAGTCCGATGCAGAGGCCAAATTTCAAATGAGATCTACAAAACAAATCAACTTGAAAACAATTTAGTTAGGTAGTTTAAATGGCAAGTTGATATTGTGTTTTAGATAAATGCAAACCTAGAGTAGCTTATGAGACTGAAGCCTTTTTAGTTTTAAATTAGTCTCACTTGTGTTTCGAGCTGCAGAGTTAAAGGAGAGGAATCATGGTCTAAGGTCTCATCTATCCACAGTGTGGTTTTTTTTTTTTTTTTTAACTAATATAATTATTTCAATTAAGGGTGTGATTTTTTTTTAAAACAAAAACCAAAGTAGTTTTAAGGGCAGTTCTATCTACATCACAATTTCTAGCCCTCATGGTTATGGAGAATATGCTGAAACCATGAACCCTAAAGGTTCAACAGCAAGAAGGCAATTAAAAAGACCTTTTTTTAAAATGTCATTATTTTTAAGCCAGTCATGGTTTTTGGGTAGTCTGTCCCATCTTAGTAAATGTTTGGGGTTTGCATTACATACTCTCACTGGAATGTACTAGAGATCCCTCCATGCTTCTGGGCCTGCTATGTGTACAGTATGTATGATTTTACCCTCTCCCATTGCTTTTCATTGTAACTTGCTTAAAGGCTAATTTAGAAGCTCTTTAAACTCCTCTAGTACTTGTCTGCCAGACTCCCTTCTAAACTAAAAGATTCAGGTAGCTTCAGAAAACCTATTTTTGCCAAGATTTCATTTTGTTCTGACATCTAATCAGGATGGGACACAGGACCATTGATCTTTATTGCCTAGCCACAGGGAAATGTCGTGGGTGAGGCTCACAAAAAGTTATACTTTGTCTTATCCTGGGGATCAGTATGCACTAATCCCTACTGCTAATGTTATAGTCCTCAATATCTATTGCAGATTTCCAAGAGTCTTTTTTTAAGGGTTGGAGGACTTTAAAATCCCAGTCCAAATCCTGTCCCCTAAAGCTAGTACAGATTCACATATTGTTGTCTCTTTTTGTTTTAAGTGGCAAACTTGTGAACTTCAATTTCCCCACATGTGCAAATGCCATGAGCTTCTGTTATACAGGATATTTTGGGAGGAGCTTTGATAGAAACTTCAAAGTTCAGTATTAGTTACCTTTCAAAGCACACAATTTATATAGTTAATGAATTGATGTTGAACTGTAAAAATACTTTAAAAAAATCATTCATGCCATCAGAATACAGAGTTTAGACAGAGGTTATTCTTCAATGAATTACAGAAAGTTTGGTTAAATCCCTACTTTCTGACTGTTGATCAAAAGGGGTAACGCATTGGAATGTCTGATTAGTATAGCTATTTTCAAAAGCTTATTGCACTTTTTTTTGTCTTGGAAGCCTGCTATCTTAACTGATATTGGCTTTCTGAGCTAATTTTATTTAGCATTACCTCTTTTGTTAGACACTGACATTTTTAGCAGATATTAAAAATTGGAATATAAATACAATATTTGTCTTCCAGTGATATTACTTCTGTAAAAAATACAATCTAGCATTTATTTTATTTTCTGCTAAAAATGTAATGGCTTCCTTCTCAAACCCAAAGGGAAAAGATTTTAAATTTCAAATAATTACCTACACGTAATCTGCTTTTGAATGGTATTATCAATTCAGATAGCTTTTTTATTTTTTTTTCAGATTAGCAGATAACTGCCTATAACACGGGATATTCACCACTTGAATACCTGCTGCTGCTGCATTTGGGTACTGCAGACCTTTTTCTGCCCCAGGACTCCCTGTAGGTTTTCAATCTCACTTGGCAGGTCTTCAGTGGCTCAGCCCTCCAGTCAAGTCACCTTCCTGGATAGCAAACTGTCTGCGCTCACCAGGGTCTTCACCCCTTCGCTGGGCCCTTTCAATCCAGTCTTTCACTCAGGCTTCTAAAGGAGCCTTTTCCCCTAATCAGGGCTGAGGCCACTTTGCCAGTGACTGGTGGGAGAACCTGGACCCACTCATTATTCCAGGCTGCAACTAAGGGGCCATATAAATAGCAGCCACATGCTCCTCTCTTCAGTTAGTTACTGCTGCATCCTCTGGGACTGTTCCCACCAGGACCCTTTATCCTCACACATTACTTAGGGTTAAAGTTCTCAGGTCTTTTATTTTCCAGGTTTTGTAAATGCAACCAGTTGAACTTCTGTGGGCACAGCATCCTTCTTCACTCCTCAGGTTCCAGCCAGGAACTTAGCAGCTCCCACCCTGCTGCTCCTTTTATCTAAGCCTGCTGGGCTCTGATTGGCTGCTTCCACAAGGACTCTTTAGACAGGACAGTAGGCCTCACCTTCACTGCTCTTTTCCTGGGCAGGCTGTAGTAGGACCTCAGGGCCTCCAGCAGGGGGCCACAAAGGGCCAAGTACACCCTGTCACACAACCTTAGTTATCCTTCTAGGGCTTGTCATAATACTTCTGAGCCTGAAAGCATATCTCCTGACAAATGGTCCACTTATCTATTTATATACTCTTTATTACATAGAACCATTGCTTAACATAGCCATGATACTATATCGTCTCCCTCCAGTTACAACATCATGCTTTACCAAACAGACTGGATGATTAAACATTGTCTTCTTACTTATTATAATACATTTTAAAATGTTGAGGTAGGTTTAGGAATATTATTTACTCCAATGCATCTGATCTTTGTGTATTTTGAACACATACAGAACCAGTGAGCACAGCAGTTGTTCGGGTGAGGACATTTGTGCAAGTAAAGAGAGATTACTGTTATATCGAAGTGATAGGCTCCTGATCCCGCCTAACTGCCATTTCTGCCATTAAAAATTCCTCCCACATAAACCAATTCTGCAAGAAACTGAGGGTCCTCAATCCACAATGAGTTCAATGGAGATGGAGAGTGATCAGCACCTTGAAAATTGCTCCCATTAGTAGTTCCACTGGCTAGTAATAAGGAAATATTGCACAACAGAAAGTACTTTCTACAACAGCAAGCACTGAAGAATCAGGCCTTCATCTGTGAAAGCAGACAAAAACAGTTCCACTGCTTGACATAGTCAGGAAACTACCTGAGATTCCCCCATCAAGTTAATTCCTGCAATGTCAAGGTTCTTTTTTCACTTGGCTACTACTTCACTACTAGCAACATTGCAGAAAATATTCACAAACTCACTCTGATAATATCAACAACCTCTTTTATTCAAGTATCAGAGAGGTAGCCGTGTTAGTCTGGATCTGTAAAAAGCGACAAAGATTCCTGTGGCACCTTATAGACTAACAGACGTATTGGAGCATAAGCTTTCGTGGGTGAATACCCACTTCGTCAGATGCATGTTTTTATTCCTTTACTCAGTTTCCAAGAATACTTCTGCCACAGTTCTAATGGTAACTGTCCCTCTGCGCCCTTCATGGCCTTCTTGAGATGATTCCTACTTAGTTCTCACCTGTCTTGTGGCAGGGTCCCTCTCACTCTAGACCAGTGATTTAGGCTGTAATTCCTCATCCAATTCACTTGGATCAACTGAGCATGTCTGACTTTAGGTCAGCACCTGTACTCCCATCCTCTCAGAGCAATTACAGGGTTAACCAGTGAACAACAAACCTTCATAATGCAAAGTACTATAATTTAGAAGAAAAGCATTACAGAGAAAACTTATCTTAAAACAATTAACACCTTATACACATACCTAGTTTACCCTCAGATCACCCATCTTCCACATGCAGACCCTGACAGGTTTCAAAGTATTTCATGTTTTCTAACAGGGCCTCTCTCTCTGATCAGTCTTGTGTCGGTTCTTGGAAAGTGAATGTGTGATCTCTTTTCCTACATCAATTTGGTCACTTTACACAGTTTTTTGTTTGTCCGATGTCTTGAACCTGGTCAAATTAGTACTGTATACATGACTTTCTCCACTCTAGAGTTGTTATCTGCTTAGGGATTTGGATTAATTACCCCACAGTGATTTTAGTTGCTGCAGGAAACCCTGTAACTCCACATGGAGCCAGGAATACAATCACTAGATCATAGATACATATAATATTTATAAAGCTATTACAATAGTAAGTGCAGTCAATTTTTTCATGTCTAAATATTGGTGACATAATTGCAGAATTTTTGGAAGCCATCTTGATCTATTCTTAGCTTCGAGCACTCAGCAGCTGACCCCCCATATCTATGCCTGATGTGGCCAAACTACATACGTTTGTGCCTGCTGATTTCTGACAATAGGGTCTGCTTTTCTGCAATAATATTTCTAATATAAGCATTCACTTTTTCCATCCAGAAGATATGCAAGAGTCTTCACTAGGACACACATCAAAGGCTTCAATCTCCCTCTTGTCAGCATCATTTATTTCCTACAGTTTGCATCCATAGATTACTATGAAAAACAATTAAGCTCTTCGCCTATCAAACCTTTGTACATTTTGAGATGCCACAGTTTTCCCAAACTTCTGCAAGGGTGGCCATGGCTTGACAAGCCATTCCTAGTCTTCTTTCAGTTTCTTTGGAACAGCCACCTTGGTTAGATATGTATAATCCCAGAAAATTGCATTCATTCACTGCCTCTACAACTTCATCGTTATTCATGTGGTCTACTTGTATTCATTTTTGCCCCATTCAGGGATAGTCCATATTCCTCACTAACTAATTTTACAGACTCCAGCATTCATGATATTACATCAATGGTTGTAGCATGATTCTCTTTGCTATCAGAGTATCTGCAGTCAGTTCTGAGGTGTCCAGCAGTGAAAATCCCAGCTCCTTTTGCTTTGTCAAAGCCTCTCAGGGGGTTTCTCATAATACATTCTTCATACATGCTAAAAAGACTTCAGGATACAATACACCCTTGTCTCATGCTCTACCCAGTGGGAAGCCAGTTGCTGTTGCCTACTAATGTTCTCACTGTGGTCTGTTGTTCGCTGTACAAACTTTTGATGAGTTCAATGATATATATATATATATATATATATATATGTCATGCATCTGACAAAGTGGGTATTCACCCATGAAAGCTTATGCTCCAATACATCGGTTAGTCTTAAAGGTGCCACAGGACTCTCTGTTGCTTTTTACAGATCCAGACTAACACGGCTACCCCTCTGATACTTGTACTGTACTGTTATGTTCCTGCAGACATAAGAGATCCTACACACCATGTCTGGAGTGTATGCAAGACTGACTTTTTCCTGTTTACACAGACCCTTACCTCTTTGCTCCATGCTCCCTAGTGGTCACTGTTATCATTCACAACTAACTCCACAGTTTCAGTCACTGATACAACATATAATATGTATCAGCTGAGATATTTCCAGTAGAGATAAGGAAATATTAATGCTGTTAATGAGGCAAGACCTCATCTGGAATATTGAGTGTAATTTTGGTCATCTAAGTCCAAAAAAGATGAATTCATACTGGAACAGGGGTAGAAAAGGGCAACTAGGATGATAGGCTCCCCATTCTCCTTATCTCATGAAAGAAGACTGGAAAAGCTTGGCTTGTTTAACCTAGCAAAACAAGGGCTGAGTGGGGACATGATTGCATTGTATAAATATTTCAGGGGAAGAGAGGATAAAAATAGCAGGGAGGGAGAAAAGGTATTTAAGATAAAGGACAATGTTGGCACAAGAATAAATGGTTAGAAATTGGCTATGAATATCTTTAGGCTGGAAATTAGAACCACCATGAGAGCAGTGGAACAGTCTTCCAATAGAAGTAGTGGGGAAAACAACTTAACTAATTTTAAGATGGAGCTTGATAAATTTATGAAGAGGATTATATGATGGGAATTATTTGTGAAAATGGGGGACTGGACTTGATGAGCCAAGAAGTCACTTCTTGTCTTATATTTCTAAGTAAGCAAATAAATTGATATACATGTTGACAAGGACTTGTTACAAGAGAACACTATTCTGTTACAAAATGTGGCCTTTGCAAATTAGCCTAAATAATCATGAGACCTAAGTATTATGAACCCAATCTAGCTCCCGTTAGAGAATTTAGTGCTGTGGATTGGCTGCGCAGAAGGTCAGCAGCACAATGTAAATGAGGATTTTTTCCAGGACATAAGTAGTGTACAAGCTTTGTGTTTGGCCCTATGTACAGGAGTAGACTCATTCTGAGACCTCAGTGTAGTATAAACTATTCTATTAAAAACAACGACACAGAAATAAAAGGGGAAAAGTGAATAGGAGTAAGATAGCTAGAAGGGGCCCCCTAAATCAGCAATGACACAGTGATACAGAATGATATAACAATTAGGTACAACTGCCATTTAAGCTGAAATAAGGGTACAGTCAAGCAATCGTATTTCTGCAATGAACAGGACTTCGGAACATGGCATAGAGAGTATGTGGGAGACAAAACCATGTCAGACTAAACTATAGGCTACTAAGTAAAAAAATAATTTTGACTGAAAAGAAGAAATTATCTGGGTTCATTAGATTATTTTAACGAGAATCTTAAAATAGTAGCCAAATTACAGAGTAAAGTTGTGGCCATCTTTTGAGGTGACTTAGCTCTACCATAATGGGCATATGTGAGGGAAATAATAGATGTACTAGATCCTTTCTTTCCACAACAGGAGGGATGAGATCAATGCACAGATCTGGGAGGTAGGGATAATACTATCCCCAATAATTTGGGGAATTCTTTTTTTACTAGCATCCAAAAATTCATAATAAAAGGATAGTATCACCCAATGGTTTAGAAAAGAATGTTTTTCCTTCACTATTTCCTGCACTCCTGGAAGATGGAACTATTTATTAAGTTTGCTGTGGTCATGGAAAAGCTAAATACAATTGAAAGTGCTATCTCATGAACTTTAGCAACTTGAAGCAGCCAAAAATTCTAGATCTTACTATAGTGATAACTGCAAATATTCATTTGAAGAATCCTTTTCCAGGATTCCAGATATTTTTCTTGGGTCAGTTTGTGAAAGTTTCTGGTTGATATGTATATTCTTGACAATTTGCCCTTCAGAGTTTCCTCCTTCAGGATAGCACAATCTCCTTAGGAAGCCTGACAAAATTGCTTCAGTCTTAGTTTCAGGGTAGCATAGTATTTAACTTGTTTTTGGAGCATTTTTATATGAAGGGGTTTCTAAAATGTATTGGTTATCATTTTTCTTTCCCTTCAAGATCTGAATAGTTGGACTTATGCCAGAAAGACAGCCTGGCAGTACAATTGAATGAATATAAAATACAGTGCCAGTAAAATAGTCTAAAATAAATTAAGAAATTTCTAACAGTTTTCCTGTAAAATATGCAGCAGACTACATGGTGATATAGTGTAAAGGTTTCACTGGTCCTTGTTTTGTATAACTTGCATCATTCAGTCATGGCTTTACCATATGAGAATGATGAGGTCATCACAAACTCAAGGTGATAAAAGCCTGATATAATACTACCAATATGTGTTCTCTCAGCATATATCATTACCATCATGGATTTAATATTGTATAATCAAAGGGCTCAAAGGAGAGCTCACTTACCCAGACCTCAGGGAGTTGGGAATCAGAGCCAAAATATATAACTTAGCTCTGAACTGTAACAATAAATTCCAGTCCCCGACACTCACACTGGGCTGTGTGTATGTGTGAAAAAGAGGAAAACAATAAGAACAAATGGATATAAACTAGCATCACCAAGAGGAGTGAAATTTTGGAACAGCCTTCTAAAGCAGTGGTTCTCAAAGCCAGTCTGCCACTTGTTCAGGGAAAGCCCCTGGCGGGCTTGGCCAGTTTGTTTACCTGCTGCGTCTGCTGGTTCAGCCGATCGCGGCTCCCATTGGGGGCTGTGGGAAGCTGCATGGGCTGAGGGATGTGCTGGCTGCCCTTCTCGCAGCCCCCTTTGGCCTGGAGCGGCGAACCGTGGCCAGTAGGAGCTGCGATCAGCTGAACCTGCAGATGCGGCAGGTAAACAAACCGGCCCGGCTCGCCAGGGAGCTTACCCTGAACAAGCGGTGGACTGGCTTTGAGAACCACTGTTCTAAAAGGAGTAGTGGGGGAAAAGAAACCTAAGATTTTCAAGACTGAGCCTCATCCGTTTATGGAGGGGATGGTATGATGAGGTTGCCTACAATGGCATATGGCCAATCTGCATCTGCTGTTAGCAAATATCCCCAATGGCTAGAGATGGGACACTTGATGGGGAAGGCTCTGAGTTACTAAAGAACATTCTTTCCCAGGTGTATGGCTGGTGGGTGTCGTCCATATGCTCAGGGTCTAACTGATTGCCATATTTGCGATTGGGAAGGAATTTTCCCCCAGGTCAGATTGGCAGAGACCTGAAGGGTTTATATCACCTTCCTCTGCAGCATCGGGTATGGGTGATGTGCTGATTTGAACTAGAGTAAATGATGGCTTCTCTGTAACTTGAAGTCTTTAAATCAAAGTGTGAGGACTTCAGTAACAGCCAGAGTTTATGAGCCTACTGCAGGAATGGGTGGGTGGGGCCCGCAATGTGCAGGAGGTCAGACTGTATGATCATGATGGTCCCTTCTGGTCTTAAATTCTATGAATCTATGGAAAAAGAAAGGAAAAGATAGGGGAAAACATAACAGGAATTAAGAATATATACTACGTCGCGGGGGGGAGGGGGGAGAGAGATATTACAAAATTGTTACTTTAGGTTGCAACTGCTTGGCCCTGCTAAATGTACAGTAAGGGCTGTTGGGGGAAGTTCCTATTAAAAATCAATTGTGAACTGAAGAGTTAGAAAGGACCAGCAAATTACCACAGAAAATATTCCTGCAGCAGGGACAGCTTCTGAATTGTTCCTCTCTCTACCATACCTTAATAAATATAATTATGGTCTCACGGCATCAAACACTACCCTTAAAGCTGCATCATAATTTTCTGTTTCACTGGGTCTATATCTTAGTGTCTCAATTTGTTTATGGAACTCTTTTTATACATGAAATACAAAAAGCTACTTTGAGTTTGGAAAGTCAGGTACTCAAACCAGTGTTGGGCAGCCTTAACTTTAGGTGCTGCTAACTGCACCAGCTTTTTTTTTTACGTATATGCATTTACACATTTTTGAAATGAAGAATAGAATTAAATCTCAATGACTGAAGTACATTGGATGGAATATGAACAAAAACCCTCCTTTTTTCCTCCCTATCGACATATTACATTACACAATAAAAATATATAAGATGCCCATGAAAATGGGGTATTGTCCATTTATGCCAATGTACTAAAGGTTCAAAACAACATATGGGTTACAAAACAAGCCACTGGATATTCTGGCATGCAGTCTAAAGCTGTGATCCTGCTCTGTCTCTTTATGAATCTTCTCTTTATGGATTCAGGGGCTTGACCGTGCAGAGCAACTTGCAGTATTGGGGCCTATGTGTGTTTTGAGTTTACATGAAGTTAAAAATAAGGATAAGGTCCACATGCCTTCAATAGTACACTCTGGTGTTTGTTTTGTAGTTCACAAGCCAGGCAGTTAGTAATAAGGCCTATTATCAGACAAAGACAATATCAGCAACAGGTTTCTATTTAACTAATATTGTTTTTGTTGTTCAAATAGCTTTTTTCAGATATAACATAAAAACTTAGTGAATAAATCCTGAGGACCACAAGCTCCTATAACAATGGGATTTTTTCTGTATTTTGAACTTCTCTCTATCATTTTATAATACATTCCTTCTTTCAATGTGTTACCCTCTCAACTGTAAATAATTTTGTAAATCCAAGCTCATCACTTGTAAAATGTTATTATTTTGCATCCTTTTGCTCACATCAGTAATAATTTGTTGCAAATAAAAGTCCGCTTGAATCAGAGAACAATTTATTTATCTACAAGGAACCGAAACATTGTGTGTGCATGTATATGAGGCTTTGGTAATAACAAGAACAGACATAATTACACTTGGACATGAACACTTTTATGATGGAACTGCTAATCCTGACAGATTTGCCTACTCTAAAATTTCAATGATTCCCTAAAGTGAAATTTAAAAATTCAATTTTCCAAATATATTATGTAGGAGTGCACTCTCTTGGAGCACTACAGGGCTCCGAAATACCTTCCGAAAAATTAATATGAAAATGGGCTCATCACTGTTATAAACTTCTGGTGCTTTATTAACCTGGTTATTCAACAAATATTTCTTAACTAACTCTCATAATCCCTATTATGTGGAGGTATGCTACATGAACTCTGTAGCCCAGCAGTACCTAAATAATAATATGCAAATTTTATGTGCCATAGACTCAGTAAGTATTTTTAAGGTCCTCGGCAGATGCTTTGTCTTCTTTAGTGGGTCAGATGTCAACAGAGAATAATTGTTAGGCTATGCTAATAGAGTATCAGACCTTGTTAAAGGGAGAATGTTAATAATTAATGCTTAGAGCTCCAAGGCATTACAAAGTAATTATAATGAACAAGAACCTATGCATTATTTAGAAGATCTCCATGGGAGGCACTGATATGGATCTTTTAGATACCAATTCATCAAGAATTTACAACAGTAGGTAGGAACCACTTTTGGTCATAAATGATCTTGTATTTTTTTTAACATAAACTAAAGCTGGATCTGTACCAGGTCACCAAAATTAATAAATAAATCACTAGAGCAGGCATTTCAACAAAATCACATATTTCATTGCTTTGCATGCACAACAAAGTTAAAAGAGTATTTTAAGTGTATGGAAATCTATTTTCTGGCACACACATTTCAGATATAATTAACTCCAAGTTGGAAGCAGCATTTACCTAGATTTCAAACTAATTATGTAACTGTGATAATCACTCTTTCAAAACAGCTGTGGTAAGTGGAAAAAATGGTCAGTGGAAGGAACTACACTGATTTACACCATCTGAGGGGCTGATATATGGACCAGTTATTGCACAGTGAATAATATTTCACTTTACATACTATACAAAACATTCTAACACAAGAGATTTGTAACTGACTTTGCAACCTTTAATTTCTAGGATTTTGGTATGTATCAGATCAGTATTGGCACTGACTGAAAATTTATGCTAATGATGGGCTAATTTCAAAAGGCTAAGCTTTGGTTTGGATAAGCATCCAACAGTTTGAATATTTATCCAAACCCCTTGGTATGGAATTCCATCCCTAATCCCTAGGCTTGAAGTACTACAAGGTCATCACTTTCATAGTGTTTTGGTACTTCTGTTCCCAACCAAAATCAAGAGGCACAACATTTTATGGTAAGTCACCAGAACATAACAAATCCTCAAAGAAAGGATTACATTGACTGACTGACTGACTTGTGGACTTGGTGGCAGGACTCCAGCAGAGTGAGTTGTTCCCTCACTGCAGGGTCTGGAAGAGGACACTGTTCAGTCAGACTGGTTCTCTGACTCATCTTAAAAATACTGATTTCACAGTTTTCAACATTACTTATAAATACATTGGGGAAAAAAAGGAGGTTGTGAGAAGGGTCAGACAGCAGTAGGACTGCAATGGTTTCATGATCCCAACCAAAGATTTGACTGTCCAAAGTTGGCTGCTGCTTGTCTTGGGAATGTTTTGGCTGATTATTGTACTTTTATGTCAAATCACTTAAAAAGAAATTAAATGCTAAGTCAGGCAGACACAGACGCATATATTCTGATCAACAGACAATCAACAGCTGCCAATTATGGCCCTAATCATGCAAACATTTATGCATGTGCATAACTTTGCAATGTGATAACGTTAAGCATGTGCATAAGTGTTTGTATGATCAGGGCCTATGTTCTCTACATGCAGGAATATGGGACTACCAGTAAAGAATTGCTTTGCTTTTTTAACAAAAATGTTTTCAGGTTACCCTGGAGCAGGTTACAGAGAGGCAGCAAACTGGTTCAGATGGCAGGAAACAGATAAGGACAGAGGATATTGAGGTCTCAGTTCAGGATAGCATCCCTATTCAGGACAGTACTTAAGTACATTCTTTACTTCAAGCACATGGTTAAGCTCCACTGAATAGGAATCAGCTTAAGCATGTACTCAGGTACTTTCCCAGAAGGAAAGAGCTAAATGCTACAAACTGAGGCCCTGATTCAGTAAAGTACTTAAGTACATGCCTAAATGGAGTTTGTCAAGATGGTAAAATAAGCATAGCGAGCTGATACTGTGTTTAGTTAATAAAAGACAGTGACTGGATTTTTTTAATGTATTTCTGTGCCAATGTTATGCATAGAGATGTTACATTTCACAACAGTTTGCCATCAATTGATAAGTGATGAAGAGTGGAAAAGTAAAATTTCAGCAGAAGCCTTTCAGCTTTTCAAGAGATAACATCCAAGGACGGCAGAATAGCCTCACAGCTTTTGTTGTATAAAGCAGTGGGAAAAGCAACTGAAAGCCCTAACAATAGGTAAACATTTATCACTCTCAGTGAAATGTTATAGCAAACTAACTATTTCTTTATGCTGGTTCTGAAGCAATCCAATGTACTTTGCCAATCAAGCAATATCATGCTGTCCATTAGAGTTCAGTAGGGCTTCATATGGGAGCAGAAGTCCTAATTCAGCTTGCAACATCATGTCCTGTATTTGCTTTTCCTAATGTTGTTGTTACAGTTTAAAAAAAAAAACTTACCATACCATTTCATTAAGAGCATCCTGTCCTAGTGTTAAATACATAAAAAATTCTCACTACTGGGAACAAACATACCCTAGTCAGATTCAAAGCAAAATATGTTTTATTTTCATATCCAATTTTTAACTGTTTCCATGAAAATAGAAGGCACCGAACTTCCATTTAGCTGAGAAAATCTGTCTCATAAGCTCATTCTAGGAAAATGGTTTTTAAATTGTACCTAAAAATACAAGTATTATAGCTCTGCAAACATCAACAACAAAAATACCTCTGTTATTGTACTCTATTCCTGATAGCTGCAGTTGTGTTATGCATGTTTATTGTATTTATCATTTTAAAATAAATGATGACAATTAAATCAACATGAAACAAACCAAATACAATAAAATAAAATGCAAAGTGATAAAGAACATCCATCCCTTCAAAAAGGGACTGTCCCGGCCAAAACAGGATGTAGGGTCAGCCTATACTTTGCCAAAACACCTGACAGCTCTACACCCACTAAAAGAACCTCAATAATTTCTCAGCCTCTGACATCTCCTGGATGTCCTACCTCAGCTTTACACAGCCAAAATTGAACTCCTGTTTTTTTCTCCAATACCCTACTCTCTCATATTATATGTCACTGAAAATACCCCATCTACCTGATAATCAAGTCCATAACCTATAGTTCATTTTTAATTCCTCTCTCTCTTTCGACACACACATCCAGGCTGTACATAAATCTTACTGTTTCTTTCTCCATAATAACTCTAAAATCCACTGCTTTCTTTCTGTCCAGACAATTAAAATTCTCATCCAGGCTCTCATTTCCCATTTTTATTACTGCAGTCTCCTCCTCTCTGGCCCCCTGGATACTCACATCCTTCATAGGCATTCCATTCAAAATACAGTTTCTAAGTTTATCTTCCATACAAGCCACTATGACCCCATTGCCCTCCACTAGCATCCCTGTTTCAATGCAGCACATTCAAGTACCCATCTTAATATTCAAAGCCCTTCACAACTTACCCATCATGTTTCTACTCTAGTATCATCATATTATCACCGGCACCCCCACAAACATGCACACTTCCTCTGATCTGCCAATGATTCTAAACTTATCTGACCATTTATCAGCTTCTTACTCAGACATTCTGTGCTTTCTTGCACACTGGCCCTTATACGAGGAATGCTCTCCTTGAACTGATCCCAATTCCATTACCCTCTTCTCCTCAAACACACCTCTAAATGACATCTACAAGAAATCAGATAGATTGAGGGACAGTTTGGTATTTTTAGTACTTTTTTCTCCATGCAATAATTTAGATAGATAGATATATAGTCTTTTGCTCGTTACACTGCAACTAACCATGTTTACTAAGTATACACAACATGCAACGACTAGCTACTGATGTAAACTTCTGCTCTGGCTGTGTTCTGGTAGCTTCTGAAAAGTAGAAGACAGTGAGTGCCACTAGCTATTCAAAGGGATAATATCCAACTCCTATACACTACAATATTTAAATATGTTTTTACATAGATAGATCAGTCATTCTCTATTCCATGAATTCTTAATCTATTATTGACATAACTGCCAATTATACTTAAATGGCCAAGTTATTTCCAACATGGGTCATCCTGAACTGGATCAAAGACCAGAAATAACTAAACCCTTGGCTTTGAAGATATTTTAATTAAAATGAAAGATATTCCATGAATATTTTATATAATGGAATATGGAAAATAGAGCACTATTGGTTATTATTAACCACAGAAAGACCATTTCCTTTTGGAATGGGTGAAAGGTTCCTCATATTTAGGAAGCAGAGAAAGCATTAGTGTATTAATTCATTGTGTGCTTCCATATAGGGTAATCATCTTGTTATAGCAAGTGAAATAAAGTGCTGAGTATGACTTGGATATAGTTTTCTTTGGCCACATTATACTCCTGATACATTTGTTAATATTTTTACACTTCTTAGAAATACTGCTCTAATATAATTAATATATGCATCTATACACACATGTATACATATACATAGATGGAATAAAGGTCCAGGAAATATGATGTGGGCATCAGGAGGCAGGTGGATGAGGCCGAAGGAGATGAGTCAGTGGTCAGAGAGAGGGAACTCAGCTAATGAGAGATCCATGAGAGAGCAGTGGCCACTCATCATAATGTTGAGTAAATAGCTATTTTGGTCAGTAGGAGTTGAAAGTCAAACATGGAGATGAGGGCAGGGAAGCAGGAGGCTGAAGGAGAGTTGGTTTGGATGTTGATGTGACAGCTGAAGTTGCTAAAATTGAAAGTCAGTGGTTGTGAGTAGAGGAAGAGCGAGGTGATAAAATAATAGAGGAAGGTTGACAAGGAGGATTCATGGAGTGGTCATTTACAGCTATCTGAGGGGAAAGAGGTATAGAGTCAGAAGGAGAGTTGCAAAATCAGACAGAAAGGGCAGAAAGGAAGAGAAGAGATAGGTTGGAAGTTGAAGGAGTGGGAGAGGGAAAGACTGATTCCCCCCACATTACTTGGGGTTGTCAAAGGGTGAAGAGTGTGTGAAGGAGAGACCACTGTGAAATACAGTAATTGTAAGAGGGGGAAAATAAGATTGCAGCTAGAGCCAGGAGATGAAGGGAGTTCAAGGCCGGGGCGAAAGTAACTTCCATTTCTTACCAGTACAGTCGTATCGCAAGCAAACCACCTCTCCTACACACTTAACTTCATGGAGTCCTTTGTATGACTTTTATATAGAAATTAGAGCTACTACTACCAATACTGTCTCTAATAAAACTTTAATACTGGAATAAAAGCCTGAAAACTGAAAACTCATTCTGTCATATTTCTCTCCTCCCTCCTCTTCCAGCCAGGCTGCAGAAGGCTGCTAGGCTCAGCGTCTCACTTCTGCCTCGCATTCAGCAGCAGCCGCAGCACCTCTCCAGCTTGCTGCAGAGAGGAGGGGATTGGCTGATGGTGAAGCCCAGGGTTCCTGCATAACACCTTAAACTCAGCTTCAGCCACGGGTCAACATGCAGGATTAGGGGCCATTTCTGGCATCCTTGTTTATTTCACAGTTGTTGGTGTGATCAAGGGGCAGTTTTTTTCTGCCCTGGAACCAATACACAGATACAATGGGAATCGGCAACCATTCCCGAATTCAAGTCTATCCTTCTCCATCAGAGGATAGATGTGATGGCCAAACTGCTTGAAGATCCTCACTGAAATTTTACTTTAAAAAAAAAATTGAGAACGTGGTGGGAAGATGTGTCATGATGATCAGGGATTATTTTTGTCAAAGGAATTTTGCAAAAGCAACGAGAGAATCACAAGAAAAGCAATTAACCTGATAGACAAAACCATAGAGATTGGAGGGAAAAAACTGGCTATTAAGAGAAATGATTGTGCTGCTTTTGAAAGAAAAAATAGTTTCCATTCCATCCTATTTATATATTGAATTAAACACCTGAAATGTCATTAGGACATACAGGTGCAATCTCAGATCTCTTTCTGTTTTGTTTCAGGGTAGGTCCACACTACCCGCCCGATTCGGCAGATAGAGATCGATCTTCTGGGATCGATTCATCGCGTCCCATCTGGACGCCATAAATCGATCCCAGAAGCGCTCCCCCGTCAACTGCGGAACTCCTTTTCGCCGAGAGGAGGAAGCGCTGTCGACGGGGGAGCTTGCCTGCGCCGCGTGGACCCGCAGTAAGTAAACTTAGTTCGATCTAGGAAAAGTCGACTTCAGCTATGCTATTCTCATAGCTGAAGTTGTGTTTCCTAGATCGATCCCCTGCCCCAGTGTGGACCAGTCCTCAGTGTCCTGTAGAGGCTGAAATTGACAAAATTTTCTTTAAGTATCTTGTATATTTCATGAAGGCTATTCTAGTTGTCCTTCATTTACTTTGCCTTAAAGTCATTTGTGCCTCCAGTGATTTCTAAAGCTTCATCAACATAAGTTTCCAGTCTATGGTTGAGGCAATGCCACAATATCACATTAGGAAAGTCCATTTGTAGTAGTTTTCCAACACCAGCTTTGACTCCTAGCATCACATTTGCACCGTCACTTCAAAAGCTGATCAACACTTCCAATAATAGTTCTTTAGTGAACTCACAACACAGCAAGCATTTTAAAATTTCCCCTTTAATGGCTGCTGCTGTTGCACTTTGCAGCTCAATCATGTCCAGAGGAAACATAAGTGGCCTCATAAGTCCATCTGTACTGGCTTTTAAAAAAATATTGAGAGTTGAGTTTCCAGCGAAAGTAGTCGATTCATCAACATGTACTGTATTTTTTGACTTATTGTTGATGATTTTGTTGACAATTCTCTTTTTCATTTCAGTGGATATATGATTGATTATGTCTCCACAAACTGTTCTACTATGCAACAAATGCCCCATTTCAATTTTGTTGATTTGCTGTAGGTCAATGAGGCTCTTGTGGTCACTGAGTGGTCAATTTGTTTTGGCAATGTAGTAGGGCTGTTCGGAATACACGAGCAGTGGTTTCAAATGCCGCTTCTTCACTTTTAGCATTCAGATTAAGAAGAGTTTCTTCTTTAGCCATGGCTTGAATTTTTTCAGACTCCATGTGAAATGCAGATTCCTCATGTTTATTTATTTTTGTGCGAAGGGAGGACAGCTCTGTCTCTTTATTATTTCTGTAGCAGGATATTTCACAAGAGGCCCAGTTTGGAGAGATCTTAACCCCTCTTGTAGAATGCAGCTTCAAATCAGAAACATCATGACATACTGTGCACCCAAGTTTACCGCCCAAAGTAAAAAGCCAGCAGTTTTTATTTTTGAACTCCTCAAATTGCATTTTTGACCACACAGAAGGGTATGGTGGTGGAGTCTCTGTTTTCTTACCTGGCAATTCAGCAGTTTCATTTGTCTCCTCTCTTTGTGGCGGCTGTGGCTCACCATAGGACAAAGATGTAAAAGTGTCAGTGTTGTTTCCCTGTGGATGACTAGTTTCAGCTTCTTCATTTGTTGCTGTTCTTTTTGACTGACAATCCCCCATTTCCTCCCTTTTACATTAAACATACCGATTAGGTTCTGTTGAACATGTATCTTCTTAGGAGGCATTTTTGTCCCACTTACTGTCCTCCTACTATAAATTGCGCACCTGACAAGACTTGACCAATAAGAAGCAAGCACACATGGTTACCATGTGGCAATATGGCACTCAAAAGCTAATGTTTGGAACAACCACATGGACGTCTTCCTGTGAAAACAAAATCATCTTGTCTTGCTTGACAGATATCTCTCTCTCTCTCTCTCTGTCTCTGATACATATATGTTCTAAATGTACATATATGTACAGTATGGGTGGATCTCTCAAAAAAGATAGCTTTTCACTGTAGGACCAACTGCCCCCCTGTGACAGGACCCCATTAAGCAGCAACCGAAAAGCTCAGTGCATACAGACCTGCTGGTGGCACCCAGCCAGACCTTGCCTGTTACAGAAGTTCCCGAGGTATTAGCCATGGAAACACTGTCTCCCGCCCCCCACCCCCCAAAAGGGCTCAGGCGCCCTCCCTGCTCCAGCAGCATGCCCAGCAGGGCCCCACCCTATTTCCTAGCAAGTTAACAGATTTTAAGGATTGTTTAATCTCCCAGGTGCATAAAAGGGTGCAGGGGGCATCAGTGCGTCGCTAGAAGTAGGGTGAAGGAGAAGTGAATGAAGGACAACTAGAATAGCCTTCATGAAATATACAAGAGACTTAGAAAAAAAGGTTGCCAATTTCAGCCTCCACATGTCACTGAAACAAAACAGAAAGAGATCTGAGATTGCACCCATATGTCCTAATGACATTTCAGGTGTGTAATTCAGTATATCAATACAGTGGAATGGAAACTATTTTTCTTTCAAATGCAGCACAATAATTTCCCTAAATATCCAGTTTTTCCCTCCGATCTCTTTGTGGTTTTGTCTATCAGGCTAATTGCTTTTCCTGTGATTCTTTCGTTGCTTTAGCAAAATTCCTTTGCCAAAAATAAGCCCCGATCATCATGCCACATCTTCCCACCACATTCTCTTTTTCTTTTTTAAGTAGCATTTCAGCAAGGATCTGCAAGCCGTTTGGGCATCACATCCATCCTCTAATGGGGAGGGATAGACTTGAACTTGGAAATGGTCCTCGATTCTGATTGTATTTGTGTATCGGATCCAGGGCAGAAAAAAACTGCCCCTTGGTCACACCAACAACTGTGAAATAAACAAGGATGCCAGAAATGGCCCCTAATCCTGCAGGTTGAACCACAGCCAGAGCTGAGTTTAAGCTGTTATGCAGGTGCCCAGGGCTTCTCCATCAGACAGTCCCCATCCTCCCCACTGTAAGCTGGAGAGAAGCCACAGCCGCTGCTGAGTGCAAGGCAGGGATGAAGCGCCAAGCCTAGCCAACTTCCGCAGCCTAGCCGAAGGAGGAGGGAGGAGAGAAATGTGACAGAGTGAGTTTTCACTATTCGGATTTTTATTAGCCGAGTTTAAGCTGTTATACAGCCAAAAGACATGGAAGTAAGCTGGTTCTGAATGCCTTGGCCACTTTTCTGCCGCATTTTTTTTCTACCGGTACGCTGTACTGGCCTGTATTGGCTTACTTTCACCCCTTGTTCAAGGTCAATAGGGCATGGACAGTGGAGATCTAGTGGGATGACTTGGGTCAAGGACTATGCAAGGAGTGGCTGCTATGAGAGAGTAGTTGCAGAAGCAGTGTCAGAGGGATGGATTTAGGTTGTGATGAGAGTCGATAGATGAAGGGATCAAGAGATGATGGGGTCAGCTGCATTCTGGAGGCAATAGGAAAAGAGGAGCAAGGTAGGGGGCAATGTTGGGATGGGAATGAAATCTGAGGGAAGGCCCCTAGGGAAGGAGGTGGGGATGGAGACTGTGTGGATTAAGACAGGTACAGTGTTTGGAGAGATGTTGCTAGAGGCAAGGAGAAGTCTTTGAAGGATGTTGAAGTGGGACAGGGATATGTGTGGGTGAGAAATCAATGACAGAAGGGAGAGATCAGTTTGTTTGGACATGAGAAATATGAAGAATAGAAGAATCAGGATATGGAGCTGATTGATGACAAAGTAAATGGGGAAAGCTAAATTTAGTATGAGGGTAAGAGCAGGAGGCAGTATGATGGAGAAGTAATGCCCACATCGGTAGTGGATTGGCAGGGAAATTAATTTGAAAAAGCTCAATAAATGCAGTGAGTGAGTCCAAATAAAACAACTGGAGAAAGTCCAGGAAACACAACTTAACTCACTTAAAACCACCTTCATTAAGCAAGAACACTCCACCAGAAAAGGGGACCTTATCATGGAATAGGCCACCCAAATACCCTGAGACAATCTGCTTCAGTACAGGGGAAAAAAACAAACAAACGAACCACACTCCTCTATTTGACACCTATCATCCCACACTGGAACCCATATGGGGTATCATCAACAAATACAAACCATACTCAGCGGAGACCCCATTCGGAAAGAAATCTTTCCTGAACCTTCACTTTTTACCTTCAAACAACTCCCCAGCCACACGATCATCAGATGCAAGCTTCCCACAGACCAAGATGCAGCAACTCAAAGAAGCACCACACCCTGCCAGAATGACAGAGGCAAAACCTGCAGACATATCTCCTCAGCTACTATGATCAATATCCCTCACAACACACCCTTCAAGATCCATATGTCCTACACATGCCTATCACAACATGTTGTGTTCCTCAGCCAGTGCACTAAATGCCACAATAACAACTATGTGGGTGAAATGAGACGATCAAGTCACACAGAAAAATGATAAAAGATAAAAACTTCCTATCACCTTGGGTGAACACATTTCACAAAACAATCACTCCATAACTGACCTCTTAGTCCATGTTCTCAAAGAAAACCTGCATGACACCTTCAAAAGACTAGCCTGGGAGCTAATATTCACAACTTTGCTAGAAACTAAAAATCACGGACTCAGTAAAGTCATTGGATTAATGGTTTATTGCAACAATTTCTAATCCACTAACTCTTCTCTGTCCTATGACTGCTGTGCTGTGGTGTGCTCACTTCACCTCAGATGCTCTCTCCTTATGCTCAACAATCTGCTCCACCTTGGATTTGGCCGTGACACTCTGAATACCTTTCCCAGACCTGAAGAGCTCTGTGTAGACTTGAAAACTTTTATTTTACACCAGATGAAGTTAGTCCAATAAAAGATAATACCTCACGCCCCTCGTCTCTAACTGGAGAAATAATCAGACAAGACAGTAACAAGGTAGTGACAGAGCAATTAAATAAAGTGTATGAAGGAAAAGGCTGGCTGGCCAGTGAAAATGAGAGATACAGGGTGGCAAGTGTCAGTGGGAAGATAATCTTGTGTTCTATGGGAACACAAGCAGAGAAGTACAAGTGTGGTGATGTTATCAGAGGGTGGGACTGAGGCTGTGAAAGATTCAGGGAGTCTTGGTGAAGGTGATGGCGAGGTGGGGACATTATAGAGGAAGTGGACAGAATGCCTCTTGTAGCATCCTCTTCCCTTCTGCAGTGCTTCTGGAAATTGCTGAAGGAATATATCCAACCATACTCTCAGAGCCCGGTGATAGTGAGGAAAATATTTGTTAACATTTTTGTAATTTCTTAATAGAATTCCATACCTTTGATTCAATTTAATTTAATTGTTTATTTATTTTATGAACGTTCCTGTGAGTGAAGCTTTGCTCATATGAATATTTGCATCTATTGTTCTGACAGGGTCTGGTGCCACTTTGAGTTGGTGTGTCCTGGTCTGTTGGAAGCTTCCTTCTGATGATGAGCACGGAGAGGTTGTTTCAAGACCAGAAGTGGGGGTTCAGGAAATATTTCTTTTGGGAAATCTTGGGTGCTAGTTTTCTGTTGGAACTCCATAAGGGTTCCAGTGTGGGGTGGTAGGATTCAGCATGTGTTCCTTACAATATATGCTAACTGTTTATACTTAACAATCTGTTCCACCTTACATTTTGCTGTGACAGTGTGAGTTGCTTCCCCAGACCTGAAGAAGAGCTTTGTGTGTCTCGGAAGTTTGTCTCTCACCAACAGAAGTTGGTCCTGTAAAAGATACTGCTTCACCCACCTTGTCTCTCTAATATCCTGAGACCGATACAGGTATAACTACACTGTATGCTTGAACAATGACATTATAGCAGTAAGAATATACTATCAACCACCTGATCAGGATGGTGATGGTGATTGTGAAATGCTCCGAAAGATCAGAGAGGCTATAAAAATAGAAAATTAATTAATAATGGGGAATTTCAACTGTCCAGACATTAACTGGGTACACATCACCTCAGGGCATGATGCAGAGATAAAGTCTCTAGACACGATTAGTGAGTGCTTCTTGGAGCAGCTAGTCATGGAATCCACAAAGGGAGAAGCAATTATTGATTCAGTCTTAAGTGGAACAGGATCTGATACAATAGGTGAATATAGCTGAACGGCTCAGTAATAGCAATCTTAATATAATTAAATTTAACATATTTGTGGGAGAAGAGGGATGCTAAAGAAACCCACCACAGTAGCTTTTAAATTCAGAAAGGGGAACTCTACAAAAATGAGGAAGCTACTTAAACAGAAGCTGCATGGTAACTTTTAAAAACACCATAAGAGAGGCTCAAATTAATTGTATATCCCAAATAAAAAAATAGTGATAGGACCAAAAAATGCCACCATGGCTAAACAACAGAATAAAAGAGGCAGTTAGAGACAAAAAGGTATCATATAAAAATTGAATATCAAATCCTAATGAGGAAAATAGATAGGAGAATAAATTCTGGCAAGTCAAGTATAATTAGGCAGTCCAAAAAAGAAAGTAAAGGGCAACTAGCCAAAGACTTAAAAACTAACAGAAAAAAATTAAGTACATCAGAAGCAGGAAGCCTGCCAAACAAACAAAGTGGCCACTAGACAATCAAGGAACACTCAAGGGAGACAATTCCATTGCGGAGAAGCTAAATGAATTATTTCAATCAGTCTTCACTGGAGAGGATGTGAGGAAGATTCCCAAACTTGAGCCATTCTTTTTAGGTGACATATCTGAGGAACAGTACCAAATTGAGGTGTCAATAGAGGAGGTTTTGGATCAAATTGATAAATTAAACAGTAATAAGTCACCAGGACCATTTGGTATTTGCCCAAAAATTCTGAAGGAACTCAAATATGAAATTGCAGAACTACTAACTGTGATATATAACCTATCACTCAGATCAGCTTCTTTACCATATTACTGGAGGAAAGACAACGTGATGACAATTTTTAAAAAGGCTCCAGAGGTGATCCTGGCAATTACAGGCTGATAAGTCTAATTTCACTTCCAGGCAAATTGGTTGGAACTACAGTAAAGAACAGAATTATCAGACACATAGATGAACATGATTTATTGTGGAAGAGCCAACATGGCTTTTGTAAAGCTAAATAATGCCTCACCAATCTATTAGACTTCTTTGCACAGGGTCAAGAAACATGAGGACTAGGGTGAGCCAGTGCATATAGTATACTTGGACTTTCAGAAAGTGTTTGACAAGATACCTCACCAAAGGATCTTAAGAAAAGTAACAGTGATGGGATAAGAGGAAAGGTCCTCTCATGCATCAGTAACTGGAAAAAAAGGGTAGGAATAAATAGTTTTCAGAATGGAGAGAAATAAATAGTGGGGTCCTCCCAGGAATCTGTACTGGGATCAGTGCTGTTCAACATATTCATAAATAATCTGGGGAAAAAAGGTAAAGAGTGAGGTGGCAAAGTTTGCAGACAATACAAAGTTACTCAAGATAGTTAAGTCCAAAGCAGACTGTGAAGAGTTACAAAGAGATCTCACTAAACTTGGTGCTTAGGCCACAAAATGTCAGATGAAATTCAATGTTGATAAATGCAAAGTAATGCACATTGGAAAGAGTACTCCTAACTATACTCCCAAAATGATGGGGTCTAAATTAGCTGCTATCACTCAAGAAAGAGATCTTGGAGTCATTGTGGATAGTTCCCTGTGACCGGAGTCCCAGGGAAGATAACTGAGGTCACTTTATTAGGGTGAACTGCAAAGAATGGGGCAGGCAATCCCCAAAGCTGGTGGATATTCCAATACTTAGATTTACCAAGCCAGCACAAATCAGCTTCTATTATACCTAACTGGTTATCCAGAAGCCAACAACACAGTTTCCTTAAAGCAAACTAACCTTAGGCCTTCACCCAGAAACCCAAGTAAATATGATGAGGATTACTGAAAATCTTATTCATCATATAAAAAAGTTCTACCAATCCCAAAGAATCGGACACATTACCTCCTAGGTTAATGAATATTCCAGATATTACCCAAATACATGCTTACAGCCCATTCTTATTAACTAAACTAAAATTTATTAACGAAGAAGAGATAGAGAGCATTGGTTAAAAGATCAGTATACCAACAGACATGAGTACAATCTTGAGATTCAGATTCATAGCAGAAATGGTGAGCTTTGTAGATGCAAAGAGTTCTTTCAGAAGTAGTTCCTATATTATAGTCCAATGTTTATGTTCAGGGCGTTCTATTCAAGACTGGCATCTCAGTCCTTATGGCTTAGGCATTCCCTGCATTAAGCTTCAAGCAGATCTGAGATAAAAAGTATTGGGACAAACATCTTTATACAGTTTCAGGCCTTCTTATGACAGCTTGGAGTCCTTCGGCAAACAATAGGCATTCATGGGGACTTTGAAGTGGACCTATTTCCTAAGCATCACAGGTAATTATCCACACAGATTAACATAAGGAAATTGCCTCTTATTCCACCATTCACAGATGATTTGCTATATATTTCAAAGAGAGATGAATACAGCAATATCCTGTGTTTACAGTTAATTTAAATGTTAAGATCTCTGAATTAACAGAATACAGCATAGACAGGGACTGTTTGATTACATTGTTGACCTCTATCAATATATATGTAAATACACAAAAACGCAAACATTATCTACCCATATGTTTTTAAGGGTTGAATTTGAGTAATTTATCCTGCAGGATGCTTAACACTTTCTGGTTATGCATCACATTCCCTAAAAACATCTGTTCAATGTGCACTAGCCATCAAAAAAGTGAACAGAATGTTTGGAACCATTAGGAAAGCGATAGATAATAAGACAGTAAATATGATAATGGCACTATATAAATCAGGGATCGCCAACCTTTGGCATGCAGCTCACCAGGGGCCAGTTTGTTTATCTGCCATGTCCACAGGTTCGGCTGGTCGTGGCTCCCACTGGCCACAGTTCGCCTCTCCAGACCAATGGGGGTGCTGGAAAGCAGCGGCCAGCACATCCCTTGGCCTGCACCACTTCCTGCAGCCCCCATTGGCCCAGAGCGGTGAACCGCGGCAGTGGGAGCCACGATTGGCTGAACCTGCAGATGCGGCAGGTAAACAAATTGGCCCAGCCCGCTAGGGGGATTACCCTGGCGTGCCGTGTGCTGAAGGTTGCCGATACCTGATATAAATTCTTGATTACTGTGTGCAGTTTCGGTTGCCCCATCTCAAACAAGAAATATTAGAAATGGAAAACATACAGAGAAGGGCAACAAATATGATTAGTGGTATGGAATAACTTCCATATGAGATTAAAAGACGGGGACTGTTCAGCTTGAAAAAGAGACTACTGAGGTGGGATCTGATAGAGGTCTATAAAATCACAAAGGCATGGAGAAAGTGAATAAGGAAGTGTTATTTGACCCTTCACATAACACATGAACCAGGGGCCACTCAATGAAATTAATAGACAGCAGGTTTAAAGCAAACAAAAGGAACTACTTCTTCACACAATGCACAGTCAACCTTTGGGAACTCATTGCTAGGGGATGTTGTGAAGGCCAAAAATAACTGGGTTAAAAAAAGAATTAAACAAGTTCATGGAGGATAGGTTCATCAATGGCTATTAGCCAAGATGGTAAGGGATGTAACCCTGTGCTCTGGGTGTCTTTAAGCCTCTGACTGACAGATGCTAAGAGTGGATGCTAGGGTGGATCATTTAATATATTGCCCTGTTCTGTTCATTCCTTCTGAAGCATCTGGCATTGGCCACTGTTGGAAGACAGGATACTGGGCTAGATGGAGGCCATTCTTATGTTTAAAATCACAGTGCCTGTCTGTGGCTGAGCTGAGAATAAACCCAGATGTCCAGACTCCCAGTCCAGTGCCCTATATATTAGACTTCATTGCCTCTCTGAATCAGGCTCAAATGAGTCACATTCAACCAGTATAATGGTATGGTAAATTTAACTTAATAAATGATATTCTCCTGCAAAAGTTAATAGTTTTTGTTTTACTGTTTGTTATTTTTTGCTGATTTAAAGAACTACTAAGTGAACAAGTCAACTATTTAAAAAGTTGAAAGGTTTTGTTTTTTTTTCTTTTTATTCCCAAAATCCAGAATGTCACAGCCAGCGATCATTCTTAAGTGGAGAGTAATGTTTGAGACATTACTTCTGCTATGGTTTGTGCTACACTAATCCTATCTTTTACAAAAAGAGCAGGTTGGCAGTGCTCTTAATAAGTACTGACCTTAGACATCACTTCTAAAAAAATCAAAAAGCTTTTCCTTTCTTTTTTCCTCACAAAGGTATACTAGGGAATAGCTTGGAAGAAGTATAGATCATGTGAATATGATTTTTGAAGTAATGGAACATTCTGTCACCTTTATCCATCTGATTACATTTTAAGGCAATGCATGCTCAGAGATGGGCTTATAGACCAACACTAAAGGGGTAGAGGAGCAATTCCTGGAGCCATAGTGACAATATACCAGAGGAGAATAGCTTACTTGAGATCAGTGTGGGCTAGAGGATCAAAGAATAGGGGGGAAAAATAACTATCAGGTCTACTGAGCTTTTGAGTGAACCCGAAGGAGAGGTGGTTGTGCCTTAATACAGAAAATTAGTGTCAAAATCCAAGAAATGAAGATAACAGCAGTATCACCAATAAAAGAAAATCCATATGAAAAGAAGGGCTTGTTCCAGACTGATGTTCAGCACCCAGAACTCCAGTTGACTTGGAGAATGCTCAGCAGCTGCTAGGGTCTAGACTCGAGCTGGGCAATTTTTTTCAGCAAATAGTAAATTCACTGGAAAATGTAGTTTTGGGTTACAAACTATTTGAAAATTCAGGTCAAATTTAGCAAATAGCTTTGACTGAAGAATCAGGACAAAATTTCAAAAAAGTAAAAGCTGTTCATTTCAATATCTTCAAAATGAAATATTTTGACATTTCATTTAGAAACTGTTTCATTTATAATTTTTTTTGTTCAACACAAACAAGTTTCTGCATGGTTTTCATTTCGGTGAGAAAAAAAATGGAAAGATTCTGTTTCAATTTACAACTAATCAATTTCCTCCCCAGATTTTCAGGTCAGCCAGAAACCTGAAATATCCATTATCTGCTCAGCTAAGTCAAACACTTTAAAAATCCTCGCGAGACATTACTTCGCCTATGAGATTCCTCCCTCAGTGTAATTTTTAGTTGTCATTAAAATCTGAAAAAAGCTCTTCACTCTCCTTTCTATGTTAATTTTTTTACCACATAGCATGTCTACCAGACATAGCCTTTATATTTAAGTCTTTATAATCGTCTCCAGAGGAATTAATTTGAAAAGCTAATCTATCCTTAGTAGCCCAATGCATGAAGAAGAGTTGATATGAAAAGAGAAGATACCAGATTTTTCATTACCATTTTGTCATTAGCGTTCATTAAGCAAATAACAAAATCTACATATACATTATCTTACACAAAACTGATGGCTCACCCTATTGCGCTCATTGCTGCTGCACATCCTTTTTTGTCCTTTGTCTTAGGAGTTTTTTCAGCTTCACTAGTTATACAAGTCAGTCGTCATTCCAATCAGACTTGCTTAGATGCTAGAGTAAGGGGCACACTTGACCCCTTAAACAGACAAAGTCTGACAGCTGCCCTTCTTGGTTGATACATGGGAGATTAAACTGGGGATGTCCAGGGCTAAAAGCATTAGCTACTACAGCTTGAGCTAAAGAGTCAACTCATTTAGCTGTAACCACTCATATCCTTTGTGAATTAGCACAGATGGGGACATATATTTCAAACTTACTAATAGGTTACACAGATCTTCCTGAATCTACCCTCAGAACCAAACACCATGCAGAGCTTATAGTTTCAACCATTTTTATTCAATAACCATAATTAAAGGAATATACGATATAGAAAAGTAGAATCAGATCCACAGCAGGTGTATCTGGACCTATGACTTCACATATTAACAATTACCAAATACTTCCTCCCCACCCCCCGTAATAAACAGAACTTACTCACTCTTTGGCTATATGGCCTTGGATGGGTAAATATGAGACTCCTGATCCCTTAGAGCTATTTTTCCTTGAACAGGGCATGGAGCAATGGCACCAACCTGCTGAAATCAAGGCCATTCTTTGCATAACAATTTCACATAGGAAGGTTTTCTACTTGGCTAATGTGCTTGTTAAATATAAATTGACTCATAAGGGCTCTTTAAATCTACAGAAAGTGAAAAGGGAACTGAGCATACAAAGGGAAGTGATTCCTGCCTAAGATCAATTATGGCCAGTTGTTCCAATGGGGAAATATTGAGCTGCAGCCACCATTATCCCACCTCAAAAGTAATAATCTAAGTCATTATTGGGAACAAGTCTATTGGGATATTACAGTAAATAAGGTGTTTTCAGTTGTATTATTTTTTCTTTTATTACATCGCTTTTTACACAAATATATTAAGAAATTGTTTATTACAGAATCGCCCTAACTCCTTCATAACAATAACCATACCAACCCGAATCTACAGGAATCTATTATAGGGAATTCATTAAAATATGTTCTTAATAGGTCATCAGTGCTCTAGACCACACTCAGAGAATGCTATATGGGCACAGTGTTAACCAACTACTGACAAAACACTGCTAATACCAAAAGCATGCTGAAGCCATTTACAAAACAGGCTGGCTTAACCATGACATGTGAATAGCTTTCATGTTCCTATCCATGTTTATATGAATGGGGAAAAGTAGCCATTAGAGATTTACCCAGTATGTACTAATTTACCTATATACCTGCAAATTAACAGCTGAGCAATCAGTGGTAAGCCTTCTTTACATGCATTCAATAACACAGTGCCCTGCTATGCATTTATTGGAGCTCTATCAAACATACCCTAATAAAAAGCATACAGGGAGGATAAGCTTATGGCAGAGGCAAAGAGAGGATGAAGATTGTTGTGGCCTCTGTATTTGTTAAAAAATGACTGTGCATCTGTAACTAAGACAACATAAAGGCAAATCAAATATCTGACTCTATTCTGTGTCTCAGTTCCACATATATCAAATGGGAATAACACTTCTCTACCTCACCAGCTGTTACAATAAAATCCATTAATGTTGGTGTGATGCTCTGACAATACAGTCATGAGGTGTAGTAAATGCAATCATAGAAATAATGAGGAGTCCGGTGGCACCTTAAAGACTAACAGATTTATTTGTCCATAAGCTTTCATGGGTGAAGAACCCACAATCAGGGTGGGTTGAATTGGCCCTGTCAACACTGGTTCTCCACTTGTAAGGTAACGCCCTTCTCTTCATCTGTCAGTATAATAAGACCTGAATCTGTAATTTTCACTCCATGTATCTGAAGAAGCGGGTTCTTTACCCACAAAAGCTTATGCCCAAATAAATCTGTTAGTTTTTAAGGTGCCACCGGACTCCTTGTTGTTTTTGTGGATACAGACTAACACGGCTACCCCCTGATACTTGAAATCATAGAAATGTAGGATTGGAAAGGACCTCAATAAGACATCTCATCCAGTCCACTGCACTGAGGGCAGCTGCATCACTGTAGCGCTAAATGAAGATGCTACCTACATCGTTGGGAGAGATTCTCCCAAAGGTGTAGGTACTACACCACCCCGAGAGGTGGTAGCTATGTTGACAGGAGAAGCCCTCCCATCAACTTAGTGCTGTCTACACCTGGAGTTTGGTCAGTGTAACTGCTTTGCTCAGGGTTGTGCATTTTCCACATACCTGAGTGACATAGTTATACCAACATAATTTGGTAGTGTACACCAAGCCTGTGGCAGGACAACATATTATCTAGACCATCTCTGACAGGTATTTGTCTAACCTGTTTTTAAAAACCTCTAATGATTGAGATTCCACAACCTCCCTAGATAATTTGCTCCAGAGTTTAATTACCCTGACAAGAAGTTTTTCCTAATGTCTAACCTAAATCACCCTTGCTGCAATTTTAGCCTATTGCTTCTTGTCCTGCCCTCAGTGGTTAAGGAGAACAATTTATAACCTCCTCTTTATAATAACCTTTTATGTACTTGAACAATGATATGTTCCCCCTCTGTCTTCTTTTCTCCAGACTAAACAAACACCATTTTTTCAAATTTACCTCATAGGTCATGTTTTCTAGATCTTTAATCATTTTTGTTGCTTTCCTCTTTTCCCTAAATGTGGTGCCCAAAACTGGACATAGTACTCCAGAAGAGGCCTTATCAGTGCCGAGTAGAGTGGAAGAATTACTTCTCATGTCTTGCTTACAACATTTCTATTAATGTATACCAGAATGGTAGTAGCTTTTTTTGCAACAGTGTTACATTGTTGACTCATATTTATTTTATGATCCACGATACCACCCAGACCCTTTTCTACAGTACTCCTTTCTAGGCCATAATTTCCCATTTTGAATTTGTGCAACTGATAATGCCTTCCTAAGTGTAGCACTTTGCATTTGCCCTTATTAAATTTCATCCTATATATTTCATATAATTTCTCCAGTTTGTCAAGATCACTTTGAATTCTAATTCTGTCCGCCAAAGCACTTGCAACCCTTCCCAGCTTGATATTGTCCACAAACTTTATAAGTTTGCCATTATCCACATCATTTATAGACAGACTTTCCTTTCTTAGTTTGTATTATGACACTCATAGTGAATGCTCTATACAAGATATAATTTAAGACCCCAGACTATAACCTAATGTTTGGTAGGTTTAACATCAGAAAACATAGTATTCTCAGACATACAAGTATTACATTTTTTTTAAAAAAACAAAAGAATGCTCATTATGCTGTTGTATATCTGTGGCTCATACTTGTTACAGAGAATGAGGCCCACTGAATTTCATCCAGTGAGCACAGAGAACTAGGGTAAAGAAATAATTGCATGGCATTTGCACAGAAATATGGAAGATCAGTTCTTGTAGTAAGTTTATACATATGTATGTGACTTACCTGGTAGTATTCTAGATATTAGAACGCTACTATGAGATGATAAAAACTTAAATATTAACTATTAGAATATTAGATTATACACAGCTATTGAGGACTATTTGGTTAGCAGTTTTTAAACTCCCCAGCTAATTTAGGGACTTGTATATCTTTCTGTAAATCCCTGTTTTAACATATACATGAGTTCACTTCTGTTACTGCCACAAAGGCTTTGTCTGGGCATATTATTAAATTATGTTCTGGCAATTACCTGGAGCTGAGTTAATTCAACTTTGAAGAGCTTGAGAGCTACTGCTTTACTGATTAGAGTTACAAAAAAGCCACAATATAATTATGGGATTATTATCCTGGGTCTCCTCACATTGCATTGAGATAACTGGGTTGTGATTTCACCTTAGAGTATAATCACAAACTGATACAACACCAAACATATTGCAACACTATATCAGCGTGAAATACTGCAATTAATTTAACAGTCAATGAATCTGTCCAATACAGAATACATTCTCCTTCACGACTCACTCTCTGGCTGCAAATGGGAAAGATGGAGCGTTTATTTTTCTCTGCCCTTTATCCCGCTTCTCTACTAATGTGAAGGTAGAGCAGAGATAGCAGCATCTCTGGTCTATTTTCTCATCGTTGCCCTCACTGTGTTGATCATCATGCGGCACAGGGAGCATTCTTATGTTTAGCGCTCTGCTTATTGCCCTGGCAGAGTGAGGGGAACTATGATCAGACCATTGGTCTGCTCCTGTAGAAAGTGGATTTGAAATACTACCAAAAAGAACAACAATGGTGATGTTCTACACCCACTTTGCATTCACTTTACATAAGATGCTGAGGTGAAGCAGGCCCATAGACCTCACAAGAGACAGTTACAGGACCAACAAAAGGCTGAATGGGTAACTGTAGAGATACATCCTGAGTATGCAGAACTCTAGAAGCTAAAATATGGTTGCCGTCATTGGGAACTATCAAATATTGCTTTATTTTATTAAAAATAAAAGTATAATTCATTTTCTATAACTCATTCACAAACATCTCAGTTCTACAAAGTAAGAAAAGTCTGATACGTTATTTCTTTTTCAGGTCTGTAACCATTTTATGAGTCATGCCAATGTGCTCTATGGCACTATTCTAAAAAAAATGATGACAACTTTAACAACCCCTGGAGAACAGACTCCCTGATGATTCACTGGGTATTCTAACACTTAGTTCTAAAGACTACAGTAATAGAAAGAAGAGTTTTCAAGCATTTTTATTAGTACAGAATATCTGTATCTGGATTTGACAGATCATAAAAAAGGTTAGAAACAAAAAGACATCCTTAAAAACCAGGGTGACCTGATAGCAAGTGTGAAAAATCAGGACAGGGTGGGAGGCAATAGGTACCTTTATAAGACAAAGCCCCAAATATTGGGACTGTCTCTATAAAATTGGGGCATCTGGTCACCCTACTAAACACTGGAAGTCACAATGTACTCAGGAAAATAGAAAGGAACATAAACTCTGACAAGTCACGTGAAAAAGTATAATTATAATCAGGTCAAAAAGGAGTTTGAAGAGCAACTATCAAAAGACACAAGAACTAAAAGCAACTTTTTTTTATGTACACCAGAAGTAGGAAGCCTGCCATACAATCAGAGGGGTCATTCAACCATTGAGGTGCTAAAGGAGCACACAAGGAAGAAAAGGCTGTTGAGGAGACGCTAAATGAATTCTTTGCATTAGATGTGCAGAGGATGTGTGGGAGATTTACACAACTGAGCCACTCTTTTTAGAAAAATCTGAGAAACTGTTTCAGATTAAGGTGTCAGTAGAGAAGGTTTTTTTAACAGTAATAAATCATCAGGACCAGTTGGTATTCACCTAAGAGTTCTGAAGGAACTCAGATATGAAATTGCAAAACTACTAACTGTGGTATGTAAACTATTGCTTAAATCTCTCTGTGTACCAGATGACTGGAGGATAGTTAGTGTGAAACCAATTTTTTAAAAAGGCTCCAGAGGTGATCTTGGCAATTACAGGTCAGTAAGCCTAACTTCAGCACCTGGAAAACTGGTTGAATCTGTAGTAAAGAACAGAATTATCAGACACATAGGTGAACATGATATGTTGGGGAAGAGTCAACATGACATTTCTAAATATAAATCATGCCTCACCAATCTACTAGAATTCTTTGAGGGGATCAACAAACATGTGGACAATGGTGATCAAGTGTATATAATGTTCTTGGACTTTCAAAAAGCCTTTGACAAGGTCTCTAACCAAAGGCTCTAAAGAAAAGAAAGCAGTCATGGGATAATAGGAAAAGTTCTCTCATGGATCAATATCTGGTTTATAGAAAAGAAACAAAGGGAAGGAGTAAATGGTCAGTTTTCAGAATGGAGAGAGGTAAATAGTGGTGTTCCCCAAGGAGCTGTACTGGGACTAGTGCTGTTCAGCATACTAATAAGTGATCTAGAAAAAGGGTGTCAAGTATCAGGGGGTAGCCGGGTTAGTCTGTATCCAGAAAAACAACAAGGAGTCCGGTGGCACCTTAAAGACAGATTTATTTGGGCATAAGCTTTCATAGGTAAAACACCGCACTTCTTCAGATGCCCTCGAAAGCTTATGCCCCAATAAATCTGTTAGTCTTCTAGAAAAAGAGAAAAGTAGTGAGGTGGTGAAATTTGCAGACAATATAAAATTATTCAAGATAATTAACTCCAAAGCTGACTGCAAAGAATTACAAAGGGATCTCACTAAACTGGGTGACTGGCCAAGAAAATGGCAAATGAAATTCAATGATGATAAATGAAAAGTAATGCACATTGGAAAACAGAATCCCAACTATACATGTAAACGGATGAGGTCTAAATTAGCTTTACCCCCCTTGAGAGACTAAGGGTACGTCTATACTACCTGCCAGATCAGCGGGTAGTGTTCGATGTATCAGGGATCGATTTATCGCGTCTCGTCTAGACATGATAAATCGATCCCCAAATCGATGCCTGTACTCCACCTCGTCAGGAGGAGTAAGCGAAGTCGACGGGGGAGCCTTCGACTTCAGCTACACGAATAGTGCATATCTTAGTTCGAACCCCCCCTCTGCCCTCCGCTAGTGTAGCCAGGCCTTAGAGTCATTGTGAATAGTGCTCTGAAAACATCCACTTAATGTGCAGCGGCCATCAAAGAGGCTAACAGAATATTCAGAATCATTGGGAAAGGAATAGATAATAAAACAGAAAATATCACAATGCCACTATATAAATCCATGGTATGCCCACACCTGGAACTCTGCATACAGTTCTGGTTGACCCATCTCAAAAAAGATATATTGGAATTGGAAAAAGTACAGAGAAGGGAAACAAAAATAATTAAGGATATGGTACATACCAGGATAAATTAAGGAGACTGGGACTCTTCAGCTTTGAAAAGAGATGACTAAGAGGGGTATGATGCAGATCTATACAAATCATTAATGGCATGGAGAAAGTGAATAAGGAAGTGTTATTTACCCCGTCACATAACACAAGAGGTTGGAGGTCACCTGAAGAAATTAATAGACAGCAGGTTTAAAACAAACAAAAGTAATATTTTTTTCACACAATGCACAGTCGACCAGTGAAACTCATTGCCTGGGGATGTTGTGGAAGCCGAAAGTATAACCGGGTTAAAAAAAGAATGAGATAAGTTCATGGAAGATAAGTCCATCAACGGCTATTAGCCAAGATGCTCAGGGATGAAACCCTATGCTCTAGGTGTCCCTACACCTCTGACTGCCAGAAGCTGGTACTGGACGACAGGGGATGGATTACTCAATAAATAGTTGTGTTCTGTTCACTACCTTTGAAGCATTTGGCACTGGTCACTGTTGGAAGATAGGATACAGGGCTAGATGGATCGTTGATCTGATCCAGTATAGCTGTTCTTATGTTTTTAAGGAAATACCATAACACCCATATGAGACATGAGGGCGTGGTATAGGTAGTGAGAGAAATTTAGGACATAGATTGGCAGTTTTTCCATAAGTGAGCTTTTTTCTCTCTCTCTCTCAAATACACATAGTTAGATGCTAGCCCCTTTTGCTGGGGTAACTCAAGTAATAGGCAATACACCACAAAAACAGGAAGGATAGAATCTGGGCCATAGTCATTAATTTCATGCAAAGATTGTTGCAAGAGCTGAAATGAATACCACTTACAAGAACCACAGTTGCTTGAATATCTTACATGGGCTGGTTTAGCTGCTGAATTTTTTTTGGAGGTTTTTTCATTACTTACAGTACTCTTCTCTAATGAGGATACAACACATATCCAGCTGCACACATATGATTTCAGGTTCAGAATGGCAGAAGAAATGCTGAAATACCTGAATATAATGCAGAGAGCTGACAGAACATAAACAGCTTCAAAAAAGGCATACTGGAAAGGTCATAAATCATGCCTTTCATAAATCAAACTCATGTGTTCTTGACCTCTGGGCTTCAGTGTTGCAATGCACTGTACATATAAATGAAAATGACACCCTAAAGCTCCAATTGGTTCAGACTTCAGCAGTTCACCTACTTAGCAACACAAGTTGATGAAAGTACACCAGCAGGATGATCTGGACCAAGCTAAAACAAGTCTAATATTTTGGCCCTAATTGTCAAAGCCCTCTGTGGAAGCAAATCAGGCTACCTGTAAAACCATTCACCCTCTAGTCATGATTTCCATGACATGGAATATTGGTCAACTGTATGAGTGAGAATAGGGTGCATTGGCAACAGAACTTTCTGGTCTGTCACATAGCTATAGAAATGACACCCTGGACTATAGCTTACCTTTCAAACAATCAAAAAGCAACAGCAACAGATTTCCCACCAACATGGGGGGAGGGAGGGGGGGACACAGCAGAGAATGAGAAACTATGTCTTACTTTTAGATTTTATAAGATATTCAGATACTAAGGTGCTGAGCAAGTTATAGAACAGATTTGTATTTCTGCTTGTACATATATTCTCTGCTAATATAAAATCAGAACATCTAATTATTTACAATTGTTTGTTTTTCACTTGGTTTTCCTGTGAGAAATAAGGCTTTCAGTTAAAGACTGTCCCCAGTGAAAATCCTAACAACAGACACTATTTGCCTTCATTTTTGAAGATTTGAAATGTCAGTGTATTTTATGTAGCAGAGTTCATAAAATCTTTTATAATTTGCTTTTCTTCTAATATATAATCCTTCTATTTCAGTACCTTGTCTACCTTGAGACACGTGATTTCTGAATTTATGAATGTGTTTTGCAGCATTTTCTACAGTTTACTGTAATACATCTTAGTTCTTGTAACATGAGTATTAAACCATTGAAATATCAAGCAAAGAAAACACATGCACAAAGACGAGAAGAATGTTAGAGAAATCCTATGCTCGAAACATTGATTTTTTTGACTTACAATTTTTAAATAGTGGTCCCTGGTGCGTGCCTGAGTACATTAGTTTCAAATTGGTCATTTCCCCCAGGAAAATGGCGGGGAAGAACAGCAGGGCACCAGTGCTGGTATTTGATTGTGCATTGTGATTCTGAAGGGACAGTTCTGATTAGAAGGATTCTGAAGGAACAGGCATAGTGTAAGCCTGCACGGTTTAAAAGGATAGAACAACCCCTCCCCTTCCCCCCAATATTTTAAAATAATTGATTCATAAAGCTGCAGGAGGATTCTTTAGAAAATATTTTAATTACAACAACAAGTCTATTCCCTATTCAAGTGATTTAGCTGTCCCGCTGTGGCAGTTCTGGCGGGGCTGGGCCAGCCCGGGCCAGGGGAAGGGATCCTCTCTGCAGCAGCTCCGGAGGGGCTGGGCAGGGCCGGGGGACCTGCACGGCCCTAAATAGCCTGTTACGCAGCTGAACAGCTTACAGGAAACCTAGCATACAGCTTGTGAGTTTTTTAAAAAAAATCTGTTTGTTTACAATTATTCAGCAATTTTTGTATTGGAATTTCATTGACCCTGATTTGTTATTTGAAATTCAAAATTTAGAATTCAAATTTTTACACAGGTCTTGTGATATTTCTTCTGTTTATTCAATTAAAATATTCTTTAATGATGGAAATCAAAGTACTGTATCTACAGACAGGGCAAAAAGAGAATTAGACAGGAAAACATCTCTATTCAGGAAAGCACTTGAGCACACGGTTGAAGTTAAGCATATGTTTAAGAGTGTTCCTAAATATGAATGGATTAAAATATATGGTTAAGTGCTTTCCTGTATCAGGGACATATTATCCAAGAGAGTTATTAGAGGGATATCAACAGATTGTTTTAACTGTAGCTACGTATCAAGATGCAAAGCTTATTGTTTTGCCTCATTTGGTGTATTAGCAGAAGGTCTATGAAAGGCACGGGAGGGAAGGGTATATCAAAACCTTGTTTAGAAGTGGAAGAGGAATATTCTATATTACTGAAGGAATTTTATATAAACTGCAAATTCCTAGTAGTGATTTAGTAATTATCAGTAAAAAAATAAATAAATTTCCTCATGATATAGTATACAGAATAAGCTGATTATTGGTGATTCACAATTTACTAATTTTTGCCTTAAAGCAGTTTCCAGCCAACAGGAAATGTGTATGCTGTAAATCAAGACAAAACAACTTCAATTAGAATTACCAGTATGGTAGATCATTCAATTAAAGAAATAAAGATCCTCACAAAACATAGCTTGGGAAGATCAAAACAATTTATGAGTGCATGAGAGGCACCACAGGATTCATGAATTCTTGTCCCAGCTCTGCCAGTGACTCACTTTGTTGTCTTTGGCAACTCACAAAACATGTGTCTGCTTCAATGATTGCAAAATAATAATAATAATCCCTTCCTGGAAAGGTGAAGTCTGCTGAGAATGAGTTAGCTCTATAACAGTGCTCTATAAATGCTAAGTATACCCTATGAAGACTTTTAAAGTCAACTGAATAAACTATTGCAGATCAATTATTACAAATACACAGTGTTATTCCTGGGGGAATTTTGTGCCATTGTGCGTGCACAGAATTCATGTCTCCTGCAGATATCTTTGCTTCCCTGCTGAAAAATGACTTTCTGACAGGGAAGCAAAGGGTAGCTGCAAGAGCAGTCACACATCACTACATAGCTGCTCAGGTACATCATTTCAGGCATCTGGAGCAGCCAGTGGAGAGGTAAATCACCGCAGGGCTTGGGACACCCTAGCCTTACCCTGAGCCAGGATCAGTGCCGGCTCCAGGGTTTTGGCCGCCCCAAGCAGCCAAAACCAAAAAAAAAAAAAAAAAAGCCGCGATCGCGATCTGCGGCGGCAATTAGGCGGGAGGTCCTTCACTCCGAGCCGGAGTGAGGGACCGTCCGCCGAATTGCCGCCGAATACCTGGACCTGCCGCCCCTCTCCGGAGCGGCCGCCCCAAGCACCTGCTTGAGAAGCTGGTGCCTGGAGCCGGCCCTGGCCAGGATCAACTGCTAGTCCAGTCTAGGCTGGAGGCAGGAGAGGACGGGACTTCCTCTTCCCCTGCAAGGAGTTGCTGGGGCTGTGTCAGACCCACCCCCCAAAATCTCCCCCAGCTGCAGGAAACTTAGCATCCTCCTCTGCTTCTTGCCACCATTGCTCCTCAGCTGTGGGGGCAGGAGTCACTGTACGGGGAGCTGCTCCCTCATCCTCCCAACTCCTGTGCATCCAGACCTCCCATACCCAGACACCCTGCCTCCCAAACCTCACTACGTCCATCCAGAACCCCCCTAGCCCTCCATATCTGAACTTTACCCCTTTGAACCTCAACCCCTGCATCTGGAGTCCCCCTGCACCCAGACCCCCTATCTCTGGATCCCCACCTCTGCACCCAGACCACCTCCCACAGAGATCCCTGAACTCAAAACCCCATCCTGACGAGCCCCATCCCCTGCACCACCCTGAGCCCCCACATCAAGACCCCCATGCCACTGACCCCCAATTAGCTACACCCAGACCCCCACCCCACACAGACCCACTCCCCCAGCATCCAGACTCCCCTGCTGAGACCCCCACACCCAGACCCCTCCGCTGAGCCCCAACCACTTTCACCTTGCAGCCCCTGCAGAGTCCCATTGCCCCTGCGCCTGGAACCCCTCCCCCATGAGCCTCTGTGCATCCAGATCCCCCCACACCTAGAGTCCCCAATGAGCTGCCTGTACCCATATTGTCCCACACAGAATCCTCTCACCCCACACCTGGATACCCCCCACACTGAGCCCCTCCACACTTGGATCCTGCCTGGTTGAGGCTGCCTGCCCCATACTTGGTGCACCTGGCACAGAGGGCAGGGCCCCAGGGTGTTTCTGGGGCAGGCCCAGGCCTTGTGTTGTGTCAGGATCGGGTGCAGCCTCAGCACTGAGTCCTTGTTCCGGAGATTGGAGGTGGGGAGGCTGCAGGGTGATCTACCACCTTCGCGTAGCCAGTAGCCTGTGCTCCCTACTGCCATGCTGGAGCCTCTGCATTTATTGCAGAATTTTGCAGAATTTTAAAATAGTGTACACAGAATTTTAATTGTTTGTCACAGAATGCCCTCAGGAGTAACACAGGACATTTAAGTTTAGTTTGTCAATAAAAATACAAATTAGCCTGACCAAGTAATTCTGGAAGTGGAATACCACCAGTTGAAATGCAAAAGTCTATTTTGATGGTGTCTCTAGCCTCTTTTTTCCAGAATCTGGGAATGGAAAACAGGGGATGGATCACTTGTTCTGTTCATTCCCTCTGGGGGACCTGGAATTGGCCACTGTCAGAAGAAAGGATACTGGGCTAGATGGACCTTTGGTCTGACCAAGTATGGTCGTTCTTATGTTCTTAAGAGTGAAAATTCTTTTATGGTAGAAAATAATGTTACTGTCCATGAAAGCAGGTTTAAAAGAAAGATCTAGGAAATATATTTAGCCTCTTTCCACCATGTTCCCACATCTTATCATATAAATATCAATACAGATATAGACACAAACCAATATTTTCAATTGTAACCAGTGATTTTTGGTATTAAGCTAAATACACTTTATTGGGGCCTGATTTTCAGAAAGTGATGATCATCCAGCCTCTAAAAATCAGATTCTTGTAATCTGCCCTAAATCAAGATCCCAGGAATTAAGGCACGCAAAATCAAAAGTCACTTTTGAAAATCTTGGCCACCAGATATATCAGGAATGATATTTTCTTATGAAAAAATTTGCTAGCTCTACAATAGCAACTTGAATAGTTGGCAGTAGACCCAAAAGTATAGAGAAGTTGGAGAACTAAGTAAGGCACCTGTTTATAGGTGTTATATAGGTAATAGGGTTTTTATATATCTGTTTAAAGATGTTATATCTGTTATAGGTAAAAATTAACAGTGTAAAAGATTAAACGTAGCACAGCAGATCAACCAACACTAATCACGCTGGGTACAGCAACTGACTAAAATGTTGGTCTATATCACATTTCAGATACAGATATGATGTGTAAGAAAATGTTATATAGCGGTCTTTTATAACTTAATGTAGATCAATTAAAATAGTGGGTAACCATGTACATAGATACACCATCAACAGGGAGTAGGTATTGGTAATCTGATTTGCCTGATGTCAAAGAATGACATCCAAGAATCCTACCTGGAAGTTGCAGGGAGAGTCTGTGTGAGTCTGTTTCGTGTTTGCATGTAGTTGTAGCCATGTTGGTCCCAGGATATTAGAGAGACAGGGCAAATGAGGTAATATCTTTTATTGGAGCAACTTCTGTTGGTGAAAAAGACTACCTTCTGAGCTTACACAGAGCTGAGTTTGTGTCTTTCACCAACAGAAGTTGATCCAATAAAAGATATTACCTCACCCACTTTGTCTCCCTGTTTTGTGTGTCATTTAGGGGAATACAGGCTGCAAAGTACCTAATGAAGGGCTGCAGACTAAGCACCTGCTTGATTTCTCCCATGGTAAATAGTGGAAGCCAAATTGCTTGAGAGTACTAAAAGTAGACAGAGTAAAGCACTATAAGATGTACTTTAGAGAGCAGTCTTGCATGGCTCTGGAAATGGATCTAACATACAAATAGGTCTTTTCCATCTCTGATTTCTATGGTTCTGAGATTCTCCCCAATGACAAAGCACCCACTAGAATGTTTCTAATATTATGTTGTAATATTTTATTATAAAATATGGATGTAATTGAAGAAATAGTATTTATAGATTGGAGGTCAAAAAGATTGATGGGGTGGGTACAGAGGGAGTAAGGACAGTTGAAGAAAGAAACATGAACTTGAGAGAGAGGAAACTCAGATTAAGTGTGAGGTGGCACAAGCCCATCTCCAAAAGATATGGTTGGCTACAGATGGAGTTCCTTCTCCATTTCCTCCTTCCCCCCATAGTGGGGCAGGCCAGGAGATCAGACACAGATCAGTTCTTGGTAAAGATAAGGTCAAGAAAGTGACCAAAGTGTTGACTGGAGGGAAATCAGTGAAGAGCTGAAGGTGAAAAGACACACTAATATCTGAGATGTCACTAAGATGCATGTTAGATTAACCTAGGATAAGGCTGTGGGATTGAGGTGAAAGGAAGGAGAAGTATTAAGTGGCTGTGTCAAAACCAAACAAACAAAAAAGAACACAGAGACTGGGTGAACACTGGTGACAGCCACACAGAATCATGTACATGTATGGCTGAAAAGGTTCTCGGGATATCATATAGTCCATCACCGCTGCAATGAGGCAGGACCAAATACTTTTCAACCATCCCTGATAAATGTTTGTCTCACCTATTCTTAAAAATCTCCAAGAATGGGGATGCCACAAGCTTCCTTGGTAACCTGTTTTAGTACTTAATGATCTCTATAGCTGAAAAGGTTTCCTAATATCTATCCTAAATCTCCCTTGCTGCAGAATAAGTCTGTTATTTCTTGTCCTACCTTCAATGGACATGAAGAACAACTTACCACTGTCCTCTTTGTAAGAGCCCTGAACACAATTAAGATTTATCAGCTTCTTCTTCATTCTTCTTTTTTCAAGACCATAAGAACAGCCATACTGGGTCAGACCAAAGGTCCATCTAGCTCAGTATTCTGTCTTAGGATCATAGAATCATAGAATATCAGGGTTGGAAGGGACCTCAGGAAGTCATCTAGTCCAACTCCCTGCTCAAAGCAGGACCAATCCCCAACTAAATCATCCAAGCCAGGGCTTTGTCAAGCCTGACCTTAAAAACCTCTAAGGAAGAAGATTCCACCACCTCCTCAGGTAACCCATTTCAGTGCTTCACCACCCTGCTAGTGAAAAAGTTTGTCGTACTATCCAACCTAAACCTCCCCCACTGCAACTTGAGACCATTACTTCTTGTTCTGTCATCTGGTACCATTGAGAACAGTCTAGATCCATCCTCTTTGGAACCCCCTTTCAGGTAGTTGAAAGCAACTATCAAATCCCCCCCTCATTCTTCTCCTCTGCAGACTAAATAATCCCACTTCCCTCAGCCTCTCCGCATAAGTCATGTGCTCCAGCCCCCTAATCATTTTTGTTGCCCTCCGCTGGACTCTTTCCAATTTTTCCACATCCTTCTTGTAGTGGGGGGCCCAAAACTTGACATAGTACTGCAGATGAGGCCTCACCAATGCCAAATAGAGGGGAATGATCATGGCCCTCGATCTGCTGGCAATGCTCCTACTTATACAGCCCAAAATGCCATTAGGTGGAGCCCGTCACTACCTTGCAATCCTTCTTCTTGGAACACCATCCCATAGTCAAAGAATCAAAAGCCTTCTCTCCGACACCACCTGCGTAGACATTCGTTGACTTCCATGATTCAACGGTCTCTAACTGGGCCTTTTCCTTCCACAGAGAAGATGGAGGAGAACACCACTTGAGCCTCAAACTCTTCTGACAATGGCCAATGTCAGGTGCCCCAGAGGGAATGAACAGAACAGGTAATCATCAAGTGATCTAAACAAGCCCCGTTCTTTTTAACCTTTCCTCATAGGTCAGGTTTTCTAAACCTTTTATCATTTTTGTTGCTTATCTTGAACTCTCTCCAGTTTATCCACATCTTTCTTAAAGTGTGGTGCCCAAAACTGGACTCAAGCTGAGGCCACACCAGTCAGCAGAGTGGGACAATAACCGTCCATGTCTCATATACAATATTCCATTTTGATCCACTATACCCCCAGACCCTTTTCAGTAGTATTACTGCCTAGCCACATATTCCCCATTTTGTATTTGTGAATTTGATTTTTCCCTCCTAAGTGCACTTCACAGCATATGAGTTCATTGAATTTCATCATGTTGATTTCTCCAATTCATCAAGACAATTTTGAATTCTAATCCTATCTTTCAAATAGCTTGCAATCCCTCCCAGCTTGGTCTCACTCACAAATTTTATAATCATACACTCCACTCCATTAATGAAAATATTGAATAGTGTCAGACCCAAGGCAGACCCTTCTGCAGGACACCACTAGATACACCCTTCCAGTTTCACAGGGAACATGGAGGGAGAGGAAACAGATGAACGGATTGCAGTTCAGTTGAAGAGTAAAATGCTAGAAATGACAAGGTGGGAAAATATGATCGTGATATCACTCCTGCAGCCTTTGAAGTAGGTGTGTGTTAGATGAAGAGAGACTGCTGAAGGAGATTGCAGTTGGAGACAATAAGTAAGAGAGGTAAAAATAGATTTTTGTGAGGGGAAGTACACTGAGAGAGCAAAAGATAAAAATATCACAGATCTCTTGTTCTCACTATTGAAAGCTATTTGAGAGGTCTGTGTTTTAAGAAGAACTTTCTCTAGCACAACTGATTCTCTTCCAGTACTTGATCTTGTAATTTAGTGTCATTACCTGTAATATGTAACATCAAAATTGTTTAACCCTAGATGAAATTGTGAACATGAGCATTATGATTTCACCGCAGTCTAAAAGTAGGAGAAAACTGGTGTGGGAGGAAGAAGTCTCTTATTTAAATACAGATATCTTTGATAATTAGCAAAATAAGGAAGGGAAATTATGAATAATGCACAAAAGTTAAATGGATTTAAGTTTAATTATAATATATTGTAAAGTTTTCCCCAATCAGAAAACCCTTCTTCAAAGCAAGAGAGAGTCTTAAGTTAGATAGGAATCATGCAAATTATATTAAAAATGGTTTAGCTACAAAGAACAAACCTGCAGGAAAGCTATTAGCATCTCAGTATGTTGCCCATTATACTAATATGTGCATCATTCAGAAAGCCTAAATAAAGAACAAAATTGCTTTCCATAGATTGGACACCACAAGCACACATAGAGCATGTAATTAATACAAAGATGGCAGGGTATATTCATTACATATTTTTACACTCTACTAATCAAGGTTATTCTTGATCTTAGGAACATTAGATGGAGAACTAAGTTTTAGATCTTCTTTTCTATACAGATAAGGAATTGGTATTTAGAAACATAAGAGTTGTCCTAATGCCATTATATTAGGTAAATATCATGGTTATAGGCACATAAATGGTTTTTTTGACTCATATATTGAATTGTTAATAAAATGTCAAATAAAATGGTTGTCTATGCATGAAGAATGAGTCATGTGATATAACTTACCTCATTATATTTTCAACAGATTTCCCACAAACAGGAAAAGCAAGTTTTCCATTCATAGAATTTAGATATTTTAAAATTAATGTAGTGCTCTTGAGAAGTGCCAACCCAGGCTGATGGAAGTAGGAAAGGAAATCCACTTTTAGTCCACAGAATATGCACAGTAATATTCCACATGTTCCATCATCGATATCAGTGGTTCTCAAAGCCAGTCCGCCGCTTGTTCAAGGAAAGCCCCTGGCGGGCCGATCTGTTTACCTGCTGCGTCCACAGGTTCAGCTGATCGCGGCTCCCTCTGGCCGCAGTTCGCCACTCCAGGCCAATAGGGGCTGCAGGAAGTGGCACAGGCTGAGGGATGTGCTGGCTGCTGCTTCCCGCAGCCCCCATTGGCCTGGAGCAGTGAACCGTGCCAGTGGGAGCTGTGATCGGCCGAACCTGCAGATGAGGCAGGTAAACAAACCGGCCCGGCCCGCCAGGGGCTTTCCCTGAACAAGCGGCGGACCGGCTTTGAGAATAACTGATCTATATGACTCTATCGATATGATTTTTGTTGATGGTAGTTTTTCTGTTAGGTGCACTTAGAAATTAGATTGCAATCACAAATGAAGAGTCCTTATATGGTAATGACAGAAGCTTTGTCTATCTGTTGGAGATTCAAAGTAATGGTCCACAAGTAACTCTTGTTGAGTATGTCTACACTACCACTGGGAGGTGTGATAATAGCACACTTAGTTAGATAAAAGCTAGTTTGAGTAACAATAGCACAGGTGGCAGCATGTATACAGGACATACTTCAGGAGCCACTGCCCCTACTGACATGGTTTGGCTGCTATTGTCACTTCAGTGACACCACCCAGTTGCAGTATAGACATATGTTTTGTCCACTCTGCTTAACCAATAAGTTTGTAACCCCACATATATTCTTAATAAATCACTTTAGCTTATACTGATAAGCAGTATTACAGAAGTGCATACACTGCAGGCTAAATGTTAAAATATTCAAAATTGAATATTTATGCGGAGACCAGATTGTCTATGTGTCCTGGTGTCAAAACTTTTAACGTGTGTTGTTGAGTTTTGTTTGTTTTCCTAAAAAATGCACATAGGGGCACAACCCGTAGGGAATGGGTGAGGGCCATACAGCGGTTTCCAGTCTGACCAGATGATGGCAGCAGTGATATCGTCACATACTCCTGACAATAGGAAATGGAGTGAGTTAGGCAGAATTAGTGGCCCAAGGAAGGACAGAATGTTTAGGGCAAAGGATAATTCTTTTCCACCCCACTCCTATGTGGAACTTTATTCATAGAAGGCATGAACAAGGAACTGCTTTGAATTACCCCTTTGCTCCTAATACCTTCATGACGTACTGTTGCTACATGTGTGGCATGGGGATGCAGGAGAGTGATTTAGGTGGCAGCCACTCTTGGGGAGACCACCACACTAGCTCCTCACTCCAGCCCAGATACATCCTGGCAAAAGTATGAAAGAGAGGGAAATTGTTAATATTGAACAGGGGCAAAAGAGGGACCCTGGCCCATTCAACCAAACACTTTGGCATAAATGGAAGTTGAAGAATCAGGACTGCAACAGGGGAAGAAGAAATCAAACACCTTACATTAGAAACAGCAATCATTAATAAATGTTCCCTACTTGTTTGAGCACCACCACACAGGTACAGCAGTGAGAGAAAATAGCAATGCTGTGATTTCATAGGCTGGAGCGGTGCATTAATAATGCACCTTATGGAAATCCAAAACAGGGCCATGCCCTCATGGTACAGGGAACACTAAATCAGGGCTATCATGAGATGTTATCCTAAATCCAGTAATACCATTCAGGTTCAATATCAGCATCAGCTTCAGAAAACTCAGACAGAATCATATGCAACTGTACTTTTGTTTCCTTTCAGAGCCAGATCAACACAAAGGGGTGCAGCTTCATCAGGATTGGGTCACTCTAGGACTGGTGAATACACAAGCAATCTCTCCTTGACACTGAGTGTTGGTACTAAGGCACCACTCATTACTAAGGTATGTTGGTATTAGGGGAGAGGGTGGGCAGAGTAGGTAGGCATATGGGAAAGACAGCATGTTAGCTCACTTAACTTGTAATATACTGTATGAAATATTTTCTTTTTCAGAATTCCAGCCCTGTTTACTTCAACCTGAGGCAGCCACACAGAGTCACCCATAGCAGGTGTCTGCTCTCCCTCTACCATAGAACTGGTTAAATATGGTCTATAATCATCATTCATCAAACAACATGTCTAACTAGTAAGAATTATTAACTGAATTTATAATTTGACAAACAGTATTCTGCCAGCTGGACCCTTCTGATTTCTGACTCTCACCCGCTGTCTAAGATTTATATGGTACTATACAGCATATTTTATTTACAGATTTTTTTCCTCCAGAACCTGTTGTGATGGTCTCCATCTGGCTGGTATTTCTTCTAACAGTTGTTGTCTATATATTCAGACAGTTTATTGTTGCTGTAGAGTGTTATGTGTTCATTTTATGTTGCACTTTTTAAAAAAATGCAAGTATTTTGATTAAGTCATGTTCATCTGATGAAAATGGTGGGGTGTAGCTTTATAACCACTGGAGACAGCAGAGAAGAGATCAGCTCATTCAATATGGGAACCCCACAAGCCTGTTGCAAAGGAAGGGAGAGGTAACGAAAAGGTAGAGCAATACCAGTTTACTATTTCCATGCTTGACTGTCATTTTGTTCTAGCCAGGTGTAAATAGGTTTTGTTTGTATATATTTTTGGTATCCCCATGTGGTTCCTGGAATGGCCTGGATTGCCAGACATGCCTAGAAGATGCTGACATAATCACCATTGGTACAGCATTGCTCTTGGATGCATGTGTCAGACATTTTAGAACTCCTCTATATTTTAAAAAGCTTTCAAGATACTTAGTAATTCTCCCATACCTTCCCCATACACATTCCTATATCTACTATATCAAATGCCATTGTAAGGGACCTGACTGGGCTGTAATTCAATCTGTGGGTTCTCTAGTCTTCCTCCTCCTCCTTTTTCCCATCAGTTCTATGCCTTAAATTGAGTGTAATGTGAACTGGGAACACTTTGCTGTTGATTTTCTGAGCAACCTCAAAGTAGTGCCAGATGACTCCCTGTTTGTCTGGTCGATTCAAATCAATCAGTGCAGGTGGTCTTCTGATGGTGGAAATACCTAGTACAATTTTTGCCACACATTTTTGGAGTCACAGTTCTCACTTTCCCTCAGGTATGCCCATTTGAAAACAGGCAGGTTCGTTATTCTCTAGGTCATGGGTTACTACACCCCTCCTGACAGGCACAACTCAGTAAAGCCAACATTGCACTATCTTTGAAAATGGTCAGAGGACACCAAGAGCACTTGCATCTTTTATTTCAGATACAAGTGTCCAATTTAGTAGTGCAAACCCTTTGAAAACTTAGCCTTCCAAGTCTTTCTTTGTAAAATGTTATAAATTATCCTCCCTTCATAGTGTCCAAAGAACTCTGGAGCCTCTGAATATAGACATTTACTCCTCCTCCCACCAGATTGCCTTTAAAAAGCAATTTAAAATATGAATAGCAGAACTGATAATTATAAAATCAATTAAAATCTCTACACTGCAACCGACAATCATCTAAATGTAAAATAATTCTATTCAACACTCTTCATCATTAATGGAAAAACTATAACACTTACATAATGATTTGTTGAATAACAGAAAGATCTCACAGTGAGATCCCTCCATCTGCACTTCTACAATAATTCAAACCCATAAGAAAGTCTAAATGCTTCTGAGACTTTTTAGTATGCCACTTACATCTGGTCATTAACTAATACTGTATTGCTCAAATTTACTAAGAAGTCTAATCTTTGAAATTATATAGCATACAATAAAAAGGGAACTTTTTATGTAAACATATTTAGTGTGCTCACTCTTTCATTCTGTCTCTGTGCCACAAAAGCAGGACAAGCTGCCATTTTTAACATAGCTGGGAAATTGCATTAGCTCAGGCAGTTAGTATTTAAATACACTCTTCACATTTACTGAGAGAAAAAAATGCTCAAATTTCATTTTTTTCTGATGGAATACTTTCATAAGTGAAGCATGCCCTGCCTGAGGGATTATACTGCTATTTCATTTAATTAAATTGATTAAATTAAAGCAAATGGTGGTCTTACCCCCAAGGGGGAAATATATTTCACTTATGAAAAATGCTGTCATTCTGCTTGCTATATTGCATGTACAGCACATAATTTCTTAAACGTAAGGTTCCAGTTTCTCTAACAACTCATTTGTTATTTAAAATTTAAGTTTATTTTGAATATTTGATATTTTCAATATTTTAACTTAAACATACTGGGCCACATCCGTCTCCTCTGCTAACAGGAGCAGCTGCCCTCCAGGCCCTTGTCCTCCCTACAGGTCCATAGGTCTCCTCCTGGAAAATATGCAGACTCACTCAGTATGATGGGCCTGATTCAGTACTTATTAAAATAAATGAAAAGACTCCCACTGACCGCAGTGAGAGTTTCATTAGGCCCTGGATCCCATGAATTTCCCCCTCTGCATTATGAACACTTACCCTCCGCCCCTCCCAACATCTCTGGAAAGGTGAGAGGGGTTTGGGACAGCTGCCAGCAAAGGAGCTTTCATATATACAATTTTTAAATTTCTATCTGACCGGAAACATATGTGGCCATTACTAAAGTCTAATCCAAGCAATAGGCAGTAGGTGATTACAGTAGGGTAACATATGCCACAACATTCTATGCCCTTGCTGAGAAGGGTATTTTCAGTGCAAAACTGACAATTTCAACAGACATCAAAGCCAAAATGCACATTTTATGTCTGACAAGTATTTTTTTCTCTTTGCTATAATATGACATTCAGCCATTAACACCAAAATCAATCCAACTGCAATTGAATTGTTCTAGATTCCTTTTAAAATTTCCTTATATTAAAATTCCTTATAAAACAATAGCATAGTATGTCAGATGTGTTATCTCCTAGCTTTCAAGTCAGAAATATATATAAACTGCTGTTTTCAGCATGTAAAAGTGTTTCTTTTTTGTTTGTGTTTGTGGGCTTTTTCCCCCCAAGTCAAGTATAATATTCCTTAGGATTCTTTTTTTTCCTTTTCTTTGTAGATTGCTGAACAGAAACAAAAATCAAAGAAAGAAAACACTCAAGAAGTTTTGAAAAGAAAACATTATTAATGATGTCCTGTATTCTCACTGTCTGAATCACTGTGGGTCTCTTCAGCACCCTATTAAAACACCTAATTAAAAGGTAATTAGTATCTTTCACGGCGAGAAAGAATATGTTGTTAAGTCTTCAGTAACAGACTTCAGCTGTACATGCAAGAAAACTTCAAGGTGACTCTGCTACCAATATGCCTTTAGAACATCAGCAATTAACTATCTATAAAAATTAAATATGCATTAAATTCAAAACAAATGTTTACAATTCAAAAGTATATAAAAAGGGAAATTTTCTCAACAGAAGGCTTTTTGAAGAGAAGGCTGCAAGAAATCAAGGTTACTGTAGGAGTATGTTTTAATGAGCATCTGATAAGGAATATGAACAGTTTCCCCATGAAATCTAATAAGACCGAGTACTAGCTTGAAAATCACTGATGATTAAATGACCTTGAAGCATACTTTATAACAATACATGAGAAAATGCAAATATGTAATGTTACTTATTTGAATTAAAACAGATTAATTTCATTGCTTGTTTAAAAATATCTGTTTTTCTTTGAAGAGGTAAACAGATGGCTTTACCTATTCTGCAATGTTATCTCTTTTTCCCCCCTGAATATTTTCTCTCAAATAGCTTTGCCGGACAAACATTAAGGGCAACTTCTGCTCCCATCAAAATCATTGTCAAAGCTCCCATGGACTTCACTGGAGAAAGACTTTGTAAGTAACTAGTCAATTTCATAATTCTATGGAAAGGAAGGAGTGAGAGAGCAGCAAAATAAGGACAGTGGACTTCAAAAAAGCAGACAAACAGACAGAGTACTGGTAGGTACGGTTCCATGAGAAGAAAATCTAAGGGGAAAAGGAGTTCAAGAGAGCTAGCCGTTTCTCAAGGAGACATTATTAAAGGCGCAAACTATCCTGATTAGAGGGAAAGACAGGAAAAATAGTAAAAAGCCAATATGGCTCCATCAGGAGATCTTTAATGACCTGAAAATAAAATAAAAAAAAAATGGAATCCTACAAAAAGTGGAAACATGGATGAATTTCTAATGATGAGTACAAAAGATTAGCACAAGCATATAGGGACAAAATCAGAAAAGCTAAGGCACAAAATGTGTTATACCTAGCAAGGGATACAAAAGGCAATGAGACAGTGTTTTTCAAGTACATTAGGAACAAGAGAAAAATGAAGGAAAGTATAGATCCTCTTCTTAATGGGGAAGGAGAGCTAATAACTGGATAACATCAGACAGCTGAGGTATTTAATGCCTATTTTGTTTCAGTCTTCATTTAGACAGTTAATGATGAGCAGATATTCAGCACAATTAATATTAACAACAGTGAGGAAGGAAGCCAAAATAGGGAAAGAACAGGTTAAATAAAATTTAGATAAATTAGATGTATTCAAGTTGGCAGGGTGAAATTCAACATAGGGTATTTAAGGAACTAACTGAAGCAATATCAGAATTATTAGCAATTATATTTGAGAAATCATGGAGGAAGGTGAGGTCCAACAGACTGGAGAAGGACAAACATAGTATCTACCATTAAAAAGGGGAACAAAGAGGACCCAGGGAATTATAGAGTAGTCAACCTAACTTTGATACCTGGAAAGATATTGGAACAAATTATTAAATAATCAATATGTAAGCACCCAGAAGACAATAGGAATAACATGACATGCCCTCAAGAACTTTAAGCTATAAGTTTTTATTCCTGCATAGAAACCTATGCTGCAGCAAATGTTTTGTAATTCCTGGAAGTGTGGTTCAAGGATGCTGACATGAATTCTATTTGCTGATATGTTCATCATTAAATATCACTAACACATATTTGTACCTTTCACATACCCATTCTTCACTCAGCTCAGAAACTGCTTATTGTCTACCACTATGACTGCAAGAATAGAATCATGAGAAACTATCAGGTTATTTGGACAACTGCAAACTTTCATCATTTTGGACAGAGAACAAAAAGGTGTTTTTCTTGCAAAAATGATTTCTCTGGACTAGCATGTCATGATTTTCCCAAAGATAAAATTTTGTAATGTCCCATTGTCTGTGAACTATCACATATAAACACAGTGCCAGTCACTGTGATATTTAGGTGCAATTTTCATAGTAAAATACATTTTTACCTCAAGCAAAAATATGGGACTTTTTTTACAAACAAAAACTCCTTTTTTTTTTCAAATAGAAATTTTGAGATAAATGCTTAACATGACTTTTCACCAGACACAGGAATTTTTCACACTACTGTATATAAGAGTGAATGCCTTTGGTTTTAAATTCACTTAACATTCCTTTACCTCTCCTCATATTTACTGACAAAAATAAAGAACTCAGTATCTGGAAAAAACATAGGGCATATACTCCACCACTGTTGCTGCATAGGCAGAGATAGTATATGAGTGGCAATTAAAGCCATCACAACGGCAATCAAGGGAAACCCAGATGATGAAACTTCAGTCAGTAACATGGTGCAAGATGCAAGATGGTGAAATCAGTAAGTGCAGCTGAATGGCAACAGCTGCTGAATAAAAACAAGAATAGGTATATTACTTTTGTCCGGCTTGTCCTCATCCATCCCTCCACGAACACAAGGCAATGCCACACCATTCTATTTTGTTGTGAGCATGTTCTTTCCATTTTTGGCCAAAGTGTTTTATCATGAGATTGGTCCAGCATGTTTTCCATCTGCCCAGCAGTCGTTTGTGGTCTCTGGGGATCCAGTCACTGATGTGGGTTGTCCATAGGCATATAGGGTCAGAGATCCTGAGAGCTCTTACCATTCAAGAGACACAATAAGAAAAATCAGTCTCAGGCCCCTTGGGATATTTGTAAGTCAATAGAACATTCAAAGAATACAGATAATTTTACTGGATATTTATTATTCACTCCATTGGACAGCCATTAAACACCTAGTGCTTGTGCATCCTTGAACCACATCCTTGAACCACACTTCCAGGAATTACAAAACATATGCTGCACATTATGTGTGTGACAGATTGGTCTCCCATCATTGGATTCCCTTTCTCTTTCTCCATTTGTGAGAGTATTAACCATTTCAATTTGATATACATTTTTAAGACTTATTTTGATTTTAAAATGCTAGTCTCATATTTGTCCTAAACTATATGATAGTTGGGTTTAGCAATGCGACTGTGTATCTGGAAGATATGATTTCCTTAATTTAGCTTTACTATTGAAATATTCATTTTTCAAAGCAAGAACCACAGAAGTGAATGGAAACTGTTAAGAAAGTGATGAGAGAAAAGAAAGTTGTGTAAGAGGTGGCCCAGTGTATGTTGGTATTTGAGTTGTTGTGATAGCAATTCAGCATTTATCAAACCAGTTAACGACAGTAAATAGGGCAAAGAGATTAGTGATTATGATTAATGGGAGTATATTTAGTGTTGAGAGAGGAAAGTGTCTGGGGGGAAAGTAATTAATTAGACAATGGAAAGCAGGGGAGACTTCTGGGTGAGAAGATTGATGACATCTTTTTTATCCATTGTAGCGTGGAGTGATTCCAGTAGTTCAATCCTTACACAGAAATGCTGTTGAAAGCCTCTCAGTCAAGGCTTCATCCCTATTTAATTTTTGTTTTTACTTCTTATCTGAACCCTAAGAAGAGTTTGGATAGATGGAAAAAAGAGACCTGTCTGTAATTATCCCCACCCTCCGCAATCTTTACTGTGGAAACTTTCTGAAAACCTTCCGGTTTCCTGTAACACCTTCTTTGGTATGAGATATCAGATTGGAAGCTTTTCCAATGTACTATTAGTGGTAAGAGGTTTAGTTTACTGGATGTCCATGGGCCTAGACATCAGTGAGGAGCTGTAAATGATTCTACTCAATTTAAATCACATCATTCTTATATGTTTGGTTTTATAAATTTGTAGAGTAGATTAACATTTTATGTGAGGAAAATGTAAGAAGAAATACAGTAACTGAGCTCAACTGCCTCCAAGTTTTATCTGACTGATCACTAGAAAAATACCAGATTGCAAAAGTACTTGTCCTCATTGTTTGTATTCTAAGGCTGTGTTCTTTGGTGGCTTGATAGCATCACTTGTCTCATCCCAAATGCTTGGATTGCTTCAGAAGAAACTGGCCTTCCTCTTTTACATTTAACAACATCTTTACCAATCTGATGTTAATGACTAGGTGCTGGGAATTTGAAATGCAATTGGGAAGGAAACTCTACTGGACCTTCAGAACTAACAATGCTGACTGCTCTGGTTACGGTTATCTACAGACTCTTGCCCATTTAGACATAATGATTAAATTACTACATAGAGTCCCCATTTAGAGGCACTGTAAACACATGTAATAAGATAGTCCATACCCGAAAGAGTTTATAATCTAGGCAAATGAGGAGACACAACAGACTGGGACAAACAAAAGGAGAAGGGATGAGAACTAGGTAACACTGGCCTCATGACTGTGTTTGCTTTGATAAACCTTAATTTCTAAGGCACTACGTAATTTGTGATATTGCGGATCCTGCAATATTAGGCTTCCACCGCAATTTTGTCAGTTGGGTGGCTGAAACAAGGAGCCCCAACATGTGTGGGGCTGATGGCCCGGGCTCCCATTGTCAGCCCTGGGTTGCTGGTGGTCAGGGTCCTGCTGTCAGCCTCATGCATTAATGACTGTAATATAGTTGCAGCAAAATGTTTGATTTTCAAAAAAGTTAGCAGGCATAATATAATACTTGAGAGTTGATATCGTTTTCTTAAATAAATAGGTCTTCTCTGGATTTTCCAAATTACCCCAGTTAATAAAAGTCCATTATTACTTTTCCACAATTTTCCATGTCTCGTCCACAATTCAGCCACAAATATTTGACAATTATCACACCATTCAAGTAGGGCCTTACTCATCTCAGTATCTTCATTGTCAAGTATTTGGAAGGTATCACTTCAGAGATAAATTTAAGGAGAGATTTTTTTTACACACAACTCCTCCTATGCAGATGTGGAAGCATTTTTTCTGTGTCCACACCTGTCCTCCTTGTATTGCCTCTAGCATTTCAGATATGCCAGAGATTTCAGTAAGAATGCCTCCCATTTATCACCCTAATTTCTACTCATACCTCTTGAGTACATAGTGCAATCTGGGTCATGTGAAAAAAAATAAAAATGCCCATCTACTAACATATTTGAATTTTAAAAGGTGACATATCCAATGGCTGACAAAAGAAAGTAATATTGTCAAGACTGAGAATTACACTTTCAGCAGTATAGACGGTAACTATAGAATTTTGTCATTTCCCCCTCCTTATGGCACATCTTTGCTGCATTATTATAGACAGTTCCTCTGAAATAGCCATATCAGACTAGTTACACTTAGAATCCTTCCCCTGTTTCCTCAGCTACAGCAAGAAATGATTTTATCAAAAGAGAGAGAAGAAAGTTATTGTAATTGCCAGTGCTGCCAGTTGGACGACACCAGGGGTCGGCAACGTTTGGCATATGGCTTGCCAGGGTAAGCACCCCGGCGGGCCGGGCCAGTTTTATTTACCTGCTGACGTGGCAGGTTCGGCCGATTGCGGCCCCCACGGACCTTGGTTCACCGTCCCAGGCCAATGGGGGCGGCGAGAAGCCGCGGCCAGCACATCGCTCGCCTGCGCCGCTTCCCGCCGCCCCCATTGGCCTGCGACGGTGAACCGCGGCCAGTGGTGGCCGCGATCAGCCGAACCTACCACGTCAGAAGGTAAATAAAACTGGCCCGGCCCGCCGGGGTGCTTACCCTGGCAAGCCATATGCCAAACGTTGCCGACCCCTGGACTACACACCCATTTTTTATATATTGTTGTGTCATAAACAGGCTTTGGTTTCCCCCCCCAATTTATTTAACAGTGGAGTAGAAATCACTTGTGCTAATAAACAGATGAAATCAAGTAAATGGGAGATAAGAGAGAAGGATTTTTTTTGACAGCAAATGTAATACAATTCACTAGCTTCACTGACAGCGCTTATCATTTTCATGTTGTGTTAATGAAGGGGAGTATACCTCAGTGAATAGTTTATAGTGATTTTTTTCCATCCATGAAACCTCTCTCTCCATGCAGATAATGATTCTCTCAAATTTGTTTATTTGAAAAGCTTCACTAAATGATTCTGCAAATAATTTGAGCTACTCTGGTGAGTTCTGAGTAGACACTGAGATATTAGTTCTGGGCCTTGACTCAATCAGTGTAACATTCACGTTTTTAAGCTGAACACTCAGGTTTGTGAGATCAAAATTCACAGTTAATATTTTGTAATATTCACTTAGTGAATTTTCCTTTGAATATTCTTGTCAGTGAATTCATTCACTAGAATAGCTGCAGAAAACAAACATAAAAGAGGTGTGAATTCACTCCAAGTGAATTTGATTATTTGTTCAACTGAATATTTGTGGAAATTCTTTAAGGCATCCACCCAGCTTGAATGGGGAATATAAATATACTTGAAATCAATGGATGGAGCTTCTCTGAAAATTTCTTTCATCCCCAACTAAGATCATTACCATGTTGCAAGTAACTTAACATTTATCAACAATATTAGCCATATTTTCTAATTGTTCAGCACCCACATATGAGGTCAGATTTTCCAAATAGCTCATCAAGTCAGGTGATGAGTTCTTTTGAAAAATCAGGCCATAATTTCATAATGGGAGATGCTGAATACCGATCACTTCAGAAAATAACTTTAAATATCTTTAATTTAATTTAATCAGTAATGGATGCACTACTGCTTGGGAAATTAAAACAGAGTGGACCAAGCACAAGAAAACGTACTGAAGTGAACAATTCTGCACTGGCAAGCATGACAGATATGGCAATTTCCTATATATCCTTGGGATACCTTATTGAATTAAGTTTAAGTATCTTTTGGTTCCAGTGTATTGAACACAAAATTTGTGTATTATTGTTGGAGTGCATACAACTTCTCTAGGGGAAAGATGTGATGAAAAGGCCTGGGAATTGGATGGACTATATTGAAAATGTGCAAAAGAAGAATGGACTCTGGCAATAGTAAGTGGGTGTGACGTGGATTTCATGGGAAATAACTAGGGAAAGGTTACTGCAAATCACCCCAACTCTGTTTATGCAAAATCCTAGTCCTTTGAATCTAGACCCTGAGGAGTGGGTCATTGTCTGCTGATTACCTGTTCCTGGAGACAAGATCAAAGGCCCACATTGTATAAATAAACAGCTGAACTGCCCACACTGGGTTCTGGTTCTGAATCTGAGACAGTTATGAACTTGCAATCACAGGGAAAACGTAGTTGTGGATTTTGAAAAACTGACACCTACCAGAACCCAAGGATGGAGCTGTGGTGATTTCTGATAAGCTTTTTAGGATATGTGTAGGGTTTTTTGTTTGTTTTGTTTTTGTTTTAAATATATTTTTTGTAATGCTTTCACTGCCAGAATAAATGTGCTTGGTGAGAAAGTTGTGCGGTAACTTATTAATGTGGGAAATGCATTGAGCATAGCCTCTGGAGAGAAATCAAAGCACAGACAGTGGCCTTTTAGGCTACCTGGTTTGCTGAAAATAACACAGTGTAGGCAGGGAAGAGTGAAGCCTTTAAAGATCCCCTGTGTCAAAAGTAGAGAGATGCAGGGGCCTGTCCAAGAGAGGTAATAGCTGAGGAGTTGGGAGACTAGAGTGGGTGCCCTTGAGGGACCATGGAGAGGGAATATGGGTGCAATTACCTTGAACTCTGACAGAAGGAAAATGCACTGGCTTTACCTAATAGGTCCTTTATTTCAGTGAGAGCAGAATCAGGCCTCATGAGAGGTGATTGTTTCACTTGGTAAAATGGGCACAAGCAAACAAAGTGTGTTTTAATATAGACAAAGGAAATGTACCCATCAAGGAATAAAAGCATCTAGGTCATAAATACAAAATAGGAAATCTATTCTGGGAAGCAATGACTCTGAACAAGGCTCGGGGGTTACGATGGATAATCAACTAGACATGAGTCCCCTGTGCAATACTATGGCCAGAAGAGCAAATGAGATCCTGGGATGTCTAAATAGGAGACTCCTGAGTAGGAGTAAAGAGGTTATTTTATCTATGTATATGGCACTGGTGTGAAAGGTAGACAGATTCATACTGGAAATAAGGTATACATTTTTAACAGTGAGGGTAATTAATCACTAGAACAATTTAGCAAGGTTTGTGGTAGATTCTCTATCATTGGCAATTTTTAAATAAAAATTGGATTTTTCTCTTAAAAGATATGCTCTAATTCAAACAGAACTATTTTGGGGGAAGTTCTGTGGCCTGTGTTATACAGTAGGCCAGACTATATTATCACAATGGTCCCTTCTGGCCTTGAAATCCATGAAGATGCTCAGCACCTTACAGATTTTAGCTCCTACACAATGGTAAGAGAAAGGTAAATTCTCTGTTTACATTTTTGGTTCCTTTCCAATTAGGAGTTCTGAGGAGTGAAGATCCCTAATTCTAAGCAGCAAGCAGAAAGTTTGTACCTCTTTGCACCCGCTATAAAAAAATCTTATCTCTGCGAGACAAGACTAGACATGCTGGTTCTTTTGTATTTTGATTTTAAGTTTCTGCTAGAAGTGACACTGGAGTGAACTTCTAATAGAAGAGATAAAATAAACTCTTTGAAGAGCTGCGCCTGTCAACGAAGATGAAAAAAACCACACCTCTTGCTGTGTGCTAAAATAATCAATGCAGCATATAATTCAAGAACAATCCCAAAACGTCTTACATTAAAATTAAATTTTCTAGTGATGCTAGATTTTTTTAAGAAACATACTCATTTGGACTGGACAGAGAAATAATATTAAAATCTATAAATATTAGGGTTCTCATTGATGTGACTTTGTTTTTTTTTTATTTTTCTCCCTTGTAAGCAGTTACTGACAGGAAAGAAATGAATGAATACACAGAACTGTTGTTGCCATGGGAACAACCAATGTCTTTTTCTTATGATTAGATAATTCAGTAACTCATTTGGAGGCAGGGGGCCTATTTATCCTGAAGGAATAAATCCAGATTTAAAAATTGTTGTTAATAAACAGTACAAAGAAAAACTGTCCTTTTGTATTCTGTTCGGTTTACAAGCAGTAACTTGATTATCTGAACCTCCCGTATCCCAAACACCCAGTGTTACTCAACAGAGGGTTAATTATTTGGATGTTTCAAATAATAGGGATGTTCTGATAATATGGATAGGTAAAAGATATTGGCTAGCTTTCCCAAGGCCAAATGACTCAGCAGGGAGTAGGTCTTAGTCCTCGGTCAGCAAACTAGCTGGCATCATTTAAGAGCTGAAACCACAAGTGCTTCTATGGAAGGCTATATACAGATCTGGCTGCAGATGCACTGCAAGCAAAATCCTGAGCTGGTGTTGATCAGCATAGTCCATCATTTCATTTGCCCTGATTTATACCTTCTGAGGAGCGGGGCCTATGTTGATTTTACTGGAGCTATGGATAAACAGTATTAAGTTCAGGGCATACTTTTATCAGTATCCCCCTTTAGTACACAGTCTTGTAAAAACTGCTTATGCTTTATTATTTCTTTTTCTGCTCAGTACCAGATTTCAATTTTCAACCATTGTTTTTCCTCTACTTTATTTTATGTTATAAATCTATTCTCTTTTGTTTCAGTAGTTTGCACAATGGCAGAGTGTTAGCCATTTCAGAAAGAAATTAAATTTAATGGGGATTATTTCTCCCAGGTAGCAGCTCCTGAGAACTTCTTTATTATCCACAAATGCCTTTGCTAGTGGCAGTGAAAATAAAGTTATAAACATTCCTATTTAAAAACAACAACATTTTGGTATGCTGAGTCTCATAACAAACACTCACCTTTAATAATTCAATAGCTATCCACAGTGTGAAGCATAACATTTCTTGTTTCATGTACTTGTTGGTGTCACTAGGCATAGCTACCAGGTAACTCGGGCGAGTGGAAGGCCAAAAGTGCCGATGAAGCTCTTCTGCTCTGGACCCACCTGATCCACAGATCTCCATCTTGTGAACTCTCACCTACTTTCATGCTAATTGCCTTGATGCTGAAGCAGAATATGTAATGGTCAGCTTTTCTAGCAGATGGCTGCTGTTTTGCTCACTCACAAACACAGTAGAGATAAGACGGGGGAAGACTGCTGCACAGGCCTTGCAAGGCCATAGATAAGCATATGAATGGGAAAGTTTCTAACATGCACACTGTGTACCTGCTGTAACTGTTGTCTGGAAGGGAGGGGTAAGGGTGAAATAGACAAAGGCTTGCACAGAAACTGCTTGGAATTTAAAAGGGAAAATTTGTTTGTATTTGTGGCACCTGATTTGAGACATGCTGGTCTCCTAGTGCCATTTCAGAGCTCTGATATAAACTTGGCTTGCTTTCTCCCCTCGGTGTCTTTATTGGTGCCAAGCACACCGGGCAACGAACCTCACTGTTTGCCTCCTCGGGCCTTTTGGGCTGGCAACATACTTAAATATATAGTTAAGGAGAAAAATATGTGGACAAAAAAAAATCAAATTCAGCTTTGGTCAAACTTTTAAATAATATGGAGTAGACTCTCCTCTTGTCTAAGCTCTGCTCTGGTATGGGTCCTTGGCCCAGTTTGTGCTAGCCCCAGCCTAGCAGCAGCTCTCACTTACACTATTGGTAAGCTCTCACTTACACTACACATGGGCCCTGATGGACCATGTGTCAATGGAGGATTGGTGTAGTAGAACTCCACCATACTGCTTCCTCATCCTTCCAGCCATCAACATGAACCACTCTCCCCAAATTGTTCCCTATGCTGGGTTGGAGGTGGGCTGCTGGCACAGGAGATGCCCACCCTATGCCATTGAAGAATTCCCTTCTACCAAAGGAGTTCTCTGCTGGGGAGCAGCCAGAACCAAAATCTGGCTCTATCGAGGCACGTGAGCCACAGCACAAAGGGTCTGAAGTGCAAGTCAGAATCTGGCCATATTCATCTTTCCCCAATCTTATCATAGCAAAGAAAAGGTGGGATCTCTATTAGATTATTGAATTATTCTGTTCAAAGTCAGTCACCCAATTTTAAGTGGGGCACCGCAACTTATCTTAGTTATGCTGTTATTCATTAAAAGACGAGAAAGTATCTGTCAGTCCTCTACGTACTTATCTGTCCACCCACCATCCATCTTGGTAATTATGTGGCCTCCATCAACATACCAGCTGAGCAACTTTGCTGCAGCTAACAATATACACACTAAAGAGTACCCCAACTCCCTGAAGACTTGCTCCTTTCGAGCTCCCTGCTGATGTGAGTATTACCAGTTCTGGGGCAACAGAACTGTATCCATGTATACAACCTTCATCTAGGAGATGCTATCCTGAAAAGCTGGGACCTGTTCGTAGCACACTGAATTAGGACGAAGGGTAATTCATTTTACTTTGATTTTATTCTGTTTTCTGAATAGCAGACATGCCACTGTTTGCTCTGTTGATTTGTTCTGTGGTTCCAGTTTTCCACAGTCAGTTTGGTTTCCGAGCACAGGTGGGAAGAATCAGATAGAAAATGATTCTTCCCTGATGCTATGGGAAATGTATTGATGTACAGTATGTTTTTATTGTGAGAATTCTAGTGGTGGAGGTAGCCTTTAAAAAGAAAGTGGGATATCATGGGGGGAAACACTGATCTGACCCACTAACTTTGAAGTTAGTTATAGACCTAATTTTACAGGTCTCAGTTTCTCAGAGCCACAAGTCCCAGAACCCCTAAATAATTGTTACAAGTGTGGCTCTGCCAGTTTCATGCTCAACACATTTATTTTCTTTGCTTTTAATATTTTTTACAGATCCCCATTGCACACACATACATATGCACACACATTCTCTCAAGAATTATGGCCCTAGAGAGTTAGAAAATGGTAGTTTCAGTGTACTGTAACTTACTGTGGAGATAACTTTTCTGGGCCTTTCCATCAAATGTGGTTTATTTGAAACTAAGTTTGCTGTGTCTTTATATGCACTGAACACAATCAATATATCTTCCTGGTTTCAAGGATGTCCCAGTGACAAGCTGATTTGATATTAAGTCAATTTTAATGTCCAATTCTTGCTTTGTATCTTATTATTTCAAGGCTGGTTTCATTAGTTATAACATCATTCTAATGTCTATATTTGTAGGTGACAACGAGTTTCCATTATAGCCACAACTTATGACACCATTTTCCTTTCTTTAAACTTCAGCAGAGGAAAATTGCAGTAATTCACTTACGTCTATTATGAAATGGACTTTTTGATAATGAGAAAAGAGTTTGAGATGAAAAATAAGTCATACAGACCTGTAAAGTACTTAGAAAGTATAAAAGTCACCTTCAATATACTATTTACAGTATGCAAGAAGAAAACTTGAATTGGAAAGAAGCGACACTGTCAGGAAATAGGCTGCCATTGTTTGTTTGACAATGCTATTTTTTGCCATTGGCACTATTTTATTTTGTTTTGTATTTTCTCTATCAAAACAGTATTACCTTATAAAAGCCTCATGGAAAGATTCCATCTATTGGCCATGAGCACTGTTCCTTCACAGCAAAATGAGGGCCCATATTTCTAGAGAAATCTAGACTTGTGACCTGCCAAATCTGCCAAGACTTTAAAAAAAGGGTGGTTAAAAAAAGAAAAAATGCTCCTTCAATATCAACATTTTCAGAGAGAAAATAAAAGCATTCAATTTAGAAAATGGAAGTATATCTGTTAAAAATGTAAACATTGAAATTACAGTAAATTTAGAAATATGTTAGTGTTGAAATACAGCATCTAGCCCATGGCTTAAAAATAAACAAAGAAACACCAACAACCTTGCTTGTTCCATGGATTCTCCCAACTCTAAGTAGTCTCAATGAAAAGAAAGTTTTACATTTTACCAAATTAACAATATTGCATGGCATTTCCTAAACCATACAGTGTCTGGAGTCTAATATAACTGTGGTTGCAGTCTTTACTGGATTCATTTTAATTCAGCACCTCCAGTCACTTTGGATGCACCTACCCATACATCTGATCATTACTAGAATTGTTCCTAAGTGGCCTACCATAGGCCACACAGAAAGCCAGTGGCAGTCATAGACTCATAACTTTAAGGTCAGAAGGGACCATTATGATCATCTAGTCTGACCACCTGCACAATGCAGGCCATAGAATCTCACCCACCCACTCCTGTAACAAAACCCCTAACCTATGTCTGAGTTATTGAAGTCTTCAAATCGTGGTTTAAAGACCTCAAGGTGCAGAGAATCCTCCAGCAAGTGACCCATGCCCCACACTGCAGAGGAAGGCGAAAAACCTCCAGGGCCTCTGCCAATCTGCCCTGGAGGAAAATTCCTTCCCGACCCCAAATCTGGCGATCAGCTAAACCCTGAGCATGTGGGCAAGACTCACCAGCCAGCACCCAGGAAAGAATACTCTGTAGTAATTCACATCCCACCCCATCTAACATTCCATCATAGGTCATTGGGCATATTTACTGCTAATAATCAAAGTTCAATTAATTGCCAAATTTAGGCTATCCCATCATACCATAAACTTATCAAGCTTAGTTTTGAAGCCACATATATCTTTTGACCCCAGTGATCCCCTTGGAAGGCTGTTCCAGAACTTCACTCCTCTAATGGTTAGAAACCTTTGTCTAATTTCAAGTCTAAATTTCCTAGTGTCCAGTTTATATCCATTTGTTCTTGTGTCCACATTGGTACTAAGCTTAAATAATTCCTGTCCCTCCCTGATATTTATCCCTCTGATATATTTATAAAGAGCAATCATATCTCCCCTCAGCCTTCTTTTGGTTAGGCTGAACAAGCCAAGCTCTTTCAGTCTCCTTTCATAAGACAGGTTTTCCATTCCTCGGATCATCCTAGTAGCCCTTCTCTGTACCTGTTTCAGTTTGAATTTAGCTTTCTTAAACATGGGAGACCAGAACTGCACATAGTATTCCAGATGAGGTCTCACCAGTGCCTTGTATAATGGTTCTAACACTTCCTTATCTTTACTGGAAATACCTTGCCTAATGCATCCTAAAACCGTATTAGCTTTTTTAACGGCCATATCACATTGGCAGCTCATAGTCATCCTGTGATCAACCAATACTCCAAGGTCCTTCTCCTCCTCTGTTATTTCCAACTGATGTGTCCCCAATTTTTAACCAAAATTCTTGTTATTAATCCCCAAATGCATGACCTTGCACTTTTCACTATTAAATTTCATCCTATTACTATTACTCCAGTTTAAAAGGTCATCCAGATCTTCCTGTATGATATCCTGGTCCTTCTCTGTGTTAGCAATACCTCCCAGCTTTGTGTCATCTGCAAACTTTATTAGCACATTCCCACTTTTTGTGCCATGGTCAGTAATAAAAATATTAAATAAGATTGGTCTCAAAACCGATCCCTGAGGAACTCCACTAGTAACCTCCTTCCAGACTGACAGTTCACCTTTTTGTATGACTCGTTGTAGTCTCCCCTTTAACCAGTTCCTTATCCACCTTTCAATTTTCATATTGATCCCCATCTTTTCCAATTTAACTAATAATTCCGCATGTGGAACCGTATCAAATGCCTTACTGAAATCGAGGTAAATTAGATCCACTGCATTTCGTTTATCTAAAAAATCTGTTACCTTCTCAAAGAAGGAGATCAGGTTGGTTTGGAACGATCTACCTTTTGTAAAAACATGTTGTATTTTGTCCCAGTTACCATTGACCTCAATGTCCTTAACTACTTTCTCCATCAAAATTTTTTCCAAGACCTTGCATACTACAGATGTTAAACTAACAGGCCTATTGTTACTTGGATCACTTTTTTTCCCTTTCTTAAAAATAGGAACTATGTTAGCAATTCTCCACTTGTATGGTACAACCCCTGAGTTTACTGATTCATTAAAAATTCTTGCTAATGGGCTTGCAATTTCATGTGCCAGTTCCTTTAATATTCTTGGATGAAGATTATCTGGGCCCTCCGATTTAGTCCCATTAAGCTGTTTGAGTTTGGCTTCTACCTCGGATGTGGTAATATCTACCTCCATATCCTCATTCCTATTTGTCATCCTACCATTATCCCTAAGCTCCCCATTAGCCTCATTAAAGACTGAGGCAAAGTATTTGTTTAGATATTAGGCCATGCCTAGATTAACCTTAATTTCCACTCCATCCTCAGTGTTTAGCGGTCCCACTTCTTCTTTCTTTGTTTTCTTCTTATTTATATGGCTATAGAACCTTTTACTATTGGTTTTAATTCCCTTTGCAAGATCCAACTCTACATGGCTTTTGGCCTTTCTCACTTTATCCCTACATGTTCTGACCTCAATAAGGTAGCTTTCTTTGCTAATCCCTCCCATCTTCCACTCCTTGTAGGCTTTCTGCTTTTTCTTAATCACCTCTCTGAGATGCTTGCTCATCCAGCTTGGTCTACAACTGCTGTCTATGATTTTTCCTCCTTTCTTGGGATGCAGTCTTCTGATAGTTTCTGCAACTTTGACTTGAAGTAATTCTAAGCCTCCTCCGCCTTTAGATCCCCAAGTTCTTCAGTCCAATCCACTTCCCTAACTAATTTCCTTAATTCTTTAAAGTTAGCCCTTTTGAAATAAAAAAACCTAGTTCCAGATCTATTTTTGTTTATCTTTCCATCTAGTTTGAACTGAATTAGCTCATGATCACTCGAACCAAGGTTGTCCCCTACAACCATGTCTTCTATGAGTTTCTCATTGCTCACCAAAACCAAATCTAAAATGGCATCCCCTCTTGTTGGTTCTTCAACTACTTGGTGAAGGAATCCATCAGCTATCACATCAGAATAATCTGAGCCCTATTATTATTACTAGCACTTGTTCTCCAGTCTATATCTGGGAAATTAAAGTCTCCCATGATCACACAATTCTCATTAGTGTTTACTTCATTAAAAACGTTAAAGAGCTTTTACCTTGTCCAAATTAGATCCCGCCAGTCTGTAGTACATCCCAAGCACCATCTCAGGGGAGGCTCTAGTACAGGTGTCAGCAACGTTTGGCACGCAGCTCGCCAGGGTAAGCACCCTGGCGGGCTGGGACAGTTTATTTACCTGCTGACGTGGCAGATTCGGCCGATCGCGGCCTGCACTGGGGGCGGTGGGAAGCCGCGACCAGCACATCGCTCGCCCACGCCGCTTCTCGCCGCCCCCATTGGCCCGGGACGGCAAACTGCAGCCAGTGGGGGCTGCAATCGGCTGAGCCTGCTGCGTCAGCAAGTAAATAAACTGGCCTGGCCCGCTAGGGTGCTTACCCTGGCGAGCCGCATGCTGAAAGTTGCCCTCCCCTGCTCTAGTAGCTTTCTTTCCCAATGTGATTTTTGCCCAGACAGACTCTGTCTTATCCATTCCATCACTTCTTATTTCTTTACAGTTTACCTCATCATCGATATACAATGCTACTCTACCACCTTTGCCTTTATTTCTGTCTTTCTTAAACAGCACATAGCCTTCAATACCTGTACTCCAGTCATGACTACTATTCCACTATGTTTCTGTTATCCCTATAATATCCGGTTTCACTTCCTGCACCAGTAGTTCTAGTTCCTCTATTTTGTTTCCTAGGCTCCTCGCATTAGTGTACAAACATCTTAATTTTTGCCGTTTGGCTTCACTGACATTTACCCAATTAGGCACAGATATTCTACCACCAGTATCACCTATTAGATTGGTATCCACACTACTCTTCTTCCTTATGTACATTCTCCTACACACAACTGTATCCTTTCTTGCTTTGTTTTCTTCACTCTCAATGTTAACTTCCGGCGTGGAGATGATGATTCCCAGTCTCATGCTGTAGCCATTGTATAACACTGCTTCCTTATTACTCTCTGTTAATGAGTAATTCCTTTGGTGAGGTCTCAGAAACTGGAATGGACTAATAGAATTCACAAATGATATTATAATGAAAATCTCCAAAGGCATTTTTAAGCAGTTCCTTAAGCTATTAGTGGAGACAATTTCCCTATCAATAAGTCAGAGATTAGTTTAATTTAAAGGTGAACTACTTTTTGAGACATGCCCACAGTACATTGTGTGTTGCATTTAGAAAAGGAAGTAAAATAAGCTACAGTGCATATAGTTACAATAATAGGAATCTCTAACTATTGCATATAATACATATATGGAAAGTAAAAAATGTATCTTTGATAGTCTTATGCTCCATTCTACTCTAACAAATCACTTAGTTCTGCATCCCTGTGGGACTGTAAAGTTTATTTGCCTCATTTTTCAAGCAATAAAACATTGTTTTACAGTTAGCTGGCTATTCCACTTTTATAAAAACAGCTATTTATTCTATATTTAACATGTTGATATTCATTGAATGTCGTTCCATTCCTGTTGGAAATTTAGATTTGTTTACTACAGCTGAAGCAACTAGATAGGCTTCATTATTTTGCTTATTTATTTGTAACTAACTTGACTTGTAGAGTCATTTCTCTTATGTTCAAATCTTCTTTTACTGGATTGGTATATTAAAGAAGTACAACCAGCATTTGCCTAGATAAATGAAGCAGGGTTTTCAGTGTTTTGCTTGATGTCATGTATGTAAGAATCCAAATGATCGTGTTAATGAAATAAAATAATCAATTATTTTCTGCACAGAATATTTAACCTAGAGTAATGAATTTTTGGCAAAATCAAATTCTTCATCACAACAGTTATTATAATAACAGTAGGAACAATTACTAGTACAAATATGTACTGTGTTCAACTCCCAGCAGCATTTTGGTGAATAGAGAAGTACTGAGGCCACTAATAGTGTCACAGACCTGGAATTTAATAAAAATATAATACATAATGTATTGTCTGCATCTGAAAGGAGAAAGCAGAAAGTAATGGATACATTTAAATACTAATCTTACTCTTTATCTTCCACCATTTACCTCATGACATTAGCAAAACAAATCTTTCTATTATTTAATTAGAGTTCTATATGATGGGCTTTAATTATTGAACACACATAAACCTTCATAACCTTTGCAGTATTTATTGTCCTGCAAAATATCTTCTTTCTTACCCTTTTGATGATAGGCTATTAAAAATGAACTAAACGCAAAGTGCCTGATCTTGCACTGCTTACCCAGACAGTGGTCCCAGTGAAGCCAGTGAGTTTATTGACTGAGTCAGGCTTTCAGGATCAGGCCCAAAGGATAATGTGATTCGCTGATTACCAATATATTTCAGAACAAAGGGCCTATTCCTCCACCACTGAAGTCTATTGCAATTTTCACACTGGGTGAAACTCAGCCCTGTGTAGAGAGCCGGAAGAAGGTATATCCACTTCTCAAGCTCCACTAATACCCCATTTATTTATTTGAATTAAAATATAGAGACACCTAACACATGACCTGTAGGTGTTCTGACAAAAGAACATATCTTACATTCATATCTATATAAGGATATCACTCTGCTGCCTAACCCAAAGAAATTAACATACCAGCCTGTAAACAAAGCAGCCAAACATAGCCCAATGTCACTCTGCCCATCAGCTTGATCACTTCTGAAGCAGGCCTGTAAAGGTCCATAATTCTTGGTTTCAGAGTAACAGCCGTGTTAGTCTGTATCCGCAAAAAGAAGAACAGGAGTACTTGTGGCACCTTAGAGACTAACAAATTTATTAGAGCATAAGCTTTCGTGGACTACAGCCCACTTCTTCGGATGCATCAAGTACTCCTGTTCTTCTTTTTGCATAATTCTTGGTTCTTTTTGGACAAAACTGAGGAGTGAGTACCAGAGCCAAGATGGGCCCTTAAAAGAAATGTCCTATCCTCATCCCTGTATCTTTTCCAGCAAAGGGGGAAGGTGGGAGGATTGAGTTCTAGGTTCTTTGCTGACCTCAATGATTTTAAGTATTAAGTAGAACATAGTTCTTATGCAGGCTCCATGCAATGGAGACAATTTTATCCACAGACATCTACTAGAATAAGATCAAGCTCTGTGGTTGGTATTTACAAAACTGTCAAAGTGAATTTAGTATCTAAATCCCATTGAAAGTAAAAGGAAGTTGGGTGCCTAACTCACTTAGGCACATTTGAAAAACTTAGCCTAAATTCCTTGAGCTATAAGCATTTATATCCTTAAAAAAACAATAATGTGCACCACGCAACAGGGCTTTTTTTCATTTTAAGGATAATTGTAAAAGCTGACAATTGGCATTCAGGTTTCAATATTATGCCACTTAAAAACACATATTCAAAATCAAAGAGGGAGGATTTTACAGGAAAATCATGAAAATGTTCCCAAATGAACATGTTGCTTGTCTTGTCCCTCTTGAACAAGGCCATTATGCAAATAGTCACTGTCAGCTAAATCTGCTTCAGGTAACTGATGACCCAGACTTTTTGCCTGCCTCTTTTCATCCCCCAGTGACAAATCTGAATTCCCTAATTTAGAGAAAAAAAATGTCACATTATATTTCAAAGAATCTAATTGGCTTTACAGTTCCCCACTTTTCTCAAAAGGTTTGAGCTCTGCAGCCTGACATGAAGCGTTAGTATTTACAATTAGCCCAAGCTTTCATGGTTTGGTTGAAAGTAAGAAGCTGATTTGTGTAAACCTTCAACTAACTTCAAAATAATCTCTGAGCTACTGAAATTCTAAACTTTTTAATCATAATTGGCAAGTAACATAAATATTTACTTGCATTTTTCACTTTTTATAGTTGGGATCAGGGATGGTGGTGCAAGGGGTTCCTGCCCAATGGGAACAGTTCAGTAGGACAGCGGTCCTGCCCAGTGGCAACAGTTCAATATGGCTGCCGTTCCACACAGTTAAGCAAAACAATGCTTTGAGTCTTTGCGGTATCTCCAGTGCTGTGCAATGTAACAAAATTATTGTGCAGTTATATTGGGTTCTTCTCGCATACTGCTTATCAAAATATGAGTCACTAAAAATAAAATAAATCATCAATTAGATTAAACCAATAAATTGATTCATAACAAAGTCTTTTAAATTCCAAGATTGAAATAAAGGAACACCAGCTCTTTCAGTTTGTCTTCGGAAAGAGAACACCTCTGACCAGAGTGGAAAAGATTACACAGCAAATTGCTGAGTTAATCATAAGCTGTGTTTGTTGCAGCATTTATGTATCTGAAAGCTAATGTTTTCAAATTCGGAAGATAGTCGTCTGTTGAAGACCAAAACATTGCAATGCCTGTTTCCCCTGACTGTATAGTGCTCTGGATCGTGTTAGGTGGCACCTTTCCATTATAGGAGGGGTTGGCAACGTTTGGCACACGGCTCCCCAGGGTAAGCACCCTGGCAGGCCGGGCCAGTTTATTTACCTGCTGATGCGGCAGGTTCAGCCAATCGTGGCCCTCACTTACCGTGGTTCGCCGTCCCGGGCCAATGGGGGCAGCGGGAAGCCGCGGCCAGCATATCCCTCACTCGTGCCGCTTCTCGCCACCCCCATTGGCCCAGGACAGCAAACCGCAGCGACTGGGGGCCATGATTGGCTGAACCTGCTGTGTCAGCAGGTAAATAAACTGGCCTGGCCCACCAGGGTGCTTACCCTGGCGAGCCGCGTGCCACATGTTGCTGACCCCTGCATTATACAAAGCAAACTCCTCTGCTGAAATGTCACTGAAGTCAGAAATTGAAGTGTAATCTTCCTTAACATGAAACATTCCAGGAACTCTTCTGGAGTTGAAAATCCTTATGCATTTCAGGAACTTAATTGTGGGTTGACCACTCTCAGTATCACTGATGTACTTCTTCAGCTTTTCAGCCGAATGAAACAGGTGCACCAACTTGCTGCTTGATCAGTTGTTACATTGTTGAAATCTTCAGCCCTGAGAAACCTTTGAATGTTTTCCTCCAAAAACTGAGTCTCTCTCTCTCAAGGAAAAAACACAGTTTTTCCATTTTCTCAAAAGCAAAGAGAGTGCACGGTCTTTGGCTTTTATATGTAGCCAATAGGTCAATGACTGGCTTGCACATTTGATTGATAAAACACAGTGCAATCTTCTGCATTAAACATTGGGTTTAATCTGAAAGCACTCTTTCAAGTTCCTGCAACAAATGTGGTGACGAACTGCCGCACACCCCTCCCATTTCTTTTTCAACAAAGCCATGATAATACTTTGCATTTCTTGGTACTGAAGAGCAGCTATACTATCTAATTGCTACTGGATTTGGTGCCATTGTTGCACTGGGAGCTTTTTGCCTGAGGTAATTTAAGTACCTCACCTTCCTGTCCCCTGCCATATAGAACATTTGTGAGAAAACTTTTACTAGTGCATTGACATCCTCGATTGGCTTATGAAAACTTTCCCCCACCAGACTGATTATGTGAGCAAGGCATGTTATATGGATACTATTGGGAAACAGTCCAGATAGTACAGTTTTGTAAGCTTTTTTGATGTACGCAGCATTGTCCATGTCAAAGACAACCACAATGTTGTAAACAATTTTGAAACTTTGCAGTCTGAATGACTACTTGAGACATGGTGCTGTGATTTGTTTTCTACATGAAGTGTGTGTCAGCTAGATAGGACACCTTCCCATTACTGTCTTTCACCAGGGGTGCAAGTAAAATGTTAAGAAGATAGCAGCTGTAGAGGGGTGGTCACCTGCTCCTGCCTGGAAAGGCTTAAAACAGCCCTGGCAGAAGGCTGTGGCAGGGGAAAAGCTGGGCTGATTGGGAGGAAGCAGGCTCTGCTGGGGCCACGCCCCAATCAGGACCAAGCTGGCCCTATAAAGGCTTGAGGCAGGAGCTCAAGCAGACAGTCTCTCTCTGTGTTCAGAGAGAGAAGGGCCTGGCTGTAGGGAGTTTAACTAAGTGCCTAGAGTGGAGCAGGGCTGGGGAAAGGCCAAGGGATCTGGGGAGCTCTGACCTACGAAAGCCCCAGGCTGCAGGCCTGGTAAGGCCTATTGGGTACTGGGTTGCAGGGGGCAACCCCTGGGTAGGCAGAGGCAGTAGGTCCAAACCCCTTTGCCTGTGATAAGTGGCTTATACTGCAGTCTGCCCCAGTGAACGGGGGCTAGATGGAGACTGGGCAGTAGCCAAAACTGAGGCAAAGTGGGGATAGTGGGTGGAGGTTCCCCTGGGAGGGGGAGACCCAGAACTGTGGGGTTACTGCCGGGGGCAGCACCCCAGATAACAGGGCACCGGGTCTGGGAGGGACACAGGGGACCAGTGGCAAGGCAGATCACTGGCCTGCAGAGGGGGCTCCAAGGCTGGGAGAGCTAATTCCCGAGGACAACCAGCAGGAGGCGCCGCAGGGGAGAGTAAGCACGCTTACAGAGGCCCTCATTGTCAGTCATTTCATTGAATATAACTGACACATAATTATCCTTCACTTTTTCCTTACGTTTACTTCTCTCAGTGTTGTAGACATCTGTAAGATATGCATCTTGAAGCTGGTAACCTCTTGGACTTGTACCACCATTCTTGACTCGAGTGTTCAGAAACTCGCATATGAAAGGATGGTCCATTGTAGATAACGATATGTTTTCAGTGGCACAAGTTAAGATCCAGTCATGGACAACATCCAGTGCTCATATTGTGCTATTGTGGTTGTGTTGAAACAGGCTGAAAGTATACACTGATTTTTTTTTTTTTTGTGATTCTCCTTGCAATGCAGCTTTTCTTTTAAATACTTTTGTGATTTGGTGAGGTGGTTTGAAATTATCAGTTTCCTGTGATGGTTCAGAACAATGTTGCACATTTTGCAAAAAAGGTTTTCTGCCATCTTCAAATACCTCTCTAGGAAAATCTTTTGTTCTCTCTTTTGCTGGTATGTTTGCAATGTGGGACCTTTGTGACATTTTCAGGCAAAATCAATCCCTTGACCTCCAGTGTGAGCTGACATTTTTCACGGTCTTTCTCTACTAAGGGATATTATGCAATAATGTGTGGTCATACATTTTAGGTGTAAAATTACATGGAGACACAATTGCATGATTCCCAGGGGTGCTCTCAATGTGGGTACATCTGCACAGAGCTCATTGCACAAACAAGGCCACCGTATTATGTACCTGGAATTTAAGGTAAAAGATTTCTCTTGGTTTTGTTTTAGTTTAAGTGGTGCTCTAACAAACTAATTACAGCAGGCAAAATAAGCTGAACTGAAAATGCTAACTATTTTTCAATGGACTTTACTTTCAAAACCTCATTTAATCAGTGTAAAGAAAAACAGATTTAATTTCAAGGTTATTAAAAACACAGTCTCAGGGAGAAGCAAAGCCTGAAAGCATTTTAATAACTTTGTCAAAGGTTTCCAAAATATCTTTGAAGAAGGTTACCTTTTCCAAGCTGTACTTTGCTTCCCCAAAAAGATTTTTTTTTTCTGGTGACCTACAGATTAAGTCTCAAGCACTATGTGGGCTTTAATTTTTTTTCTTATTTTAAACTACAGATGCAAATAGTTTTCTCACTTTTTCTGCTTCCAACTTTTACCACACATGAAACCAAGATTCATTCTTCTTGTGTTCTTAAAGTGACTGTGCAGCTTCAGGTCACAAGAGATCATATAATACCAGTGAACCAGAAACAAAGTTGCAACAAATATACTGTCAATCTTAACAAAAACAACGAAGGACAGACCTTAGTGAGGCACTTTTCTTTGTACAGTCCTACTAACAACAAAAAGCTAGCTGTGGATAGATATACAATTTGCAAAAGAGTTTAACCAGCATTATAACTGTTTGCTTGAGAAGAAAAATATACTCCCTTCTGGAAATGATTTTACCCTTTTCGCTTTGACTACCAGTTCCACACAGTTACGAACCAACTGTCCCTGACACTGCGTGTACATAATTTTTTTCCTTAAAATATCTCATTGTTGCTATGACTTCTGCATAGCTTCATCAGTGATAGTAGTGATGGGAACCTGGTTTAAACTAAGTTATGCCTAGAATGGAAATTCCAGAGCATGGATATTCTGTTTTGCAGAATACTGCAAAGTATTCTGTTATTTCAAAATTTTGGTTTCATTTTCATTAAGCATGACAACCAAAACTAATTTAAAATTCTCTGCCAAGAGGCAGTTCACCAGGTGGAGATGTCCTGGAGCTGACCCCACTGAAGTCAGTGGTGAAACCTCCATTGACTTCAATGGGGTCATTCTTTTATGTAATTCCACCTAAATAACGCTGTCATTAAAAAGCTGATGGTCATTGATACTTTGTCTACATGAGTGCTTCCCCTGCTGTACTATTGATGGAGTTGCACTAGAGATAACAATGGTGGGATATTTTAGGAAAATAAGTCTAGTGCTATACAAGTCCTCCGAGAAACACTTAGCAAATAATATTGGTGTAAATTAACTTATTATTACACCCAGGGTGCAAGAAGACATGTTTATTTTTGCATGATTCATCATGAACTTTAAATGGTGATTGGAGTCTAAAAATTGAATTTCGTAGCATATATTGTTATACTTATCCAAAATTATTTCCCTAAGAGACCACAGATTGTGAATGGATTTGGCAACCCATTTTTTATATTTTTAGGGAAATTATATGTCACTACCAAAGTGAAAATCTGGGCAAAATTTTGCTGATGTCAACATGAGTAGTTACATGAGCAAGAGTCTGCAGGATTGGGCCTCCTGGCTTGGGTCCATATCTAACTGTATCTAATCTATGAATAGAAAACTTTCTTCAAAAATAATCTGTGAATTTTGCATCTTTGACAAACATTACATTCACATGAACTTTATCTATAATAAGTTATCACAGATGTTAGTATTAATTTAAATGACACATTTAAAAGGCAAAATATACATATAAAAAAAGCTGTCTACGTTGCGTACGTAATGGAATCTCTTTGATGCACTTCTGGAAAATCCCTTTAGCAGTAATGGCTGCACTGAAGTGAGATTATTGCACTGCTTATTGGTCATTGAAAAATGTGTTTGATTAAATTTGAGATTAAGGATTTGATTCCGCTGTCTGGAGTGGTTCACGACTGTTAGTGCCTATTTCAGGGGAGCCTATCAGAAAACAGGCAGATACCCCAAACTGGTGGTGTGTGCTATAATGAGATTTCACCATGCCTGTGACAAATGTGAACTCCTGGATCCCTATAACAGTAATACCATGGAATCACAGACAGTCCCCTTATATTCTCTAGTCTATCTTGCCACCTAGACAAATTGGGTTTTGTGATAAAAGGTCACTTAAACTAAAAATCACACCACATCATTTGCTCTCAGTCCCAAGAGACCAGTGTCTTACCCCAGATCAACTGGTACCCTATATCAATGGTCCTTAACCAGGAGATCATGAGGTTTAGGTTTAGGGGGGAGGTCTTAAATAAAGGGCTGGCATGAGGGCGTGGAAAGCAGGGCAATTTCTCAAGGCCGCATGCCACAGTGGGCCCCACAAAGCTAAGTTAACATGCTTCAGACTCAGGCAGCAGGGCTCAGGATTCAGCCCCAAGTGGTGGGGCTTGGGCTTGAGCCCCAGGCAGAGGGGCTTGGGCTTCAGACTCCTGAAAGGGGTACAGTAGTCAGGAAAGTGTGAGATGTGGATTCTAGATCTTACACCAAAGACAACACTGGTAGCCAATTCTATATTAATCTAACTAAAGTTTATTAGCTAAGAAAAGGAAATGAGTTACTGAGAGGTTAAATCAAGTAAAATATATTCATGGGTAAGTCACAGATTGTAATTCAAAATGGTAGCAGTGATATAATAAACTGCCAGTTTCCCAAAAATCTTTTCAGGGTTCCCAGATTGTCTCTGAGGATCTCCATTTTGCATCTGGTACACTTCCTTGTAAGAGTTCAAACAGTCCAGAGATAAAAGATTTTTCCATGAATCCATATTTACAGCTTCTTCTCAAAGAAAACAAGCTGTCCATGTCACTACCCATGTGGACCTTTCCTTTGATGATCGAGAGCGAGGAATGCATTTGCAGTCTTTGACGTCCAATCATCAAACACCATGACCATTTGCTTTGAAATTAGCACTTTTCTGTTAAAGTTCTTCATTTGCATTCCACAAGGCTTCTTTCTCTTTATATGGGTTGTTTAGACACCGGTAAAACACAATGTAAATGTTTGCGACTACATTATAACAGGATACAAATAAGTGAAAACAATGCAAGTAACATCCCACTAGTTTTCATGAAGTTTAAAGACCAAATGCAATCTTATATATTTAACAATTGCTTTGATCTATACTCATACACAAGTGAATTGGCCTGGGGCTCTGGGATGAGCTGGCACTTGGTCTGGCAGCATCACACCCACAGAATGATGAGTATCAAACTCCTAAAAGGTGCTTGTTGCTCTCTACTCTCACCTAAAACCATTTGAGTGGGGGATGCCCAACACCTTGCAGAATTAAGCCCTAACATCTCAGTTAGCAAATTCTAACCTGGCATAATTTCACTGCATGAAGTTCGCCCGGGTTCAAAGTGACAAGGTAAGGCATATGCACCACGTAAGACTCAATTAAAGCCTCAATTAGTCCTATTGGCATTAATGGAATTTCTCATAGTTGTAGGAATTTAGTAGTATCTATGGGATCGTATCCTAGATATTTTATCTATATTTACTCTAATGCAAACAATAAACATATAGTTAAAACTATACCTTACAACTAATGGGAAGATTGGAAAAGTAGTTAATGCTATATAGGAAGGAAGAAAGTGAATTCAGCAAGCTTGTTTTAGCATCTTTCCTTTAACCAGTATGTAAAACTAAAATTAAATATCACATATGAATCATTGTTAAGGAAATGCATCTCCAGAAGCAGCCTCTCAAGTGTATTATGCTAAGCAGGATATTCTGCATTTTGGTTGAATCTAGCTGCCTGTTCCTCTGAAGCAGGAGATGAGTGTATGAGTAAACTGAGGAAAGTGGACTGAATTGGCATCAAGGAGATCATGAATTCAAATCTCAACTTTACTGACTGTTTACATTTCTGTGAACTTCATAGCTTTTATTACTGAGCAATGCCTTTTAAATGAATATGCCAAAACTATACGCTTGGTAATCCATCTTTAACCACCAGACAGTATTCCTCCCTAAGAGCCAGGAAAAAACAATATCCAAGAATCCTTTCCCAACAGTGCACTGTTGATTGGAAATATTGTGAAATCTACTGGCAAAGTGCATCTCATGTCCCACTCTAGTGGCTGGTCTACAGAAACGATAGAAGTTACTTCTCTTGCTAAAATGGTAGATATCTCTACAGGGGATCTGAAGGTTCAGGGATCAAATCCTACTACTGACCTACGTGAGAGATTCTTATGGTTGCACATGATGGAATTTGTCTAGTTTTCTGTTTAAAATATTGTCATTTAGTTGCACAGTGGGGAAATGATCTTTTAAAACAGGTGTTACAAAGAAACAACTGGTAGAAAAGTGAAAACATTTTGGCAAAAAAATTCAAAATGTCCATATCATTCTCATTACAAGGTATTTGAAATGGACCTATTTCTTGTGTTCAGAATTCAAGGCTTTTTAAAACTTTTTTTTCTTTAAAAAAAAATCTATCAAAATTATTATCAGATACATTATTGAAATGAAAACCCAGTTTTTGGCAAAGAAAGATTTGTACAACCTTTTGTGACAGCATCTTCAATAATGTTTCTGAAGAATTTTTTAAAAGAATTAATTATTTAATAAATAAACAATAGTGATCGACACTTGAGATCACAGGTATTCAATATTTGGGTCATTTGTCACACTTTTAATTGCTTAGGTTACATACTGGCAAACGTAAAGGTTGAGAATAAATTCTAGAGGGCCTAATCCTGAAGCTGCTATGACTATTCAATGTTCCATTGATGTCAGTGTATGTTCCTTATACAGGGCAGCTACTGAATCATGCCCAGAGTTTCAAAAAAGCATTTCCCTCCACCATGAATTGTTATTGCACTAACATGGATAATTACCCCAGTGACACCAGACTGAAATCTGCAAGCAAGGTTGTTTGCTGTAGATAAAAATGTTTCTTTACAAATAATTATCTATTGATATTTGATTTATAGTAGAATATATACATACAATTTCAGCAAATATAAGAGTAAAAGTTAGGCACAGAACTCAACAGTTGCAGTAGTTAAAATATTAGACAAAATTATAGAATAAAATATGAAGGTAACGAAGTAAACACAAGAAGAACCAAAGATGAAGGAAAGAAGAACATGATACAAAGAGAATTAGTGCAAGAGTGTGAGTCAAAATACATTGTGTATTAACATCTGACATGCAATTCTAGTTTAATGCTTCCAATTTTCATCTCGCCTGTCTTCCTGTTAGGATGAGAAATACCTGTGAAATTTTAACTTAGGTGAAGCACTTGATTTTTTTTTCTCATTAAAGCTAGTAAATTGTCTTTCTCCCATAGAGGGGAAAGTAATAAAAATGTGCTTCAGTTTTATCAGTGGAAACCATTGTTTAGCAGCCATTAATGGGGTAATATTAAAAGACAATACAGTACTTAGAATATGAAATATTTCTCTCTAAAATAAGGTCCCAATCTTGCCATTCTCATTCACAGTAAGTAGCACCGTATTATACAAGCAGTCCTTTTGAAATCAGCGAGATGCTGTGCATAGCATGATACTGTTCAATATGCGTAAGTGTGACACAGCTGGGCCCTAATGTACTTTAGAATTCATCTCTGGCAATAGCTCCAAAAGATCACTTATTCCTTCATTGTTACTTACAACTATAGATAATTAAGGATGCCAAGTAGCTTCAAGTATGTTGATTAAAGTTGATCTTCTATTTTTTTCTTACAGGTGTATTCTTTAAATTTAATACTTACATTTGTAATGCTTTTGATATCCATGCATATAATCATATAGTGTATGTGAAGATGTTTCAAGTAATTAGCATTTGACACTAACCTTTTAAGCATGTTATCCTTGTGGTGTATACATCCAGTTTGCATTTGAATAGCTTCTCCACCACTTTGATTACCCATATGAATGTTTGTAATGAGCTCTTAGCCCTGGTCTACACTAGGAGGTTAGCTCAAATTTAGCCACGTTAGGTCCATTTTATAAGCAATGTGTCTACAAAACCAACCCCATTCCGTTGAACTAAAGGGCTCTTAAAATCGACTGCTGTACTCCTCCCCGGTGAGGTGAGTAGCACTAAAATCAACCTTCTTGGGATGAATTTGGGGTAGTGCAGATGCAATTCGATGGTATTGGCCTCCGGGAGCTATCCCAGAATGCTCCAAAGTGACCACTCTGGACAGCACTTTCAACTCCGATGCACTAGCCAGGTCTTCAGGAAAAGTCCCTGGACCTTTGAATTTCATTTCCTGTTTGGTCAGCATGGTGAGCTCAGCAGCACAGGTGACCATGCAGTCCCAGAATCGCAACAGGAAACACTAGATCTGATTGCAGTATGGGGAGAAGAATCTGTGCAGGCAGAATTCCGATCAAAAAGAAGAAATGCTAATATAGATGCCAAAATTGCACAGGGCATGGTGGAGAGAGGCTACAACAGGGACACACAGCAGTGCCATGTGAAAGTTAAGGAGCTCAGGCAAGCCTACCAAAAGACAAAGGAGGCAAATGGTTGCTCCAGGTCAGAGCCCCATATATGCCGCTTCTATGATCAGCTACATGGCATTCCAGGGGGGGACCCTACCACTGGGTCCCCACCATCACTGACTGTGGACACCTGGAAAGGGGGAGTTTCAGGAAACAGGGAGGAGGATTTTGTGGAAGAGGAGGAGGAGGATGCGCAGCAGGCAGGTGAAGAATCCATTCTCCCTGGCAGCCAGGACCTTTTCATCACCCTGGAGCCAATACCCTCCCAAGGAGGGTTCCCGGACCCTGAAGCTGGAGAAGGCACCTCTGATGAGTGAACATTTGTATCTACAGTACAGGGGTTAAAAGCAATTATGTTTAATGTTTGATTTGCCCTGAAGAATCGGGATGCATTCGCGACCAGTACAGCTACTGGAAAAGTCTGTTAACTGTCTGGGGATGGAGTGGGAATCTTCCAGGGACATCTCCATGAAGCTCTCAAGAAGGTACCCTGAAAGCCTTTGCAGAAAGTTTCTGGGGAGGGTTGCCTTACTTTGTCCTCCACAGTAGGACATTTTACCACACCAAGCCAGTAGCAAGTAGTGTGGAATCATTGCAGTACAAAGCATGGCAGCAAATGGTCCTGGGTTTTGGTTGCATTCAAGCAACATTCAGCCTATATCTTTCTGTGTTAGCCTCAGGAGAGTGATATCATTCATGGTCACCTGGTTGAAATAGGGGAATTTTTATAAGGGAACAGTAAAAGCACCCCATTCATGCTGGGCTGTTTGTGCTTGGCTAAAAGGGATCATCCCTGGGAATAGCCACATGGTGGGGGGAGGGGAGAAGGAATCATCCCAGAGAATAGCCATGGGGTATGGGGAGTGGTGTGCTGCACATCTACCCGAAAACTGCAGCCCCTCCTTTTAAATGGCAAACCCAAACAACATTGCTTGCTATGGGAAAGGAGGGTGCTGCAGTTTGAAAACATTTCCACATGTTATGAAGGCATTAGAAGCCAAACCCACATACCCTTTGGCTTACCATGGCTACCTGGAAACCGAATTATGTTGCCCAGCTGTGTGTGATTTGTCACCATACCGGCAGGCGCTCAATATAAAAGGCAAAATGCAACCTCCTACCTAAAGCATAGGTGCTGTCTGCTGTGAATTGCTTGATTCACTGTGAAAGAGTCTCCCTTTTGTTCTCAGAAATGTATCTTCTTAAATTCTATTCTCCCTTTTTATCCCCCCCAGCTGCAAATGTTTCTATGCTCCCCCTATCATGTCCGTCCCAGAGGTTACTGCAGATTAGAAGGTTAAAAAAAACACACTCGCGATGACATGTTTTCCGAGCTCATGAAGTCCTCCCGCACTGATAAGGCACAGCTGAATGCATGGAGGCATTCAGTGACAGAAGCCAGGAAAGCATTAAATGAGCACAATGAGAAGAGACAGGAGGTGATGCTGGGGCTAATGGCGGAGCAAACAGACATGATCAGGCATCTGGTGGGGAGCTGCAGGAAAGACAACAGGAGCACAGACTGTCACTGCATCCACTGTATAACCACCGGCCCTCCTCCCCAAGTTCCATATCCTCCTCACCCAGACACCCAAGAATGCGAGGAGAAGGAGGCTCCGGGCACCCAGCCACTCCACTCCAGAGGATGGACCAAGCAACAGAAGGCTGTCATTCAAACATTTTTGATTTGTAGTGTGGCTACAATAAGCAATGTAGCCTTGTCCTTCCCTTCTCCCCTCCTCCTCCACTGCACTCAGGCTACCTTGTCAGTTATCTCACTTTTTTTTTAATTAATAAAGAAAGAATGCATAGTTTCAAAACAATAGTTACTTTATTTCCTTTGCCAGCTGTGATCAAAGGGGGGAGGGTGGTTGATTTACAGGGAATTAAAATCAGCAAAGGGGGCACGTTTGCATCAAGGAGAAACACACACAACTGTCACACTGTAGCCTGGCCAGTCATTAAACTGGTTTTCAAAACCCCTCTGATGTACAGCATACTTAGCTGTGCTCTTCTAATTGCCTTGGTGTTTGGCTGCTCAAAATCGTCCACCCGGCGATTTGCCTCAACCGTCTACCCCGCTATAAACATCTCCCCTGAACTCTTGCAGATATTATGGAGGACACAAGCAGCAATAACAATGGGGAATATTGGATGCGCTGAGGTCTAACCTAGTCAGCAAACTGTGCCACTGAGCTTTTAAATGTCCAAAGGCACATTCTGCCACCATTCTGCACTCGCTCAACCTATAGTTGAACTGCTCCTTACTACTGTCTAGGCTGCCTGTGTACAGCTGCATGAGCCATGGGAGCAAAGGGTAGGCTGGGTCCCCAAGATAACTATTGGCATTTCAACATCCCCAAGGGTAATTTTTGGTCTGGGAAGTAAATCCCTTCTTGCAGCTGCTCGAGCAGCCTGGAGTTCCTAAAGATGTGAGCGTCATTCACCTTTCCTGGCCATCCCATGTTGATGTCGGTGAAATGTCCCTTGTGACCCACTAGTGCTTGCAGCACCATTGAGAAGTACCCCTTGCAGTTTACATAATGGTTGGCAAGGTGGTCCAGTGCCAAGATAGGGACGTGCGTTCTGTCTGTCGCCCCACTACAGTTAGGGAACCCCATTGCAGCAAAGCCATCCACGATGACCTGCACATTTCCCAGAGTAACTACCCCTGTTAGCAGAAGGTCAGTGATTGCATTGGCTACTTGGATCACAGCAGCCCCCACAGTAGATTTGCCCACTCCAAATTGATGACTGACTGACCGGTAGCTGTCTGGCATTGCAGGCTTCCACAGAGCTATTGCCACTCACTTCTCAACTGTCAGGGCAGCTCTCACCTTGGTATTCCTGCGCTTCAGAGCAGGAGAAAGCAACTCACACAGTTCCAGGAAAGTGGCCTTACACGTGCAAAAGTTTCGCAGTCACTGGGAATAATCCCATACTCGCAACACTATGCGGGCCCACCAGTCTGTGCTTGATTGTCGGGCCTAAAATTGGCATCCCACTGTATCAACCTGCCCCACTGCCACCATGATGTCCCAATTGCCAGATCCTGTGCTTTCAGAAACGCTGTGTCCATGTCCTCCTCACAATCGTCCTCATGCTGGCGTCTCCAAGTCAGGTTCTGCACATATTGCAGGATAATGTGTGAGGTGTTTACAATGCTCACAACAGCAATGATGAGATTAGCGGGCTCCATGCTTGCTGTGCTATGGTGTCTGCATGGGTATCCCAGGAAAAAAGGCGTGAAATGATGGTCTGCAGTTGCTTTCACGGAGGGAGGGGAGACCGCCGACATGTACCCAAAGCTACCCGCAACAATGTTTTTGCCCCATGAGGTATTGCGAGTTTAATCCAGAACTCCAATGGGTGGCAGATACTGCAGGGACTGTGGGATAGCTACCCACAGTGCACCGCTCTGTGAGTCGATGCTAACCACGGTATTGAGGATGGATTCCACCTACTTAATGCGCTTAGTGGGGACATGCACAATTGACTGTATAAAATCACTTTCTAAAGATCGACTTCTATAAAATCGACCTGATTTCGTAGTGTAGACATGCTTTAATTACAGCTATAAGTCACTATCATGCTGTTGACAGACACCGATTATTGGCAAAAGGGTCCCTTTCTATTGCCCTGCCTGCTCCTCATAGTACAACCATTTTTTAGTGACTGTATTAGCAGCTGGGTGTTCTCAAGTCTTTAATTACTAACTCATGGGATGTATGGTAGAACAAATGGAAAAAAAACAGAAAATTTATACTCTCTGATGGTAACACATGTTTCTCTATCAAGAACAACTGTCAAAGAAGGAGCTGAACAGAAAATTAATCGATTGCTGGCACAAACTTGCAACTAGAAATGACAGCAATATCAGTGGCGAATTTTCATCCTGAGCTGCTTCTTTTCCAGCCATTTTCATTTTGCTTGTTACTTTGAAATAGTGCAGGTAAATAGAGAAATATGATGAAAGATGGATAATATTCATGCTATTCCTGAACAGTGCTGCTAGTTTATGGAACACTATACATAAAAAAAAAAAAAAAAAGAGAGAAGCTGAGTCACAAATTCTTGAAATATAGCTGTGCAATTTGAGAAAGTGTATACTTGGCCAACATATCCCATTGTCCACTAGTTTTTTTCATGTAATTGCAGCATAGCATTATCTCTGATAGGAAGTGCAAATTTATCTCCCGTTGTTCTTGTTTCTTGTATGAGGATTAAAAATATGTAGATGTTTCTGACTAGATCTGCAATTTACAAACAGACTTCAACATTATAAAGTTTATATTTCTGCTGACAATGGAAAGTGACATTTTACATTATATTTGCCTGCTTGCAGGAAACTGTATTAAAGTGTATCCTTTGAGTATGTGAACATTAAGGAGACATAAAAAATTGTAGTTATATTTGTTTTTTAATTGAGACTCAAAGCCAAATTGGGAAACACACATCATCATCTATACAACCACTCAGCTTCATGGGACAGCTGGAAGTGGGCTATAAATAGAAAGCACTAGAAAGTTATTGGTGTTGGGGGACAAGTCACTCTGTGCAGAGGCAAGCTGGAAATGTATGCCACCAGAATAACATACTTTGAGGGTCAGTGGGAAATTTAATACAAATTTGAGAAGGAAAGTTCACCCATTACTTATGGAACTTTGTCCCATATTTATATGGCTGATGAATTGTGGCCTTTTGTGAGGCTGTAACGGCATATACATTGTGCATGTAAAGGTTTATATAGGCCGTTGAGACTTGTGAGTAGAAACTTTCCAGCCACTGTCACCCAGGTTAGGTCAGTTTGAGGCTTGCCTAAAAAGGAAAGGAGGCCTTATCACTGACAAAGATGAAGTAGACTGAGAGAAGCAGTCAGGGGTTAAAGAAGAAGCCCATTCTGCACACTCAAAATCTAGGGTTTAAGACCAACATTCCTTGAACAGGGAAGGCTGAAATTTCCCTGTCCCCTGAATAATGAGAGATCAGGTTAACGCCTGGTGGTGTCTCACTTTCAGAAAACAGAACAAGGTAGGAAATGTCCATAATGGTAGCAATATTATTTAGCCTTGGCTCTGGTCAAAGATGGTTTAGAAGTAGGGGATGTATAGAAACAGAAACTTTTCTGCATAGAAAAAGCCAGACTAGCCAAGAGGTCTCACTTGGAAGGAGTGAGCAAATAAGCTCATTTTTCATTTAAAGTACTTTGGAACAGAAACTTCCAAACAGCATTTGGAACAAACCCTGAGATGGTATATGTAGTTTAGATTCCAATTTGGAATGGCTAAAACAAAAGTTACTCTAGCAATGGGAATTTTCTTTTAACTCATCCCAAAGATTTCATTCTTTGCTGGTCAGTCTATAACAGTGCATGTAAAATATTTTTGATTAAATATAATTTTACATCCTGTTTATAACATTTTCCAGGGAAAATGTTCATTATACATACATTCATTCATTAATATAAACAAATATTCAGAGCCCCTCAACTGCATCCAATGCCTCTGTTCCTCTAAATCTACAAAAATCAAAGAATAGCTTTTTTTAAAGAGAAAAATGTTGTTAGCACTAATGAGGTAGGAGATATACATCAGTTGCCATGACTTGTTCTCATATATAAGCATTTTATAATTCAAGGGCAGCATTCTATCAAGTGTAACAAATGGCACATGCAACAGGGCTAGTTTAAACCCAAGGTTTGTGCATCTTTGTAATGCTAACAAAATCTCTAAAGGTGCATCATTTCTCAGAAATTGCCTCTGAGTTTTCACAATGATTACATAAAATTAAAAGCAGCCATTTAAACATAATTTGTCTTTTTCTGGATCTGTTATTCATTTGCAATTTATGTTATTAGAACAAAGGATACTAACATATATCATAGGCATATATAGGCAAACAACACAGGAATGCAGGAGCAAGATTAGAAAGGCAAAGGCACAAAATGAGCTCAAACTAGCTACAGGAATAAAGGGAAACAAGAAGACTTTTTATCAATACATTAGAAGCAAGAGGAAGACCAAGGACAGGGTAGGCCCACTGCTCAGTGAGGAGAGAGAAACAGTAACAGGAAATTTGAAAATGGCAGAGATGCTCAATGACTTTTTTGTTTCGGTCTTCACCGAGAAGTCTGAAGGAATGCCTAACATAGTGAATGCTAATGGGAAGGGGTAGGTTTGGAAGATAAAATAAAAAAAGAACAAGTTAAAAATCACTTAGAAAAGTTAGATGCCTGCAAGTCACCAGGGCCTGATGAAATGCATCCTAGAATACTCAAGGAGCTAATAAAGGAGTATCTGAGCCTCTAGCTATTATCTTTGGAAAATCATGGGAGACAGGAGAGATTCCAGAAGACTGGAAAAGGGCAAATATAGTGCCCATCTATAAAAAGGGATATAAAAACAACCCTGGAAACTACAGACCAGTTAGTTTAATTTCTGTGCCAGGGAAGATAATGGAGCAAGTAATTAAGGAAATCATCTGCAAATACTTGGAAGATAGTAAGGTGTAGGGAATAGCCAGCATGGATTTGTAAAGAACAAATCATGTCAAACCAATCTGATAGCTTTCATTGATAGGACAACGAGTCTTGTGGATAAGGGAGAAGCGGTGAATGTGGTATACCTAGACTTTAGTAAGGCATTTGATACGGTCTCGCATGATATTCTTATTGATAAACTAGGCAAATACAATTTAGATGGGGCTACTATAAGGTGGGTGCATAACTGACTGGATAACCGTACTCAGAGAGTAGTTATTAATGATTCCCAATCCTGCTGGAAAGGTATAACAAATGGGGTTCCGCAGGGGTTTGTTTCGGGACCGGCTCTCTTCAATATCTTCATCAACGACATAGATATTGGCATAGAAAGTGCGCTTATTAAGTTTGCAGATGATACCAAACTGGGAGGGATTGCAACAGCTTTGGAGGATAGGGTCATAATTCAAAATGATCTGAAAAAATTGGAGAAATGGTTTGAGGTAAACAGGATGAAGACAAATGCAAAGTGCTCCACCTAGGAAGGAACAAACAGTTTCACACATACAGAATGGGAAGAGACTGTCTAGGAAGGAGTACGGCAGAAAGGGATCTAGGGGTTATAGTGGACCACAAGCTAAATATGAGTCAACAGTGAGATGCTGTTGCAAAATAAGCAAACATGATTCTGGAATGCATTAACAGGTATGTTGTGAGCAAGACACGAGAAGTCATTCTTCCACTCTACTCTGCGCTGGTTAGGCCTCAACTGGAGTATTGTGTCCAGTTCTGGGCACCGCATTTCAAGAAAGATGTAGAGAAATTGGAGAGGGTACAGAGAAGAGCAACAAGAATGATTAAAGATCTAGAGAACATGACCTATGAAGGAAGACTGAAAGAATTGGGTTTGTTTAGTTTGGAAAAGAGAAGACTGAGAGGGAACATGATAGCAGTTTTCAGGTATCTAAAAGGGTGTCATAAGGAGGAGGGAGAAAACTTGTTCATCTAAGCCTATAAGGATAGAACAAGAAGCAATGGGCTTAAACTGCAGCAACGGAGGTTTAGGTTGGACACTAGGAAAAAAGTTCCTAACTGTCAGAGTGGTTAAACACTGTAATAAACTGCCTAGGGAGGTTGTGGAATCTACATCTCTGGAGATATTTAAGAGTAGGTTAGATAAATGTCTATCTGGGATGGTCTAGACAGTATTTGGTCCTTCCATGAGGGCAGGGGACTGGACTTGATGACCTCTCGAGGTCCCTTCCAGCCCTTGAATCTATGAATCTATGTGAAAGTAGGAAAAGTCATAATTTATCCTTGACTGTATGAACAATTTTCTGCAGAAAAGCAGCACATAGACTATTTGTGATGTCCTGGGTCTTCAAACTATACCTGGGAGTTCCCAGACAGCTGCTGCATCCTGGTCTCCACTCACTGTCTACTGAAACCTGGTGTGCTGAGAAGCTGCTAGAACTATAGCCCATGCCAAGGCACCACCAAAGGGAGCTCTGATTGGAGGACTGCCTGGCTCCACTGATTGGTCCAACTATGCTATTTAAGCCAGAAGGAGGCACAGGAAGTTTGTCTGAGCAACAACAGGGTTTCCTATTGCAGCTGCATTGGACCCTGCTTGTGCCTGCCATTTAGAAGAAGAATCACATAGTATGAATAACAAAAAGTGAATGTTTAAAGAATAGAGTTCACAGACATCCTTAACCTTGACAAAGTACATTCAAGTTATTTGGTGAATATTTGATTATAATGGATAATTAGAAGAACATTTGGATCAGTTCCTAAACAATTTGCTAACCAAAAACACCGGACTATTTTTAGCAACTAACAGTTTGGCCAATGCTAACTACACCGTAAGTACCTCTATTTATGGAATAGGAGAACCTGAATTCCAATCCCACTTATGACCAACAGTTCTTGGTGGCTGTGCTATGTAGTATAGTGATGAATATGAAGTCCTGGATGGCCAGAGGATCATAAACATTGGCATCTGGTTATTGCCTTTGAAGTACAGATAGGCACAACTAAGAAACTAATACATCTCTACCCTGATATAACGCGAGCCAATATAACACGAATTCTGATATAACGTGGTAAAGCAGTGCTCCGAGGAGGGGGGGAGGGGCTGCGCACTCCGGCGGATCAAAGCAAGTTTGATATAACGCGGTTTCACCTATAACCCAATAAGATTTTTTGGCTCCTGAGGACAGCGTTATAGCGAGGTAGAAGTGTACTTATGAAAAAATGATTACAAACTTATTCTGTAACTGTTGTTCTTCAAGATGTGTTGCACACGTCCATTCCATTTCAGGTGTGTGCGTGTCCAGTGCACCACAGTCAGAGATTTTTCCCTTAGCGATACCTGTTGTGTGCACACGTGCCTTCAGCCACAACTGCACAATGGTATAAAGGGAAAAACTGCTCCAGATTCCCCTCAGTTCCATTTTTATTGGACAGATTCCGATATACAGAAGAAGGAAAGTGGATCATGGAATAGACACGTGCACCACATCTTGAAGAATAACAGTTACAGAACAGGTTCATAGCTTTTTATTTTATGTCTTTGAGACCTTGTAGAGTGTGCTATCTTCCTGCTTGGAGGGAGTACATTGGCAATGTCATAGCACAGATGAATGCAGGATAAAATCAAGGATGAAATTCTCTGCATCAAGACTGGAAGGCTTTTCATCCTGTCCTCAACTGAGACAAACAGCTGGGATGAGGACCTAAAAGACCAAGTTCTGTCCAAGTAAAAAGCCAATGCTCGTTTAACATCCAAATTCTGGAGGCTCTCATCATTCATTTGAGATTGGGGCATAAGAGAAGGAAAGTAAATAAATAGCTTGATTGAGGTGAAACTCAAATACTACTTTAGTCAGGAATTTTGGATGTAGATCTAAGAATATCTTGTCTTTATTTAAAAAAAAAAAACTGTGTAAGGAGGGTCAGCTGCCAACACTTGTAACACTGCTACCTTTCTCATTGAGGTAATAGCTACCAAAAATGCTGCTTTCAAGATAGATGCAGTAAAGAGATGGTAGTCATTGGTTAAAAGGGCAGACCCTTCAAACGTGTTAGCACCAGGGAGGAATAGGATCCATGACATGAGGATATAATCTGTTCAGACTTTTTAAGAATCTGAATGACATAGGATCAGAAAAAACTGAGCAACCTGCAGTTGGTGTCTAGAAAGCAGAGGGAGCTACCAGATGAACTCTGATTAAGCTAATCCATAGGCCTTGTTGTTTCATCTGGAACAAACAGTCCAAAATATTTTGGATAGAGGTCAGAACAAGCCAACACCCTTCTCTTGACCATAACGAGAATAGTTTCCACTTTAATAGGTAAGCTTTTCAATTAGATGCCTTCCTCATATTCAGGAGAACGCTTTGCACATTCTGCGAGCACTCACCTCTTTAGACATTAGGCTGCTAGATAGAATGTGGCTGGGTTGGGATGTAGCAGGTGACCATGGTCCTGGGAAATCAGGTCCTATAGGTAGCATCAGAGGACACCTGCCAGAGAGGCTTAGCAGACTGGAAAACCAATGCTAGTGAGGTCAATCGGGTGCTATGAGGATCATGTGAACATGATCCCGCTTGAGCTTATACAGCACCATTGGAAGTAGCAGAATGAGAGGGAAGCCATACTGTAGTTTGTCTTTCCAAGAAAGTAGGAAAGCATATGTCAGTGATCCCTGACTGTGACTTGCCCTGGAACAAAAGAACTGGCACTTTTTGTCCAGACAAGTAGCAAATAGGTCTATTTGAGGGATCATCCAAGTTTGTAAACAAATATTCTCATGATATTAGGTCTGAGACATCATTCATGATCTCTGCTGAGCGACCTGGTCAGGTGATCCACCAAGCTGTTCTGAACACCAGGGAGGTGGGAGGCTTTGAGGTGAACTGCATTGGTGATACAAATCTCCAAAAGATGTATCAATTCTTGACAGAGATAGTCTGATCTGGTCACACACTGTTCAGGTAGAATATCACTGCAGTTATTCCATGAGGACTTGCAGAATCTCTCCCTGGATGGGAAGGAGAAAAGCTGAAACAGGCCAGATACACCTAAATGTTTTTGTGGAGAGCCAAATCTTGATGAGAGTACAGACCTAGAGTTTCCTTAGATGAGCTCCCAGCCTAAAGAAGAAGTGTCTGTAACCAGAGTCAGTGCAGGTGATGGTGGAGTGAAGAGGATTTCTATACACACATTGACAGGATTCGTCTACTAATCCAAGAAGTCTAGTGCTCCTGCAGGTACTGAAATCAGCATGTCCACTGAGTGATGAGCTGGGGAGTACACTGACTTTAACCAGCCCTGCAACTGAGACAAAGTCTGATATGCCAAGCCACATATATGCAGGAGGCCATCTGCCCCAGTGATCTGAGGCACTTTCTTACTGTTGTAAGGGGACGGGTTTGTTTAATATTGTATGGACTCTGTCTTGAGGTACAAATGCCCTGGCTACTGTAGAATCCAGGGTCAATCCTATAAACTTTGTTCTCTGAACTGGGGTGAAGATTGACTTGTCCTGTTTGATCAATGGACCCAGAACACTGAAGATGTATCAGATCTTGGACAGACTGACATGTACTTGGAGCTTGAATTGACCTCTTACTAGCCAGTTATCCAGGTAAGGAAATACTTGCATACTTGCATTACTTAGGAATTCAGCTACATTTTGAAAATACTCACAGGGCAGCATACAGGCTGAAAGGTAGACCGTAAATTGATAATGGGTGATGTTGAACAGAAATGTTAGGAATTGCCTTTGTCTTTGATGAATAGCTACATGGAAAGATGCTTTCTTCAAGTTGAAGGCAACAAACCAGTCGCTGGAATCCAGGAAAGAAGTGATAGAGCAGGGATGACCACGGAAACCTTTATTTTCTTTATGTATTTATTTAAATTTTTCAGGTCCAGGATGGGTCCAAGCCCCCTTTTTGCTTTTGGAATCAGGAAGAAATTTGAACAGAAACTGTCTGCTTGGGATTTCCTGACTGTATTGAAGAACCCACTAAAGAAGAAAACAGAGGAAGGGGTGGTCTTCTCTTCTGGATTTTCCATCATTGTCTAGAGTGGTCGGTCTGCCTACATGGGAAAGGCAGATATAGCCATAGAGACTGAGGGCAGAATTGCTTTCTTTTAGGGAAATTTGTGTAAATTCACAACAATTTCAACTTTGACCTCAAATCTTTGAGACTGTAGACCATCTCATCTGTGGTCTGTAAGAAAAGCTTAGGACCTTCAAAGGGGAGATCCCAGATTTTCTGATGGATCTTTTGCAGTAGACCCAGGACTGAAGCCATGAACACCTGTGCATAGATATTGCAGATGCCTTGGCTCAGGTAGACAAATGTGCCCCATCTAAGGATGTTTCCAGAGAGGTCCAAGCCACTAGTTTACTGTAGTCAAACAAGGCCTGGTATTCCTGTCTAGCATCCTCTAGCAACTTTTATGAGAATTTTAATATATTGTCTCAGAGGGAGAAGTCATATCTGCCCAATAAGACTTCTTAGTTAGTGACAGAACGTTGTAGATGAGATGTGAAATACATTTTCCTACTAAAAAGCTCTAATTTCTTCATGATCTTTGGGGTATAAGAGGGTGACCCTGATATGCTCTTTCATTCACTACCGAGACAACTAAAGAACACAGTGAAAGATGGGCATAAAAATGTTCATAGCTTTGAGAAAGTTCTCTTAGATGTAGAAAGCAGAGAGAATAGCATTTGCCGCAAAGATTTTGTAGGCTCTAGGATGGCCTCACCGATAGGCAGAGCTACTGTAGAAGGCCCTGCTGAACCCAGAATGTCCATCGCAGGTCTCTAGCATCATCAGTACTGAAATATCTTCCGGTTGCACCAAAGGAGTGCGCACTGTTGGCTTCGATAGCCCGAATATCAATGCCAGAGTCTACAACCCTTGAGGAGAAGAGGCTGGTACTGGGATGGTCTCTTCCCAGAAGACACTTTACCCTGTTTTCCTGATTGTTTACTGGTGGATGGTACCAAAGATCTTGATCTTTGAATGGAGCCAAGATTCGTCTCCTTCAATGAATGGTTGGATTTTCTGTGCTTCCTTATCAGCACTGGAGACAGGGATAGATCCTGACAATTCAGAAGCAGCCCACTTCATCGGCTGTAGCCCATGAAAGCTTATGCTCAAATAAATTTGTTAGTCTTTATGGTGCCACAAGTACTCCTGTTCTTTTTGCGGATTCAGACTAACACGGCTGCTACTCTGAAAAATGTCAAGAGAAGCGCTCCTCACCCATGTTGAAGTGCTAGATGCCCACCCTGAGCAGAAAGTTCAGAAGGTGGATGCAGGGTGGCCTCCATTAGGAAGTGGAATTGTTTCACTTCTCTGTCCTTTCTTTCTGGGGTTTGAAGTCCCTGCAAATCTCTCAGTGGTCTCAAATGTGACCCTCACTGAGGCAGTTAAGGGAGGTAGCATGGTAATCACTCACTGGCATGGATTTCTTGCAGCTAAAAAATCAAAAAAATCCCCAACTCTGGCTCACTTGGAGCACATACACCAGAAGTGGAATGGAGGTGTGTAAATTACCTGAAGAACTTTCTAGTCTACTGTATTTTGATAAATTATCATACAGCACACATAACTGTAGTATCTAAGTAACTATATTATAGGAATTGGGAGACGGGGTTGTCAGGATTATACATGTTTATATACATGTCCCATGGCAGGTGTTATTATCCATTGGCTCCAGTTATTACTGTTAAAGCTCACATTTTTTTCCATTCATGGTCGGAAGCCTCATGTCCTAGTTGAACTCACATGAACACATTTTTGAGGAGAAGCTTTAACTTCATGAGACTGACACAATGTGTATTCTATGGATGTATCACTGAACTTTAGTGGATGGAATTTCAGATTGCCTCAAATGGAGTTGAGCACTTTGACCCTCCTTCAGTAGAGCTCTTAAAAACAACATTAACTTTAAGCATGTGAGTAGTCCCATTAAAAGCAATGGGACTACCTATGTGATTAAAGTTAATCATGTGCTTTAAGTGCTTTGCTGGATCTGGGCCATAGTGCTCAGCACCTTGGGAGATAGATTCTTAAGTAAATGAGATTCTTTAGAATCTAGAGATTCCAGTAGAAATGACCTTTTGTTTCGAAGGAGAAGAATGAGCTTTACCCTGTGTATTGTTGCAAAATATATAGTAGGCCTGGTGTGTAGTATTATAATGATCACAAGATTCTGAGTCGACACAGATCTGCTCTAGCAGATGTTTTCAAGTTTCTGGGTACACTATGACTCATCTTTCTTACAAAAAATCAAGGATATCCCAGCATAACAGTTTAACAACAAGAAAATGACAAGAAAAAAGCTACAGAAGTACTTGAACCTGAGTTCTGAAATTCTAAGAGAAAAATCATGTTCTGTCAGTGGGGAAAAGTTTCACCTTTCATACTTTTGCATATTTAAACAATTCCCATTTCCAAGTCTTTTGTATTTACTCAATAATTGGGATGATCCTTTTGACTTTTCCTTTTCCCCATTTCTCTTTGTTAGGAAGATAATGTAACACTTAATTAAAGCTGCATTAAGAACAATCACAACATTCCTCCAAATCATTGTTCTTAAATTTCTCAGTTCCCTCCACTCAACAGAAAAAGGTAGAAATCTTTACAACTACAACATGTTTTTGGAAATCTCAGCCAAAGCATTTCTTATCTTACATTATTTCTGTCTTTTTTATTGTCAAGATGGTCATGGGTGTTCCAGCATTCTCCAAACTAAGTTTACTCTGACTGTGTTCTTATACTATTCCCAGCAATACTCTGAGTGCCCTAACAACTTTTTAAAACAATCTTTCTCTCTTCCTTTTAGATTTAATTACTTATATAGATTATAGGATTTTTTTAAAAAATGGGAAAAATATTTTGCAAAAGGTAAATTGAGAAAATAAGATAAGATATGTGTTTAGTTTCAAATGACAATGCCATTGGCTATTTTTAACTCTTCTGATAGGGACTTACATATTTTTGGTCCAACGTAGGAGAAAGATGTTTCCTGTCTCACAAGTTCTTCTTGACTGCTTTATTATTAATTATTATTATTATTAATTATTATTATTATTTTAAAGACAGCTCCAGTGGAATGTACATCTTGAAAAAAAAATCACAAAAACCTTCCTCTTTGAGGAAGCCTTTCCACCATAAGTGATGCTCACAATATGAATACCTTTATTTCCAATCCCCTACCAACTCCCCCCTCCCAAATATGTAAATTAATTAAATAACCTATCCCCAGCAGAGTTTGAACCAAAAAGGGAGAACTGGAAAAGACTTCATGAGGTCCACTAAGAACTTCTACATTGCTATTGATTTTATATGGAAGATGCTCAGACACCATGGCAATAGGTGGCAGTGTTAGAGCAACAGGTCAACTATTTGCCTGTAAGCCCAGCTGTTATATCAGGAGCAACGACTGTTTCTGCAAAACACCCGCTGCAGCCTTCTGTGCAGCAAGATTATGTGATAACACAAGGCGGCCAAACCACCAGCCTAGGTGAGACAGACAGGCACTGCTTTTTCAGTCTAACATATGCATCAGAGTAGAGTGCGGGGGGGGGGGGGAAGGGGGGTGCTGTGGAAAGAAGTGATGAGTTCAAGCAAATGTTAAACCGCATCCTGTTATGTATCCATTCCCTTGCCTCTCTCTCAATCTGCATACAAGGCCTTTTGAAATGTTCCTTCCGCATACGCGTATAAGGTATGCATGCTAAGTTGTTTGTTGCTAGGTATAAAAAGGCTGCTCCGCACTTGTAAGGGGCTCTCTCTCTGGCATTAGCCGAGGAGAGCGCCCACTCAGCTGACTGGTCAATAAAAACTTAAAGCCGTCTTCTAGACTCCCGTGCCTCCTTGGGGTAATTGGGCAGCTCCAGGGGGAAACGAGCCCATTTGGCTAACAGCAGTGTGAAATCAATAGGGGAGAGAGAGAGAGAACGAGAGCGCGCTGCTGTAGTGGTCATGCTTATGGAGAGACAATGTCTGAGGTAGCTAAACCAGTGCTATAGAGGACAGAGACCTTGAATCTAATTCTATTCAATGGGGAGGTATGCCAAAGTACGGAGCTTTGGAGAAGAACATATAGAGCTCACAACAACCTGTGTTGCTCATTCAGAGAGTGGCTGCCAGCTGGTGCTTTGTAGCTTCACTCCAAGATATTATTAATTCCAGTAATCAAGCCTAAAGGTTACAAATGCTTGTTGTCTGCTAAGATAAGCAGTAATCTGGCCAGCCAGCACTGGCAGTGAATATTTTTCCTGTACGTGGGTATTTGACCATCCACTAGCCTCAAGGAGTCCAAAAAGGCCCTCAGAGGACAAAATAATAATAATAATAATGCTCCACATCAATGAGATAAGTACTTAAGTCATATCTAGTGAGATATTTTCAAATCAGAAGTTACTGCCTATTGGGTATCAGGGCCAGGAGTCTTCACAAGAAAAATGTGAACAAAATTTAAAAGCAGCAGGGGCTGAGTAGCAATATCAATAGTAGACATCCTCATCAGAGTCAAGAATAGGCAAATGTTTCATGGACAATAGTTTGTATAACAACCTTGCTTGACCTTTCCTGCAGGAAAAATTGAACACACGGCTGTTTTCATTTCTTTGGTGTGCTCTAGTCAGTAAATGCTCTGTTATCATCTGGGGCAGAAGTGAACATCCAAAGCTCATGGGGTGTGAGAGGGATTTTTGCCACTTCCTACTTCCATCTTTTTTATGGCCTGGTCTACACTACGACTTTAATTCGGATTTATCAGCTTTAATTCGAATTAACCCTGTAACCGTCCACACAACGACGCCATTTAATTCGATGTAAAGGGCCCTTTAAATCGATTTCTGTACTCCACCCCAACGAGCGGAGTAGCGCCAAAATCGATTTTAGCAATTCGAATTAGGGTTAGTGTGGCCGCAATTCGATGGTATTGGCCTCCGGGAGCTATCCCACAGTGCATCATTGTGACCGCTCTGGACAGCAATCCGAACTCGGATGCACTGGCCAGGTAGACAGGAAAAGCCCCGCGAACATTTGAACTTCATTTCCTGTTTGCCCAGCGTGGAGAGCACAGGTGACCACAGATACCTAATCAGCACAGGTAACCATGCAGGCTGATAATCGAAAAAGAGCACCAGCATGGACCGTGAGGGAGGTACTGGATCTGATCGCTGTATGGGGAGAGGATTCAGTGCTTGCAGAACTTCGTTCTAAAAGACGAAATGCAAAAACTTTTGAAAAAATTTCCAAGGGCATGATGGAGAGAGGCCACAATAGGGACTCTGAGCAGTGCCGCGTGAAGGTCAAGGAGCTCAGACAAGCCTATCAAAAAACAAAGGAGGCAAACGGTCGCTCCGGGTCAGAGCCGCGGACATGCCGCTACTACGCCGAGCTGCATGCAATTCTAGGGGGGGCTGCCACCACTACCCCACCTTTGTTCGTGGATTCTGGGTCGGGGATAGTCTCGACGCCTGAGGATTCTGCCGATGGGGTAGAGGAGGAGGAGGAGGAGGCGGATGAGCTTGCAGAGAGCACACAGCACTCCATTCTCCCCAACAGCCAGGATCTTTTTATCACCCTGACTGAAGTACCCTCCCAAGCCTCCCAAGCCAGTACCCAAGACTCTGACCCCATGGAAGGGACCTCAGGTGAGTTTACCTTTTAAAATATAAAACTTGTTTTAAAAGCAAACGGTTTTTAATGATTACTTTGCCTGACTTTGCATTCGCGGTCAGTTCAGCTACTGGAAAAGTCTGTAGCTACTGGAAAAGTCTGTTAACGTGTATGGGGATGGAGCAGAAATCCTCCAGGGACATCTCCATGAAGCTCTCCTGGAGGTACTCTGAAAGCCTTGCCAGAAGGTTTCTGGGCAGTGCATCCTTATTCCCTCCTCCATGGTAGGACACTTGACCACACCATGCTTGCAGCAAGTAATCTGGTATCATTGCCTGACAAAGCCTGGCAGCGTATGGTCCCGGTGTTTGCTGGCATTCAAGCAACATCCGTTCTTTATCTTGTTGTGTAATCCTCAGGAGAGTGATATCACTCCTGGTAACCTGGTTGAAATACGGGAACTTAATTAAGGGGACAGAGGTGGCCGTTCCTACTGGGCTGTTTGCCTGTGGCGGAAAATAAATCCTTCCCTGCAGTTAGCCAAGCGCAGATGGGAAATTGGCCCTGAAGTTTTCCGCATTTGGCTAGCAGGGATCTTCCCTGTTACCAGCCACGCGGTGGGGGGAGGGGTACCGTGATCATCCCAGAGAATTCATGGCGGGGGGGGTTAGTTTGTTTTCTGGTGCTGCTGAATGTTAACAGAAAAACCGCAGCACTCTACTTGCCTGAAGGGGCCCAGACAAGCCCCCCCACACTGCCCCCCCCCAACTGGCTGAGATTGGCCAGGCTTCTGCAGCACTCTACAGGCTATGCTTGGTATGTGGGAAAGGAGGGTGCAGAAGCTGTAAAACAATGGCTTACCATGGCCGCATGCAAGCCGAATTCTGTTGCCCAGACCTGTGATCTCTAGCAGCAAAGCCACAAGCACTCAGCATTAAGAGGCAAAATGCGACCTTGCACAGAAATCACATGTGCTATGTAATGTGAACAGTGTTGGTCACCGTGAAAGAGTATAAGCATTGTTCTGCAAAATGTAGCTTTTAAAACAATTCTCTCTTTTTTCCCCTCCCTACAGCAGCTGCAAATTCCTCAAGCCTCCCTCCTCCATCCCGAAGGTTATCACAGATAAGGCGTTGTAAGAAGAAGACGCGGGAGGACATGTTTTCTGAAATTATGCAATCCAGCAGGAGTGACAGAGCTCATCTGAATGAGTGGAAGGAAACAGTTTCAAAGTATAGGAAAGAAGTCAGTGAACGTGAGGAGAGGAGGGACCAACGTGAGGAGAGGAGAGACGATCGAGATGAGAGATGGCGGCAGGAAGACCAGAGGATGAAGGATGCAACGCTGGGGCTGCTCCGGCGTCTGGTGGAGGTTCAGGAACGGCTGCTGGAAAACAGACTGCCGCTTCAGCCCCTGTTCCACCCTCCCCCCTCCCCATGTTCCGTATCCTCCTCACCCAGACGTGTAAGAACGCGGGGGGGGGAGGCTCCGTACACCTTCCCATTCCACCCCAGTAGACAGCCCAAGCAAAAGGCTGTCATTTTTTTAACCTTTTCTTTGTGGCTTTTTCCTTCCCAGCAATCCTCCTCCCAAATACCACCCGGGTTCCCTCCCTCTTTTTCTAATCTATTAATAAAGAATAAATGATTTTTAAATGATAGTGACTTTATTTGGTTTGAAAGAAAGATGGGGGAAGGGGCAGGGTGGGTTCCTTACAGAAAATCAGTCAGTAAAGGGGGAGGATTTTCATGAAGGAGAAACAAACAGATATTTCACACGGTAGCCTGGCCAGCCATGAAACTGGTTTTCAAAGCTTCTCTGATGCACAGCGCTTCATGGTGTGATCTTCTAATCGCCCTGGTGTCTGGCTGCGTGTAATCAGCAGCCAGGCGATTTGCCTCAGCCTCCCACCCCGCCATAAAGGTCTCCCCCTTACTTTCACAGAGATTGTGGAGCACACAGCAAGCAGAAATAACAATGGGGAGATTTCTTTGGCTGAGGTCAGAGCGAGTCAATAATGAACACCAGCGACCTTTTAAACGGCCAAATGCACATTCTACCACCATTCTGCACTTGCTTAGCCTGTAGTTAAACAGCTCCTGACTCCTGTCCAGGCTGCCTGTGTATGGCTTCATAAGCCATGGCATTAAGGGGTAGGCTGGGTCCCCAAGAATAACTATGGGCATTTCAACATCCCCAACGGTTATTTTCTGGTCCGGAAAGTAAGTCCCTTGCTGCAGCTCTTTAAACAGAGTAGTGTTCCTGAAGACGCGAGCGTCATGAACCCTTCCCGCCCAGCCCGCGTTGATGTTGGTGAAACGTCCCTTGTGATCCACAAGTGCTTGCAGCACCATTGAAAAGTACCCCTTGCGGTTTATGTACTCGGTGGCTTGGTGCTCCGGTGTCAAGATAGGGATATGGGTTCCGTCTATTGCCCCACCACAGTTAGGGAATCCCATTGCAGCAAAACCATCCACTATAGCCTGCACATTTCCCAGAGTCACTAACTTTCGTAGCAGCACCTGAGTGATTGCTTTGGCTACTTGCATCACAGCAGCCCCCACAGTAGATTTGCCCACTCCAAATTGATTCCCGACTGACCGGTAGCTGTCTGGCGTTGCAAGCTTCCACAGGGCTATCGCCACGCGCTTCTCAACTGTGAGGGCTGCTCTCATCTTGGTATTCTGGCATTTCAGGGCAGGAGACAGCAAGTCACAAAGTTCCATGAAAGTGCCCTTACGCATGCGAAAGTTCCGCAGCCACTGGGAATCATCCCAGACCTGCAACACTATGCGGTCCCACCAGTCTGTGCTTGTTTCCCTTGCCCAGAATCGGCGTTCCATGGATAGAATCTGCCCCATTAACAACATGATCTCCAAAGCACCGGGGCCTGTGGTTTCACTGAATTCTGTGTCCGTGTCCGTGTCCATGTCCTCATCATGCTTGTCGCTGCGCTGCCGCCGCCGCTGCCTCCTCGCCTCGTTTTTCTGGTCCTGGCTGAGCATAAACTCCACGAGAACGCGCGAGGTGTTTGCAATATTCATGAGTGCTGTCTTGACCTCAGCGGGCTCCATGCTTGCCGTGGTATGGAGTCTGCAGTGTTCACCCACCCAGGAAAAAAGGCGCGAAAATGGTTGTCTGCCGTCCGTTGCTTTCATGCAGGGAGGGAGGGAGGGAGGAAGTGAGGCTGTACCCAGAACCACCTGCGACGATGTTTTTTGTCCCATCAGGCACTGGGATCTTAACCCACAATCCCAATGGGCGCAGGAGACTGCGGGAACTATGGGATAGCTATGGAATTGCTACCCACAATGCAACGGTGCAGAAATCGACGCTAGCCCCGGTACTTGGACACACACCACCGAATTACTGTGCTAGTGTGGCCGCACTCATTTCGACTTTATACAACCTGTTTCTCAAATCCGAATTATCTAAATTCGGATTAATCCCGTAGTGTAGACATACCCTATGTGTAATGCTTTTTCTGCTGATTAATTTGCATACCCATCAAATCAACTTTACAATTTAACAAAATTTTACATCAATTCAGGTAACATGTCCCAGGCAGGTAAGTTTTTCAAGAGAGAGAGTCACAACAGGACTGCAGAATGGCACATTTTTACTCTCAACTATAAACAGTGGCTAGAGTATATCAGAACACGAGAAAGAGCTCTCAGCAGACCGGCCACAGAGGGGAAGTTGTGAGGGAACACTGCTTACTCAAGCCAGAGAGAACAAGAGGATCTGTGCTCCCTTCAATTCCCTCTTTGCTTTTTATCACTGGCTATAAAGAGTAGATCCATCTTTGAGTAAGTATAAAGAACAGCTCTAACTATAACATCTTCATACAGTTTTCTTCTCTTGAATATTTTAAATACTGTCATCAAAATGGCAAATACAGACCAGGAAGCAACAAGACAGAAGTAATAAATATTACAGAGGAATATCCAGTGAAATTAAAGCAACATGTTTAAAATTCATGCAAGCAAATACCAAAGGAAAATAACTAAGTAGCAGTTAAGTAATATTAGGGAATTATAGGGATAAGAACATGTATAATTACATTAGGTAGGATAAAAATGCACATGGAATATTAGCTCTCATGCTTCAGGTCATAAAGGCAACTAATGACAACCTAGGATTAAGAAATACCCTTCCCCCATGGGCATGTTATTACATACTTGTCCGTATTTGGAGATTTTACACCTTTCATTGAATCATCTGGGGCCACCTTTGCCACATTTCAGATTAGAACGATCACTGTGTGATGAGGCAACTACTAGATTCCTAGTAATGTACTAAGTAGCAAAGAGGAAGAGAAAATGTGTTAAACTAGAACCAAAATACAAAAGGTGACTTTTAACTGTAAAAAATAAGAAACAACTTAAAGAACGTAATTGAAATATGCCCTATGCAGCGAGAATTAAAGCTTCTAATTCTTTCAATATGCTGTTTTAAGATCATTCCTGTGTACTAAAGATAGTAGCTAAAAATACTGTAATTTTATTAATATTCAAAAAGTAACTCCTTGTGTCAAAAAACTGATTGACTTTGCCAGTAAACTGTGTAATCACCAAAGCACTTTAAATCAATGAAGAGAATAGCTAAGGGCATCATAAATCATACACTGCTCAAATTATACTTATACTTATGTATTTATTAGGAAAGGCATATTTGTTCACCCCAGAACAACCTTAACTTCTGATGTGTGGATTGTTTTTTTTTTATTACTTGTTATTTTTATTATCTTGATTTTGATGTCTAAATATTTCTTTGAATGGATACTGTTAAATGAGAATTAACATATTAATCAATTGATACTGGACACTTTTTTGAAAAGTAGTTATATTGCTTTTTAAATAATGAATGTTGTCTATAGAGTTTAATGAAAAAGTGTGTGTTATCAATTTATAGTAAATACATAAGTCAGTTTGCATCTGAGGCTGGTCATATTCCCCTAGTGACTTATATGGCCACTATCATTCATAGAATCATAGACTATCAGGGTTGGAAGAGACCTCAAGAGGTCATCTAGTCCAACCCCCTCCTCAAAGCAGGACCAATTCCCAACTAAATCATCCCAGCCAGGGCTTTGTCAAGCCGGGCCTTAAAAACCTCCAAGGAAGGAGACTCCACCACCTCCCTAGGTAACGCATTCCAGTGTTTCACCACCCTCCTAGTGAAATAGTTTTTCCTAATATCCAACCTGGACCTCCCCCACTGCAACTTGAGACCATTGCTCCTTGTTCTGTCATCTGCCACCACTGAGAACAGCCGAGCTCCATCCTCTTTGGAACCCCCCTTCAGGTAGTTGAAGGCTGCTATCAAATCCCCCCTCATTCTTCTCTTCTGGAGACTAAACAATCCCAGTTCCCTCATCCTCTCCTCATAAGTCATGTGCTCCAGCCCCCTAATCATTTTTGTTGCCCTCCGTTGGACTCTTTCCAATTTTTCCACATCCTTCTTGTAGTGTGGGGCCCAAAACTGGACACAGTATTCCAGATGAGGCCTCACCAATGTTGAATAAAGGGGAATGATCACGTTCCTCGATCTGCTGGCAATACCCCTACTTATACAGCCCAAAATGCCGTTAGCCTTCTTGGCAACAAGAGCACACTGTTGACTCATATCCAGCTTCTCGTCCACTGTGACCCCTAGGTCCTTTTCTGCAGAACTGCTACCTAGCCATTTGGTCCCTAGTCTGTAGCAGTGCATGGGATTCTTCCGTCCTAAGTGCAGGACTCTGCACTTGTCCTTGTTGAACCTCATCAGGTTTTTTTTGGCCCAATCCTCTAATTTGTCTAGGTCCCTCTGTATCCGATCCCTACCCTCTAGTGTATCTACCACGCCTCCTAGTTTAGTGTCATCTGCAAACTTGCTGAGAGTGCAGTCCACACCATCCTCCAGATCATTAATAAAGATATTAAACAAAACCGGCCCCAGGACCGACCCTTGGGGCACTCCGCTTGAAACCGGCTGCCAACTAGACATGGAACCATTGATCACTACCCGTTGAGCCCGACGATCTAGCCAGCTTTCTATCCACCTTACAGTCCATTCATCCAGCCCATACTTCTTTAACTTGGCGGCAAGAATACTGTGGGAGACCATATCAAAAGCTTTGCGAAAGTCAAGGAATAATACATCTACTGCTTTCCCCTCATCCACAGAGCCAGTTATCTCATCATAGAAGGCAATTAGGTTAGTCAGGCACGACTTCCCCTTCGTGAATCCATGCTGACTGTTCCTGATCACTTTCTTCTCCTCTAAATGTTTAATAATTGATTCCTTGAGGACCTGCTCCATGATTTTTCCAGGGACTGAGGTGAGGCTGACTGGCCTGTAGTTCCCCGGATCCTCCTTCTTCCCTTTTTTAAAGATGGGCACTACATTAGCCTTTTTCCAGTCATCTGGGACCTCCCCTGATCGCCATGAGTTTTCAAAAATAATGGCTAATGGCTCTGCAATCTCACCCGCCAACTCCTTTAGCACCCTCGGATGCAGCGCATCCGGCCCCATGGACTTGTGCACATCCAGTTTTTCTAAATAGTCCCGAACCACTTCTTTCTCCACAGAGGGCTGGTCACCTTCTCCCCATACTGTACTGCCCAGTGCAGCAATCTGGGAGCTGATCTTGTTCGTGAAGACAGAGGCAAAAAAATAATTGAGTACATTAGCTTTTTCCACATCCTCAGTCACTAGGTTGCCTCCCTCATTCAGTAAGGGGCCCACACTTTCCTTGATTTTCTTCTTGTGGCTAACATACCTGAAGAAACCCTTCTTGTTACTCTTAACATCTCTTGCTAACTGCAACTCCAAGTGTGATTTGGCCTTCCTGATTTCACTCCTGCATGCCTGAGCAATATTTATATCATTATATCTGAGCATCTGCCATGTAAAGTTAAGATGAACAATAATATTCTTTGTTGTAAAATACAACACCTAAATAGTGAATTATTGTGTTTATGTGTATATACAAGTATAGTGGTGTGTCTATGTAATAGTCTTTATGTGAAGAGTTTATGGAGGAAAAACTATGTTGCAGAAATTGATTTTACATTTAGTTATGGAAACAGTGTGGTTAGCAGTTATTGTTTTTTACCAGAGTGAATTTCTGAATATTTTTTTGCAGGTGGTCTGAGTACTACAGAGATTTCAACCCATTTGGAGAAGGGGCACTGTAGTCTAATGGTTAAGATATGGTTTAGCACCTGCCACAAACATAGTATTCACAAACAAATAATTTTTTGAAAAAACAATTAAGAAGGAAAGTATGTTTCAGCTGAACACAGCTAACATCCAAAAAGAATTACACTTTCTTTCCAAAAATTCTGCACATATTAAAAAACAAACAAACAAACAAACAAACAAACAAACAAACAAACAAAAAAAACCCCACACTACAAGGTCTTGAAATCAACAGGTAAGAGATATATTCTGATCTCCACTGCCTTACAAATCTTGACCACTCACTCTCACTCTACCTGATTTTTACTGTCCCAACTAACCTTAAATTTGCCCCCTAAAATTTGCAAAAACACATACATAGGTCCAAATACAAAGTGTGAAAAGCAAATACTGCAGCAGGAATGCTAAACATCACTCACTCAGGAAAGAAATTGCAGATAGATTCTTTTCCCCAAGTTATTTCACTAATAACAGTGCGTGGAGAAAGCTGAAGTCTTACATGAATTTGTAGAGGTGATATTGAGAAAACTTCAGTTTGTACATAAGTCACACTACATCAACGGTTCCAAAACTCTCTCCCTGTCCCCCCTAGTACTTTGTACCCCAGTCCCACAATCTTTTACAGGTTAACTCCTTCTCTGCACTTCAAAATTTCACATATTCAGGTGTTAGATTCTCTTCCATTCTGCTTTCTCACACAAACCCCAGCAATTTAATATTCATCATTAGATCCCAGTTTTGGATGCGACACACCAGAACATAACAATGTGAGCACCATTATTCAAGGTCTTGTTGACAAAACATTGACAACAGTCATAAATATTTTGAATTATTGTACAGACTGTCTCCCAACTCATAGAAAGCAGCACTTCATTATTCAGGCTATCTTATAATTTTGACTGTTTTCCAAATGAGCTTCTAATCAACTAGAGCCTCCAATGTTCAGTTTATCAGATGGGTAGAGAAATAATAGCAGTAAAATAGAAAGAGTGAAACAGAGCTCCCTAAACCTTTATTAACTATTTTAATTTAAAAAATATGTTCTTCGCACATTTTCTTTATGTCCTCTGAATATCACTCTGTATTTTCTCTTCCAAACACTAAGCCCTGGTCTACACTATGAGGTTAGGTCAAATTTAGCTGCATTAGGTCGTTTTTATAACCCTGTTCCGTCAACCTAAAGGGCTCTTAAAATTGACTGCTGTACTCCTCCCCAGTGAGGGGAGTAGCACTAAAATCAACCTTCTTGGGTCGAATTTGGGGTAGTCCAGAAGCAGCATTGTGCAATTCAATGGTATTGGCCTCCGGGAGCTATCCCAGAGTGCTCCAATGTGACCGCTCTGGACAGCACTTTCAACTCCAATGCACTAGCCAGGTACATAGGAAAAGCCCCGGGACCTCTGAATTTCATTTCCTGTTTGGTCAGCATGGTGAGCTCAGCAGCACAGGTGACCATGCAGTCCCAGAATCGCAACAGGAAACACTAGATCTGATTTCTATATGGGGAGAAGAATCCATGCAGACCGAACTCTGACCAAAAAGAAGAAATGCTAATATATGTGCCAAAATCGCACAGGGCATGGTGGAGAGAGGCTACAATAGGGACACACAACAGTGCTGCGTGAAAGTAAAAGAGCTCAGGCAGTCCCACTAAAAGACCCAGGAGGCAAACGGTCACTCCGGGTCAAAGCCCCATACAAGCCGTTTCTATGATCAGCTGCATGGCATTCTGGGGGGGGGAGGTGTGGCACCTGCAAGGGGTGAGTCTCACACAACACAGAGGATGATTTTGTGGATGATGATGAGGAGGAGGAGAATGCGCAGTAGGCAAGCGGAGAATCCGTTCTCCCCAGCAGCCAGGACTTTTTCATCACCCTGGAGCCAATACCCTCCCAAGGCGGGTTCCAGGACCCTGAAGCTGGAGAAGGCACTTCTGGTGCATGCACATTTGTAACTACACTACAGGGGTTAAAAGCAATTGTGTTTAACGTTTGATTTGCCCTGGAGAATTGAGATGCATTGCTGCCAGGACAGTTACCGGAAAAGTCTGTTAACGTGTCTGGGGATGGAGCGGGAATCCTCCAGGGACATCTCCATGAAGCTCTCCTGGAGGTACTCTGAAAGCTTTTGCAGATGTTTTCTGGGGAGGGCTGCCTTATTTTGTCCTCCACGGTATGACACTTTACCACACCAAGCCAGTAGCAAGTAGTCTGGAATCATTTCAGCACAAAACATAGCAGCAAAGGTTCCTGGGTTTTGGTCACATTCATGTAACATTCGGTCTTTATCTTTCTGTATCAGCCTCAGGAGAGTGATATCATTCATGGTCACCTGGTTGAAATAGGGGAATTTTTTGTAAGGGAACAGTAAAAGGACCCCATTCATGCTGGGCTGTTTGTGCTTGGCTAAAAGGGATCCTCCCAGAGAATAGCCACTCAGTGTGGGGAGGGGTGTGCTGCACATCCAACTCCAAACCGCAGCCCCCTCCTTTTAAACAGCAAACCCAACCGGCATTGCTTGCTATGGGAAAGGAGGGCACTGCAGTTTGAAACCATTCCCACATGTTATGAAGGCAGAAGAAGCCAACCCCATGAACCCTTTGGCTTACCATGGCTGCCTGGAAACCAAATTCTGTTGCCCAGACGTGTGTGATGTGTCACCATACCGGCAGGTGCTCAATATAAAAGGCAAAATGCGACCTTGTACCTAAAGCACATGTGCTGTCTGCTGTGAATTGCTTGATTCACTGTGAAAGTGTCCCTTTTGTTCTCAGAAATGTATCTTCTTAAATTGTAATCTTCCTTTTTATCCCACCAGCAGCTGTAAATGTTTCTATGCTCCCCGTATCATCTCCGTTCTTGAGGTGATCACATTTTATAAGGCAAAAAAAAATGCACTCGTGATGACGTTTTCCAAGCTCATGCAGTCTTCCCGCACTAATAGGGCACAGCTGAATGCATGGAGGGCTAGGCCAGGAAAGCATACAGTGAGCATGATCAGAACACGCAGGAGGAGATGCTGAGGCTAATGGGGGAGCAAACAGACATGATCAGGCATCTGGTGTAGCTGCAGGAAAGGCAACAAGAGCACAGACTGCCATTGCATCCATTGTATAACTGCTTGCCCTCCTCGCCAACTTCAATATCCTCCTCGCCCAGATGCTCAAGAATGCAGGCAGAGGCTCCAGGCACCCAGCCACTCCATTCCAGAAGATGGGCCAAACAAGAGAAGGCTGTCATTCAAACAGTTTTGATTTGTAGTGGGGCTACAATAAGCAAGGTGGCCTTGTCCTTCCCTCTTCCCCCACCCCACCCAGGCTACCTTGTCAGTGATCTCACTTTTTTAAAAATAAATAAAGAATGCATGGATTCAAAACAATAGGGACTTTATTTCCTTTGCCAGCTGTGGTCAAAGGGTAGAGGGGGATTGGCTTACAGGGAAGTAAATTCAACAAAGGTGGCGGTTTTGCATCAAGGAGAAACACACACAACTGTCATACCATAGCCTGGCCAGTCATGAAACTGTTTTTCAAAGCCTCTCTGATGCGCAGCACGCCTAGCTATGCTCTTCTAATCGCCCTTGTGTCTGGTTTGTGGGCCTTGGCTAACTCAAAGACTGTTTGTCTCTGTGAAAATAGCAACGTGCTGAGATGCTTGACCTGAAAGCCATTTAAATGGGAGTAGGCTGATAATTAGTCATTCATTGAGGTGCCCTAAACACATAACTGATTTTCCCTCTTGGTTTGACAGAGTATGAATCTGTTGACAATCAGAGCAACCTGTAAGTACTACAGCCTTTTGAAAAAGGCTGGATTAAGAAGGTGTTTTACCGTCCCACTTGTATTGCAAATTTCTTTATGTTTTTCAAAAGACAAAGAGCAAACTATATTTTGGAGTCAAGGTGACCAAAAAGAACACTAAGGAAAACAACTAAGAATGAAAGGAGAAATATAAAGTCACTATTGAAGACAACACAGTGACTCACCATGCAATATTCTGCATCTGACAAGAACACAAAATGGTCAGATCTTTCTTCACATCTGTCCTTGTAGCAGACAAAGAGTCTCTTCTCTGTTTAAAACTATATGGTGTTAAAAAAACAGATCATCTCTTTTCAGTCACATAGCTACACAGAAGTCAATCTGAATATATGGGGAAGTTTGAACACATGAGTTTTCCATACAGAAGTGACACAAAAATTGACAGGTCCAACTTAGAAAAAAAATCCTGTGGTCCAAAACTAAATATGAAAAGTTCCATTCCAAAATGAATTTGTGAGGAATGACAAAGTAAGTACAAAATACATTTTGGAAGTTATTCTTACCTAAAGCATTCAATAGAGCTCATGCAAAGTTGGATGCAAATACATTTTAGCGATTGGAATCTTCTAAATATTTCAGCAAGAAAAGATCCTTAAAAAGACTTACCCAGACACAAATTGCACCACCAGCTGCTATTCTCTTTCCTCCTCTCTTTTGAAAGCTCTCCTTTCCACCTTCCTTTTTATGTACTGCTATTAAATTTCTATGAAGATATATCATGCTCAAGATATCTTCCATTATTCCTTACATATTTGGAATAATTATCCATAAAGCTCACATAAGAGAACAAAAGATTCAGGATTTAACAGCATCTTCAATCAATAAGATAGCTCAAAACTCTTTGCAGAGCACTGTTGATTTTAAAGTTAAATACTGATACAGTAATTGTGTTGGCAAATAGATCTGCTATTATTTCCTCAACGATAGCTCTTACCAAGTTAGACCACAGAATGGAATTTTTTTGAGGGAGGCATATTAATTATGAAACTGGGTTACTTCCTTCTCTTTACTCTTCTTACAGAGCTTTCAGAGATACTAATTTGGGACCTCAATTAATGTCTTGCCATGCATCACATGAGAAAATAAAAGCAAAGCTCTGCTTTGGAAGAGTTGTATATTAACAAAATGATGATTTTTTCCCTTGTAAAATAAAACAAGCTTGTGAAACATTTATTTCTTACTTGTGTGCCAGGCACCCCTGTGAATGTTTATCTTACTGTACTGTCTCATGTTGATTTGACATAGAATTGTTCACACCTTTCTCTTCGAAAATGCTAAGCTAAGTCACTATACTGTCTCCAGTGCAGGTGCTTTTATGACAGTAAAGTGATTAGTTTACATTTTTCTTTGATATTTATTCCGATGCAAAACAACCACCACCGCAACACCCACTCTCACTCCATTAATGAAACAGTATTGCCCTTCGTAAAGAAAGAGTTGTATGTGAATATGATTATTTATCTGGACTTCATCAGGATTTATGCATGTTGAGCACCTTTGAAAATCAGGCCACTTCTTATCAGAAGTCTAAATAGGGAGTTAGGTGTATAATTTGAGGCAAACAAGTTGCAACTTCTGGCTTTAATAATCCATCTTTGTTACCAGTGGGAAAAATGTCTATCAGGAGCTAATCTTCCCTTGTTAGCAGAAAATGACAGCCTTCTGCAAAGGTTAAAGGGGGATATAGATTATGTCAATAGCTGTGTTTTCCTTTAGTTGTTATTCTCTTTGAAATGTCTTGTCAAGGAAACATCAGTCTGGTACATGAGGCCAGTACAAAGAGGCCTATTTGTATAAGATAAATATATCGGTCTATATTCACCAGATTGTTCCAGCTGCTTTGCAGTGATGCAGGGATTAGGGTGACCAGACAGCAAGTGTGAAAAATCAGGACAGGGGATGGGAGGTAATAGGAGCCTATATAAGAAAAAGACCCAAAAATCGGGACTGTCCCTATAAAATCAGGACTCTGGTCACCCTAGCAGGGAATCAAAGTAACCAGAAACCTTCCTTAACTGGCCAATTTTACTACTGCTTTGCATTATCAGAGTAAAAAGAAGAACAGGAGTACTTGTGGCACCTTAGAGACTAACAGATTTATTAGAGCATAAGCTTTCGTGGACTACAGCCCACTTCTTCGGATGCATATATTATATATATATATATATGCATCCGAAGAAGTGGGCTGTAGTCCATGAAAGCTTATGCTCTAATAAATCTGTTAGTCTCTAAGGTGCCACAAGTACTCCTGTTCTTCTTTTTACGGATACAGACTAACACGGCTGTTACTCTGAAAATTATCAGAGTAGTGGCTCAAAGGAATTAGATCAGGGGTTCTCAAACTGGCGGTTGTGACCCCTCAGGGGGTCATGAGCTGTCAGCGTCCACCCCAAACCCCACTTTGCCTCCAGCATTTATAATCATGTTAAATATATTTTTAAGTGTTTTTAATTTAGAAGGGGGGGGGGGCGGACTCAGAAGCTTGTTGTGTGACAGGGATCACCAGTACAAAAGTTTGAGAGCCACTGAGTTAGATCATGACAGTGAGCCTTGCAAATCTATTCTTATTCACATGTTTCTCTACCCTCTAACAACATTTCCAGTGTATGCCACACAAAACAGCAGTCAATTACATATGGATTCTGAAGACTGATATGCCATGTCCTAGTACATGTAATTACTCAGACAACTTTAAGAATGACCTTGTGAGATGAACATCGGGAAAAAAAATGTTTACATCTGTACATGAAAAAAAAAAAAAGCTCAAAGAACTGTGATAAATGGCAAGAAATCTCTGATGTTTTTTCCTTATGGGGATAATATTTTTAGAACATTGTACAAACAAAGGATATATCTGTATTTTTAAAATATACTTAGAATAAAAATATATTTTAAAAACAGTGGCATGCTGTGGCACTCTATACCTCAAAGTAACACACTGGAAACCCCATATTCAGCACAGTGACAGAATTATATGTTTTGTACAAAGTGTGCCTTGTGAGGTATCATTTTAAAAATCTTGATCTATTAAATATTCATAAACTGTTGAATTGTATGTGCTATTATATGTGAAGTTGTGAAACATTGCTATATGCATTACTGAAATATGTTGTGAGGCTGGGAGATGCCTACAGTCAACTTTTCCGTTGCAACAAAGGAACAGCCAGACATGTGCTGATGGCTCATTAAAGAAAATCTACTCTCCAAGGGCCATCCCAGAGACTTCTGAGAGAGAGCACGCAGGCAATGGAGACTCCCTGACCACTAGGGGGTGCCTAATCTCAATGCCACAGCAAGGATCTTTCTAGCAAGGTGAAAGAAGATTTAACAACAGATACAGTGACATCATCACTTGGCCTCTCTCCCATCCCCGTCCCCCATCTCAACATCTGGAAGAACATTTGGAAAACAAAGATTTTGACTTGAGTAAGGGTGGTCCCAGGCTGGAAGGCAGTCCTAGCCTATATATAGAGGAACTGTGACCTGCCTGTACCATCTGTCAGGGAGAGACATTGTTTGATTCAGCTCTTGCTCAGACAAAGTTTAGGATTTAAAATTCATTTTTACTTTTCATTTTCTTAAGATAACGATCTCTGACCTTTATGCCTACCACTTATAATCACTTAAAATCTACCTTTTTGTAGTTAATAAACTTATTTTAATGTTTTATCCTTACCAGTGAGTTTGTCTAAAGTGTTTGGGAAATCTGAGCTCAGTGCTGGTGCATGTTCACTTCCCTATGAAGAAGTGGGGAACTAAGTAGCCACTGACCAGTGCAAGATGATACAGTTCTGGGGTGCAAGGATGGGGAGCTGGGAGGGGAAAGGGTTGGCTAGAGCCACTCTATTGATGGTTCATGAGTGGCTGGGAAATCATTTATGCAACTCATTTGGGTGTGTCCCTGCCTGTGGATGTCTGCGTCAGTGCAGTGCCTGTCAGAGGTTGGTAGCTTGACATCAGCATCACAGTGTGAGAGGCAACCTAGGTTTGTGGGACAGAGGGCTCAGGGGTCCCACAGTCCAGGTTGTACCCTGGGACCCAGTCACAAATATACAACACAGTCCCATCACATAAATTCAACCCTGTTATTTGCTGGACCAAGATTAGCTATTTGATAATGAGCTCAACAAGTTTGACCTCCAGCCTCTTTGATCTTGGATCCATGCAACCTATAATTACAGAAATAACCAGAAAACTAAACCAGCTCCAAAAGTAATTTTCAAAACAAAGTAGCCACAATAAAAAATTTATAGGGCAAGCTTGAGCTGAAAGGTAATTACTCACCAAAGTCCCTTAAAGCAAGATAACTTCCTTTTACATTAATAAGGTGGACTCAAGAATGGAGAAAACTCTTTTATATACAAGAGAATGATTTCATTCCAGAGAAGATTGTGATGAATAGACAATTTTCATTCCAGTGCTTATAAAAATGCCATTAAAATGGTGATGATTTTCCATAAACTGTAAGGAAAATATTAACGCTAATGCAGAGATTAAAAGCTTTCAGAAATTTTAGCTTGACCACAGCTGACATATTGATTTGTGATATGAATTTTCACTGCTTCAAGTCAAGAAAGAATCAACAACATACTTGACTAATAATATCCTCAAAGACATATTTATTTCAACATTGTAGTGTTCTGTTATGCATCATCACATCCATCTGGCAATAAAAAAAATTGACCAGGTGTTACAGGAAATAGCTGGCATACAAGTATCTTGAATAGCATGTTCTTAACTGGGGTAAACAACAGTGAGCAAGTTATAAAATATAAAAGGAAACATCTCAGACATTTAAGGTTACCTGACATTTATATACAAAGACAGGCAATCAAGACAAGAAAATGGTATTACTGTATGAACGCTTGTAACCTACTCTAATGAAGCAAAATTTTAAAGATAAGAAGAAATTGATTAGCACAGTATAACCAGTAATATAGTAGAAAGCTGGAAAAAAGTTGTTTCATCCAATTAAAATATTATGGACTTGAGCCTGAAGTGGCAGTTTTATGTACACAGGTCCCACAATAGAATAACTGTTTATTTGGAAGGCTTCCTGTAGCCACAATTCAAAGATGCAGCTGTGTAAAGATCCCTCTGAGCTCTCTGAGAAAATGTTAAGACTAACCTGTGGTTAAAAATCAATAATGTTCTTTGCAAAAAAAGTCTGAGTTCTTTGCCATTCAACTCACGTATTCAGATACTCCAACTAAAACGAGTACATACATATCACATGTTATGAACATAAGATATTTCACGTATTTGCATGAATCAGTAATTAATCATGTAGACTCCTCGTTACTGATGTATTAATCATAGGGACAAGGAGTGTGTGCAGTATGTATATGGAGTATCAGACACAAAATCTGTCAAAATATGTAGAGAATATCAACATGTCAAACTCACGTGCAAACTAGTTGGGGCATGTTGTGAATTAGCCAAGGAATATCAGTATTCAGTATGGTTTTTGCACAGTGTGAATAGTGCATTGTAGAGTTTACTTTACTAACTACAAGAAGGCAGCATCCATCTTCAATCTCTTGCCCTCTGGAAACACAACAATAAAAGCCTGTGGATACCCTGCAGCTGGTATGTTCTTTTAATTATTTGAAAATCGATTTAAGATCTGAACATAAGTGTGGCTTATTATTACTTTTCAAACTGTTCAGCTGGTGGGATAGGTCTACACTACAATCAGAAGTGAGACTGCAGCTTTGATCGAGCTAGCTTGAATAACAATACCGGTGATGCTGTGGCAGCACAGGCTGTACAACCCTGCCTGGGATCTTGGATATGTATTTGAATGGCTAGCCCATGATAATGCAACTTCACTGTTATTGTTATTTGAGCTAGCTAAGTCAAAAGGAACTTGGGTACATCTACACCTGCTGCAGCCACACCTCTGACTGCAGTGTAGGCATACCTGTAGTTTGTATTGAGCAGTATCTGGTGTTCCACTCTCCCTAGTGCCACCCTTGTGTTGAGGAGGATGAATGTCTCAGGAAAGAACATCATCAAGCTGGAGTGGAGGTACATGATCCCATAGTTGGGACTCTCATTCCAGTTGATGTCATGGAATCCTCTCACACTGAGGATATTCATCTGGAAGAGAAGACTTCTGTTAATAGGAAGAGACAGGCAATAGTAATAGGGGATTTGATTGTTAGATATATAGATAGGTGGCTTTGTGGTGACAGGGATAACTGCATGTGAATTGCCTGCCAGGCACAAAGGTTGTGGACCTTTCAAGTCATCCAGATAGATTTATCTGAGGTGCTGGGGAGAAACCGGTGCTCATGTTGGTACCAATGATATACAGAAAGATAGGAGAGAGGTCCTGGAGGCCTAATTTAGGTGCCTAGATAAGAGATTAAAGTCCAGGACCTCCATGGTAGCATTCCAACTTCAGCATTGCAGGCAGAACTGCAGGGTGTCAATATGTGCATGAGACAATGGCGTTGGGAGGAGGGATTTAGTTTTATTAGTAACTGGGAGACTTTCTGGGAACAGAGGAGCCTGTACTGAAAGAATGGGCTCTACCTAAATCAAAACAGAGCCAGATTACTGGGATGTAAAATTTAAAAAGATCATAGAGGAGTTTTTAAACTAAGGACTGGTGGAAAACTGACAGGTGTGGAAGACCATATGATTCAGAGAGGCACATCCCTTGAGAAAGATTTATTAAAGGGGATTCTCTATATCCTAGTAAAGAGAAGAGGCCAGAGGTTGATAAAGTACAGGTGGCAACTGAAGAGAAAGTTAAATGAAAAAGAGTTCCCTTCAACTACATAACATAAAAGCAGACAACTAAATATTGACAAATTTTATTTGTGCTTGTATACAAATGCTAGAAGTGTAAATATTAAGATGGATGAATCTGAGTGCCTGATATTAAATGAGGATACCAATATAATAGGCATCACAGAAACTTGGTGCAATGATGATAATGCCAAGTAATGCCAAGGTACAAAATATAGAGGAATGACAGAGTAGGTCATACTGATGGGGGAATGATGTTATATGTGAAAGAAAGCATAGGGTCAAATAAAATAAAATCTTAAAAGAATCAAACTGTACCATAAAACCTCTATGGATAGAAATTCCATGTTTGAATAATAAAAGTATAGCTGTAGGAATATATTACCGACCTCCTGACTAGGACGGTGATGGTAATTGTGAAATACTCAACTAGATTAGAGAGGCTACAAAAACAGAAAACCTAATAATAATGGGGTTGTGACACTATGCCCCATATTCTTCATAGATATATGGTTATGATATGCACATGGCATAAATAAGATGTGTTTTATGTAAGATGGGTCATATGAGGTATCATTGGAAAGGTTATGATTTACTGAATATGACTATCCTATTTGTATTCATGTTTAATTTCTGTATCTGAAGTTAGGAATATTGACTATGTAACAATTACAAGTGGATTTACAACTGGAGACCTCCCACCAGACAGAATGCAATCAGCCTGGATGGGCCATTAGGGAGAACAATAGGACTTTGAAGATGCTAATCTCCCACCTTCCTGAGAAGTTTCCTGGGATACTTCCTGGGATACTTCAAACAACCTTGACTCATGGCTGCTTTGACACTGCAGGGTCATGTGATCATGTGATCATGCCACCTGATATTGGATTCCATCTTGGACTACTAGTATTTTTCCACTAATAGGGGGTGGGGAATCAAACTGGGAAACAAAGGATTCCCACCATACATAAAGTGAGTTAATTTTAGTTCATTCTATACTGAATTCCCACCCAGGATGACTGCTGGAAACATCTAAGAAACAAAGAGAAAGGGGTGGGGTGGGAAGGACTGAACCCAGGCTGGAAAATGTGTCTGGCTTGTGAAAGGAATATCTGGAGTTTTAAGCTGCAAGCAAGAGCAAAACAACATTTAGGGTGAGAAATTACTACTTGTAGCCAGTTTCCTTAGCGTATTAAGCTTAGTTCACGTGTTTGTTTTATTTGCTCAATAATTTGCTTTGATCTGTTTGCTATCCCTTATAATCACTTAAAAAACTATCTTTTGTAGTTAATAAACTTGTTTTTTTTTTCTCTAAACCAGTTTGTGAAATTCATAACTGGGGGGCAAAAAGCTATGCATATCTTCCTTCACATTGAAGGAGGAGGTGAATTTCAATTAGCTTACGCTGTACAATTCTCTGTGCAAATAACTTCACATTAGGGAGAAATGTGATCTGGCCTGGCTGAATTGCAATGTAAACCCAGTACATTGGATTAAAGTCTGAAAATATCTTGTAAATCCAGAGTAATCTCACTGCCTTCACTGCAGAAAGTTTGTATTGCACTCGGGTACCAGATAATTTTTATGTGACCTTTATTTAGAAAAAACAAGGAAAGTCACTGGAATAATGAGAGTAGTAAGATCTCAGGAAACAAGAGAAACAAATCTATTTATTACTGGAAGATGGTACAATGCCTGCTGTGAAAAAAACAGCTTCACTTCCTCCTACGGGCAGGAAGCATACAAACACCCTGAATATCCTTCTGTAGTTATGTCCTGAGACAGGGAGCCTTCCCATGTAGGGCCACTACACCTTTTCAGGCTGTATATGTGTGTGCCAGTATTGCCAACCCTCCAAATTTAAAAATCATGCGCTTACCCAGATCTCCTAAGAAAAAGTGGGGGAAGGGAAGGGATATTCGATTATAAATTGTGTCACTTTCATCTACAATTCTGATGACAATGAAAAATGTACAATAACAATACCTTAAAATGTTAGGTACCAGAACTGTTGACGAACAGCTTGATTTAAGCCTTTCCATTTCATTCCAGACATACCTCAAAATGTGATCTAATAGACACATAATTTAGCAAAATTCCCTTTGCATTCACATTTCTTATGAGATATTAAATACAAATTCTGATATTAAATTATAATAAAAGGTGCTGTGGATGAAAAATCACAGAAGTGAATCATTTTCTTTTTCTGCTTTCAGAGGTAAACCATTATAAAAGATTTATCAATTGATAAACAAAATATTTCAGCATCTAGTACCACTAAAAACAGAACATATGGGTTCTTTATTAATTAATGAAGCAGAGCCAGCTACACAGTCGTACATACACAATATAAAGTTGTTTATCCTGAAATTCTAATTACTTTAGAACCATAATTCAATTAGTATTATTGGTTCTCCAGCACTGTACTTGACATTAAGACAAGCTTTTAAAAACTGTAGTAAATTCCAGTTAATCATTTGCTGCAATTGCTACTAATGTAATTATTCTCAGAAGCTGACCTTTGGGTTATTGCATTCTAAAATGGAACTCTCAGCTAAATTAAAAAGCAGAATAGATCTATAATGTGCTACTTATTCAACTGTATGTATTCATTAGATCCTACCAAATATGAAACTGAATCCATATCAAATATATATATATATTTTACATTTTTGTATTACAACATTACACATTTCTATGCAATAATTCTTCAGGTTATAACAACACTAACTTTTAGCTTTGAATGTATCTTTTTTTTTATATTATTATCCATAAAATTTTCAATTACTTTTATTACAGCTGCATGGACATAGTTTGAATTAATTTCAGGCAATATAAGCTGAAAGCATTTTTGACTAAAGGATCCACTTTCTCAAGCCTCCATCAGAACTTTGAGATAATAAAGCTTTACAAAGCACCCAGAAATGAAACAGAAAATTGAAAGACACTGAAAGTTAAAAGGTTCTATTCAGTGAATATTCTGGTCCACACCTGCTCAGTCATGAGATTTAATCATTCAGTTAGTGGCTGAGAAGTGACAAATCCTATTTAGGAGATGCTCCAGATAGCTATATTTGACCTTCTGTGATTGTTTGCCTAGGACAGGTACAAATTCACTGATTCAACTACCATCAGTGCCTTATATGGCAATAGGCCCTGATAAGGACAATGTAGGGAATTTTTTAGTGAGTCCTCTGAGAATTCCTCAGATATCCTTTCATGGTGGTGGTGGTTGGAAACTAGAAGCACTAAGGAAATGTGAGATTTGTTTCGAAGCAGGGTAGGTATAGCCTTACTTAAGAAGTTTAAAGGTAAAACTTTTAAAAACACCTAAATGACTTAGGAACCTCTCCCATTTTCAAAAGTGTCAGGCACTTGTGACCCTACGTTTCTTTGATTCCTATGTTACTAATGAATCCTATGTTACTAAGTCATATGGGATTTAGGCTGTTAAATCACTTCTATGTTTTCAAAACATTTACCCCAAATTTCTAAGCTGTCCTATTGCTCCTTCAGAATCTCCATCTGTAGATCTTTGATTTCTCTCTCCTATTCTCTATTGGCACCCCTCGAGGTTCTTTCATGCTTTCCATTTTGCCCTGGGACAAACCTCATCTGTTCACACAGCTTTATCACTGTTTCTCTGCTGTCTCACCTTCAACTGCTCTCCTTGTCCAAGCAACATCTAAACTTATATCCAAGCTTTTTCCTGTCTTACATTCAGGCCAGAATCTGTACAGCTCTGTTCCACATACATCATTGTTCTATAGTTTCTTGCTACCTGCATTCTCTCTTCTCTCTGCCTGAGGTTAGAGTTGGGCAAAAATTTTCAGTTGAAACATTCCTTGCCAAAAAAAATTATATTCAAGTTGAGCAAACCATTTCCCAAATTCATGTTGAATTCATCAAATTGTTTCAGCCAATAACAAAAAAGGCCAAAAATGTCTTTAAAAAGCATTTTGTTTAGACATATTCAAAATGAAGCATTTCATTTTTTCAGTTCAACATGATTTTTTTTTTAAATGTTACTTCCATTTTCTTTAAAAAAATGAAAACTTCAAAACCAAAATGAAGCATTTTATCTCAGGTCAGATAAAATGTTTCATTCAACCTGATTTTTTTTTAATTGTTATTTTTTAGTTTGGCAACACAAACAAAAAATCAGTTATTCACACAGCTGTACTCGAGATTCCCAATGAATTTCTCCCTTTATATCCTTCTCCCAATCTAAGTATTGTGTTTTTGTCTATCATCCCCAAGCCACTCTCTCTGTCTTTATTTAAATCCCCTATGAAAACACTTTTTCTGTGAACCTTTCGGTGATAACCCATCAATGCAGTGAGGCGATAAAAAAATTAAAAAAATAAAAGTCAATACTCTCCAGTGTAAAGGATCATCAGTGATAGGAAGAAACACAGAAGACACATCCAACACCTCCTCCTTGTGAAAAGAAAGGAATCTGATTTAAGACAGCAATTCAAAGACCATAACCCAAACAAGAGCCAATGAGCAAATAACGAAGTGTTAATGATCAAAGATGAACTTATAATAACCCTTTGTAATAGAAAGTACTCCCACTGAGTCACATATCACAAAAATAATATAGGGGTTTTCTGGGGGAGAGGGTGGTTATTTTTGTTTTATAAAAATAAACAGTTAATTCAGAAAAGATACATTGCTTTATGTGGGACCTTCTCAGTTCCGAGACTTGGTACAATACTAGTCTCAACTGTTTTGCCCACCCAACGTAGACTAGAAGCTTCTAGGGACAGGGATTGTATCTTCATGTACAATCTGTACTAAACACATTGACAATACTCAACCTAAAATTAATAAATTGCTTCCTTCAGTAGTAAAACCTGCTGGACTTCTGTGTTCATATACTATCCAACTAGTCTCTGAATCCTGTTGTATTACAGATGTGCAGGCTCTTTTATTAAGATCAGAAACTGACTTGAATGTAATAAAAATTATCTTTTGTAAGGTTTTCTATTCATCTTTGAATCATTCACGCAAAGGTGATTGAGGGCTAAAAGCACCCTGGGCAGACATACTAAAGGCACTATTTAAATACAGCTTTATTAAAACACTGCACAGTAGGGCTAGCCAGAAAAAAATAATTTCATTTTGGAAAAAAAAAAAAAAATTGAAGTTTCAAAATGTTTCTATTTTGATATGGAACGAAAGTGAGACCCTTCCATATTTCTCTCTCTCTCTCTCTCTCTCTCTCACACACACACAAAGAGAAAACCCCACCCTTTTTCCATATTTCACTGTTTTTAAGGTAGGAAAGGACAATTATGATAATCTAATCTGACTTCCTTCATAACAGAGAACACAGAACCTCATCCAGTGATTCCTGCAGTGTGCACAAGTTGTAGTCCTTTCCTCTACAAGAGCCCTATGCAGTAGAGCTAGCCAAAAAAAAAAAAAAGTAAAAATCTTTTTCCATCAAAAGACAGAGTATAATGCTGTTGCCAAAAAATCATTCTGGGATGTATTAGCAGGAGTGTTGTAAGCAAGACACGCAAAGTAATCCTTCCGCTGTACTCTGCAATGATTAGGCCTCAACAGGAGTATTGTGTCCAGTTCTGGGCACCACATTTCAGGAAAGATGTGGACCAATTGGACAGAGTCCAGAGAAGAGCAACAAAAATGATTAAAGGTCAGAAAACATGGCCTGTGAGGGAAGATTGGAAAAAAATGGGTTTGTTTAGTCTGGAAAAGAGAAGACTGAGAGGGGACATGATAACAGTTTTCAAGTATGTAAAAGGTTGTTACAAGGAGGAGGGAGAAAATTGTTTTTCTCAACCTCTGAGGATAGGACAAGAAGCAATGGGCTTAAATTGCAGCAAGAGAGGTTTAGGTTGGACATTAGGAAAAACTTAACTGTCAGGGTGGATAAGCACTGGAATAAATTTCCTAGGGTGGAATTTCTATCATTGGAGATTTTTAAGAACAGGTTAGACAAACACCTGTTAGGGGTGAGCAAACTTTTTAGCCTGAGGGCCACATCTGGATATGGAAATTATATGGTGGGCTATGAATGCTCACGGAATTGGGGGTTGGGCTCTGGGGTGGGGCCAGGGATGAGGGATTTCGGGTGCAGGAAGAGGCTGTGGGTTGTTGCAGAGGGGTTTGGAATATAGGAGTGGGCTCTGGGCTGAGGCAGGAGGTTGGGGGGTGGGAGAGGATATGGGTTCTGGGCTGGGGGTGCGGGTTCCAGGGTGGGGCCAGAAATGAAGGGTTCGGGGTGCAGGAGGGGGAACTGGGCTGGGCGAAGGGGTTGGGGTTGCAGCGGATGGGTGAGGGCTCCAGCTGGGGGTGTGAGCTCTGGGGTGGGGCTGAGGATGAGGGGTTTGGGATGCAGGAGGGTGCTCCGGGCTGGGACCGAGGGGTTCAGAGGATGAGAGGGTGATCAGGGCTTGGGCAGGGGGCTGAGGCGTGGCAGGAGGTCAAGGGTGCTGACTCCGGGTGGTACTTACCTCAAGCAGCTCCTGGAGGCAGCAGCATGTCCTTTCCCTCACTCTGGCTCCTATGCGGAGGCATGACCAGACAGCTCTGCACGCTGCCCCATTTGCAGGTGCTGCCCCCGCAGCTCTGAGAAGCAGTGTCATGTCCACCTCCAGCTCCTATAAGGAGGCCCGGCACCGGCCAGGTGGCTCTGAGTACTGCCCCGTCTGCAGGCACAGCCCCTGCAGCTCCCATTGGCCACGGTTCCCGGCTAATATGAGCTGCAGAGCCAGCACTTGGGGTGGGGCAGTGTGCAGAACCCCCTGGCTGACCCGATGTGTAGGAGCCGGAGAGGGGACATGCCCCTGCTTCTGGAAGCCACATCGAGCCAGGGCATGTGCAGAGTGGGGCAAGCCGCCTGACCCCGCTCTCCAGCAGGAGCTCGAGGGCTGGATTAAAAGATCTGACGGGCCAGATGCAACTCCGTAGTTTGTTCACCCCAGTCTAGACAATACTTAGCCCTGCCATGAGTGCAGGGGGCTGGACTAGATGACCTTTTAAGGTCCCTTCAAGTCCTATGATTCTATGATTATAAATAAATACACAGATGTGAATTTTCTATACCTCTGGAGATATCCTTGTTTGTTTGATTATCAAACTCACCCATGGTGAGACTTATTATTTCATTCTGTTTCTCAAAGAAACAGAAGGCTGGACTCTGCTCTTATTAACACCAATGCAACCAAGAGGAGAAATTGGCCAAAGGTTCAGAAAGTTTTTCATTTTTATTTCAGATTCCCATTGCACTTTTGTTTCACTCTGGGCTTCACATTTTTATCTGCTATCCTGTTAACACCTTGCATACTAGCAACAGCTTTAGCCTCGGACCATTGCACTGTACATTTTAACCCTGTAAATAATAATGTGCAACATAAGTGACACAGAGCACCATAAATGTGCATGAAAACATACATAATAAAAGAAAGCTCCTTCCTCAAGTAGCTTACATTCTAGTACAGTCCAGTAGCAGAAGCTTCTGATCTTCTTCCTCATGTTGGGTAGCACCTTGCTGCAGAAATACTCCCTTGTCACAAATATTCCAGTTGTACGATTTTCTCAGTTCTTAAGCATGTGCTGCACAGTATTTGGACAACTTTACCTGAGAAATCACTGGTTAAAATCCTAAGGCCTGTACTGTGACACTATATGGTTTAAGAACAGGAATACTTGTGGCATTAGAGACTAATAAATTTATTTGAGCATAAGCTTTCGTGGGCTACAGCCCACTTCATCGGATGCATAGAATGGAACATATAGTAAGGATATATATATACACATACAAAGAGCATGAAAAGATTTTTTCTCCTGCTGATAATAATTAAGCTCATCTTAATTAATTAGCCTCTAAGAGTTGGTAGGGCAACTCTCACCTTTTCATGTCCTCTGTATGTGTATAAATAAATAAATGGAGATATCTTATCTCCTAGAACTGGAAGAGACCTTGAAAAGGTCATTGAGTCCAGCCCCCTGCCTTCACTAGCAGGACCAAATATGGATTTTGCCCCAGATACCTAAATGGCCTCCTCAAGGATTGAGCTTACAACCCTGGGTTTAGCAAGCCAATGCTCAACCACTGAGCTATCTCTCTCTCCTGTTCCATGCTATGCATCTGATGAAGTGGGTTGTAGACCATGAAAGCTTATGCTCAAATAAATTTGTTAGTCTCTAAGGTGCCATAAGTATTCCTGTTCTTTTTGCGAATACAGACTAACACGGCTGCTACTCTGAAACCTGTGTATATGGTTTTAGTAGCTCTTTTTGGCTTAAAATGTACAACCCTATGGATTTATGTATTAGAAATGGGTCCAAATCAAACTGTAGATATACACCTAGCCCTGAACTTTAGACAAGTTCATCAGTATCCAAATTTTGTGTTTCATCATGCCAATTAGTTATCTGCAATTTTTCTCCTATTGTGTTTGCAATTGAGATTTAAGTGTGAATCTTTATTGTTAAAATTGCTATATGCATATTTCAGACCTCAAAAAGGACACCTAAATATTAGATTTTAAATGTTATCACTAACCATTTTACTGCTGTTTTAGGAAAAGTATGTCAAGTGGATGATATTGAAAAGAGGTTTTTTCCATTAGGTCTGCAGTTTAAAACTCACAGCCTCCAGGCTATTGCTGACTGCAGTCTCTCGCTGGAAGAGTACAGTACCTTGAGGTTGGGCAGGGGAAAAGAGGCGAGACCTCTTACATATTCCATGTAGCCCTGTGCTTATCAAGGGGCTTCAGCAGTAACCTGCAGGGAACTCTCTGAAGTCTCACCACTCATCAGCAGTGGGGGAGGAATCCACTCTACAAGCCTTAAGTCACTTGACAACTGACAAAATATTTCCAGGTGCTTTTTAATATTAAGCTTGGGAAGGGAGTTTGAATATCTATGTTTAGCTATTGAAGCCAGAAGGGGGGGGGGGGGGAGGGGAAAGGCCTTTGTTTACAGTTGCTAAGGGAGACAAAGGGAATGGATCTTTGTTTGCAGCTGCAAGCTTGTACATGGACAGATTCAGTAGGATAACTAAAGCTAATTTGAAAAATGACATTTTTCTCAGATAAAAAAAAAGTTTGAGGGAAAACTCACTTCTTACTCTCTCACATTTTTATATTCCTTGCCCGGTCCCCACCTTTTTTTTTAGCAGAGAAAATGGGGAGGTGGGAGATAATTTTTTAAAAGGAGAGAAAAATCCCAAATCCAAAAATCCTAAGCCAAAAATGGCAGGAGAGAGATCACTTGATCATTACCTGTTAGGTTCACTCCCTCTGGGGCACCTGGCATTGGCCACTGTTGGTAGACAGGATACTGGGCTAGATGGACCTTTGGTCTGACCCAGTATGGCCGTTCTTATGTTATGTTAGTGAATGGAATACTAATTTTTTTCATATTCCAAAAAAATAAAAATGAAATTACACTTTGAATTAAAAATGATCTTTTTGTTTCAAAATGCCAATTTCTAATGAAGTGGTTTTTTTTAAATTTTCCCCATTAGAAAATTGAAAAGGTTTGCTAAAAGTGACATTTTTCCGTAGAAAAATTTGATCTGACTAAATCATGTTTTCTGATGGAAAAAGATTTTGATTGAAAAATTTCAACCAAGTCTGGGGAACAATCTCTCTCATTTTCTTACTTGGCATCAAATGCTGGGGGATACAAATGTTATATGCACAATATGCTAACGAATGTCAAGATTTGTCTTATTAATAGCTTATATATTTTCATAGATTAAAACAACAACAACAAGATGTTTCCAAACACACTTTCAGCTGAATCTCCAGAAGGCGAGGCCTCAGTTCAGCTAACGTTTATTGAATTACAATAATCCAAGTTTCACAAGGAACACTTTCTTCCTGTAAACGCCTACTACGTGACAGAAATCCTGAGTCATGTAAGTAGGATGATGTGTGTGCGAGCATCTTTGGCCTTATTTATTTGTGAATTGACCTTTTCTGTTATGAATCTGAATGCATAAAGCATTCCAGACCCTGAAAAGACACAAACCTGCATTCCACTATGCTTTTGTCCATCTCAAATAAAATTCTGCACACATCAGAATGCTGCCATTTTTGTTTTTTGCAGTTTGAGGTATTTTTGTTTTTTTGTTTGTTTTAATATCACTGACTAGAAAATGATTGAAACAATAAAACAAACCTTAAAATACTTTGTGATAATGTGATTGAATTACATAAACATGAGCTGTAAAGGGACCCTCCTGGGTGATTTTTGTCTTCTATTATTGCAGTGCATTGCTCACCAAAAAAAGTTTAGTAGCAACTGGACTTCTAATTTAATGAATGCCAGTGAAAATGAGGTAGGATCAAAGGCTAAAACAGGGAAAGAACAAGTTACAAATTACTTCGGCAAGTAAGATGTCTTCAAGTCACCAGGGCCTGATGAAACACATCCTAGAATACTCAAAGAGCTGACTAAAGAGATATCTGAGATATTAGCGATTATATTCAAAAAGTCATGGAAAATGGGAGAGATTCTAGAGAGCAAATATAGTGTTAATCTATAATCTATAAAAAGGGGAATAAAGACAACCCAGGGAATTATAGACCAGTCATCTTAACTTTAGTACCTGGAAAGATAATGGAGCAAATAATTAAGCAATCAATATGCAGACACCGAGAAGATAAGGTGATAAGTAACAATCAACATGGATTCGTTAAGAACAAATCATGTCCAACCAACCTAATAACTTTCTTTGATAGGATAACAAGCCTTGTGGATGGGGTGGAACATGGTATAGCTTGACTTTAGTAAGGCTTTTGATATTGCCTTGCATGACTTTCTCATAAACAAACTAGGGAAATACAACCTACATGGAGCTACTACAAGGTGGGTGCATAAATGGTTGGAAAACCATTCCCAGAGAGTAATTATCAGTGGTACACAGTCAAGCTGAAATGGCATATCGAGTGGATACCCATAGGGATCAGTTCTGGATCTGGTTCTGTTCAATATCTTCATCAATGATTTAGATAATGGCATAGAGAATACACTTATAAAGCTGGGAGCATTTGCAGTGCTTTGGAGGATAGGATTACAATTCCAAATGAACTGGACAAACTGGAGAAATAGTCTGAAGTAAATAGGATGAAATTCAATAAGGACAAATGCAAAGTACTCCACTTAGGAAGAAACATACAAAATGGGAAATGACTGCCGAGGAAGCAGTACTGCAGAAAGGGTTCTGGGGTTCATAGTGGATCACAAGCTAAATATGAGTCAACAGTGTAACACAGTTGCAAAACAATCAAACATAATTCTGGGATGTATTATGAGGAGTGTTGTAAGCAAGACACGAGAAGTAATTCTTCCGCTCTATTCCATACTGAATAGGCCTCAACTGGAGTATTGTGTCCAGTTCTGGGTGCCACATTTCCAGAAAGATGTGGACAAATTGGAGAAAGTCCAGAGAAGAGCAACAAAAATGATTAAAGATCTAGAAAACGTGACCTATAAGGGAAGACTGAAACAATTGGATTTGTTTAGTCTGGAGAAGACTGAAGGGGGTAGGGAACATGATTGCATTTTTCAAGTACATAAAAAGTAGTTACAAAGAGGAGGGAGAAAAATAGCTCTCTATAATCTCTGAAGCTAGGACAAGAAGTAGTGGGCTTAAGTTGCAGCAAGGATGGTTAGTTTGGACATTAGGAAAAACTTCCTAACTGTCAGGGCGGTTAAGCACTGGAATAAATAACCTAGGAGGTTGTGGAATCTCCATCACTGGAGATTTTTAAGAGCAGATTAGACAAACACCTGTCAGGGATGGTCTAGATAATACTTAGCCCTGCCTTGAGTACAGGGGACTGGACTGGATGACCTCTTGAGCTCCCTTCCAGTCCTACAATTACCTCATCACAGTGAATTGCTATCCAGTGCATGGACAAAACTTTATGGTTGCCTATGATTTTCCCATTCTGGGGAAATTCTCCTCAACCCCTTTAAGGACTGTCTCACAATGTGTTTGTGCCACTTCAACAGTACAAAGGGATCTTACAACAAGTGACTGAAGATCTGTCAGAACAAACAAAGGAATTACAGTGAGATGGGAGCATCAGAGTAGTATTAGTTTTAATATTAACAGTCATGAACAATAAAATGGTTTTTGCAGTGCAGTAAAATGGTGAAGGGGTAAAAATCACATTTTTCAGAGATCTGTAGCTATTTTGATAATATAACTATATAGTTATTTGGCTTTTGTGGACTATATCAAATTTAATTAAGCTACCCGTACTGTCTCATAAACAAACAAACAAACAAAAAAAAGAGTTTGGAGATATGGGAGTTTGCAGAAGGGATTGTTTTGTATCTTTGCATTTGTTTTCATACAAATCCCATTCCAAACCCTTCACTGTAGTTTTTCACCCTATGTCTCACCAAAACAAAAATTGCTTTTCAATTAAAAACAAACAAACAAAAAAAAAACCCAGAATGGTAGCAACAAAAATTAGAATAGAGAAATGAGTATTTTCATCTTTGATGGGAAATACAAGATGCGCTTGATTTTCTTTGGGCTACAGTATTTATCTCCATTACTTCTCTCCATTGCTGTGCCAATGAACGTTGCTGGTCACGTCAGCATTGCTGTGACATGCAAATTTTAGTTTTCACAAATGGCAATTTCTAGCAAAATTGTACCTTGTATATGAATTTTTGGCAAATTTGAAAACTATCAAAGTCAAATATCTTGAGGTATTGCTTTGTGTTTGTGAAAGAAGAAAAAATATTGGATACTTTCCACTTGCCAACTCCATTGGCTCAAAGCATGAGACTGAATCTTCCTTTTTTGTGCTTTTAATCACTGTCACATTTGACACCCTTTCCAATACCTATAGATTCTAGGGAGAGATTGATATAACTAAAATATTATGAGCACTGATCATTCACATCAGCTGCTAGGATTTCACTTGAGACAGGTCTTTTTATAATCTTTATTAAACACCTAATGCACTAGAGATAAAACCATCATATCTATTAAACATCTAGTTATATAATCACGTGGCACTGGACTTACTGGTTCCCATAAAAGAGGTATTTATGATAATACTGTTCCAATTAAGCAGTAGCTATTTCCATTCACTATTATTCAGTAGAATAAGTCAGATCCTGAGACATCCCAACAAAGCAGCTGGCCTAATTAGATCGAGTGTGTGTGCGTGCGTGAGTGTATGCATACACACATATATATGTTGTACTATACTATTATGAGAAAATCAAACGATTGGATATCTGAATTCTAGCCTTCCCAGAAAGCACTAATTAGAGCTGGGTGACATGGTTTAGACAAATAATTTATTCACTGAAAACAGTTTTGGTAAACCCAAATCTACTCACAAATTGACACAAATTTTTAAATAGTTACAGACAAAAAAACAAACAAACCCCAAAAGAACATTTTTGGACTAGATTCACAAGGAAACTGAAATGCCATTCATAAAACTGACAGCAGGAGGAGGCTGTTGTAGCCCCAGTTTCCTTATAAGCTTAAGGCGATTTACTTGGGAGGGAGGAGACCTAGGATCAAATCTCTGCATTGGAGTAGGGATTTAAACTTAAAACTCCCTCAAGAATGCCCTAATCACCAGGCCACTGCCTGTTCTAGGATGGAGCTCTTTCAAACTCTCCTGCCAAAGCTGTTTCACTGTGTATAAGTAATTAAATATTCATTGGAACAGATGGACTGGAACCTGGGTCTCTCCCTCCCCTGGTAAGCGCGCTAGCCAACAGCCTATAAGCTCTGTCTACATCAGTGGTTCTCAAAGCCAGTCTGCTGCTTGTTCAGGGAAAGCCCCTGGTGGGCTGGCTGGTTTGTTTACCTGCTGTGTCCACAGGTTCGGCCGATCGCGGCTCCCACTGGCCGTGGTTCGCCGCTCCAGGCCAATGGGGGCAGCGGGAAGCGGCAGCCAGCACATCCCTCGGTCCACGCCGCTTCCCGCTGCCCCATTGGCCTGGAGTGGCGAACCGCGGCCAGTGGGAGCCGCGATCAGCCGAACCTGCGGACGTGGCAGGTAAACAAACTGACCCGGCCTGCCAGGGGCTTTCCCTGAACAAGCAGCAGACCGGCTTTGAGAACCACTGGTCTAAGCTATTAGTTAGGCATAAGATTCCCAGCTCACGTAGATTTGCGTATGCTAGCTCTCATCTGAGCTAACATGCTAAAAACAGTGGTGTAGCTATGGAAGCAGGGGCTAACCATCCCGAGTACAAACCCTGTGGGTTTGTACTCAGGTTGGGTAGCTCATGCCTCTGCTGCCCATGCTACTGTGGCTACTCTACTATTTATCCTCATGCTAGCTCTCAGTGACCTAGCACAGTTTAGCTGTGTGAGTTGGGAGTCACTCCCCTAGTTTGTAATGTAGATGTAGCCATAGAGTCATATTTATCCATTGTAGCCTATGTCAAAATCAATCAGAAGGGAAACAAAAATAGAGAAGAAAAGGAAAAAAAAACAGTACATTCAAAAAAAGAAGAACAGGAGTACTTGTGGCACCTTAGAGACTAACAAATTTATTAGAGCATAAACTTTCGTGGACTACAGCCCACTTCATTGGATGCATATAGTACTGGATTATAAAATATTTACATAAAAAAGTGGTCATTTAAATCTGTGTAAGGATGTATTAGGTTAAAAGATTATTGTAATATGAACAAAAATAAGCTGTTCATTCTGATCAGAAGGAGCATCAGTAATGCTGGGAAGGGAAACCAAAGTATGAGATTGTTGAACAGGGACTCAAGTTTCTTATTAGCAATGTTTCTGAATTTGAAAATTCTTTACTTTTTGCATTAAACAACCCTTTGAGTGAAATACTTGTCCAACAGAAGTCAATGGCAAAATCTCCATTGACTTCAGTGGGATCAGGGTTACAACCATTGTGAATAGCCAGTTTCACTGTTTCCCTTGTACAGTCATTACAGTATGCAGTTCTTTTCTCTCTGCATGGGTCTTTCACACAAAAACAAAGGAGAGAAAGTCCATTTAAAAATAGGATAATGTGATTGTAAAGCTATAAAAATGTTGTCAGAGAAACGCAGAAGCTGATATATTACTGGAACCTATTTTTAACCTGAACTCTAGTCACTTAACACACACACACAAAGCATTAATGTGACCTTTTATTAAAATGTTGTGTCTTCTCTCCAGCCAACCTGATTCCTGTCTTAACATTACAAAAATCTTTCAGGTAAGAAGTTCTGCTCTGTCATTTTCAGCACAGTTTTTCCTACGAGGTTTGCATGTTTCAAACAAGTAGCCCAACTTTTGGGTTCCTATCGTTTACAAATCAAAACTTCAAATTCTATAAAAGTATACTTAGCAAGATGGAAAGTGACATGTAAACATCTTTCTTATAAAGTAGCTTTTAAAGTTAGCATGGAATTGAAAGGCTGACAGGATAGTTTACCTGAGAGTATTTTCAAAAGAATTGTTAAGGCTCCAACAGCTTTTACTCACTCAGTAAATGTTGCATTTTGCATTTATTGTGTATTTAAAGTATCCCTTGGTATTAAAAACATTATGCATAATTTAACTCTTAGGAATCTTGGACAGAATTCTCTCAAAACAAATTTATAACAATAAAAGTGGGAATAATCTAGAAGGCACAAGGTAGGGAAAAAAGGAAAGGGGAAGCAGAAAGGCAGGCCAAGTTTAACCCCTTTATTGAAATTTCTCCTGCTATTACTAAAAATCAGAAAACAGTTTTCCTTTTGATTATGACAAGATGTAATTATAAAGGCTAAAGACGTGGCACAATTTCAAGGTGAGGCAAAAGCTGGCATACCATCATAGCCTAGAAAATCAATCCTAGATCTATTTATTTTAGTATTGTGTTACCTGGGCCAGCTAATAGCTCTCAGAGTGGATAAGTATAGCTAATGACACATGCATAATTTGAAACAACTTGCACCTTGTACAGTGAAAGCTGTGCTCCTCAATCATATCTCAAGGATAAGTTTCCTACTATATAGAACAGAAAAGAGCAGCAGGTTTGTTTGTTTGTTTGTTTTTTAATAGCTTAAAAATATATGGCATACTGAAGAATTTCATAGGTACAATATGTTTCAAAATAAGCCTGCTTAATTGTTCACGTATGCCTCTAATATAATGCATCACGATTATCCTAGTTAATGGATATTTTTATGTCTCTAGGGATATGCACTCTTTATAGTATTGTGAGTTTTCAAGAGTTTATACAGGATTCAAGAAAAAGGCCAGCCATCTTGGATATTACTCAAGGGGTTAGTCAAAGTTACATTTGTAAAAGATGTGCTGAACTGATGAGCTTCCCAATAACAAAAGGGTGATATGTTAAAATAGTCCTACATGCATTCACTTGTACCAGATGCTTGGTGGAAAAAGACAGTGACTGTGTTAAACAATGGAATAATCACACTACTCATATTAAAGCAGCCTTCTTTCTGAAAGTTTAAACAAATTAAATAAGCTAATAGATATGTTCTGTCTCTAATTTCTATGGCCAACATTTTCAATCTTGGCTCCTAAAAAAAAAGTTACCTCCTTTTTAGAGGTGCTGAACACCAGAAATTCATATTTAAGTCATTTTAGCTACCCATGTTCTTAAAGTTAAGCATTCACTATAAGCCTGTGCCAAAGTGCTTAAGCTGAATCAGGGGCTAACCCCTTACAGCCACCTATGGGTGTGATGGGGGTGCAGTAGTAAGGTTTCAGCTTAACACCTAATACATTTAGCAGTAAGGCACACTTCTATTGCCCTTACACATGTAGAATAGTACTTTGCTTTGAAAACAGTTCCATTTAAATCAATACTAGCAGAGTAATATATGATTTAATGGGGGACTATGTTGAAGAATCAAGCCCAGCATAGGGGAAGGGAAATTTGGGATAACACCACTAATGTGAAATCCCTTCTTTAGTGAAGCGCAATCTTTCATTTTTACACAGAACAGCCCAGAAACCTCTTTGTAGTCTCGTTCAAAAGTCCACACTACTCAGAATAGCAGACTATGTGAAACTTAGGTCAGAATAGCAGACTATGTGAAATTTAGCAGAATATGTGAAATTTAGGTCACCCACAAGCAGCATGAGGGCCAATTTGAATTTAGAGTTCTAGAGGCACAAGTTATTCCAAAGCTGAAGCCTATACCACCAAGCCATCTCCGTTTGCTACTCACACTAGTTTATTCAGTAGTTCTTTAGGAGAATTAAAAGTGAAACTTTAATAATTAAATAAAATAGATATTTCATATTATTCCCATTGAACTAGCTAGGACATTTCATTCACTATCGCATACTGAAGTGCAGCATCTACCCATTATTCTTTGAGTCTTGTCCAAGCTTAACCAGATTGCTACATTTTCATAGTGTCTTCCCCTGTACAACATAAATGAAAGGTGATGAGACTTTAGCTACTGTCTCAAGAAAAAAATGGCAAGAACAATTAGATTGCTGTGACTGAGTCATGCCTCCAGTTCAAAATTCCAGGTCACCTTCAGGGATGAAGCCTATGGCTCAATTATTAGTATTTCTAACTTGTCAAGCAATGTGGCATCAGAGCCTTGAGAGGTGCAGCTGCAGAAAGCAATAATGGTAGCGAGTGACACTGATGATGTTGAAGAGTCTGACATTGCAAAGATTAATAGTAGTAAGTAGAATGAAAATTACTTTCATATTTAGAGCACCTGTATACTGCTTTGCAGTCCAAAGTCCTTGGAGAGAAGCGATAAGACAGAAGCACGGGTACATGAGGAATAACCATTTTCTGGTTGTTGGCTTTGAATTTTGGGGTTGGTTGACTGTTTTTTGGTGGGGTAAGGATTGTTTTATTGTTCATCTATTATTTGAATGCTAATAACAGTCTAGATTACTAATAAAATATTTCAAAACTCGAGACACAATGATTTTAAGATGTGAAGGGACTACTGTGATCATCTTGCCTGATGTCCTGCATAATACAGGCCTACACCAAGCCCAGTAACTTGTGCTTGAATTAGTATTATATTTTTATACAGACTATTCCCTGTTAAGCTGTTCCACTGATTAATTATTCTCACTCTTAACAATCAGTGTCAAATTTCTAGTTGGATTTTTAAATAGACTTCCAGCCTTTAGGTCTGTTATAAGACTTTATGTTGATGTAGCAGCTGACAACATGCTTTATTATTGTTATGGTTAAAGCAACAGAACATGAATGGAGCCCAACTTATTATCTCTTATGTAATTATGTATTTTTTGTTTAACTTAAATAAATGGTGATTATAATATTATTACAGGGTGTTTTCCCTTTTGGAGATCACTTCTTAGGCCTCGCTTGTGACCAGTCGTGTGTATTTAAAAAAAAAGAGAGAGAAATAGAGATTCATGAGTGTAGACAGTACTGTGCCAAGATAAAGGTATTACAGTGGGTTAACAAGTCCTGGCTAGACAGTTGGCTACTCAGGGCAGAATAATAAAGGAAGGGGAAGCTAGGTTACAGGAGAGCTAAGAGGAAAGATATGTCCTCTCCCCTTCCAGCCGACTGTAGCTGGGAAAGCTTCTGGGGAAATATTGCCCTGTATTTTTCAGCTGATTTGCCATTTTTGTCTATAATAACAAGCTCTGAGGAAAGGGCCTTAAAAGGACTATTGCTTGGAACTTTCTTTCCCTTCCTTAGCTGGTGAAACCATGCACCAGCTTACAAGTACCTAGGACTAAATCTTGCAGTCCTTATCAGAACTAATCTCCTATTGACTTTAATGGTAATACAATGGGATATACAGACACTTGGGGAACCCTAAAAACCCTTCTTGAGCAGAACATTCTCTACCCCAGCTTTCCTGCTACAGGGAAGTGCCACATGCCAGAGCAAGTACAAAAAAGGTGCAGACAACCACATGTGACGGAAGCCAACTACTACTCCCATGAAAACTGTAGGATCAAGTGTTCAATATCCTGTCCATTCTGCTGGGTCCTGTCCATTCAGATCCTGTCCATTCTGAATTTTGAACTGGAGGCATGTCTCAGTCACAGCAATCTAATTGTTCTTGCCTGTACTCAAGTGGAAAGGGAGGACATGAAACCACCATTCAGCTAGGAAAAGCTGAGGGAAAGTACATGGTTGCATTGCTACACCTGAATTAACCACAGCCAGTGAGATTTATTGAAAAAGGCTGGCTTCCTCTTTGAGGGGACAGGGAAGAAAGTAATTCCCCTGGAAAAAGGTGAAAGCAGCCATGAGTCAAAAGGAAGATTTTGATGTAGGAAGTTTCTCTCAAGGAAAATATAATTCTGCTTTTATTTTGCATTTGACTTCCTATTTTTTGCATTAACTGTTTCTTGGCCACTGAAAAGGTTAATGGTGACCAGAGTGGTAGAGAACTCTGCTACTGTTTACAAGAAACCATAACAATCCATTTGTAACTGTCTGACAGACTGAATTTCCTTCTCCGTTAACCCCTTTTGACCAAAAAAAAAAAAAATCTTGTGGGATTTGTGGCTGCGTTTTCCAAGTGAATAGCTGAGGGGGATTGTGCATGAATACAAATGGCAGGATTTGGCCTTTAGTTTGTTCTACTGCATACTATAGCTGATTTTCCCAAAGTGATTGGTTTTGGCTTGAGGCAAGGGGCAATAAGCTACTGTTTGCTTCCTTTTGTCACTGCTGCTCTATCCATATGCTTTCATCACCAAAGTCTTCTCTTGATCTCTTCCCACTCTTTAAAAATAATTGTTGATATATTTGTGAATATTTTTGCAAAACAATAACATTCGCTACATTATCTGACATTTTCCAGATTGGCTATGATATTTTCATGCAGCAAAAAAAAAAAAAAAACGTAGGTGTCTCTCCCAGTTCAATTATGTCAATCACTTACTGTAGTAAAAAAGTGGCAACTACCTGTTTGGTGCTATCTGAGTCTGTGCTGGCACAGCAATGACATTTTTTCTTCTTCTGGAACTATGTGATGATTACAGAAATATTATACAGCAGTGAGTGCTGTATAGTTTGACCCACAAGTCTTTTACTGAATTCTCTCTCATAAAATGACAGCAGCATGGCTTACTTATTTTTATAAAATTGTTAATGTTCCCACTCAGGACTCCGCACCATCTTGCCTTATGATCATAGGATAATTAAAAATATGTAAGGGTGACATGAAAAAAAAAACGCACTGCAGCTGCTAGAAAAATGCTGGCTGTGCACTTTGGATAAGCAGGCTGCCTGGCTGAGGAAGATAACTTCCCACAACAGCTGATGCAAGAGGTTTCTGCTTGACCAAGATATTTGCGAGTTGTCTGAAATAGCAAAAGGCTGTATATGAATATATCGACAGTTACAAAACAGGATAGGCACATATCATACTGCATTTCATTCACTGAATCCAGTTTTGTTATCCTTGGCAATCCATAAATAAGTCAATGGTGACAATTGTAATTACATACATTCAAGAGGGCAATATGACAATACTAACAAAAATACTGACCAAGGAAATGGTGTTTTCATTCTGACTGGATAAAATGTAGGATGGGGTTCAAGTTCAGGTCAGAATCAGAGCTAGGACAGTTGTGGATTCATCTATGACAACATCAAAACTTAGACGTGTTTTTCAATGTCAAAAATTTCAAGAGAGCAGGTGTTCTGTTGTCTTACTGAAACCAGACCCCATCATTTTTGAAGGTGACCTGACTGAATCAAAATTATACTGGCAAGTTGTGATCAAAGGATTCAAATTCCATAATGAAATTTAACCTCAAGATTCTTATTTGTGCCCATGTCCAGAATTAGCACATTCCACACATGAACACTAAAAATGGCACTCCAGCTACGTGTGCGCTCTATGTCTTTCCACTAAGAGTAACATTCAATCAGGTTCTTCAAAGTATTTTAAATAAATTGACCAAATCCTCTTATGATATCTGTTGGCATAAAGCCCAGAAGCATTTCAGCTGTAGGGGGAGAAATGAATGAATAAAAAACTATTAATTTTATTCCTTCTACAATGGCAAACAAAAATACATATATTTCTGGAAAAATAAATTCCTCAATTTCTGGTGGACTGTCAAGAGTTCAGGGTATCGATTTGACTGCAGAAAGAACAATATTTTGTTGGATCTTTACAAGATTTGGTGTTTCAAGTGATTTATCAATAAAATAACTTTCACTTTCCCATTTCAAGTTATTTCAGTTGCTCCATTTCTAGGTTAGTTAAGATGAAGACTTGCTGACCCTCAGTATAAAGTGATTGCAGTTTTTGAGAAGGGAAAAGAGAAAGTGTAGTTAATATACTTGTAATGGGTTTTGTGTTTCTGTGTTTATAAGCCAACATATTTTATTCAAAAAGATGATAAAATCCATACCTGGAGTGAAAACTATTTATCTTTTGAAATAATCCCATCTCCCTGTTACAGCTGGGCTCTGTTTTTATTTATAGTACAAACTCTGGTTAATCTGTAAATAAAACCTTTTTGGGGAGTTGCAGTTCTTTTTAAGGAGGAAGTTCATTAGCTTCCTTTCTGATAGTCTTTATCCGGAGTCCAAATCTACAAGCCCTAGCATGAGTAATCCTTGTGTACACGATAGTATCACAAAAGTCAATAACTCAAGATCCTAATTCATTACAACTGTCTTGCTGGACCTTGGGCCTCCTTATTGGCTAAGATACTGTGATTTGGACAATACATGTGTGCCTGGGAGTAAGGAGAACCACCTCTGCAGGCTCTCCTCCACCCCCTGCTAAGATTTCAAATGGATTTACCGGATTTGAGTCTGCATGAACCGGAGCAAGCAAGCACTGTGTGCTTGCTACTACCCATCAGCTGGAAAAGCAAGTAGATGAGATTTTATCTGTGGCCCCTTCTCTACCTACTGAATGAGCCAACAGATATCAACTGAGCTAGTTGGGGAGGCTACAAGGTGCAGTATGTGTGCTATGCTTTGCTGCTGGTACAGACCAGCAGCAAATTACAACCACCTAGAGAAAGAGGAAAGTGGAGAGGCAACTGTACCTTAAGAGGAATGTCTGTGGTCTGGGCTGTGCTGAACTGCACAATCTAGCTCTAAGAATTTTGGCATGCTCACATTTACAATATTTTCTTTTAAACATTGGGAGGGAAGTGGGGAACATTCAGTGCAGCTACCATAATTTTAGAGAAAATCTAAATGGATAGTAATTTCTCAAATTGCTCACATAGCCAGTGGGGTTTTCTTCTGTATAAGAAGCACATGATCTGTCTTAAATACTGATTTTTATTTAAATACAGAAACATATTCATCATCGCTAGAACTGTGTGTTCACATTTTATTTTACATATTTGCTGACAAGTCTCAAAATAATATAACAATAGTCAAATGTCTCATACCATGGTGATGGGCCGGGCATAAATACTGGGTAAATAGAAGTCTGAATTAATGCTTAACTTATCTTACAGCAATCGAAGATGCATACTACAACAGAAGAGGAACAAAACCATTTCCCCTATACTGAGATGAAAGCCACTAGTAATCTGCTAGTAAAATCAATGGTGAGAATGCCAGAAAAATTCTGATGGAAGAGTATCTCCGAAGAATTTCAGAAGAGCATATGTATATACTGTACTCTTTCAAGTGTCATATTTTATCAGTGTTCTGCCACCATGGTGTACACACTATGGGACTATCCAGTGGTAGAACAATAGATAAGTTCCAATTCATTGTGATGTTGCCCAGCAGGAGGCCTACAACTATAAAAAAAATAACCATAGTGTTTAGATTTTCATATGGAATACATGAGAATAATCCAACTGTATTGCTATGAAGGCCATGTCCATGTTTATAGTCAAAAGATCTTACCATTTTACTAGTATATTATCATGCTATTAAAACTGATAATTGTGTTGTAACTGCATTGCACACTCTATATAAGAGAGAGGAATCAGCCCAAACCCTAATTTTATGGCACAGTTTTGTAATGGCAATCAACTGTATATGCACATGTTGAACGTCTAAATTCGAACTACCTGATTTACAGTCACAAATGTCATTTGTATCCATAAATCACACATAGTGGTCATCATTAAAATGTTGACACTTAGCATATTAAATAATTACTGTAACTGTGGCATTGAAGATATTCCTTATACTTCATGGCATACTTTCAAATGGTAAATGTCACATTTTAACTGATTATTTAATTTAGACACCTAAATTTTAAAAAAATGACTAATTGTTTTGGGTATCTAACCCGAAACACCTTAAAAGACCTGATTTATTTAAAGGGCAGATGCTCAGCCTCCTTGCAACTTTAATGCTGGCACAGATTGTTCTAGTCTAATCCAAATTTTGTGATTGCAAATGTGCTGAGGAAGTGTTTTTTGATCTGCACATGGATTACATTTAGGGTAACATATGGGGTTTGTGTACGAACCAAGGCTAGGGTTGAGGGTCTGATCTGGATTCAGTAAAATCAAAAACCTTGCAAACTGCTATGAAATGTTGGTCCAATATTGGGAAATATCAGAACTGATCTCACCCACTGCCTAATGAAACTTCCAAAAGCTTCAGCTAATATCTTGAAAAAAGTGCAAGATTCTAGCAACATCCAAAATGAAGTTAAAAAAAGAGTCCCTTCCCTTCTTGCTTTGGATCTCCCCCGCTGGGTAAGGATTGCATTAGAAGATTCAAATACAACCAATAACAAATACAAGAGGGTTGAATTTTGAGGTTGAATTTTTGGCTCTTCACAACCTTACCTCTGCCTTAAAGATTTTGAATGGGAATATAAAACTTGTAATGAAGAAATCACTGTTTGGGTTATTTCTCATGCTGAACACTACTATTGCTGTCTGTTTCTAAAAGGCAGTCAGCAAGACTATTGTAACAAATTAAGCAGCCAGACATCAGCAATACAAATTAATGAGGTTAATAGCCTATTCACTAGGCAACAAATGACTGTGACAAGATAGAAGACATATATACATTCTGTTAGTTAGCCTGATCTTGAAAAGAATGATTTGTATCAGTGTAGTTGCTGGTCCAGCTTATTTTGCATGAAGGAACAGTAGTTAATTTAGATGTGATTTGACCTTAACATAAAAAAAAAAAAATCCTATTCTCCACCTAGACTGATGAGGGAGTCGGACCCTGCATGAGCTATCAAATAGAGTCATGATGACACTATTTTTTTTGTGAATCGAAGCTTGTGAAAACTACGCTGAATCATTAAGGGTTGATATATAATATAATATAATATAATATAATATAATATAATATGCAGGAAAAGTTACCTGACCTGTGTGTACCTCAGAAGAACAACTTCAACAAAATCATGATTATTTCAATGAAATGATAACAATGATTGTTTAAGTTATCACTTATAAGTAACAGTAATACACTATCGTTTCAATGGATTTTTTTGTAAATGTGAACACAGTGTTGGAGGCAATCAAATACTACATCAGGAGAGTCTGGGCATATTGTAAAATGCCACAAATGTTATATGGAATCATTTACTGCTGAGTTCCCACTAGCACACACTTTCTTAGCTATGGAATGGATTTATATTAGTCTTCTAATATTTGTTTTTATTGCCTAGGTTTGCTCTTTATTGGGTTTATGGTATTAGGCAAAGCAACTTTCCTAGCGTGAATCCTGTTTGAAACTAACTGTGAAATTTATCCTACTGTTAGCCTAATAGCTAAATGAATGTATCCAAGGTCATTTGTTGCTTCAATAAAACCAAAGTTATGCCATAAATTACTCATATTCTTATATATGCAGATACAATTGTGACATTTAGGTTGCTGTAGTTTTCGTAAAATGTCAGGCACATTGGTATGGGAGCATTCAGGAAACTTACCTCTGCTCCCCACAGGTACTGTCCTTGGTGCTAGAAGGGGAAAAGACTCCTCAGACTGCACTCTCTTCCATGGCTCTAGCATGGTAAGTGGGTTCTCAGGCAGCTCATCACTCCATTGTCCTGGCAAGATCTTCAGATTGCTACCTATTCAGTGATTATCCTACCACAGACACTATATTTTTGGGATTTTTTTTCTTTTATTTGCTCTGGGCCTGTCTTTCAGGTCCATTTTCCATGTATATGTCTTTCGCTGTACCTGATGCTCTTTACCTTACTGTGCCTTTCAAATTTGGCTGACCCCCTCCAAACTTTTCTCTCTGCTCCTCAATCCCTCCAACACTTTCACTGGCCTCTCAGATGGTTCAACATACATTCTCTTCTAAAATATTTTCTAATTCTTTTTGTAATATCCCATGCCTTTTAATTGCCTCTGATTTTAGCTACAAAATGTATGTACACCATTCGTGAAACAAAGCCTCTGATAAAGGGCCAGAATGAGACTGTACTATCAGTCCTGAGTTTGGGGTATGGTATGCAGCTGTACCATCTCCAGAGAAGCACCACGTGGAATTGTAACTCAGGCCTTGTCTGCACTTAAAAGTTCTGCTACTTTAACTAGTGGCATCCCCCCTGGTGTAGATACAGTATTGCCAATATAAGTGCTTATGCCTGGATAGTTTATTCTGGTTTATCAAAGAGAAAAAAGATGTGCTGGTATAACATGCCTTATACTGGTAAAACTGCATCTACATTAAGGCTTTTACTAGCATAACTATGTCAGAAGAAAGAACAGGAGTACTTGGGCACCTTAGAGACTAACAAATTTATTAGAGCATAAGCTTTCATGGGCTACTGCCCACTTCTTCGGATGCATATAGAGTGCATATTATGCTCTAATAAATTTGTTAGTCTCTAAGGTGCCACAAGTACTCCTGTTCTTTTTGCGGATACAGACTAACACGGCTGCTACTCTGAAATATGTCAGAAGAAATCACACCCCTTAGTAATATAGTCATGCTAGTACAATTTTCAAGCATAGATCAAGTTTCAAACAATTTCTCTTCTGCTGCCCTCCAATGGCAGGAAAGAGAAAAGTAATTTACTGCATCTTACTTCTCTCTGCCCCCACCTTATGCCCATTCCCAGCCATTCTTTGCCTAATGTCCACCCAGCTGCAGGAAGGAGTGGCGGCCATGTTGGAGTAATGTGCTGCACAGAACCCATGACTTCAATGGGTAAAAGGGAGGATTTATACCCCTAAACAGCTGCATCAGGACAAGTCACAAGCTAATTGCTGATGATTATATCCTAACATTCAGATTCCCTGTAATGTACTTTAATGGAACCTAAAACTCCGTATTGAATGAACGCTTGGATACAGTTAGAGCTGTTACTGAGCAGCATATGGTGTTTTAATGCCCACATCACTTCAAACCAAGCCTTTCCATTCCTTCCGCTCAGCGGCTACAAATGCAGAAAGAACATAAATCATAATTGCCCCATAAAAATTAAAATATAAGTGAGCTTTATATATATGGTATGCTTTTGGATTTTATGCTAGATGGAGTTATGCTGGTCTCCTTGGGCAACAAATTAAAAAGCAATTGCTGTCACTGATATAGGTTTTTTATGATAAACAGAAATTCTTTAGAAAAAAAAACCACTCCGCTCATGGGATTCTGTTACTGTGGAGGATGCTATTACATTTGTTCAGAGACCTCTCATGTTGATGGCAGATCATGTATATTAAAAGGAGATTTATGGATCCCACTTTGTTTATGATTTCCTATGTAGAGCACTGTATCCAGCTACTTCCTTTCCCCCATAACAGTAGGGTCAATTACACTTCAAATAAATGGCAAAGTGTGGAGCTGACCGTGACCCCACATGACTGGTAACTTTGTATGTCTGATAGGGATAGGTGAAATGACCTTCATCTGCTCTTATTCTTGAATCAAATTTTTTTTTCAGGTTCTAATTGGTTTGTCTCACCCCTGCCTGACTCTATTTAGTTTAAATACACTGGTGGAGCCTAGCAGGTCTGGCAGACCAGATTCTTTACACTGGGCCTACTGCTGTCTTTCTATTTTGGACCTCCTCTGGGGGCTTCCCTTTCAGTGGCAACCCAGGATTCATGCCATATTTCAGACTCTCATGAATCTTGTGTAGTCTGGGGCTTAAATGGTGAACCAGGAACTCTCGGGCAGGATGAGCTGGGAAGCCATATAAAGACACCCGATATAGACTGATCAACAGCAGCAAGGGGCTCAGCAGAGAGTTATGTCTTCATCTACAGGGAGCTTATGTCAGTTCTCTTCTGGGGTAACATCCCTCATTGAGGTATACATGATGAGACAGCGGGCCAGATCTTCAGCTCGTGTAAATAAATCAATTTATACCAGCTGACAGCAGAGCCCAGAGGGGCTAGGATTACAGCAGGTAAATAGAGTAAGGACTGTGTCCTGGGTTGTTACTCCTGGCTCTTTCACTGACCCCTGTACTACTCTGGCCAAGCCACTTCCCCCACCCGTGTGTCAGTGTCCCCATCTGTAAAATGAGGAAACTTATAAAACCTTAAAGTTCATCAGGACTGGAGAAGAATTCTATTAATTGTCTTAAAACCTATCAGGGATGATGAAAAGGACAGTGGCCTACAAGTATTATTCTTGTTTCACATCCTCTGCTATGCTTTAACAATATGGACAAGATCTTAGCAGTGGGATGGAGGAGAGGTGACTTCAGCCATGCATCCAGTCACAACTGTGTGTGAGCAAATTTGTCTGATTCTACGCTTTGCATGTCCATAAACTGAGCACGACAGTGTGACTACTTATACATGTTCACGTGCAAATATTCAGTTCATGTATGTACAACCACAGATGTGAAGACAAGATAGGAGTACAATAATATGCACATAAACACAGACTTGTTTGCATGCTGAAAAGTACAGCCTGAAGGTTGTTTGGCTTTAATTTCCCAGCTCTGGCAACCATGATACAATGAAACAAAGCCGAACAATGGCCTACTTCAGAAAGTGTTAATCAGTAGAACACAATCATGTTCCTCTGGGCTGAGCTATCAGATCCTTTCTACTGATATTGCATCCTAATGGATTTGATGGAATCCAGCTACCAGGAACTGGCACAAAAATTGGGTAAAATCACATCCTCTGTTGTAACATCTGAGAATATTATTTATGCAACCAAACAATTTGAAAATATTCATAGCAATCTGGAATTTAGTTCCTTATACCACAACAAGCCATCTAGGACTGTAATTTCAAGTATACCCACAATTTTTCAGGTGGTTTACTTAATTTAAAATAATTAATAGAACCATTTATCTAGGAGCAGGTTCAAATATAAAATGACAGGTAGCCAAGGCTAGTATTTAGAACAGTTGATTCTGACTAATTGCTTTTTCTATACTGCTCTGTGTCCTCCTTGGACAGATTTTAAGCATTTTATTGATGTAACAGATGTTTACAAATGAAAATCCATTTTCTTTTGCCTATGCATCTTGGTACATCTAGTCTTTTTCAACCTAATGTTGAGAGTAGTAGGTTTTTTCTAAGTAATATAAATGTCATATTTCTGATTTACCTGCCTGATATTTCATTTCTAACACTTCCACTGTAGGCACTGACCATTTATATCAGAGCCTCAAATCCATTATGGGAGTTGATAGTTCACACAGAAAGGTTTGACTTCCTCAGTGTCTCCAAAACTTCTAGAGATTCCTTACTTGAAGACTGACAAATTAAATCAGATCTAACATTTAGACAACATATCATTAGTAGAAAATACTTAGCACTGTGGTATGCAAAGGGTTCTTTTGGGATCGCAGCTCCATTATACTGGTTGTTGTACAAACATAGAAGAGCAAACAACCTCAGGTAGCTTGTAGCTCTTCAGTGTGTGTGTGTGTGTGTGTGTGTGTGTGTGTGTTGATCTGGATAATCTTTTGCATTTGCCCACTTGATTTAAATGACTAATATTCATTTTTATAGACCTAGGCTTAAAAAGGAGAAATATCCCAATTATTGAGTTATCCAAAAGGAAATTTCTATACATATTTTATGCTTCTACAGAATGTCATTGGGCCTGGTCCTCAGCTGGTGTACATCTGCATAGCTGCATTGAAATAACAGAAATATTGATTTAGAAGAGCTGACAGTTTGGCCCAAGACACTAATAATGGCCCCAATCCAGAAACACCAAAAGTCAACCTACACATTTTGAACTGACAGCCTACTCATGTAATATGACATGTTGTAGGCTATCTATGCAACAGGGGGCTTCTATGATGTATTTGTATTTATGATGTTTATTTCTTTTTGGTACTTTGTCAAACTCTAATCTAAAAACTTTATTTCCCCTTTGAGTTCAAAAAGGCCACTAGTGTGATATTGTAATTTACATGTTAATGGAGGTCTGCTTCAAGCAATGTGTGACCTAGAACAACTGGTCATAAATCCAGCAAGTTAGTAATGGATATGTTTGTGAAAAGCTTGTGTATTCCAGCAAGCATTTAGAGAAAAATATTAATGACCATTTGGGTGCAGAGGTGAAAAAAAGGATATGCAAGTAAAAGAAGGATAAAAGCTTTTTTGTAGAGAAATCTGTGTATGCATCATAGAATCATAGGGTTAGAAAGGACTGCAAGTGTCATCTCTAACCCCCTGAGAAGATTCAGGATTTGTTATGTCTAAATAAGTCTGCTGTTTTGAGCTAAACAAAGATGGATATAGAATGGGAAAATTAAATTAAATTAAATTAAAAAAGAAATAATGGTGTGTCTATGTACATATTTGTAAGATAAAGTGGTACGTAATTATAGAATTTTACATTGACAGATAGTGTCTGATGAGATAATTAGGCTACGTGTTTTTTAAACAGAGTATTTTCAGGTCAAAGGAAAAAGTGCTGTCTATTCTCATAGAGAGGCTGGGGAAATATTATTGTGGGAACAGGGCTCAAAAGACCAAAAGATGTCATATGCACAGGTATATCCCCCTTATGCTGGTATAATGTTTTACGTATATATCTAATCAAGTCTACTTTAGTGATTGGTGATCTATAAATACCTATAGTATCAGGACACCAGATGTGGACCTCTTCTATAGCATGACACCAGTTTCTTCTGGCTGCTGAGAAGGTCAGTATAGAAGCTGTGCCACCTGTCAATCACTGACAGGAAGCACTGGCTGCAATGCCTTAGTGCATTATGTAGAGAAAAGATCTTGTAATTGGAGAAAGGAATGGCCAATTTTTTCAGTTGTCTCCATTCAACACTATATCTCCTTAAGCTTTCCAACAAAAATGTCAATATTATCTTTTTATGGCTTGATTCTGAGTACTAGACGTTTCCATTAACTTAATCTCCCCATATGGGGGGGCTAAGCACCCATGAAAAATCACGCTCTAGGTCACAGTCCTGCAGGTACTTACATACTTTGGGCATTGAGTTCAACAGGACTATTTACATGCATTAAGTTACTCATTTGCATAAGTCTTTTTTTCATGACCAGGGCCTTATATTATTATGAGAGTTTGAAATTCCTCCAATATTTTAGGCTTTAGGCTTATGACTTTATGGTCCTCAGCTAGCTGTATGCAATGAGTGCCTTAGTGTATGTACAAAATGTTGTCTCTGCGGTTGTTAGAATTAAATATGGAACAAGCAGAGAGTAAACGCTTCCTGATGTTTATACATGCAAACTAAATGGCTTAGCCTGCTTTTTGAAGGCTTCTGAAAATCTTTTTTTCTTCAGCTCTCTCTTCTACATCTCAAAGTTATCATTAGAAAGAATCAAGTTCCAAGATTCTTTTTAAGGCACACTTCTTAGAATTATGGTATTTTATTTGTTGATAGAACTGAGTCTTAATGTGTCATTTGTACATGGACACTGAACTAACATTGATTAATCAGAGTCTAAGTAGACTTTACTGTGTGTCCTTTCATGCTTGATGATTATGCTAAGTAAACATCTTTTCCCCCTTTTTTTTCGCTAAAAGAAGCTTATTTTTTTATTTGGATACTATGTCCATGGAACTGTACGAGTTCACTATTGTAGATTTGTAGCCTAATGTGCTTCATCTACCTAGTGTATCTGGTATTTGCTACTCTTTCAATAAAATAAAAAATAGATTTAAATACAGAGAAGTTCTCAACAATGACAGATAAGTTTGAGTAGTTTGGATAGCTACCAGAAAACCCCAACAGAATTAAGGCCCCCGAACTCTTCATTGCCTACTATTCACTCTATACCCTGCATGTACTACAACTTGTGATAGACTTTTTATAAATTATTATAATATAGTATATTATTAAAATATCACCTAATACATTTGGATCAATTTGCACATTGTTTTCTTTTGCTAATTGTGGCCCGTAAGTAACCAAAACTAAACTATGTATATGACTAACATAAATAATAAAAATATAAATATATGCCCGGATAATATAAATACGAGCCACAATGATTTGTACATTAGTATGCTATAAGTACAAGTATTATGAGGAACAATGATTAGAACATGAGAAGTAGAACAGTATGCTTCTAATGCATACCCAGGCATAGCATATTGTTATTGCGCTAAAGGATCCCTTACTTAAAATAATTGAAAAAAAATATGTAAATTCAATTCTGGTAGGATTTTGTTTTATGCAACATAGCACCTTATTATGAAGCATCAGTGGCAATAGTAGGGGAAGGTTAAAAATGTCTTTTCTCAGTTTTCTTGATTACCATATATTTATTTTAAATTTACTTTTCTCATTTTCATTTTTAGTTGCCCTGGACTCTCCTCCCCCTGACCACTCGACTTCTAACTTGACCATCTTCTTCTCTAACATTCCAATATCGGGAGCATGGCTACCTTTGCAGTTGCATTTTGTGATGATTCATATCCTCAGCTGATATCAATTGTATTAGGTCCATTGACTTAGATAAAACTATGCCAGTTTACAGCAACCGAGGAACTTGCCCACAAATAATCCACAAACTCATCCTTGCACCTTCTTATGGCTCCTCTTCATCATCTCCATTATAGTCAAAGTGTAACATACCCTGCATTACATGTTACCTCTGACTTTTATACAGGGCTGAATTTAGGCTGTTATTATTATTTATGTTTCACCAACCAAAGGCCTTTGATTAAATCCCATTTTGGGTTTGCATCACTCTAGTCCCCATATGGGCACATCACAAAAATCAATGCATGGAGCCTAATCCGATTGCCAGTCTCCATTCAAGAGAGGATCAGTAATGGAGCCTGTGGGCTGTGTAGGGCAGGAATAAATTTGCATCAGCAAAGCTATGTAAGGAAAGCTTTATCATTGGCTAGTACTAGTTCTCACATGAGTAGGCAATTTTAGACATCCTTCTCAGTCATTAGCTCTTAATTTACTCTAAAAATGCTAACACATATATATAACATGCAATAGGCATATACGCACGGTCAGAATGACTGGATGGCTCTATATCAGTAATGAGACATCTCCTACCCAGATTGGTAGGGATAACAAATAATTACTATCTGACAACTATTCACTGACCGACATACAATAAGCTGGTGGACTCAAGGCAGTTGTTTGTAAAGCAGCTAGCCCATAAGATTTACCACTCATTTTTAACATTTGACACACATTGGTAAGCTTGTTCACAGCTTCAGCAGTGGGACCACATAACATAAGGAAGTCAAAAAATAAATAGGTGCAGAGCCTGACCTAATCTCGGACACATCAACTGGGTCAAGATTGATACATATTGAAAGAGTGTAGGGACACGTGCAGTGCTGTTGGCTGACCTGAATCTGTTCTGTTGATAAAACAAAGGAAATTACCCTCCAGGGTTGTGAATCTGGCACCCTCCATGAGCTTTAAATAAATGTAAACTTTTATATTAAAAAAAATCCCTCATATATATTTTTCATACCATTGGAAGTATTACTCAGTTTATGAAACAATTACTTCTTTATTGATATTTAATTCATATTGTGGCTATCTTGAAACAGACATATGGGGCTTATTCTCCAATGACAATGGAAAGCAGTATTAACTTTTATAAATTACAGTAGAGTGTTGTTTAATTGATTTCATACTCGAAGGGGTAAACTTATTGTGATCCTGTTTGAATTATTATTTAGAAGAGACAAATGATTGTGCTTTTTATTACTAACTCAGTCATACAGTACATATGGAGATGCTATTTTGGGAACTCTATCTTAATTTGTTTAGAAACGGTCTATTGGCTTTGATGAGCAGACATAACATTGATGATTTAAGAATTCAATTGTTAGCATGGGTTGATTTTAGTCTCTACAAAACTTCATAGCAAATGGCAAGTTGTCACGATGTTCACTCCTTCACTCAAAGTACATATTTTGCAGCACCCATATTTTGTGTGTGTTATAATTACATAACAATAATCATAAAAAATCATGGCGGATAGGTCCATCAATGGCTATTAGCCAGGATGGATAGGGTTGGTGTCCCAAGCCTCTTTGCCAGAAACTGGGAATGGGAGACAGGGGATGGATCACTTGAGGATTACCTGTTTTGTTCATTCCCTCTGACGCACATGACATTCACCACTGTTGGAAGATAGGATACTGGGCTAGATGGACCTTTGGCTTGACCCAGTATGGCTGTTCTTATGTGACTGTTTCAGGGCTGAATCCATTCTGAAATTCACTGGCACCTCAGCTCTTTCCATCTATAATTAGAATATGCATAGAATACAGACAAGGATGTGTTTGGCCCCAAGAGTTATACAAGAAGAATGGAGGCTGCAAAACACTTGCCTCCCCTCCTTCTCACCCTTGCACAAAAATCCACTCAGCTGGAATCCTTGAGCTCATGGAGGTCCTGAAAGGGTGGTGAAACTCCAGACTACTGCCAATCTGGAGTTGTACATTAAAACCACAATGGAGGCCCATGCATACATCATTAATTTACTGGCAACATCAACATATTTAATTACCTTTTTTTCCATACACACAGCACAACCTTATATAATTAGTCAGAAATATCTTGACTTTCTGTTCAGAGAACAAAGGAAACAACAACAAAATCTCCAGGAAAGAGCACATTGCGTGTGACTTCAGTAGATGCAGGATTAGACCCTGAGTAAACAAAACAAAGTAACAAACAACAAATCAACAAAACTATTACCAGAATATTCCTTACCTGCTGTGTTACATCTATTACATCACCAATGTCAGAGGTATGACTAGAGCTATGAAAACCCTGCAAGACTTGGTCTGTGGTTCCATAAACTAAACCTTAATGTTGTTTCTAGGGAAAGGCAGTGAACCATACCCTATACATTCATTTAGAGGTTGTAGTTCAGTCAAACTTTAAAGGGAAAAGCTTACTTCCTGTCCCCTCTAGGTAACCCCCTATACTCCTCCCTCCTTTACTCAACGCGTTTATCTTGGATGAGCCTGCTGCTCCTCCTGCTCCTGTTTCAAAGGATGGATGGCTCTCTCCTTGAATCAAAGTGTTCTTCAGTTTTGGTAGCTATATTAATTTCCTCCCCTTACGTTCATGGAAAATTCTGTATCTCAAACACAAGTGGCTTTGAGGTTCAATGTGAATTTTTAGCATATCTCCTATATGAAGTATTTCAGAATAGCCATCAGACACAATATCAGTCATCAATTCCCTCATATTACCTAGCGCAGAAAAGAACAGTACAGAAATTACTAAAGACATTAGAAAAATAACTGACGTATTATGAGTGACAACAAGTAGTAAGTGAATGTCTACAATTCAGCCAGCAACTGAAGAGAATAACACTTTTTTTTAACTTCAGTATCCTGGTAATCAGCATCTACACCAACATTTGGTATTATATTTTGTCATGTAAATTTGGTGGTCTCAGCCCCCCTACAGTCCCTCTCCAAAAAACATCTTGTTCCATTCTGTGAAGCACTCTACCTATTAGAATCACATTTGTTCTATATCGTATTGTACACACAAGCTCTTCAAAGCAGGAATTTTGTTTAAGCACAATATAACATAATGCATAAGTTAGTCATAATACTCTACAGTTTAGATTATTCTAACCATAATTGTCCAAAACTCCGTTATCCAATCCAGTGTAATGTCCCTTAGATTTTTTGTGTTGAAAGTGCAAAGGAAAAACTTCCCTTTCCTTCCCCAGAAAGTGACCGTCTATACCTCCAGAAGCAATTCTCTTGATTATCTGACATCTAACCTATCAAGCCTTGTTCACTATTTCACCATAACATTTAGATACTCAAAGATGTATTATAATGCAGATGCCTTTAGTGTCCTGTTTTAGGCTGCTTAGCTCAACCAAGGTCCTTGCCCTTGTCCATCTCTTGCCTAGGTTTCAGACAACTCACAGAAACAATTGACCCTGCTCTTTTGGCCTCTTCCATATGTTTTATCCCACCTGGAGCATTCTCATGAAAACAAAATAGGCCCTTCTTCCCCCCAAACACCTGCTCTCCTAACACTGACACGTCCCGCTGTGGTACTGGAAGAAATGCCAGCTATCACTATCATTTTGTATATTACATAACAACCAGAGCAATTAGGAGGACACAGAATACTGTAGTGGTAAAGTTCAGGAGCCAGATCCTCAGCTGCTTTAAATGAACACAGCTCCACCAGTTGATTTACACCATTTGAGAAGTAATCAATAGCACTAGAAAGCATGGTTTATCAAACTCAGGAGATAAAGTAAATGTACTATGACCATTTTGATTCCAAGGGAAGGGGCTGAATTACTTGCATGTCCTGGTTGACCTGGACCTGGGTGATCTAAATTTAAAACCAATGCTATGTTGTTGCTTTTAACAGACCATATATGGAAGTTCTGCAATTGATATAAATGGTAGCAAGTCAAGTCTCATATGTGAGCATACTCACAACTGTAAAAGGCCTGAGTTATATCAGGGCACACAATCTGGAGTGTGACTAACATGGCAGGTCTAAATAAAGAACTAATGGGTGAAATCTTCACCCCATTGAAGTCAATAGCAAAACTCCCACTAACTTCAGTGGTGATAGGATTTCACCCAGAGAGACCACAAGAGCACAAAGCAAACCCCTCTATTGAAAATCAAGGAGCAGCTACACTGAAAAGAATATTGCAACTGATAATAAAGGGATCTTTTTGAAAATCCCCATGGAAAATCCATGTTGCGTATATTTCCTAAAAACATATATCCTGCCTACAAATTTCATGGAAGCTTCTTATCAAAGAGAGACCTTTAATGAAAGAATGCTACTTCCAGGTACAGTCTCATTCATAATAGGAAAACACCAAATTGTGGCTCTGTGGATAGCCAGAGATCATTAACACTACTGAAACAAGAATGGTTTAGATCACACATGACAGTTTAATTATGAAAATACATTTGTTGCCTTTTGCAAGTGAAACCAAGAATTAATAGGTACAGTAGGATGCTTCTATATACCTCATACAATTATAAACTCTCAGAGAAGACACTAGATTCCAGGAAATTTGATTTTTTAAAATACAGCATTTCTCAAAAGCTCAAAGCCTTATTTTCCATTATTACAGTTATACTTTAGTTATTTTAATTGTGGGTACCTTAGAACAATCTGAAAAATACTATACTGAGATGAAGTCAAAATGCTGACCTTTCCTTTTTTTTTTGAAATCATAAACAATCTCAGAAATGTGAAAATCAACCAGTCAGATTTTTTTCACATACATTATATGAACAATCTTAATCTTAAAGAGGTAACTCATGGTTTGATTTTTATTCATGCAAAGGACAAAGCCAAACACTAAACTGAAAATGTCAGAAGTAAGGTGCAAATGGTAAGGTGCAGAGCTTTTTTTTGTCCTTAAAAACATGCCAAATACCCTTGAGTACAAAGCTGACAGCTAATCAAAGCAGCATTTATATGCAGCCAAAAAACCCTTCCCTAGTTGCACGGTTTGCGCTAAAGTGTAGCCTTTGTTTGTTTTAGTTTTTGTTTATATGCATATCCAAACTGGTAATTACACCAAGTCATGTGATTTCTATTGATAAGCCTTTGGCTCCTTAAAAGGATGAAGATGAAAAAGAAAATTACAGCCTAGGTTTGCATTGGCTTCTGCACAGATAACATAGTCATGGGGCACCTTAGAAACAGATTAGATACAAAAGTCTCAGGGCAAAACCCTGACCCAAATTTCTTCTGCAGTATGGAGTTCCCAGGACCTCCACAAAGATCAGTCAAGCTTGATGTTTGTGAAGACATAATTACATCTTGAAGTGGTGAGACATATAACTTCTACTGAACTTTTGAGTCTTGCCCTTCCCCTGAAAGGGGGTGGGTCTGAAACCCCCCCTCCCATTGCCATATATGTCAAGAAATACAATGGAGAGTGCTTGGTTGGGGAGGCAGTACCTCCCTTGAGATCCTATTGTGGAGGGAAGGATCTACCTGGTCGAGTGCCCTTCATCTCAGGCTTAAGACCTAGCTCACACATCAGCTGAGGAGGAAGGGTCCAATGGAGCTGAAGACATGCACTATTCTGAGGAAGTCAAGTGGTAGGAGGGAAAAGCACTCTGGCCTGGACTCCATCAACCAACCCCTCCCATCTCATCTAAAAACCTGAGGGATAGATTTGGCCTCAGAGCCACCTATCTTCCAAAAGGAAGGATCTCAGAACAGAAACAAGAATGGATCGAGGTCCACAAAAGTCCAATTAAGGAGGCTGGCAAGTCATTCATTGAGTTCCTACTTCCTTCAGCAACTTCACAAGTTCCATCCATGGAACAGCTATGGAAGTGCTTTGAGTAGATATCCTTTACAAAGAGATAATATATACCTTAGCCCTACAGGAAAAGAGGCAGGCACGGCTCATAATTTAGGGCTCTAGCCATATTTAATCTGAAAATAAAATGTTGTGAATTTGCCATATTAGGGAAATCAAATTATTTTTTTTATCACCACCACTTTGGTTTTACTAACATGAATATTCTCACTACTACAAAGAGAGAACATTTAGTCTTCAAATACTTTTAAAAAGCAGAGAAGATATGTATTTGTTATGAACAGTGGCCACATAGGCACACACACCACAGATATTTGTGGTGATTTTACTTGAGATGATTAGCACCAAAAGCACAACATTATTAATTGAGCTAAAGGAGAATTACACATGCTACCCAATATAAATAGTACATTGGCCTAAAAAGCATCTAAGTGACTTTGGAGTCAAAGTTCCATTTTCAAAAGGTACTTAAGGACAAGATTTTTAAATGTGTGTAGGTGCCTACAGATGCAGAGAAGCTGGGACTTTCAAAAGCTTCTGGGTTCCTAACTCTCATTGATTTCAATATGTATTGGAGCACGGGTTTGAATCTGACTCATATCCCAGGTGAATGCTCTAATCACTGGGCTATAGAGTCAGACTCTCCCTCTCTCCAACCCAATGGATATTTTATTATTTATACAAAGTGTAACTGTTTGTAGCGGGGTGGTTACCCGCTCCTGCCCTTCAGGGCTTGAAACAGCCTGGGCTGGGGCTGGGGCAAGAAGCCTGGGCTGATTGGGGAAAGTAGGCTCAGCTGTGGCCATGCCCCAATCAGGCCCAGCTGGTCCCTATAAGAGGCTGTGAACCAGGGCCCACTCAGTCTCCCTCTGCCTGTAGAGGGAGAAGGGCCTGGCTGCAAGGTGATAAGCAAGGAACCTAGATTGGAGCAGGGCTGGGGAAGGGCCAGAGGAGCTGGGAGCTCCAGCCTGGATGCCTGAGGCTGCAGGCCTGGTAAGGCCTATTAGGTACTGGGTTGCAGGGGGCAGCAGGTCTGAACCCCTTTGCCTGTGATGAGTGGCTTACACTGCAGTCTGCCTGGGGAGCTAGATGGGGACTGGCAGTAGCCTAACACTGAGGTGAAGTGGGGATAGTGGGTGGAGTTCCCCTAGGAGGGGGAGACCCAGAACTGTGGGGTTACTGCCAGGGGGCAGCAGCCCAGATAACTGGGCACCAGGTCTGGGAGGGACATGGGGGCCAGTGGTAGTGGATCACCGGCCAATAGAGGGTGCTCCAGAGGGCTGGTGAGCTAATTCCTGGAGATGACCAGCAGGAGGGCTGCTGCATGGGTCCTGCACACTTACTCTGTTTCTACAGGAAATATTGAAAAAGACCCACCCCAGAATACCCAATAGCCTTGTGGTACTGCATGTTTCCCTGGGATGAGGGAGACCTGAGCTCAAGTCCCTGCTCCAAATCAAACAAAGAAGGAATTTTGAATCTCGGTCTTCCACATTTCAGGAGAGTGCCCTAACCGTTAGGCTATTGGCTATAATAGGGTGGGGTCTCTCTCTGATTTTTTTTTTTTTTTTTTTTTTTTCCCATGAGAAAACACACATCCGCCCTAGGGACCTAACTTTCTGTGAGATTTAGCCTCTTAAATGCCCAGGTCCCTTTTAAAAATGGACCTTAGGCTCATAAGTCAGATATGTGCTTTTAAAAATTGTATCCATTGTCCATATTTCTTTCTTACTAAAGGGTTATTTCCCAAGGGTTTAGAATTCATATGCAATACTTGTAATTGCTTAAGGTTTTTCCCCCCAAATTTACATAAATTCTTCCTAAGGTACAAATTATTTTTACAAAATACTCTTAGGTATTGACTCTAGCTGTATGTACAGTATACATTAGGAATATATTCTACCATTATATAATGGATCTTTATCTATGCAAATCCAGTAAGCATTAATGACAATGGATGAGATAAAGCAATATATATTGTACTGCTTCATATTATTTTCTTTGGAATTTTTTCCACATGCACTTGTCTGTCTCATGATTAGAGTGCTGACAGTGCAGACAAGCATATATTTTATACACATTTTGCACAAGATATTGCAGTGCATTGTGATACCATTAGTCCTTCTCCTGTTTCTTGACAATGGATCTATTAATACTTATCTTGACCTATCTCTTGCTTTCACACAATGCAAAATAGACAGCATTATCATAGGTTAGAATTTATCATGGATTGAAATAGTGCAACTCTGAACAATATGATACTCACAATTGTGTATTTAAAAAAAAAAAAAAAAAAAACATTTTCCTACAATAGTCTACTGTGGTGGTGGTTTTAATAACATATACAAGACTATCCAGGATTTAAAATGAAACATGACTTCATTTAGCATGTATATCCTGAATCTCAGTCTTAATTAACTGTGAGTAGCTGTATTTCGTTAATTTGGGTAATTTTCATCAATTTCTTTTGCAACCTGAATTTACCAGTTACAATGCAGTTAGTGGAAAAACAAATACAAGTAGCCTGTAAACACAAATCACAAAGAAGCCTCTATTACTGTACATGTAATAAATGGTGTGACATTTGATCCATTGATTCTGCCCACTCATGGTCCTGAATTTATATGAGACTGCAAAATGCACTGAGACAACCAGAGTGAACACTTCTGTATGTTCTATTTTTGGATGACATTATCTGGCAGGCAAATGTGAGCTAATAATGATTACATTGATTATTCAAGTATACCTTCCAAAACCATTAGAAATAACAGGACCAAAAGCTGACAATGTCAGGATTAAAGTTTGCTAGAAAAGTTTAAGCAAACCTGTTCCTATTTTTACTTTGTCTTGTCATCATTCTCCTTATTTCCATCTAATCTGTCATGAAACTTGATTACAGAAATAGAGAGATCCACAAAAGTTTAGGAAATCTTCTCTTGTCTTTGGTTTGAGTGTCATGATTTTCAAGATACAGGAAACATCAGCTTACTAAAATGCAGATGAGAGATAATGTTTAACATAATATGAACATTTACCACACAGTAGTAAATGTAAGTTATATGAGAAATAACCAAGGAATTACATTTGAGTTTGATAAAACAAGAAAATAGTTTAGTGTTTATTTTGTTCTTTTGTTTTCTGAACTTTAACATGTTACAAAAGCATTTTTAGTTTTGATCCATGATTGAACAAACCCCAAATCTTTAAGTGAAGCTAAGTAAAAAACACTGAATTGTACTTACTTTCATTCAATACACAAATTTGTGATTTTCACACTATATGTAAAACCACAAATCAAAGCATGCATACTCAAAAATGTGTTCACAGAAATGCTGAGGTTTTGAACTTGAGCAATCTTTGGAGGAACCAGGACTGAATTTCAAGTTTGTAATGAAAGTCAAAACCAGGTGAGTCCTACCATTTGGGGACTGGTTGAAAACATTTTGCGTAAATCTACCAATAATTCTGATTGGTGGTGATAAAAATTTTTTCTGGTGTCATAACAGCATAGAAGAACAGAGCTCAGTCAGGACCCATGCCTAACTATTGCAGATTGCTGGAGGTCTACTGAGAATTGGTTGGTCACATAGTGCTGGTTTTCCTTGTTTCCAGTTTCTGAATCACCTTAAAAGGCAACTAAAATACATTAGAGTTGCCTAGTTTACTTTACCATGATAGAAATTGCTGTAGGTGAATATAAGTAGGAAGGGGCTAGTAAAGCCAATAGTGCAGACAATCTCTCATAAGATGTGATCCACCCTATGAGCTACTGTCCCAGACCTAGACATTTAAATCAGGGGATTGTGAAAATAGCTCAGTTCCTTGTTCGACCCAAAAGGGGCTTGTGGTTCGTTTTCGGGATACCTCTAATTGCTATACAGACGCGACTAAGTATATAGTTTTTGGAAGTGAATGTGGCTCGCGTTGATTGTTTTTTTTAGTGCCCCACTGTCTTCCCCTTATTAGGAAGAACAGTACGATACGGAAACTGCAGAAACTTTTTTTTGTGTGGTAACACTAGGGACATGTCCCTCATAAGTTTCCTGTGATAAGCACTATACCCTAATAAGGTCGTGAAGTCTATTGGCCTCTTTCCTGGCTTCAGGTCTGCTGCGGGGTTGCGAAGCGGCTTGGCCAAAATGAATGGGGGGGGGTATACGCTGTATTAACATTCCTCAGATGATCTAATTTATCCCCATAAGATATGAGAAGAGATACTGTGGCCTCTAAGACAGCCAACATATAAACCATGTAGGCCAGGAATCGGCAACCTTCAGCCTGCGGCTCGTCAGAGTAAGCCCCTTGGCAGGCTGAGTCAGTTTTTTTACCTGCTGCATCCACAGGTTCAGCCGGTCACAGCTCCCACTGGCCGTGGTTCCCCATTCCAGGCCAATGGGGGCTGAGAAAAGGAGCGTGGGCCGAGGAATGTGCTGGCCGCCACTTCCAGCCACCCCCATTGGCCAGGAGTGGTGAACCACGGCCAGTGGGAGCTGCAATCAGCTGAACCTGCAGACACGGCAGGTAAACAAATCGGCCTTTCCCGCCAGGGGGCTTCCTCTGGCGTGCCGCGTGCCAAAGGTTGCCAATCCCTGATGTAGGCCCTTATATATAAGAGCAAATATTTGATTACATCAGCAAATGAATTAGAATTCAGGGCACATAACAGCACAGATGTAATGTTTCCCATGCAAGAAACCCACCTTTTAAGTGGAACAGCCACATTTTATACTGAGTGAAGTTTTGAAGATACCTTTTGATACAACATCTAATTAGGGTGACCCAATTCTATAGGGACAGTCCCAATAAGATAGGTGCCTATATTACCCCTACCCCCGTCCCGATTTTTCACACTTGCTGTGTGGTCACCCTACCCCCAGTAGAGTGCATTACAGTAATCTGTTTTGGAAGTAATTAAAGGAAGGATAACAGAGGCAAAGTCCACATCTGCAATGAAAGGTGCAAGCTCCTTACTAAGCTAAAAACAAAAATGTGCTCCCTGCTACTGCTGCAATTTGGATATCTAAAATCAGCTGAAGACTTCACTTGCCCTTTCATCTCACTCTTCTGTCCTCTTATCTCTTTTGCTTTTGTATTTACTATAGCTGTTATGGTAGCTTTATAGTGGCTCCCATTGGCACCATTATAGTTAACATTCAGAGAGCTGCACTATTACAAGCCCCTATATTTTTAGGGATTTATAACTGGACAAAAAATAAATCCTTCTTAAATGTGAAATTTGTCAAATGAGGATTCAGCCCTCAAGAGTCTTTTTTCCCACTAAATTACAGACAACAGTACAGCTTGTAAGAGCCATTTATACAAAAAAAAAAAAAAAAAAAAAAAATTGGAGACATTTATGTTGACATTTTACCTTCCCTTTTTTTAAAAAAAAAAAAAAGGCACATTGATACTTTTGATAGCATATATGTAATTCAGAATGTTCCTAATTTTAATTTTACAACAGAAACCCATTCTATTGCCTTTTTCTACTAAAAATATCAAAACTTTAAAAATTACAGTATAAATTTCCTGTCACCAGCATTTTATGGCCAAACAGAAAAATGGGGAAGTTGAAAAGCCTTTATATCCCAGCTTCCACTTTTTTTTCACTATCTCAACAAGATAAAACTTTTAAATTTCTTCGTTATTTGTTGACTCAATCCTTAAAGTGTTTTCCAAGTTTGAGAGCTAAGCTCAGCCTCAGATACAACAATGCAAGTTTCAGTGGGGTCAATTAGAGTATCTTTGAAATGGCTAAGCAGGTGTGCTCTGACCTCTGTCTATCATTGTTTCCTTGTACACCTCTGTTTGTTGCATCCATCTGTTCTCTCTTCTTATTCTTACATTGTAAAATCTTTGAGACAGGGATGGTACAACACCTAGCACAATAGGTCCCTCATCGATGACTGGGAACCCTGGGGCCACTGTGATATACCTTAATACTTTTATGGGTGCATCTGTATGTAATTTTTTCCCCAATACATGGCAGTGAGGGCTCTCTTGGGTCTGCCATTTTGTATTTACTTTTCTGGAAGGAAAGTCTCCTTGACCCCTTTAAAATTTATTAACACATTGGAGACAGTGACCGCAGACATTCTCCATGTCTATTACTGCAATTCTGAAGCAGCAGTATTGTTGCAGCCCTAATAGGTCTCATTAGCATGGGATAGGAATACTTGCTCAGCAGTGAAATCTGGTCATTTCCTGCACATGCTGTTCTGCAGGGAGTCCCTAGGAAGTATGGCTCTATGGCACAGATGCTGCCCATCAAAACTTTCCTTCCACCTCTTGCACAATGATATTAATAATTCCACTTCCTGAAGGCCCTTTGGAGTTATGGAGAGAGCAGCAGAGCTCTTCTTTTACTTACTATATATGCAATATTTCTGGTAACAAGATAAACTTGATTTCTTTCTTTGAAGGCATCATAAAATTAACAGCCAAAGGCAACATAATAGATGTAGTATATCTGGATTTCAGTACTATATTTAATGTAGCACCTTACAAAACCTGACTCTCAAAACCAAAAAGCCAAATTGGCTATGATATCAATAGTGCCATACTGGGGAACTATGAAGATTGGTGTTAGGTTTTGTCTCATAAACATCTTCATTAAATACCTGAGAGAGAGGTTATATAGCAAGCTAATGAATTTTCAAGTGTTGTGGACATCAGGGTGGACAAGGGAAACTAGAAAGTTTAGAAATATGCTGAGACAAAAAATGAGATTCAGTCAGGAAAACTGAAAATGAAAGATGGTAATAGATTTTTGGGAAGATAATCCAAATTGGAAGGAGGAAATTAGCAAGAAATAATGCTGAAAGTCGCAAAGGGATGATAGTAGACAGCCAGTTAGATGAACCATCACTGTATTATGTTGGTTGTTTGTTTTTGTCAATGCAATTTTGGATTGTATACGTAAAGGCATCACACAAAGAAACAGGGAAGTAATAGTGACTGTCTATGAGCTTGATCCAACTCTAGTTAAAATGGATGGAAATCCTCCGTCTTTTCAATGGGAGTTGGCTCAAGCCATACATGACTGGTGCAACTACAGCTGTAATACTACCTTTAGTGTTCACCACTTTACTAGTGGACAATTAGTGACAAATCAGAGGATGTTCAGAGAACACCACAAAAATAATTAGAGGGTCAGACAGACTGACTTGTGAGGAAATATTAAGAGAAGTAAACATGTAGATTGGCTAAATGATGTCTAATGCTTGGCAATTAGAAGTCTAAAAGTCAAGTGTAGATACTAAGGAGAAACAGAAGTGATTTAGGGTCACACAAGGGCTGTAAGGAAATGTCTGAAAGCAAGAAGATTGTGCACAAGATAACTAATTACCATACTATATCTACATTTGATTGGTATCTTGGACTTCCTTTTAAAAGCTCAAAGTACTTAGAATTTGTAAGTTAACCTAGCAAGCAGCTTTTATTTTGATGAAATTCTTAGGTTCCACGGAGATTTAAAAGACACTAATTCATGTGTAGATATGTTCCTTGATACCCTGTGATTCTCTGTGACAACACTCAGGGTAAAAACCCATACTATAAAATTGCCAATGTTAAAAATTAATCCGTGATTCTTGTGATTTGGGAGAAGTAAAAGAAGAAATGACACAAAACAGGTCACATGTTACAACATTAAGGGAGAGTGGGACTATAGTCTAAGCAAATGAATAGTACTGTAATGTGTATATCATTCCCACAGTCACAGGGAAACAGAAGAGTATCTACAACTATGGCTTGCCATATGTCACTGCAGTATCATTAATTTCTCAGCCGTAAGTTAAATCTAATGAGAAAAAAATACTAAGTAGTAAATGACAAGATAGCAAAGACAAGTTAAAGTACTTCAGTGTGTAATTTGTCAGCAAGTGACATGAAGCACGTCCACCTTTGAAAGAGTGAAGGGACATGATAAGCTTGAAAGAGGATTTTATTTCTGTACTGCTGTTTTGTTTCTAGGCCAATCTGACTTTCTGTGTTTCAAATTTCTTGTATTCTTAATAGAGAACTAACTGAAAGTTTGCAAGTATCAGAGGACAGTCCTTTCAAAATGCCTGCTAAACTATATTTGACAGAAAACAACCACTTGGGCAGTACCAGAGAAACTCCAAACAATCTTCTGAAATTGGCACTAAGCAGAGAGGTGGTATGCTTGCTCCTTCAAAGCATCCTTACTCCACAATATATTTCAAAGTAACCACAGCTCTCGGGATTCTTACAAATGGACCCAGTAATCACAAAGGCATTTAGGGTTTGAACTAAAGCCAATGAAAATCAATGGGAATATCCAATGGGCTTTAGATCAGGCACTTAAAACTCAAATTAAAAAAAGAGGTCATCAGGAGAACTAGATATACTCTCGTTACTATGAGGCTTTACCCTTTTAGGAACTTTGTAGGTGTTTTTTGTTTGTTTTTTATACCCCTTAAGCAGCTTTCAGATGGACATTACGAGGTAAGGCCAAAACCAGGCATTTGAAGTAACAGACTGCAGGGTTTTATATATACATATATATCCTCCATTATTCTGAAAGGAAGCCTTCAGTATAGGAACCTTATTGTTCAAAAAAGCATAGGGCTTGATTGTATAACCCTTAAGCATCATGATGAGCCCCTTAGGATATGGCTACACTGCAAAGAAAAACTCACAGCACTGCAGGGCTAAAAACAACAGTATAAATGTTCCACTTGGCCTGGGGCCCAAGCTCCCAGACCCTCTCTCCTCACTGGGAGAACATCTACGTTGCTATTTTTAGCCCACGGCCCAAGTCAATTGACCTAGGTTCTGAAACGTGGCACTGCAGATTTTCTGTGCAGTGCAGACATACTCTAAATCATATCAACAGCAATAGGATTATTCATGAGAGTAGGTGCTCACTAAAAGTCATTAAGCTCATAAACGGACTACAACACTTATATAAATTATCAATTTAAAAGAAAAGAGTGTGATGTAAAGCGAAGACTGGCCTAAGAAGTGCTTTGTATTACAAGAGTTACTAGTTCTAATTCTGATGCATTCATGTATTTGATTTATAAAGTTTTAATGTTGAAAATATGAAAAGTTTAGCATTTAAACTGTGCATGAAAGGTCTCCAAGTGCAGTGTTGGAAAGTGCTAAATCAGTCATGAACATAACATCTTGAATGGGGGAAGGGAGGTCTCAGATCCCAGATGGCTGAAGAATTTAGTGCTTGATTGATTAGTTTTATTAATTCATTTGTAATGGGCAAGAGTCAGGATAAAGGTGACTGTGAAACTTTCTGGAGTTGTGGTAATTGGCAATGCTCACTGCAGAGTAGCTGTAGTTTTAACACTTCATGAATGTATACTATGAAAGACAATTTCACTTCACTTATGATTTATTTTCCCATGTATCACAGCTCCTTCTTCCATTTATACTGTAGGTTACATTTTTATATAATTATAGGAAAATGAATAAATGTACCGTTCTTTGTCATATTTCACTGAGTTGGGCACATACGTTATAAACCTCTGCGCCTCAGTGGAAAGCAAAAATGACAGCGACAGCAAAAGTCATGTAACTAAGGTCCTTGTCTGTGTACTGAAAATAAAATGAATTTGTTTTATATGGGATTCTTCAGCATGTCTCATTATTTGGCTGCTAATTTCCCTTGTGTAATGATTTTTTCATCAAGAGCATGTTAGAGGTGTGTGTGTGTGTGTTCTCACACACACACACACACACACACACACATATATACACACCGTCTATAAAGGAATAAACATTATATATAATGTTTATTCCTTTATAGAAGAGGTTTTTTTTAATATTTCTAAACTTTTATGCAAAATATTTTCCGTATTCACTTTCATTGTAAAAGTAGTTTGATATAATAAACTAATTCAAAGTCACATAACGCATACCATTGAAACCCCATAGATAAAACCACAAATAAATCAATATGAAATGTCATCTTACACTATTTCAGCCTTTATCAATGATCTGTGGTTAATATAGACCCCAATTCAGCAAAGCACATAGGGTGAGATTCTCAGAAAAATACAAAGGCAGGTAGGCACCCAGATGCCACTGAAAGTCAGGTGCTCAAGTGCTTTTCTGAATAGAGATGGGATGATTTATGAGATTTGGGAACCATGGGATCGGATTATCTTCCCACACCTATTTTACACTAGTGCAACTCTATTGATCTCAGTGAATTGACTCCTGATTTACAGCAGCATACATGAGACCGACAGTGCATGATAAACTTTTTGATAACAGTTGAAAGTATCCAGACTATCAAAGGTGGCAACTGTGATTATTCTTTTTCAATCTCCCCTTAAATTACCAGGGAAAACAGGTAAAAGTCAAAGAAACAAACCAGGTCATGAAGGATCAGAGATTATATCATGACATTAAAAAAGGAAACGTATACATTTGTCATTTTGAGTGACATGGAATCAAACCTTTCTAACCTGAAGATGCAGTCGTGTATGTTTCCTAGGCTGAACTGGGTACTTCATACTCAATTGGCTAGATATTCTGCTATTCTGGAGTACAAAAATGAAGGAAGAACAGGGAGTAGGGACCTTTTCCCCTTAATCCATGAGGCAGAACAAGATCTCTTGGTAGCCCTAGAAGGGGAGGTAAACAATTATTACACCTGACAGTATAGTGTGACTCTATAGGTGTATGGAGTACCAATTTAGGGTTGAATCTAGCCCTGCAGGTAGTCTGTGTGCAAATATTTTGAAAGCAGCAGAAAAGTGTGTCCTGGTTCACGCTGCTGGCAGGATTCCTGCAGCAAAAGGGCAGGACAGGAACTACATCATATTTGCATTGCATCAGTTGAACCTGCAATTTGACGTCACATACTTATTTTGTTCCATCAGCCTGTAGTGCTATAATACATCCTAGCATAGACTGCAGTCACAATGATAACATCACAGAATGCTTGTCATTTAGTGAGAAAATTTATTTCAGCTCACGTACGATATCTGTTTTCAGAGACTGGCAATACAATGCAAAATGAAGCACAGTATCAAAAGAGACTCAAACACTAGATAGATACCACTGTTCAGTGACCACCTAAATAAAAAAAAGATGATGAAAAACTAATATTCCTGATAATGTTTATTTTCTTCTCCATATATTTTGTTTCTGTAGTTCTTCTATATTCCTTCTCCACATATTAGTCACTAAATTTACTCTTTTTTCCCTATCATTTCCTTTGTAGCTTTTAAAAAAAATCACTTTTTTAAATATTAGGTTTTATTAATTTGAAATAAAATCACAAATGTTCAACATGGGTAATTAAAGCAAGTTATGATATCCTAAACTGTACAGCCATTGAAAACATAGACCAAGATTTTCAGAAGTCACTAGTGATTTTGCATAATTAACTTAAGACACTTTGAAGGGAACTGATTTTTTTCAGACTGTGTTCTCAGCATTCTAAGAAAATCAAGCCCTTTTAAGATGTCTTAAGTTTATCAGCAAAAAATAGTCACCAATCATCTTGGATTTAAAAAATACTTATTGTGCCAAATTCATTGCAACTCCACTGAGTGATGTTTCATTAGTGATGTTTGTCCGATTGTGTACATAGCCTTGTAGACTTCTATTACGTCTATGAAAAGAAATCTTGGGCTTCATCCTCACATCCAGTCTCACAGCTGCTCTATTTTGTGCTAGTTGATAACAGATCCCAAAGGGCTGAGATTCCACCTGGGGATCTCATTGGAATGCATTAGTCCTTTGGTCACCGTCTCTCCTTCAGACCTCACATCCCTAACAATCTCCTATGCTGGAAGCTATGAGGGAAGGTGTCATAGAAACAGCTGTACCATCTGAGGTCTCCCCATTGGAGAGGATATTCTCACCTAGCTCATGAAGTCCTTTTTATGTCCCCTTTGCATTGCTAGAGTGGCACCAAGGGTGCTAGCAGGGGCCAGGATATGGATCATTATATCCTCAATCTTTTCAATATCTCACTCATTTTGCAAGCCATTTTCTCTGATGTGGTGACATGATTCTGGTCCTATTGAGGAAAAAAAAGGATTATGGTCATGTGATTAAAAACTATATCATAATGCATATGTACAAAGGGGCCACATTAAGTTTGAACAAGCAACCTTAATTCTAGCATTTCCTACGTTTAGAGCACTTGAAATGTAATATTCTTTTATCATTTTTGCTATGTAATATACATGTTTAATAAAAATTCTCTTCCATATATTTTCATAGATTAATGTTTAAAGGAAATAGTTTATTTTCATCTCTGCAATCAGATCTCTCTGAAATTCATTGACATTCTAATCTTTCTTCCTTATGCTGATGTCAGACTTCTCTCTCTCCTTCCCCCTTTTCTCCCCTATTTCCTCTCTTGCCCTGAAGGTGCCAATTGTCTCTGTTTCTATTCTCCCTAATCTCTATTTCTTTTTTCATTACCTGAGGTCCAATAGATTATGATATTAATGTATCTTTCATTTTACTTAAATGCTATTCTTGAATATAGCCTGAAAAAAAACAAAACAAAAAAAAACATAAGCCTCTTTCCTAATCGCTTTTCTATCCTCTTTTCTTCCTTCTCTCCCACTCCCCCATAACACTTTTTACTTGACTAATTCTCACATATTGTCCCACAACACAGACAATCATGATCATAGATCCCAACTAATCATATTGTTGAGTTACAATGACTGTTTTTGGCAAGCAGTGTAGCAATCACACAGAAATAAGATTTGGTTTATAAGGTGTCGTGCCAAGGAGCCTCTGGGCACCTAACAAAAGATAACTAAAAATATAACTTGATTAAAAAAAAAAAAGGCAGCACAGCCCAATTAATTCCCAAACTGGTGAGGGGATTAGACAAGAGATTTGCTATAGTGCTATTTTTCAAAAAGAATAGTTACAATTGTCAGAGATATTTACTAAACCTGGCCTCTTAGACTACTGTAGTTTAGGTTGTATTCTTATCCATCCAAATGGTGTGGCTAAGCTGATATCTCTAAACTGCACCTGTGTTCATTTCTTCTTGAAACTACCAAATGGTATAAAATTAAAAAAAAAAAAAAATCACAATGCTGCAGCCTAAAAAAGCTGTACACTTTCATACTGCATCACGCTAATAAATACATAGTGTTTTATATCACCCCCCCCCACACACACACACACGATATAATCATTTTTATTAGGCTGGGGATATTTATTTCATTTGTTTGTTATTTTTTAAGACAAGGCTCTCTCCTTTATGCTGAGTTTTTACTAGACAACTGCAAGTCTAATTGTTAAACGCCAGATTATGGCACTCTTACTTATGCTGATCCCATTAGCAATATGCATGCTCAAAAGCCGCTAATCAGCATGAATAAAGGTATTGGAATCTGGCCCCATGTGTTTGGAGGTAGACAACCATTTCCAGATTCTTAGTTCTCCTTGTACTAGTTTTGTAAGGAGGGTGCTGTTTAGATGAAATATTGTGATAATCTCACCAGACCGAAGCAATATTGGAAAAAGGAATGAAATCTGTATAAGAGGAAATTAAGCCTGTGAAAATTTCAATGAAATCACAAATATTGTCAGTGAAAATATCTGTTTCATTAATATACAAAACAATTTCCCATCCAAAACCATTTTGATGGAAAAATTTCAACCATGTCTACAATACAGCCAGTGGGAAGGCTTCCATTTGGTTTAATTAGCTGTAAATTAGGTCCTTAGAATTGCATGAGAATCATGAAGTCCCAGACAGATTTCTGCTTCAGATTAAGGAGGGAGCTTGTTGAAGAAAATGGATATTTCTTTGGCATCACATGCTCCTACCATATGTATGCCCCTTCCAACTCACAGACCTCCAACTTTTACTATATGCCTTCAGGCTACCATAGGCTCCAGTGAGAAGACAAACAGTTTCTTCCCAACTTTGGTGCCATTGTATCCAGCTGAACTACCTTAGATCCCCTCCACCAGAACAGATGGAAGGGAGAATTCACCCCAGCTAGGTACTGCAGTATTGACATAGACATCAAAGCAACACAACACTCAAAGTGTCATTGCATTACTTCCCATTGTTGCTTGAGCACTTCCTTTCCCGACTTTAGATTTCAATAACAAAGGCATTAGTGCTGATGTGTTCACTGTTGAATTACATCATCACTTTCAACAAATAAAAAGAACAGGAGTACTTGTGGCACCTTAGAGACTAACAAATTTATTAGAGCATAAGTTTTCGTGGGCTACAGCCCACTTCTTTGGATGCATAAGCTTTCATGGGTTGTAGCCCACGAAAGCTTATGCTCTAACAAATTTGTTAGTCTCTAAGGTGCCACAAGTACTCCTGTTCTTTTTGCGGATACAGACTACTGCTACTCTGAAAACTTTCAACAAATGTTTTCCCAAGACTCATTGTCAGCCTCTTTTGGTTCTCTTTCCTTTTTCCTCTACAGATTTTGACCCAATATTTTTCAAGAAATATCTTTATAGTTTTAAAAGCATGTAGCAGATGTTACTCTTGTTAATCCACTACAGGAAGGTCCTCAGATACAGTGGTGATGAGGAAAATATAAGAACTGAAGAGAATAGCTGAGAGAGGGTGAGAGAGAAACAAGCAACAATTCTATTTCCTAACTCTCACTCTTCTTTTCTTATTCTTCATTTTTTTTACCTGAATTCACTCCTTTCTTTCTACTTCACACCCACTATTTTGTCCCTTGTGGGACCAGATCTTCAGCTGGTGTAATCAGTAATTACACCAGATGAGGATCTTCAACTTAGTGCTTTTGCTTTAGTTATATTAATTTCTATTTTATTTTCATTTCTTCTCTTGCCATACACCTTTGCCATATATCTGTCCTTCCACCACCAGTTACCCTCTATAACCATCCTGCTATAGTCTCTCATACTCTAACCCCCCTGTTAACTGTTCAGGCCATATCTACCCCCAGATATTCATCTCTCTAGTTCCCATCTCTGCCATCAGTTCCCCTCTGCCATCCTGATCTTCTCCTTATTCCTGACATTCTCCTTTTCAGTTCCCATTTTCTCCCCAGGCTCTCCTCTCATTCTCATATCCTGGACGAAAGCTAGAGTCCTTCAGTCCCTAATCACAATGAACAATAGTAAACAGTTCAGACACTTCCAAAGAATAATGAAACTAGTTTGTCTAGCCTGATTCTTTCCTACTGTCTGTGGTACCAGCCTCTAAAGATGAAGACTTCTAATTTTCTTCTGTAAAGCAACCCTATTATGAAAAAATCACCCTCTGTTGATTGTAACACTGGGATTTCTGAAAACCTGCCACTGTTCAGAACATGCAAGCTGACAAATCATGATACCTTGCAGTGCGGAGGAGAAATCAAATGTTTGCAATTTTAAACCAGCACATAAACATTTTGAATCTGGCATATTTTAAATGCTCTTTCTCTCTATCTCTCTCTCTCAAAAAAAAAAAATCAATCCTGTTTTAAGCATCTCAATTTGCATATAAATTGATTACCCCAATCAAAAGTTGGAAGAGATTAGAAATTAAATATAGAATTGCTACAAACATCTCCATGATATTATTAAACTATGTTATGCTCTGGTCTATTATTAAAATCCTCTGACAAATAAAAGATATTATGCTGCAGAAAGAAGCCATAGATTTTGCCTAAATGTTCTATTGTGCAGTTGTGGGTGTGCTATTTTGAGGAAGCACAAGCTGTAATAAATCATGGCATCTACCAATGACAGTTTCAAATGAACACGTTTATTGGGACAGACAAGTACATCACTAAGAGTGTTATTGACTTCAGGTGCTGACATACAATACCAGCTGTTGGATTTAAACACTGACTCAGTGATTGAAGCCAAACACTGCATTGGCATTTTTAAAAGCATCTGTTCTATACACTGATCTGAGCACAAACCAACAGCAAAGCTTAAAATAAGCAATGGAGAAAGGACTTCAAATGATTACCTTTGCAACTTTAAGAAACCATGAAGCCAGACGTAAACACAGATGTAGTGTTAGAGATATTCCAGGTAGACTGATGCCTATAACTACCTACTTTTATTGTTACAGCTTTCAAAATTGTGCAGACTGGCATGTCTTTGTAAAGTTGTCTGTAACCATCAGTGGCTTAATACTGGACGTTTACTAAATCTGACAATTTTGCTTCAGGGAAGGTCATGAAAGCATTATTTGATGTCCAATTAATGGGTTTCACACTTCATGAGTTTTACTTTGAATTTCAGGTTTTATTAGAACCTAATTATGCATATGAAACTCAGTTGAAATTGTTTAGTTTCACCTGGTTTCATATTTGAAACATACAAAAATATCTCAAATTTCACAACATTTTCACACAAAGCCAATCAGACTAGGATTGTTAGAAACTAAACCTAATTTTTTCTAAGAGATTTGCTTACTGGAGAGATGCTTTTGATTAACAATGGCTAGAATTTGAAGTTTGCAACACAACTTCAAATCAAGTCACTTTTGTGCATTGTCAGATTCCATTACTAATATGTCACATCACTCTTAATATAAAATGATGTTTCAGTCTGAAATATTTAAAGATGCATATCTTTCAGTGTGATTCATGTGTTTCACAATTTGGGGAAGTACAGGATGCTCTACTTCAATATGATAAATACCAAAGTATTCTAAGTAGCAGTAAAACTATATAATATGGTGCAGCCATAGAAGTTGGAGGATACTGAAGGCAGGGGAATGTGATGCGGCAACATGACGGGAGACTGGGTGCAAAAGAAATGGCGGCAGGTAAGATGTCTGAGTAGCAGGGTGAAACACTGTAGAGCAGTGGCTCTGAATCTTTCCAGATTACTGTACCCCTTTCAGGAATCTGATTTGTCTTGTGTAGCCCCAAATTTCACCTCACTTAAAATCTACTTGCTTACAAAATCAGACATAAAAATACAAAAGCGTCACAGTACACTTACTTTCTCATTTTTACCACAGAATTATAAATTAAATCAATTGGAATGTAAATATTGTACTTACATTACTGTGCATAATATATAGAGCAGTATAAACAAGTCATTGTCTGTATGCAAATTTAGTTTGTACTGACTTTGCTAGTGTTTTTTATGTAGCCTGTTGTAAAACTAGGCAACTATCTAGATGAGTTGATGTAGTTTCTGGAAGACCACTGTGTACCCCTGGTTGAGAACCACTGCTGTAGAGTTTAATATAATGTGGAGAGGACAATAAAGCAGAATGTGAATGGGTGGGTAGGGTTTAAGATGGGAATATGGTTGGCAGAATGTGAGGGGAAAGGATGCTGAGGGTATGTTTACACTGCAAATGGATATGCACAGCTGGCCCATGCCAGCTGGCTTGGGTTCTGGCTAAGGGGCTGTTTAATTGCAATGTAGACATGTGGGTTCAGGCTGGAGCCCAAGCTCTGGGACCCTCTCACCTCACAGGGTCCTAGAGCAGGGGCTCCGTGACCCTGTGAGGTGAAGGGGCCCCAGAGCTTGGGCTACAGTCTGAGCCCAAATGTCTACACAGAAATTAAACAGCCCCTTAAACCAAGCTAGTTTTTAATTGCAGTGTAAACATATACTGAGGGGAAGAAAGGATCTGGGTGGGAGAAAGGAGGAGAGTAGACAGAAGACTGATAGAGGAGAAGAATGACTCTAGGGGCTAGAAGAGGATAAATGAAGTTCCCAACTAAGCAGGCAGTGGACAGGCCTGAATTCTAAACCTGAAATTATCACACACCAAACAACCTTGTTATTTACTATTATATTTAAATCTGATTTGGGATTTCTAGAAGAGCTATGATTCAAGTTTTGAATGCTCAAGGTTGAACACATAGCTGCTAACGTTACGCTTTCTGTTTTTCTTTATCTCTGCAATCAATTTCTTAAATCTTTCTGTTTCACTAAGAGACAAAAAAACTGTTTAAGGGTAAAGTGATAGTAAGTGCTTCCCAGCAACTATTGTATCACTTCCAGTAACCTTCAAATTATATTTAACATTTGTCTTGGACAAAGCTATAAGGTTGCTCAATGTTGTGGACAGCAAGATTCATTTGGCATAGTTAACCTGATCAGTAGTGAAATAAAAGTCAACTGAACTTACATTTTTATAACCCCAGTAGAAAGTTAAAAAAATTTGTTAGTAGGTTTAAGACATTCATGGTAGACAAAGAATCTGTATCCAAGCATAAAAATGATAATTGCATAGCAAGCCCATTTTACTCTATGATCTTGGGCTACATTTAGTAAAGGTATTTTTATCCTTGTTGCCTTTTGTCTAAGTTTTCCAATAATGAACCTCCTCAAGAAACAGAACTAAACAGACAAGTAGGACTGTGAATGTGTAAAGCACACATTGTGTTGTACTTTGTCAAACCAGGATCTGCTATATTGCATTCAAGTTTCAGAGTAACAGCCGTGTTAGTCTGTATCTGCAAAAAGAAGAACAGGAGTACTTGTGGCACCTTAGAGACTAACAAATTTATTAGAGCATAAGCTTTCGTGGACTACAGCCCACTTCTTCGGATGCATATAGAATGGAACATATAATGAGGAGATATATATACACACATACAGAGAGCATAAACAGGTGGGAGTTGTCTTACCAACTCTGAGAGGCCAATTAATTAAGAGAAAAAAAACTTTTGAAGTGATAATCAAGCTAGCCGAGTACAGACAGTGTGATAAGAAGTGTGAGGTCTGGTCTATACTACCCGCCTGAATCGGTGGGTAGAAATCGACCCATCGGGGATCGATTTATCGCGTCCCGTCGGGACGCGACAATCGATCCCCGAATTGGCGCTCTAACTCCACCAGCGGAGGTGGTAGTAAGCGCCGCCGACAAAAAGCAGCAGAAGTCGATTTTGCCGCCGTCCTCACAATGGAGTAAGTCGGCTGCAATACGTCGAATTCAGCTACGCTATTCACGTAGCTGAATTTGCGTATCTTAAATCGACTCCCCGCTGTAGTGTAGATGTACCCTGAGAGTACTTACAAGGGGAGATAGAGTCAATGTTTGTAATGGCTCAGCCATTCCCAGTCCTTATTCAAACCGGAGTTGATTGTGTCTAGTTTGCATATCAATTCTAGCTCTGCAGTCTCTCTTTGGAGTCTGTTTTTGAAGTTTTTCTGTTGTAATATAGCCACCCGCAGGTCTGTCACTGAATGACCAGACAGGTTAAAGTGTTCTCCCACTGGTTTTTGAGTATTTTGATTCCTGATGTCAGATTTGTGTCCATTAATTCTTTTGCGTAGAGACTGTCCAGTTTGGCCAATGTACATGGCAGAGGGGCATTGCTGGCACATGATGGCATATATCACATTGGTAGATGTGCAGGTGAACGAGCCCCTGATGGTATGGCTGATGTGATTAGGTCCTATGATGATGTCACTTGAATAGATATGTGGACAGAGTTGGCATCGGGGTTTGTTACAAGGATAGGTTCCTGGGTTAGTGGTTTTGTTCAGTGATGTGTGGTTGCTGGTGAGTATTTGCTTTAGGTTGGGGGGTTGTCTGTAAGCGAGGACAGGTCTGTCTCCCAAGATCTGTGCCACTATGGACGTAGAAGCCCTCTACACCAATATTCCACACAAAGATGGACTACAAGATATCAGGAACAGTATCCCTGATAATGTCACAGCTAACCTGGTGGCTGAACTTTGTGATTTTGTCCTCACCCACAACTATTTCACATTTGGGGACAATATATACCTTCAAGTCAGCGGCACTGCTATGGGTACCCGCAGGGCCCCACAATATGCCAACATTTTTATGGCTGACTTAGAACAACGCTTCCTTAGCTCTCGTCCCCTAACGCCCCTACTCTACTTGCGCTACATTGATGACATCTTCATCATCTGGACCCATGGAAAAGAAGCCCTTGAGGAATTTCACCATGATTTCAATAATTTCAATCCACACAAGCGGTCCATTTCCTGGACACTACTGTGCTAATAAGCGATGGTCACATCAATACCACCCTATACCGGAAACCTACTGACCGCTACACTTACCTACATGCCTCCAGCTTCCATCCAGGACACACCACACGATCCATTGTCTACAGCCAAGCTCTAAGATATAACCGCATTTGCTCCAATCCCTCGGATAGAGACAAGCACCTACAAGATCTCTATCAAGCATTCTTAAAACTACAATACCCACCTGCTGAAGTGAAAAAACAGATTGACAGAGCCAGACGAGTACCCAGAAGTCACCTCCTACAAGACAGGCCCAACAAAGAAAATAACAGAACACCACTCGCTGTCACCTTCAGCCCCCAACTAAAACCTCTCCAGCGCATCATCAGAGATCTACAACCTATCCTGAAAGATGATCCTTTACTCTCACAGATCTTGGGAGACAGACCTGTCCTCGCTTACAGACAACCCCCCAACCTAAAGCAAATACTCACCAGCAACCACACATCACTGAACAAAACCACTAACCCAGGAACCTATCCTTGTAACAAACCCCGATGCCAACTCTGTCCACATATCTATTCAAGTGACATCATCATAGGACCTAATCACATCAGCCATACCATCAGGGGCTCGTTCACCTGCACATCTACCAAAGTGATATATGCCATCATGTGCCAGCAATGCCCCTCTGCCATGTACATTGGCCAAACCGGACAGTCTCTACGCAAAAGAATTAATGGACACAAATCTGACATCAGGAATCAAAATACTCAAAAACCAGTGGGAGAACACTTTAACCTGTCTGGTCATTCAGTGACAGACCTGCGGGTGGCTATATTACAACAGAAAAACTTCATAAACAGACTCCAAAGAGAGACTGCAGAGCTAGAATTGATATGCAAACTAGACACAATCAACTCCGGTTTGAATAAGGACTGGGAATGGCTGAGCCATTACAAACATTGACTCTATCTCCCCTTGTAAGTACTCTCACACTTCTTATCACACTGTCTGTACTCGACTAGCTTGATTATCACTTCAAAAGTTTTTTTTCTCTTAATTAATTGGCCTCTCAGAGTTGGTAAGACAACTCCCACCTGTTTATGCTCTCTGTATGTATATATATCTCCTCATTATATGTTCCATTCTATATGCATCCGAAGAAGTGGGCTGTAGTCCACGAAAGCTTATGCTCTAATAAATTTGTTAGTCTCTAAGGTGCCACAAGTACTCCTGTTCTTCTTATTGCATTCAAGGTGACTATTACAAAATTCCTGGACAGAGTGCTTTGTTAAGACAGAGTTAAGGAAGAAACTTGTTACATGGTGTTTTTATTCGTTTAAAAACAAGTAGATGGTGAAAAGCAAGGAAATTCCTCAGGCACTTGTTATAACTTATATTAGATCCCAAGCTTAGCTGCTGTCTGCTTCAGCACCCAGTGGAAAAGCTCCATAGATAGGTCACACACATTTCAATAGTTCAACACGATAAGCGATCTGAAGCAGTTACTTCTTTCACAGGACTTGTTTTTAGGAGTGCCCATGATGTCTGATGCACTTCCTGCCAAGTTTGCTGTCAGAGGTCCAAGTGCTGCAAGATGTTCTGCATGGATGCATCCCTTCACACACACAGAGCCCTGCTGAAGTTGGTGGGATTCTGAGTGTGTGTACAGATTCACACATGTGGAACAGCCAAAAGCTCATAATAAAACAATAATACTTGGCGTTTTTCACATGCAAAGCACTTGATTGACATCATCTACTTAATCCTCACAACAGTACTGCAGGAGAGGTAGTGTCAGTGATAGAGCTGGGAATAGAGCTTAGAAGTTCATGATTCTCATGCATTAGGAAATGTCCCACTTACAAAGCTAGAAGAGCACATATGTTTTGTGAAGACTTCCTACTTGTCTCTAGAGCTGATTGGGAAATCAGAAATCAAATATAAACTTGATAATCCTTTTCCCTCACCAATCATATTTTAAAACTGGCATTTACATTCAGGGCTGGGTTGTAACTTACAGCTTTTAAGCCGCTAGTTGTGAGCAGGGCCGGCTCTGGCTTTTTTGCTGCCCAAGGCAAAAAAGCCAGGCGCTGCCCCCCCACCCCCACCCCGAGCGCCGGGGGGAGGGCGGCGAGCACAGCTGGGGCTCTGCTCTCCCCGGCGGCAAGCCCGCTGCGGCTCCACTCTCCCCGGCGGCCAGAGCACCGGGGGGAGGGCGGAGTGCCGGCCGGGGCTCCACTCTCCCTGGCGGCCAGAGCACCGGGGGGAGGGCGGCGAGCCCGGCCGGGGCTCCGCTCTCCCCGGCGGCCAGAGCGTGGGGGGAGGGCGGCGAGCCCAGTTGCGGCCCAGCTCTCGGCCAGAGCGCCATGCCGCCCCAAGCACATGCTTGGTGGGCTGGTGCCCAGGGCTGGCCCTGGTTGTGGGGGGAGGGTAAGGAAGGACTTTGCTGCTGTTGGAGTGCGTAGAATTTTAGCTGACTGAGCCAGAATTCATCTACCTGTTTTGGGGAAAGGTGATTGGGGCTGCAGGATGTGTGCGCACGTGTGCACATGGGAGCATTGTTGTTTTGGAGGAAAGCCTTGGCAGCATTTCTGGAAGAATTGCCGTTTGGTTAGAAAGTCTGATTAAAAATTACATGATGGGAGAATTCCTCTAGAATCTTTGGTGGGAGGTGTACTAAACATATGCACCGCGTTTCTAATCTGCCGGGGGGTGCCCCCCCTCCCTGCTTCACCCAGGCCCCACCCCCACTCCATCCCTTCCCCCAAGGTCCCACCCCAACCCAGCTTCTTCCCACCCCCACTCTGCTCCCACCTCTTCTCGCCCTACTTCTACCCCACCCAGTTCTGTCCCCTCCCCCTGAGTGTGATGCACCCTCCCTCCTCCCTCCAAGTCCCTCCTGACGCTGTGAAACAGCTGATCCATGGCAGGTGGTAGGTGCAGGGAGGGAGGGGGAGGCACTGATCAGCAGGGTCTACTGGTGGGCAGGAGGTGCCGGTGGGAGGTTCTGGTAGGGAGACTGCTGGGGGGTGCTCAGCACCCACCATTTTTTTCCTTTGGGTGCTCCAGCCCCAGAGCACCCATAGAGTTGGCATCTATGGTACTAGGGACACCGCGCTGTCTCCTTTTGAAAGGGTGCAGAGTGTGCTCAGCCTAATAAATCCTTAGTTAAGCAAAGCACTAATGTATATGGCTGCATTTAAGCGTGAGAGTAGTCCCATTGCAATAAGTGGGTATTACTCACATGCTCAAAGTCAAAGTCACCTTTGTCCAGCTTGTCTTCACCCATCCCTTCACGAATGCAAGTCGACGCCACACCATTCTATTTTGTTGCGAGCACATTCTTTCCATTTCTGGCCAAAGAGTTTTGTCATGGGATCGGCTCAGCACATTTTCGGGTCTGCCCAGCTGTTGCTTGGGTACCCGAAGTAGTTTGCTGAATTGGGGCCTGATTCCAGACCCTTTTGAAAGGCCAGTAGCACAGCTGATATTGAGATTAGGGACTATAGTCATGACACAGCTGGCACTAGCCTAAAGCAACATCTCCAATCTGAATACAGCTGTCTTGTACACAGGGAAGAGAAGGCTCCTCGCATACAGCACCCATTGCATACCCCTGCAAGACTACTACTGTCTGGCTCTCAGTGAGTATAGACCAATCTTTTGTGCTTGTGCAATTGGAATGCCTTATCTCCTACAATGTACATTTTACTGTAACTTTCCAAACAAAAGGCAGTTCATCTAGGAACACTGTAAAAGTTTCCCAACAGCAAATATGACATAAAAGCCAATACATAGTATTCAACACCAGAGCTGTCTCCCAAATTATATATGCTACATAGTGTGAGATGCTATGGAGGATGAAAATATCCAAACCATGATCCTACGCATATAGGGAGAACCTTAATTCTGAGAAGAGTTCCAGTGACTGAACTTGAACACGGCACATTCAGAGACATTCCTTTATGGGGTTACACTCGGAGGAGGATGAAGATGGAGTTGAAAGTGAAAATGAATGACTTATCAAATAGACACTTGTCTACAATATATTACATTAGACAGATATCTAAATATACATAGTATGTATAAGATATATGCTTAAAACTTAGATGCTTAAATCAATCTAAATGTCTTAAATGAGAGCTTGTGATGTTGGCAGATGAGGTGCCAAATCATGTCAAGACCCCAGTCCTCACTGAACACCTACAAATGCATAGCTGGAAACCAGTCAGACTTACCTGTGTGTTAGTATAGTTCAAATAGATATTAGAATTATAAGAATGTGTTTAGACTTTATGAAATGCTTGTAGGGATGTCTGCATGTATTGATCCTATTTATAACACCGGTATCCCATATTGTAAGGTAATGTTTATATGTTTGCTCTATAACTATAAAAATGTTTGCTAAGACTGTAAATCCTCCACAGTAAGAGAAGTAGCATTACCCAGTGTGACACACCAGTTTACCACAGGAGGTAAGAACCTCATCCCCAACAACAGCAGGTCTACAGACATCAGACAAGCCATCGTGGACTTTGTTGATTGCTTACCCCACTGCCCTGAAGAGGGTACATGCCCAAGCCCTCAACCTATCACAGTTTGAATGCTGGGGAAAGGAATAAAAATGCCTGTTAAGGAGAACATATTATTCCTATGCTTCTTGAACTCTCTGGGCCAGGATTTCAAAGTATATGCAAGGACTCCCCAACTGTTTTGACTGGGTTAGCCCTAAAGGATATACAGAGTCTGCTCATTATAGAAGTTTCTATTACCTTTTGAAACCTGACTAACCCCTGTGTGTGTATGTTCACCTGATTTAACCTTGTAAATAACTTATTTCTTTTTCCTAGTTAATAAACTTTAGTTAGTTTGTTACAGGCTTGGCTATAAGCATTGTATTTGGTTTGAGATCGGAGTACAATTGACCTGGGGTAAGTGACTGATCATTTGAGACTAGGAGTATCCTGAATATTATTGTCATGGTTGGTGTAAAGCAGGGGTAGGCAACCTTTCAGAAGTGGTGTGCCGAGTCTTCATTTATTCACTTTAATTTAAGGTTTCGCGTGCTGGTAATACATTTTAACATTTTTTAAAGGTCTCTCTCTATAAGTCTATATTCTATAACTAAACTATTGTTGTATGTAAAGTAAACAAGGTTTTCAAAATGTTTAAGAAGCTTCATTTAAAATTAAATTAAAATGCTGACCTTACGCTGCCAGCCTGCTCAGCCCGCTTCCAGCCTGGGGCTCTGTTCACCTAGGCTGGCAGCGGACTGAGTGGGGCCTGTGGCCAGAACGCTGGCTGGCAAGGGGCTGGCAGCTGGGACCCCAGACCTGGGGAGGGGTCAGGGGTCAGGGCAGAGGGCTGGGATGTGTGTGGAGGTGCAGGGCAGAAGGCTGGGTGTGGGGGGGATTCAGGGCAGAGGGCTGGGGTGCTCGGCTCGTGGGGGTGCTCCCAGCCCCCTGCCCTGAGCCGCTCTGGGCAGGGGGGCTGGAAGGGATATGCCCTGTCCCACCCCCTTCCCCATCCCTACCTCTTTTCTGCCTCCTCTACGGAGCATGGAGCATGCTGCAGTTCCGCTTCGCTCCCTCACCCCCTCCCAAGGGCCATCAACTGATCGGCGCAGGGAAGGAAAGGAGGAGGGGCAGGAAAGCACCATGCTGGGAGAAGAAGCTGGGGAGGGGGGAAACTTGGCTACTGCAGGACCAAGCTTCTGCCTCCTGCCCCCACAGGGAAGAGCGGTGGGCGGGGGGGCTGAGTGGGGCTAGGGGCCAGGACCCCCCCCACACTGTTCTCCCCTGCAGGGGCAGGAGGCAGAAGCTTGGTCCTGCGGCAGCCAAATTTCCCCCCTCCCTTGCTTCTTCCCCCAGCGTGGTGCTTTCCTGCCCCTCCTCCCCTCCTCCTCCTCTCACCAGGCAGGCAGCAGCATGCTACTCGAAATCGGCTTGCGTGCCATGTTTGGCATGCATGCCATAGGTTGCCGACCCCTGGTGTAAAGCAACTATCCATCACAAACTCAAGCTTGCTTGGGTGGCAAGATAGACTGGAATACCCAAGGGGATTGTCTGTGACTCCATGGTAAGACAGCTAACATGTTTTAGGAGTTCACACTTGTTACTGGGTTGGTGAAATCTAATTCTAGAACATACAACCAATTAGAGGTTTAGGCCCTGCCTCTTTACAGTCTGCCCTGAGGTTGGTAGTCACGGTAGTTCAGCTCCAAAAGCTGGATGTTCAGCTCCAAAAATGTTAGCTACATATTTAAATGCCTAAATATATACTTGAGAAAAATTATAAACCCTCAATTTTTAAAATCTTGGCATTATGTACATATTCTAGGTATAACATACAGCATATGTATAACAAATGAACACACATGCACAACTTAAAAATAAGAGAACCCTTTAAACTTCAATAACAATATATTTGAACATTTGGCTTAATTGATACTAATTATTAAACTTTGGAAACTGAGATTTCATTAATGAAGTCCACATTTTCTTTTTAATAGATTCCTCCTCCTGTCTCCTGTCTTATTTTCTTCACTGGACTGATATATTCTGTGCTATTGCTCAAGAAACACTTAGTACTATGAGACTTTTTATGCTACATGTAGGGCCATGTCCTGTTTATTTTTAATGTGGCAAACTTTTATTTTGTCTCACAACCCACATTGTACCTTTACAGAAACTCATATAGCCTACTCAGACTAAATAATCTGTTTCTGTATACCACATACATGCTTTTCCTTCTGTAAGGAAAATGTCTATAGCTCTAGCAATACCTCAAAGGCACTCCACAGTTTAGTGAGTACACATTTTTGGTACTTATTCTGAAGAGGTGCTGCAAACTAGATCAGATTAGGTATTTATATCACATATCGTCACGGTATCTGAAATACCCACTCAATGAATGAGCATTTAGAACAGCGTCAAAATTGTGTCTTTTGTGCTCTGGATGTTTGAATAGGCTTCCAGATTACCTAGAATGTATAAATATCATTCAGTATCTGTTTCTGTCCAAGCATATCAAATGCTTTATAATTAGGGCTGGTCAGGAATTTTCTGAATCCACCTGAGCTGTTGTGGTGCCACAGGCAAACTGAGTTGTGGTTTGGGAGCCTCATTCCTCCATTCTCCAATATGAGCCAGGATCCTTAGCAGACTGTACTTTCTATGATGTACCATTGCTTCACTTTTATCTGAGCTGCTGTGGTGTATCATGGTAGTGCCCTGACCATGCTCACTGGAGATGATGTCCTTCCAGGCCAAATTAAATCTTTTGGGAACTTTTTTTTTTCCTGAGAAAAACTTTGATATTCTGACTTTGTTGATATTTGCAATGAAAACATATCAAAATTTCCCATGGGACCTAAATTCCAATTTTGAATCAGCTCTGTCTCATTTCCTATGAGAGATATTTTTCTGGAAGGTGGCATTTTGATGGGTTATTAAGGTGCCCTTGCAGCTGATGGTCTGTCTGAGATCAAGCTGGAACAGAGTACAGCAGGGGTCGGCAACGTTTGGCACGCAGCTCACCAGGGTAAGCACCCTGGCGGGTCGGTCCAGTTTATTTACCTGCTGACGCAGCAAGTTCAGCCGATTGCGGCCCCCACTTGCCGCGGTTCGCCGTCTCGGGCCAATGGGGGCGGTGGGAAGCTGCGGCCAGCACATCCCTCGCCCGTGACACTTCTCGCCACCCCTATTGGCCCAGGATGGCGAACCGCGGCGAGTGGGGGCCGTGATCATCTGAACCTGCCACATCAGCAGGTAAATAAACTGGCCCGGCCTGCCAGGGTGCTTACCCTGGCGAGCCGCATGCCAAATGTTGCCGACCCCTGGAGTATGGTATAATTCCCAAGAACAATTAGGACTGCTCACAATCTCAGATTTCTTTTTAAAAGCTGAGAAATTAGACAATATAAACAAGGACTTGGGTTTTGAAGAGACAAGATTTGGGAAAGGAATGAACTGGATCTATATGTTAATACTCAGTGTTAAGAAGAGGGGTTCCTCTCACTCCAGTCACTCATATTAGGGAGGCCAACTAGCCCACCTGGACAAATAAGGAGATAAAGGAATGAATTCTAATGAAAAATAAGATTTAAAAAGAACTATAAAACATCTATAAGGAATTATTTAAGGAAGGATAACTCATATAGACTTAGAGGATGCATGAGCTGTCGGAGGCCTGTATTCCAAAAAAGGGAAAAAGATTACTAAGCAAGAGATTTAGACCGAGCTGGATGAGCGACCGACTCAAAGGGGCGATTAGGAAAAAACAGAAAGCGTTTAAAGAGTGGAAGAGGGGAGGGATCAGTAAGGAAATGTACCTAAGTGAAGTCAGAGAATGTAGAGATAGAGTGAGAAAGGCCAAAGGCCGTGTAGAGTTGGACCTAGCGAGGGGAATTAAAAGCAATAGTAAGAGGTTTTACAGCCACATAAATAGGAAGAAAGCAAAGAAAGAAGAAGTGGGACCGCTGAAGTCTATTGCCGGAGAGGAGATTAAAGACAATCTAGGCATGGCGCAATATCTTAATGAATATTTTGCATCGGTGTTTAATGAGGCCAATGAAGGTATTAGGGATACTAGCACCACTATAGAGGGGCACTCGGGATGGGGGATTACCGTATCCGAGGTAGAAACAAAACTTGAACGCCTTAATGGGGCTAAGTTGGGAGGACCGGACGATCTACATCCGAGAATATTGAAGGAATTGGCGCGGGAAATAGCAGGCCCGTTAGCGATAATATTTAATGAATCTGTAAACTCGGGGGTGGTCCCGTTAGACTGGAGAATAGCTAATGTGGTTCCTATTTTCAAGAAAGGGAAAAAAAGTGATCCGGGTAACTACAGGCCTGTTAGTCTAACATCTGAATTGTGCAAGGTGTTAGAGAAAATTCTGAAAGAGAAACTAGTGGAGGACCTGGAGGGTAGTGGCAATTGCGATAAATTACAACATGGTTTTACGAAGGGCAGATCGTGCCAAACGAATCTGATCTCCTTCTTTGAGAAAGTAACGGATTTATTAGATAAGGGAAATGCAGTGGACCTAATATACCTGGATTTCAGTAAAGCGTTTGATACTGTACCCCATGAGGAATTATTGGTTAAACTGAAAAACATGGGGATCGATATGAAAATCCAGAAGTGGATAAGGAATTGGTTACTGGGGAGAATGCAGCGGGTTGTATTAAAGGGTGAACTGTCAGGTTGGAGGGAGGTTACTAGTGGAGTGCCTCAAGGTTCGGATTTGGGACCCATTTTATTTAATCAATTTATAACTCACCTCGGAACCGATTGCAGGAGCGGGCTGATAAAATTTGCGGATGATACGAAGGTGGGAGGCATTGTAAATTTGGAGGAGGACAGGGATATCCTGCAGGGAGACTTGAATGAGCTTGTGAATTGGAGTATCAGAAATAAGATGAAATTTAATAGTGAAAAGTGTAAGGTGATGCATTTGGGGATGACTAATAACAATTTTAGTTACAAGATGGGGACGCATTGGTTAGAAGTTACGGAAGAGGAGAAGGACCTAGGGGTTCTTGTAGACCGCAGGATGACTATGAGTCGACAATGTGACGTGGCGGTGAAAAAAGCCAATGCTGTCTTGGGATGCATTAGGCGAGGTATATCTAGTAGGGATAAGGAGGTCCTGCTTCCGTTGTACAAGGCGCTGGTGAGACCTCATTTGGAGTTCTGTGTGCAGTTCTGGTCTCCCATGTTTAAAAAAGATGAACTCAAACTGGAACGGGTGCAGAGAAGGGCCACTAGGATGATCAGAGGAATGGAAAAGCTGTCGTACGAAAGGAGACTAGAGGAGCTTGGGTTGTTTAGTCTGACAAAGCGAAGGCTGAGAGGGGATATGATTGCTATCTTTAAATATATTAGAGGGATTAATACAAGGGAGGGAGAAGAATTATTCCAGCTTAGTACTAACGTGGATACCAGAACGAATGGATACAAACTGGCCGTGGGGAAGTTCAGACTTGAAATTAGACGAAGGTTTCTGACCGTCAGAGGGGTGAAATATTGGAACGGCCTTCCGAGGGAAACGGTGGGGGCGACGGATCTGTCTGGTTTTAAGATTAAGTTAGATAAGTTTATGGAGGGAATGGTTTAATGGTAAAACATAGTAGTCAAGGAAAACCAAGCAATGGTGGGTAAATAGTATAATGGCTAACGGGGTCGGGCTGGAGACTCTTGCCTATATGCTCGGGGTCTTACTGATTGCCACATTTGGGGTCGGGAAGGAATTTTCCTCCAGGGCAGATTGGCTGAGCCTCTGGAGGTTTTTCGCCTTCCTCCGCAGCATGGGGCAGGGATCTCTAGCAGGAGGGTCTCTGCCGATTGAAGTCACTAAAAACAGGATTGGGGACTTCAACAGCAGAGTCCAGGGAAGGGGTAGGGACGGTTTTATGGCCTGCAGCATGCAGGGGGTCAGACCAGATGATCATAATGGTCCCTTCTGACCTTAAAGTCTATGAGGAGAATGGCAAGGATGAGTGATAAGCAATATAACTGACAAACAACATTTTCCACAAATATTTTAAAGGGGGGAGTAAAATAAAAGAGACTATTAGATGAAAAACAGAAATTTAGAACAATTTCTCTGTTACATACCCTAGTCTCAATGGCATTGCATCAGTGTGAGATGATACAAGTATATTAGTAGAAAACACAGGATGTGATCGAAAGCCTAGAGAAAAATAATTGGAAAGATTTCCTTTGGATTCAAAGGGCATTAGATCAGGCCCACAGTGAGCTTCGGAGGATCTCTTTAGTTTACCTGAGAAATGGCTAGTGACAGCTGATGATCTGAAGCTATTGTGCTAGAAGATATGTTTAGAACACTCAACAGAGTGAACATAATAGATATTAGGAGAGGCTATCCCCTGAAAATTTCCAATATAGCAGAGGGAAAAATCCTCATCTCCAATCAGGACAAACTTAAAACCTCAAAAAAAATTGCAAACCGAATTTAAATGGTTTTCTTTTCTTTTTGATAACATCAGAATGTTTCATCTTGATTTCAACTTTTTTTAAAACTATAATTAACTTAAATTTCAAAATGAAAGGTATGCCATCTACACTTCAAGCTCGAGGTGCGATTTTGACAGAGCTAGTGATCTAAAAATATATCATAGCCTAAGTAGTGCAAGTGGAGAGTGGGGCTAGCCACCCAAAGAAGGTGTCCATCATACACGCTAGGCAAGTACTCAGGGTGGCTGGCCCCTCATCACTCATGTTGCTGTGACTACACCCTATTTTTAATGCATTAGCTGAATCAGAACCAGACCAGGTTTGTTTCCTTGTTCTGGGAATCACACCACCACTCACAGTGTAAACATCATTTTAAACTTGAAAACAGGATTTTTTCCTTTAGAAAAATGTCAAAAATCAACATTTTGACCATTTCAAAACTATTTGTTTTTTTTAATCAAGTCAAATTTGTTGAAACCAAAAAGTTTTATTTTGACAAATTGGCATTTCTGACAAATACATTTAGTTGAAAAAATCCTGACCAGCTTTACTGTAAAGTATGCTTTTAAAAAAAAAACTGTGAAGATTTTCTAGTTTGCTAGGTTCCTGGGTGTACTTTCTAGCAGATGGCAAGGGCATTAATTAGGTGGATTAAAGCTTCTCTCCATCATTAAATTTCTATTTTCACATTTCCCCTTATCATCTACATCAAAAAGAGGGGATTTTTTATTGGATATATGGAAAAGGAGATCCAAAATGATTGGGTAGCTTTGTTTTATTCTCTGTGCAGAATTATTTGTAACACTAATACCCAACCCTTTGAAAAACAGCTTGGTGTCCATTTCCCCTGATACTTTTGTTTGATTTTAATGGGTTCAATATTTAGAGTAAGATACCCATTATGACAAATTCGTTTGAGAAACATAAATAGGTTAACTTCTAATTGATGCTAATCATAATCTGGTTTAAACAGTCGCTCTAGCTATTTCCTGAAGAAGAGAAAGTATAGATATTTGCTATATTAAAGGGATATTGTCAAAATGCTCAGACAAAATATTTGACCCACATTAGAAAACTCATAATGATCTTGACAAGAATGTCCTTCAAATTCTAAATGCCTGCTTAAACAAAGAAACAATATCCCGACAATTCACTGCCAAAAAAATCTTAAGACAAAGATAACCACCTTTTCATGTGGTAACTCAACAAAAGTGTCTGTGCTTCCCCTGCTGTTCTGCAGCAGCAGATAATAACCAAGAACCATTTTCAGAGCTGAACACTACTGATTATGGGCTCTTATTCAGCCCCAAATTACCTCCATTGCTGTGTAACATGAAAAGGCTCTGTGAATTTGCTGGGCTGTCCATTTGCAGATGCTGCTACCTATTTTTGGGGAGGAGGAAGGTAAAAAAGGAATAGGGAAGTCCCTTGCCTCAGAAGTATCTGCATGAAGATAATGTTTGCAGGGGCCCTGGAACAATTTGTAGAGCAGGGGTGCTGAGAGCCATTGAACCAAACTGTAAACCCTGTATAAGATGGAAACCACTTCAAACCAGGGGGTGCGGCAGCACTACTAGTTCCAGCACCTATGAATGCTGGCTTTTGCAGACTAGACATAAAATATCCCTTCCTTCAAAATGATGACTGACAGGCTGACACGAGGAGCAGATTCTTCCCAAATGGAAGTCATTATCACTCATACCTTTCAGCTAGGGAAGATATTTTTATACTGGAGGAGGGAGTCGGGGCAGAGTGAACAACTCCAGATTGATGTCAGTGACAGCTCATTCAGGGAGAAGAGTTAGTACATCTCAACCCAGGAAACTACCTCTCCCCAGCAAACCAAAACCAGTGATCAGTAAAGAAATGAAGGGAGAAATCCTGTCACAACAGCAAAAATTGTGGAAGGCTGAGGGACACGCTAGCAGCAAGTACTGAACCACCATCTGATGCCCATCAAGCAAGTGAGGATTAGGAAAGCCTCTCACGCAAATGCACAGCTAATTGGTTCAGTTTTGAGAAGGTGGGGTGAGGCAGGGAGGGAAGGATATTTTCCTTATTGGGGAAAAAATGTCTTCACCTTTGTATACAAGTATGAGCTTGGGTATAATTTAAAAATGGTGGAGCCAGTGAACTTGAATTTTGCCATCTTTATTCCTTTTAATGAGTAGCATGCAATTTTATCCATTCCAAAACATTCTGTTGACAAGCAACAAAGTTCTGAACATTTGAAAAGAGGCACAGGTGCATATACTACAGAAAAGTCTATTGAGTTTAAGCCGCAATGATAACCTTAGATGTGGGGATGCATACAAGCAGAGCTATTGAATGCCTAGCCCACTGAACAACTGCAGATCAGCTAGAACATCTTTATAAGTGATTCCTGTGTACTGCCCACTAATATGTACCAATGACTAAAAAGACTGTCAGATCATAATGAATTCTGAACCCTCTTCTTCCAATGTATTGACTTCATAATACAATGAACTTTACTTGGGTAATTATTGTTTGTATTACTGTAGCATCTAGGAGCCCTGGTCATGGACCAGGATCCCACTGTACTAGGTGCTGCACAAACAGAAAAAAGACTGTCCCAAACCGAAACAGCTTTCAATCTAAGACAGTCCCTGCCCCAAGGAGCTTATAATGTAAGTAGCATAGATCTCACACCATCCACAAGGAGGTGTAGAAATATTGTTATCCTTGTTTCACAGATGAAGTAACTGAGACAGATAGGATAGACCTCTTGCCAAAGATCTGATAGGAAGTTTGCACCAAAACTGGAATTAGAAGCAAGATCTATCTGCTACATTTCTGTCTTTGCCACTGGATCCCAATGAACCCTCACACAAAAGAAAATGGTTTAATGGAGGCAAAGGAGTTTAAGCATCTGTTAAGTGAGAGTAATATTGTTTACTCACCATTGTAAGGATTAAAAAAACTATGTGAAATTAAAGAAAAAATATATACCGGTATTTTAAAGAGAATACATCCAAAGCTCAGTAACAGTAACTTTTTACCTTTGTTAAACAGAATTTGGGAACACACTGTACACTGTCCCTTATTTCAGTGATTGCCATTTGCCACTATCCTTTTTGGTCAGATTGGCATTTCTCCTTCACACTAGAACTCTTACATGTCTGTTGCCCTCTCACTCTGTGCTGTCTCCCATCTTTGCCAATTGCTAAATTCTTCCTCTACAGAAAATCTCCCTTTCAATATTTGTTCTACTGTAGAAATCAGTCAGTCTTTCTCCCTGTTTCAAGCCCATCTCTTTACACTGGAAATCTCTTTGTGAACTCTGCCACAAAATGGCAGAAGGAAACTCTGAGCACTACTGGAATGGTGTTGATCATCCCAACTGCCACTCAGCACATATCTGGATCAAGCCTAGTAGCTCTACAGATTTTGAACCTAAGAAAATCGGAGATGAGGTCCTTTAACAAAGGGCTCACTTCCAGGGGCTAATATAAAACCCATGCCGATCACTGTTGACTTCAGTGGGGCTATTAATGTGAGTTAGCGATTCAAGATCAAGCCTTGAGTTTTCCCATGCCTTTTTTATACCAGATGCTGGTTTATTTATTTTCTATTCTGAGGCTGGCTAGAAAGTTTCAATATTTTGCACTTAACATAAAATATTTTATCTGTTCCTTGGAATGTAGTTATAGTTCTACAGGAACTGCCCTTATAAACCTTTTTGGAAAGGAGTTTTACAGGTGTGATAAAAATTCATTCTACCCTGAAACTTGACATACCATACAGATTTTTCAACCTTGCAGCAGTGTTCAAAAATACAAAAAAGAGAATTTGTTTGGAAGTTTATGATTTATTAGAAACTTAAACTTGAAAAATCAGATCTTTTGGAATTTCTATTCCTATGCAGTTTCATGGGGAAAAATGCTAAGCATTTTAAAAATAATTTTGATTATGGTCTAATTACTACTCCATTTACACTCTCTCCACAGAAACTCCATAACCAACTGTTTCTGTGTCCTTATATTGCAGCTCAAATAAGAAAGAAATCCAGCACAACCAACTACACAACTTTAAAGCCTGACCCTCAGGTACCTAATCTAACCATCCTACCACTGAATTAACTGAAAATTAGGCTTCTTATTGACATGTGAGGCCCCAAACCTTTACAATGCGGTGCACAGGTAGATTGAGCCCCATTGAAGGGATGGGCACCCAGTTGTATCAGTCAGTTCACACATCACACAATGCAGGATTGGGGCCTTAGGATGGGTCTAGCTGCCAAATTTTAGACACCCTCATTTGATAAAAAAAATTAAGCCTTTTTAAGAGTGAAATTTTCAAAAGCTCTCAGTGTTGGTCTAACTCTATTTCCACTCAGTTAACAGAAGTTTTATCACTGACTTCAATTTTGAACATAGATAATACAATGCAGAGTGCTTTTAAAAATATTTTAGAAATGTAATCTCTAGTTCTGGATTGCTACATTGCAGAATTTTGTAAGTATATTTAAAATAATTCACATTCTTGGGGTAGCATCAATTACATCAAAATCAGCTTCCTGAAACATGGAAAATGGCCATATCATCAAAATTGTGCTGTGGTTCTTACATATGAATCTCCCTTCTTTACATTGATCCAAAGAACCATTCCAAAATATTTCCCAAAGAATCAGACCATTAATGGATAAGTAATTGATGCCAATCAAACTGGATTCAACATGAATAGAATGAACTCAGTGTAACTGCTTAGTATAATGACAAATATATTTGAGGTTAAATTCTTAGGCCAAGGAAAAGCCTCAAAGGTTATGAAATGATGTAGTGCTGTAATAAAATGCATTGCCAAAATCTTGATTTTATTGCTTTAATAAAAGCCATGAGCTTTCAACAATTCTGATCACACAGGAACAAACTCCAGTAACAACTCGGTGCATAGGTCCTGCTTTAGCAAAGCCCTGAAGTATGTGCTTAAATTGCAGTGAAGTTATTGAAAGGGTAATTTAAGCATATTCTTAAGGGCTTTGTTGAATCATGGCCATAGACAAGACACAAGCAAAGAGCTGTGGTTTGCCGTATATGCTAAAGCAGTTCCCCAAAGGAAACAGAGACCGAATCTACATGTTCCTTCAGGCTGGGAGCAGAGATATCATGCACAGAGCCTCCACACCCCTGTGCAACATGAAGCACAGTTTTGGCAGACTCTACTAATGGATGGGGAGGGAGGGAAATGATAACGATAGTGATAAGTGTGCAGTGCAGCAGTCACAGTAACTCCATTGGTGCCCTGTGGCCAGGAGGGAATCCATCTCCCCAGCTGAAGAAACTCCTTTGTACAAAGTCAATTACTGAGGCTTTGTGCAGGGCAGAGGATTTAGGCCCAAGTAATAAAAGGCAAAGCATTTTATCACCCAGTGCCAAAAAGGCATTTGGAAGCCTGGGTAGGTCAGTTTTGTTCATTAAAGTTATGGCTGGATGTGAGACCTATACTTAATTTTGCCTAAAACTTTCTATTATAAACCCCCGCTATTTTCAGTTGCTTATTTTCCAAACTTAAATCACTCAGACTGAAATTTTCCATGCCAGATGTCTGCCTCAGACAATATTTTTAGGAAAGTTTCAGCAAAACTGTACAGCTATTTCTGACAACAAGATTACCGAAAAATGTGTTTTGCCCATGTTAAAAAAATCCTACAATTATTTAGTTGAGAAGCTATCCCATTCTTTGAAGTAGAGACTCAGAATCTGGTGGATGGTTGCCCTCCTTTCAGGGATACTGGTTCTGCTGTGCTCATAAAAATCTGTCCAACTTTGCTGGAGTTATGCATCTGCAAAACAAATAAACACCCCTCAGTTTGGACAAGATCAGTGGAGACCTGTTAGTGTTTGGCAGCTAAATTCTCCAAAGGTTTCTCTAAACATGCAGGGGCTGCTCAGGGCTTTCCCTATAATCATATCTGCTAATGGCAAAGTGCCATTGTGGTGCCAAGCACAGGAACAGATTATGGAGACTTTCTCTCCAATACTCTTCATGTTCCTGCTCGTAATTGAAATGCAGAGGGGCAAAGAACAACTGTGGCAGACACAGGCTGCAGGGGAATAGGAGTAATAGAAAACAGAGGCAGATGATGGGTGTGGCGAAAAAGGTGAATAAGGGAATGGAAGAGACAGGTTATTTGGGAGGATACAGGGCAATAGGGAGAGGGGAGCAGAGACGTGATGCAGGGGATAGTATGGTAGGGTAGGGAAAGAATGGTCTATAACCACTAAAACATAACTCCTCTCCAGAATAGGGAATAGAACCCAGGATTCCTGAATCCCAGCATTCATCTGCAGTCAGCAAATATCCAGGAAACTTGCTGGATTGATCCACATAAAGGATAACAGACTACTACTGCTATTAAGTACTCCACTATCTCAAATGTCAGAGGTCTGCATGGTGGATCTAAAGGTTCCAACCTTGCTGATGAACCATATAGGAATCAGTATGATTCCACTTCATAGAACTGTTTGTTTTCCAGGTTGTTTTTTTTTAAAGCTCCCAAAAACAAAAAATCTAGGAAATTGATGGGTTGTCACCTCTGGGGTACAGTTTGGAGGCCGTGGGAATCGCTGTGGACTCTAACCCACCAGCTGGGCAGGCCTCTATCACACTGTTTTGTTGGAGATTCAGCCAGCCTTTCCAGGCCCTGTTATCACCCAACAGGGCAGCAGGTGGTACCACACACCTAACTAAGTTACCTGAGTGCTTTACCTAAGCCACTCAAGGACATACAGCCAATTTCCCAGCTTCGCAACCTTGTACTTTTGCTGGAGTATAAACCCAGAATTATACCATCTTGTACTGCACAGGGATTTGTACAATGTAATACAGTTTGCTCTCTCCTCGATGTGGGAAAGATATGCGCGACAAGCTTGTGTTAATCAAGCTGAGACTTTCCCCGGACACATTACTCAAAACACACTGATAAAGATAAAATATAAAACAAGTTTATTAACTACAGAAAGATAGATTTTAAGTGATAAGTGGTAGCAAACAGATCAAAGCAGGTTACCTTGCAAATAAACAAAAACACAAACTAAGCCTAACATACTAGAAGGATAGGATTTGATTTAACAATTTCTCACACTAGGACTTGTCTACACTGGCAAATTTTTTTGGTGAAACTAATATTGTCAAGGAAAAATCGACAAAAACAAAGTTGGCAAAGCGTATCTACATTTGCTTCCTCTGTCGACAGATCATGTCCACCTTCGGGGCACCTTTGTCAACAGTGAGAGCGATGGACTGTCGGTATGTATCCCACAGTGCCTGGTGACAACATCCATCTCTGAGTGTTGTGGGAATGTGGAAACGGAGTGTGGCACATCCTGGGATGTGAAAAATGTACTGTCATGCACCGTTTTGCGTCCCACCCCTCCAAAGGTCTCTGGCTTCCTTTCGCACCATTTTTTCCAACTATCATTCTTTTGTAATGTATGCCAGCATCTGCAGTGAGAGACGATGGATCCCGCACTTCTCGCTTATGCGCTGTTAACTGTCATGAGGACATCGCACATGGCAGCACAGTTACTCTCAGAGTTACTCCCAAAGTTAGCACAGGATGAATCGCAGGCACCCGAGTGATATGGACAGCAGCAACTTCTCAGTGCTTTGTGCATTCACAGAGCAGCTACATACGGTAGATCTGTGTTTTTCAAACTGGAGCCGCCGCTTGTGTAGGGAAAGCCCCTTGCGGGCCGGGCCACTTTGTTTACCTGCCCCGTCCGCAGGTCCGGCCAATCGCGGCTCCCACTGGCTGCGGTTCGCTGTTCCAGGCCAATGGGGGCTGCTAGAAGAGGCATCAGCTGAGGGATATACTGGCCGCCGCTTCCAGCAGCTCCCATTGGCCTGGAGCAGCGAACCGCAGCCAGTGGGAGCCGCGGTCAGCCAGACCTGCAGATGGGGCAGGTAAACAAACTGGCACGGCCTGCCAGGGGCTTTCCGTACATAAGCGGTGGCCCCAGTTTGAGAAACCTTTGGTAGATCATCGCTTTTGGGCTAGGGAAACAAGCACTGATTGGTGGGATTGCATAGTCATGCAGTGGGTACAGAACTTCAGGATGCATAAAGCAACCCTCATGAATCTATATGCTGAGCTGGCCCCTGACCTACGGCGCAAGGACACCGGATTGAGAGCTGCCTTTCCGGTAGAGTAGCATGTTGCAATTGCTGTGTGGAAGCTGGTGAATCCAGACTGCTACCGGTCAGTTGCATATCAATTTGGAGTCGGAAAGTCCACTGTCGGGGCTGTATTACTCCAAGTATGCAGGGCAATAAATCACATCCTGCTGTGGAGGACTGTGACTCTGGGAAATGTGCATGAAATAGTGGATGACTTTGCAGAGATGGGTTTCCCTAATTGTGGTGGGGATAGATGGTAAACATATTCGAATTTTAGCCTTGCCTCTGAATACATCAATAGGAAGGGATACTTTTACATGGTATTGGAGGCTTTTGTGGATCACCAGGGGCATTTCACAGACATCAATGCAGGCTGGTCTGGACAGGTGCATGATGCACACATCTTCAGGAACAGTGGCCTGTACAGAAAGCTGCAGGCGGGGACTTTCTTTCCAGACCACAAGTTCACAGTGGGGGATGTTGAAATGCCCATAGTAATCCTGGGAGACCCGGATTACTCCTCACAGCCCTGGCTCATGAAACCTTACACAGGGCACCCGGACAGCAGCAAGGAGCATTTTAACAACAGACTGAGCAGATGCCGCATGGTAGTTGAATGTTCCTTTGGCAGTTTGAAATCTCGCTGGAGGTGTATAAATGGCAAACTAGACCTTACCGAAGATAATAGTCCCATGGTCATAGCCCTGTGCTGCACTTCGCATAATGTGTGTGAATCTAAGGGTGAAATGTTTGCTCAGGTGTGGAGCCCTGAGGCAGAGCGCTTGGCTGCACAGTTTAAACAGCCAGATGCTAGGGCTGTCAGAGGAGCCCAGAGGGCTGCTATTAACATCAGAGATGCTTTGAGGAACCACTTTGACAATGAGGGGCAGTAACATTTCTGCTTTGGAGTTGCTTCCCTGTTGCATCCATGTACAATTTTGGGGCCAAGATACGTGCAACACAATGCTTTAGGAACCTGTTCCCGAGAGTGAATTGATTGCTATACGCTTCTGTAGAACAGAATAAAAACATTGTACCATTAAATGCCTGAGTCTTTATTTATTGTTAAAAAGGGTAAAACCTCACAACTGTGTGTAGCTCCAGATATCATTGTGAAAGCTGTGAGAGGGGGTGGAGTGATGGGGAAACTCAGGAGTGCTGTGAAGTGAAAAGGAATGTGTGGGCATGGGGGAGGGTGGCAAAGAATTGTGCATCTGCTGCAGTGGCGCTTGAATTCAGATCTGCTCAGTTTGCAGCTGTATCAGAGACTTGAACATCTCTGTCTGATCCTCCATAACTTTTACCATCCGCTCTGTCGCTTGCCTAGCAAAAGCAACATTCTCTTTTCCATCCTGCCTTTCGGCTTCCCAGAACTCTTTCCGTTCGCTGGTCTGTCTCTCATCGCGCTGTATAACCTCGCGGAACATGTCTTCTTTGCTGTGCCTAGGTTTTTTTCTTATCTGCCGCAGCCGGTCTGCAGGGGTGCGTGGTGTGTTCTTCAGGGTCTGTGCTGAACAGAAGAGGGATTGTTACATTCCAGCAAACGACTGAAACGTTTTAGTAAAAAGGGTATTTTCCTAGTAGAAATCACTTTCTCTCTGAGATTCTAGGCAGGCACGCAGCTCCACGAGCACCCCAATCATGGTGAGTTTCGGGAGTGGGGGAAGGCAGTTGTGTATACGGACAAAAAGGTCACGGCTTGCAGGGCACCTTAGCAGGGATCTCATTCTAAAATTATCCCATAATTTTTCACAGGCAGCCAACCTGCTGGCTGACATCTCGCTGCTGAGGGTAACCAAAGAAACCAGGACTCAGCTGCTGAATGCTTGCAGCTTTCACCCTGGTCTATATACAGCTCAGGTATATGCTGCTTTGGTCCCAGCTCCAGTGATTGCTAAATAGCATGGTACAGTTTCCTACAATGGGGGAAACTATCAAGGCTGCAATCCCTTGGAATCTGCGGCAAAGGATTAACAAGTACCTCTTGAAAACTTTCCAGAGCCTCTCTCTGGAGGATTCCCTGCAGGTCTCGATGTCCATCGACACCCTGCTTGGCCAGGCAGATTAGCTACACAGGGCAATGCCCAGCTCACATAAAATACTACCTGCCTCCCACTTCTCTCATCTGCTTCCTGCTCCCTGTTGAGCACTTCTGAAGTGGAGAAAAGTTCCTGGCTGCCTCCCCACTGGGGGCACCACATCCTCTTCTAGCTTGACTTCTTCATCCACAATTTCAGCCTACCCCCTCTTTCAGCTGCATGTGAAGTATCCACGGGGAATCAGCAATGCAGGTGGGGTCACCACCGAGGATAGCATTCAACTCCTTCTAGAAATGGCAGGTCTTAGGTGCACCACCGGAGCGATGGTTTGCCTCCCGCACCTTATGGTAATCCTGCCTCAGCTCCTTTATCTTAGCTCTGCACTGCTGCTTCTCCTGATCATAGCCCTTTTCTTACAATCCCCGAGAAATTTGCCCATGTGTGTCCTGATTCTTATGGATCACTCGCAGCTGTGACTGAACAGACTCCTCTCCCCATATACTGATCAGATCCAACAACTCAGTGGTCCAAGTGGGAGCGCGTTTGGTGCAATAGCCAGCCATGCTCAGCTGGGAAGCCCTCTGGGAAGCCAGCAAACAGGAAATGAGATTTAAAAATCCCAGGGCTCACAAGGGGGAGGGGCACGTCTCTGCAGGGCAGTGGAATTCAAACCGCTGACTAGAGAGGCAGCATGGCAATTGTGGGATACTTTCTGGAGGCCAATAAAATCGGGGGGGGGGGGGAGGGAGAACCCTGTGGTGTCTACACTGGCTGTTTGTTGACAATAAAGGGAGGGGGAAAGGCAAAAGTCTCTCATGGGGTGGAAGTTTTTTGTCGCCAAATCTAGGTGTTTTTTTCAAAAAAAAGTGTCCTTGCAGTGTGAACGCTATCATTATTTTGTCGCCAAAAGGCAATTTTTGGCAACAAAATTTGCCAGTGTAGACAAGCCCTAACTCATGATACAAGCAGTCCACCAAGTTTTGATACACAGGCTAGAAATCCCTTTAGCTTGGGATCAGCACTTCCCCCAGTTCAGTCTTTGTTCCTCCAGTGTTTCAAGGACTTCCCTTGTGTGGGGAGTGAGGCCAAGAGATTATGTCACTCCCTGCCTTATATAGCTTTTCCATATGGCCGGAACACTTTGTTCCAAACTCAGTTCCCAGTCCAGTTTGTGGAAAAATACAGGTAGAAAAATGGAGTTCAGTGTCATGTGGTCTGGTCACATGCCCTAGCATGCCCTGCTGAGTCATACAGCCATTACTCATAGACAGTCTGGAGCATTCTCAGGAAGGCTCACCAGGTGGGAGATAAGCTTCTCCTAAGGCCTATTGTTTCCCCTAATGGCACATTACACTGAATAGGCCCTTCACGACCAATTGTCTAGACTGGAAGTATTTTGTCTAGTGGATGTCACCCTGGTGTAACCACATTTGAAATACAGATACATAGTTAATATTCATAACTTCAGATACAAAAGTGATACATGCACAAAAATAGGACAAACATTCAGCAGATCATAACTTTTCCAATGACACCTCACAAGACATTTTATACCAGATGCATCAAAATTACATCATCTCATAATCATACAACTATGAAGAATATGGGATGTAGTGTCATAAATTACATTTAAAAAGCCCAATATTTAAAGAATGCTAAGGTTCCAAAGTCAAGCACTGAAAAGCTGAGAAATGCCACTTGACCCATGTATTTGCACTCTGATGCTATCTTTATTAAATGATCATATTCTTTGGCAACCTTAATATTGCCATTTACTAACTTTTGAGTTCTTGACTTTGGAAACTTGACTCTCTTTAAATGTAGTATTTTTGGATGTGTGTGTGTGTATTAATGTCCCAAAGGATAAAAGAGTTAATAACTTTTAGATTGAAACTATTTCCCCTGCAGAAAAAATTCCTATCAGTGCTGTTCATTCACAATCCTGTTATTTTTTTTCTTTTGGTAGAACCTCTAGGAGCACATAAGAGAAAATATTAAAATACAACAATTGAATTGTTTGAGATCATTTCTATATATGTATCTTAACCCTCCTTTATAATTTTGTAGCAACAATATACTGCACTTAGAGTTATATTCTGTTAGAGTCTGAGGACTTTTCTATAAAAATGTAGACAACATTTTAGGCTTAGCAGATAATGGAAAATTTAAGGACTGGATTCTGAGCTGGTGAAAATTGGTATATCTCCTTTGAACTTAATGAAGGTAGCCCTACATTCTAAACCAATATTGTTTGAAGTAATCTTGGTTAAACAAATGAGTCAAATCTCAAACTATACAATTCATTACACAAAATCTAAACCCACAAAATATACAAAGTAATCAACATATTTAATTGGAATCTAGTAGGTTTGTTATTTGGGTGTGAAACAGCTCCAAATATTTTCTTTAAATACTTCCAAAAGCCAGATTATGAAAAGGAGATTTAAAACAACAATAAGATCAAAACAGACGGAAAATCCTCCCATTTGCTCTCCTGGATTGCAGGGGAAAAAATCCAAATGACCATGCTATGAAGAAATGTATTTTTGGCTTCATACCTATACTTACAAATCTCCCAATTTAAAATTGAGCAGATTGATAAACACACAGGGAAGTTTATCTGGCAAGATTCCAGCCCTAGCATTTAATAGAAACCATTGCAACTTTTGCAGGAGAGGTCATGTTTGTCATCAACTTAATTGGTGTCAGGGTGCCACAAAATTCAGATGGCATTAAATAGGTTCATGTAGAACAATGATTTTCAGGAGATTACACTAAAATAAACATAGTTATATGCCTTTTATTAACCTAACCCATCCTAACCTAACCGAGAGAATTATGTAGGGAATAATTTCTGGATTTGCAAAATTTGAGGGGGCACAAAAGCCCCTATATCAGGACCAAACTCTGCAAGGTTTGGCAGTGAGCAGGGGAGACACTCTCTCTGTCACTCTGTCCTCCAAAAGTATCCATTTGGATACCTGCACCTAAATGGATCTTTTTAGTCTCAGTTTGGTCACACTGAGGCCCCATTACACCACTTTAGGAGTATAAACAAGCCTCCCTGAGGATGGAAATGGTCCCGAGTATAGCCTTTGCAGAGGGGGCCTCGCTGGCCAATGTAAACCTGGTATAAAGATTCTATAATGGCCCTGTTCCCAGCATTCAGGATATGGTAGGCATGGGGTGGGGACTGGCTAGAGGAGATTGTGAGGGAGAGCCTGGGCCACTCTATGCTACACATATAGGGAGTTATGGGAAGCACAGAGTAGATGCTCTAAGTTATACTGGGGCCAGAATGTGAGAAGAACACAGGTGGTTTAACTTTAATGTACCTTTTTCCTTGTGACAGATATTTCAATTTCCTGCATAGCTTTGGGAGACCTTATAGAATTAAAATTCATTATCTTTGGGTCCAGTGTATTAGGTGCAAAATTTATATATTATTATGGGTTTGGATTGTATGTAACCTCTCTAGACGAGAGACGTGATGAGAGGCCTGGGAGTTCAAAGGCCTATACTGAAAACATGCCAGACAAGAGTGTTTTGCAACAATGAGTGTGAAGTGGATTTCCTGGTGGGATACCTAGTGGGAAGTTAATTCAAGTTTCTCTCCTCCAGTTATGCAAAACCCTACTTTGTTGAAGGTGTGCCCTGAGGAGAGGGTGATTGTCTGCTGATTACCTGTTCCCAGAGAGTGGAGATCAAAGGGCCAAGTTGTATACAAAAACAGCTGAACTGACCATCTTGTTGTTCTGGATCTGAATCTGAGACAGTTATGTAACCACGGGGAAACCCAATTGTGAGTTTTTAACAACTGACACCCTAGCCTGAAGGTGGAGGTGGGGTGACCTCTGGTAAGCTTTTTTCACATGCATGCAGGTTTGATTATTATTTTTAATGTTTTCTCTCTAATGCTCTAACTTTAAGAATAAAGTGCTGTGAGGTTACTTGTAACTATTGGCAATTATCCTGTTCATAGCCTCTGGCGAGAAAGAAAAGTGCAGGGTGGCTATTAGCTGGAGACATAAAGGGTAACAAGAAAACATTCTACAAAGACATTAGAAGCAAGAGGATGACCAAGGACAGTGTAGGCCTGTTACTCAATGCAGGGGGGGATAATAACCGAAAACGTGGAAATGACAGAGGTGCTTAATTATTTCTTTTTTTCAGTTTTCACCAAGAAGGTGGTGGTGATTGGACGTCTAACGTAATGAACGTCATTGAAAATGAGGTAGGATCAGAGGCTAAAATAGGAAAACAACAAGTTAAAAATTACTTAGACAAATTTGAGGTCTTCAAGTCACCAGGACCTGATTAAATGCATCCTAGAATACTCAAGAAGCTGACTGAGGAAATATCTGACCCATTAGTGATTATCGCTGAAAAGTCATGGGCAACAGGAGAGATTCCAGAGGACTGGAAAAGGGCAAATATAGTGATAATCTATAAAAAGGGAAATAAGGACAACCCAGGGAATTACAGACTAGTAATTGGGTTTGTTTAGTCTGGAGAAGAGAACACAGAGGGGACATGATTACAGTTTTCAAGTACATAAAAATGTTCTTAATCTCTGAGGATAGGACAAGAAGCAATGGTCTTAAATTGCAGCAAGGGAGGTTTAGATTGGACATTAGGAAAAAAATCCTAACTGTTAGGGTGGTGAAGCACTGGAATAAATTGGCTAGGGAGGTTGTGGAATCTCCATCATTGGAGATTTTTAAGAGCAGGTTAGACAAACACCTGTCAGGAATGGTCTAGATAATACCTAGCCCTGCCATGAAATACAATTTACAGATTAGATGACCCCTTGAGGTCCCTTCCAGTCCTTTGATTCCTTGATTAGGAAGTCTGACTTACTGGGGATATCACAGGGTAAGGTCAGGAACTGTGCAGCTTTGAAAGCCTCCAGTCAATAGGGAGAGAAACATCAGTCTCAGCCCGAGAGAGGTAAATGAAGGGAACCAGAAGCCTAAAAGTGTGCGCCCTTGGTGGACCCTTAACTGTGACGCTCCCTCACTCTATTTCTATGCCTGATGCAGCAGTGGAGGAACAAGAAACCAGACCCTTAAGAGATGTTGGTTTTGCTCAGACACAGGGTGATTAACCAATGGTAACACAGCTCCCCAGATGAATGATATGATTAATTTGGTCTTTTCTGTCTTTCTTTTCTAAAAAAACTGCTGTGGGCAGAAATGACCATAGATAGTAGAGCAGTATTAATTCAGACCTGCGGTTGTGCCTTTAGCTTTAATCTAATAAAATACCATTAAAAATTAGCATCTAATAATTTCAAATACATTGCAGTTAGCAAACACTTAATAGCATGATACAGAATAAAAAGTAACATTCAGAGATCATGTTTTACAGCTATTCTTTCAAACAGCCCTGTTTTCTCTGTAAACCCCACACAACTCAAGGCGAGAGACATAGCCCGTTTTGAACTTTTTCTCCTACTGCCATTCATCTGCTCCTGGGGAAGGAAAAGGCTTTTACTAAGTCAAGTGCAGAACTTCACAGAATAGTAAATTATTTTAACTATTGTAGTGTCTGTGAAAAGACAAATCTCTGATAACCCCATCTTGTTTTATTTCTACATAAAATACAACTTACAATGTAAAATTAAATGATTCCATTTTTTTAAGTCTAAAGAAATGACACTTAAGGAGGAACATGATAAAGATATAGATACTTAATGGGCAATAACTTAAGAGGAAGAATTAGTCACACTGGACAGTCATAAAACAACAAGTGATGGGCTGAATTAAAAGAATAAATTTAGCTTGGTTAATAGGAAAAAACTTTCTGACAGGAAGGACAATCAGAGTAGAATGGTTTGCTTTGTGAAGTAGTTATTGCCCAATCTTTAGATGCATTAAAGGCAAGATTAAAAAGCTAGATATAAAGTATAGTGGGCTGCAGGGGGCTGGAAAAGGTGACCACAAATGTCCTTTCAAATACAATCACTCCATAGTACTATAAAAAAAATGGCAGAGCTAGTGACTGCATCAGGAAGTAGAGTGCAGCAGAAAGAACACAACCATTTCCAATGGGAGAGGAGAAAAAGAAAGAACCACACAGAATTCAAATGTATGCCCTTTGAACAGCTATTTCTGTTTAAATTCTTACTCTGGGCCTGTCAGCTTGATATCTGAGCACCTTACATTAAAGCTGTATTGATTGACTCCCACTGGGGTTACATCTAATCCTCCTCTAGTAGGCAGATGGTAGCACTCAGCAAAAAACACAAAAACCAAAAACTCCCACAGATGAAAAAGGACTCTACTGGGTCAACTAGTTGTGCTGCTGCTTCTTTTTTTAAAATGGGGGAACTGTATATAATCAAGGAATTTTGACATAATTGGGCACATCACAACAGTTAATCATTAGCAGAAAGGCAACAGACCCCTGGTTGGGGGTTCTAATTCAGACCTAACAAGCCTTTATTCTGGTTTCTGCTTTCAGTAGGTGCCCCATAGCTTGCAGTTCTCTTCACTGAGTAACCCAGATATGTACAGAGGATTCCCTGTTGTTGATGGGCAACTGCCCTAAGCCATGTTCCCCAATTCACAACTTCTTTCGTAAGGCATTCTAGGGCCATGGGCAAGAGGGGATTTTTCAGGAGATGGAGGCAGTGTGGCCAAAGTACAGTGAGCTTTGGCTACTCTGGGCATCAGCAATGGCTCACAAAGTGATGCTTCCCCAATACATACATTAGAGCAGTCCCTCAGGATCTTTCTGTTTTTTGACTAGCCCCAACATTTGGGGGTGCAAGTCTTTCCAAGTTCCTGTGCCTCAAACTGCTTCACCAGCTAAACTTAACAATATTAGTTACATTCAATTATATTTATTGTCATCTTCAAAATCCAGCAGCACAAACCAAAGGCATTTTATCATCTCTTCTTGAGTTGTTTTTATTTCTTTTTTCCATTTTGTTTCATTACTTGTTTTTCACATGTCAGGTCTTCCCTGAGCCTAATCATCTTTCCTTAGATCACAGGCTGTGTCCAAAATGATTGTATAACCTTTTTGACAGAAGCAAGAATTTGAGTGCACATGGTATTTTTATTGAATTACTGCTTCATTGTGCTAATCAAGAGCCCAGTCCATATAATTCAAGACAACCATCAACTCTCCACCATCAGCAATGACAGTCAGGATCACGAATAAGTAATAAAATTATGTAAGACTTATTTACATCACACAAATATATTTCTGAATTAGATTTAAAGACTATCATTTTGTATATCCGTGTGAGGAAAAATCCCATAACGCATGTATCAGTTTTGTTTTTTCCTCTTCTGCTTTGCATTTACTTTCCTCACTAAAATAATGAATTTACTGCATAGTATGTATGTACACACACACACACAAACACTATTTGGTGCTAACAAATTTGTTGATCTGGTGATCTTAAAGCCCTGACAAATTTTAAGTCTTGGTGTAGTGTACACACAAAGTTGTACCAGTTTAACTAAAGGTGTTTTAAAAACAGATTTAGTTAAGTCAGTGATAATTCTTATTGACACTTCAAATTCAGTTTAAACGTGGTGTTCATTTAGCCAAGCAGCTAACACAATATAAGTTGTTAGTTTTTAATGGTTTTAACCTGTTTAGTTAAACAGCTTCTGTGCATAGACAAGCAACTATTTTAATACAATATTAAGGCTGCAAAAGTAGCACAAAACCAGAAGGTTAGTAAATGATAGTCCTACAAGCAGTGTTAATCATCCCCATTGCCTATCACACAAAGAAGAAAGGAAATATACAATTATCCACCTTTATTTATAACAGACTTGTCTTATCTAACAACAGTATATTAAAATAAGAACCAACTTACCAAACTAGCATGAGCGGCATCCAGCACTGAGAGCTTATACTCCTGGGAGATTGTTGGCTACTGCCATAAGGAAGCCAATGGGTTGGCTAGCAGTTCATTCACAAAACAGCTTCTAGTTGCTCACTGCTGTTCACAAAGATATATATTTTAAGTAACAACTTGACTGACCTACATGACATCATTGTTAAGGTGATCACAGATATGGCTGGGGAGACGTAAGTGGTCAGAAAAGGAAAAGGAGCTTTTTAGGTTCAGATTAAGATGGTGGGTGAAAAGGCTAGTAAAATATATTCAATGAGTAAGAAAGTTAACATGAGACAGAATAAGAGGAGAGACCATGTATACAGATCTCCTGTAAAGATACAGGAGCATGAGATAGAATCAGTCAATATAGGGTTCCAGAAAATCTTAATTCAATCCATTTTCATAAATTACTCAGGGCCTGATCCAACTTCCATTGGAGTCAATGGGCACCTTTACATTAACTTTAGCGGAAGCTGAATCCACCCTTAAATTCTGTTTACCAGTTTCCTCTAATACACTCGCTTATGTTTACAAGTTTAAGTAATGTTTAAAACTATAGCACTTGAGACATTCATATGACAAGTGCTCTTACGCAGTATGTGCAAGATAATATTAAAGGAAGGAACTGCATAACTCAGAATGGAAGCAACAAAGCTCCTATAGTTAAAAATGTAAAATATTTTCTATGAGCCATGATCCCATTTTCCATGGAGAGAAAGGATGACCCAATGGTTAATAGACTAAGATTTTTAGAGACCTGTGTTCAAGTCCCTGCTCTTCCACTTGCTTGGGCAAGTCATTTAGTCTCTCAGTGCCTTAGTTCTCCATCTGTAAAATGGGAATAAATAATACTTGCCTATCACTCAGGATTGTTTTTTAGGGTAAATACAGTAAAGATGGTTAGTTATTTAGATACTATGATAATAAGGAGTCATAGAAGTACCTTACAAAAAGCCATTTTCAGATAATCAAAACTTTGCCTTTTCAGCTGAAACTTGCAGTTTCGCATGGCAATAGTCCTCCCTAAAGAGCAGTGCAGGATGTTGTTCCATACAAAGTTAGTTTTGATGCCTCTGAATTACAGTATGAGCATATAAGATCTGTGTCCTGAGCACATTCTGTAGAAATTTTGGCTAAACCCTTCAAGTACACAAAGGGATGTTACATAAAATTGAACAACATTTTCTACCTTCTAGCCCTTTCACATAGCAGCTACTAACTAAATCAGTCTCTCAAGGATCAATAAAAAGCAGCAGAAAATCCAAAATGGGGATTGTACATAAATGTAATTCAGGTGAAAAGGTCCAATTTAGCAGCTTGGGAGACTGATGTGTTGTATTTATCTTACAAATCAGGAGCATCAGAAAGCTTTTTCAGACTGCCCTTGAGCTGTTCCTTCAAAAATGTTGCCAGTTAGTGTCAGCTGTGTCAGTGGATTTTGTGATGAACAGTGTAGGGGAAACACATACCTCCAGATCATTCCACTTAGGGTACCAAACTTTGCAGGTGTGATAATTTTGGTTACTAGTCACCTGCACTATATTTGAAGAGTAACAAGGAGAAAGACATTAGATTCCATCATCCATACCTTGATCCATCTAGTCTTCCATCTGTTTAATAGTGTATACATATATAAGATGAAACAGATTGTGATTTTTATGAAGTAGGTTTGTTTCATCAGGGCTGAAAATAGAACATGCTTGACTAGTAAAGTGAACGTAACTCAGCTCTCTTCCACCCCCCAAATCCATTTAAATGAACTCTCTCTATCAGTCACACACACAATATAAACATGTTACAGAGCAGCTTTCAGCACATCCTTCAACTGACTTCATGCAATTTAATATTTGGATTGAGTCCACAGATCAGGTATATTTCATCTGGGTTTTTGCTTTCTCTGGGAATGTTTCATGTCACTTTGGCAGGAAATGCTTTGTGCTGCCACCACTGAAACCCCTTCTCATAGATTTGAGAAGGAATTTTAAACACAGTGTACCTCTTACCCCAACCTGCCTGATGTCATCTCTTACTCTAGCCAATGCACACCATCTGCTCCATCTCTAGTTTAAGTACTTATATGCCCCCTTCCCTCCATTATTATAATATCCCACCATTTCATATCTTTAATGTGTTTCTCTGCAATACCCTAGCGAGGTAGCGAAGTGCTATTATACCCATTTTACAGATGGGGACCCAAAGCACAGAGAGACTAAATAACTTGCCCAACAACAGTCACACAGCATGTCTGCTGTGGGACAGAGAATTAAAGGATGGCCTCTTTAATCACAGGAGTGGTGCCCTAACTGCTAGACCATCTTTCTTCCCCTCACCTGGTATAAACTTCTGATTTTTCTCCTTTTATCATCTTCTCTCTCTCTCTCATTCCCCCAGCCCTTTTCTGTTTTGTCTTTGTCCTTTATCTTGCACTTTCCTGCCTCTGAAGATCAGGCCAACAGTATTTATACTTGAAAAATATATCACTCTACTCACCTGCTGAACCTTTGCATATAACCATTACTTTAATGCAAACCAAAACAAATGACTTTCTATTGGTAATCTGCTCTGGAAAGTGAGTATCACTTTGCTGAAAACTAAAATACATTCATAAAAAACTGATAATAGAATAAATAGCTCAAATAAAGATCACACCACTGAGGTTGATTGGTGGGGGGTGGGGGTAGTGAGCAATGCCACTGTAATTATTTACTGTGAGATATCAGAGGCTGATTAAGGAAAGCATTTAATCATGTGAGTATTCTTATAAGTCAAAGGGAGTATTAATGTACTTTAAGTCAGAAGTTTAAGTACCTTGCTGAACCAAAGCTTTAATAAATACTAGTTTAGACCCCAACCCTGATGCACATGAATAACTTTATCCATGTGAATAGGCCATTGACTTCAAAGGAATACTTATGCAAGTAAAGTTAAGCACATGCTTAAGTGTTTGCAGGATTGAGACCAGGGAGAATAACGATGAAGAAAGCAGCAGACAAAAGTGGGAAAAAGTGAACGTAATATTTTATTTTGATAGTCTTCCTGCTTGTACTAATAGACCTAGCAGCAGGTCCTGAAGCTGCTAATTTAATTCCTAAGATATAACATTTTTCAATATATTTATCCCATTTAAATTAGCTGTATCCCCTTTGTAAGTAGCAAAATTGAAAGTTAAGTAAAAGACTTAAAAAAAAAAAAGTGTTTTGTGTTGGTATTTTTCACTAGCTCACCCAAAAAGATCTACTGAAGATTTATTTAAACATCTTTAATAACTAAATTAAATATTTGAAGAACACACACTTTCATACATTGATTTTACTTATTGTAGGTAGAAGAAGAAAAATAGTTGTGGTATGTGTTTTGAAAAGCTCTACATTGTTCTCACTCCATAGAGCACCAAAAGGCACAGGAGAATAGTGAACCCTCATAGGTTATAAGCCCCTTGATAACAACATAGATGGTCTATAGGAGGTAATTCTTTGTAAATGCCTTTCTTTTAAGCCTACATAGTTTATTCAGTGAGAATTGTAGTATACTAAGTGATATTTATAATTCTGCAAGTAGCATGAATTGAAAGCAATAAATGCTAAATAAATCCTAAAAATAGGAATGTAAGATTGCATACAATTCTGCATGACAGTGCACTTACTTACAGGAAATGGACATAGCTTAAATTCTAGTTTATAAATCACTTAGTCGCTACCTAGGGAAGAATGTGCTTTATGTCAAAATAGTACCATCTTTAGAACAAATCTGTACCTGCTATGTATTCAAAGTCCTATCTATCTTCTTACTCCGGTAACGAAATAAACTTTTAGTGCTTTTTATTCCTGGTGGCTGTGCTTAGCTAAAAGCAGCTATGGGACAGTAAGCTAGATTCTGTGCATTGACAACAATTTTGTTTCTTAAGCTTTCAAGTCAGTTATACTAGTGCAAGTCTGCCCAGTCTTCTGAAAGTAGATTTTGAAGACAGCAAAGTTGTAACTGAGTATATAAGTAAATATGAATAAACTCTCTGTGGTGGAAGAAAGTAGTATTATGTTCAAATCCCAGAATGAGATGACGGGACTTGAAGTTAGGGGAAAGGCATTTTAGCATTAAATAAAGCACATTTGGTCCAGAGTCATTAAAAATAAATAAACATGAAAACCTACAGTTAGCAGACAAAGATAGGCAGAACACAGTGACCTTGAGTTAGTGTCCAAATTCTGTCCTGGGGTGAGGGAAAATGTGACACTCACACAACATCAGCCCTTGCATTACATTTCCCTTACTCAGCTGGCTTCCACCTCTTATATCCTTGTTGGACTTAATTGGACTCACCTGCTAGTAATTACAGTGAATCTTAATGCAGGGTTTTATCACCTGTGCCTAGGGTGACTGAACAAATGAGCCCTGTGTTCCTAAACACTACCACCCTGTCACACCCACAAGGCATTTTTACACATTCAGTTTGCAGAGCAGAACTGAATTTTAAAGTGATCAACCAGCAGAAATACATACAACATATTTTAAGCAATTTATGAACGGCCAGCATTCCCCAAAGATGAATAACCTTGGGTTTAATAGGTCTTTTATTATTTCAAATTAGAGTTGTGCCTAAATCAAATCCCTGAACAGAAACACCATTGATATATTTGAATGGGAGGTGGTTCACAATCTAAACTCTGTTACAAGTCAACATTTTGTGACAGCCTCTACATTTCTACAATGGTGCTAAACCAAAATTCTGGATTTAAAATCCTCTGATCTTTTTGTTTATTGATTTGATTAGCAAAGTTTCAAAATCCAGATCCAAATTTTGTGGCTCCGGTCCTTCAAATATTCAAATTGTGCTGAAGATTTTATTTACATTTTTCAATATCTCCCACAATGTCTTTCTGAGACTGGGAACTCATCCTCTACACCACTGCCTCCCCACATATCTTCCCACTTCCCCACCCTCTAATAAACTAATAAATGAAACAAGTATCTGGTGCTACAATAGGTATTTGGGGATACTCTAACACCACATCATCATATTTGTGTCTATGAGATCTACTTTTTTTCTTTTAAAAATATGACTAGTGGATAATTTTATCTGTGTTTAATAACCTTAGAAAACCTTTTATTTTTTCAAAATAGTTCCGCAGACTTCTTTTGGCCTAAATTCTTTATTGTGACTGTCCATATAATACTATAGGTATAAAGTGACTTTTTAAATATAGGATCAAAGTTAATAAAATATAAATTAAGGTGAATACAGAAGTATCACAGAGATTCAACCTTGACACATTTAATCAAAGATCACATAAAATTGTGAATTAGCTCTATTTCAGGATTATGTTTAAAAATACTACACCCCTGTTCATTCTAAACCAGTTTAATTCTCCCACAAGGCCAATTTTCACAGTCATACTCTTCTTGCTGCTCTCAAAAAATATTGTTTAATTAGTAAGCTTATTTTATTCTCTTCTTACACACACTAATAGCTTTTCATTACTTGGGCAATTTGAAAAGTTCACACTACTGTTTTTGTTTATAAAGTTGAGCCCTACGTAGAAGTATACATGAGTCTCCTCTCAATCATTCTAAATGAAATTAAGGGCTCTGTTTCAAAGGTTGTTTAATAATATTTCATCACCATATCTTTCTTGGATATGCAAAACTCAAGCAACAAATCTTATTTTCAGCAGTGAACATACCTCTTGTACAGAGAACAATCTGCAAAAAAAAAAAAATCCTTCCCAGGCTTCATAACAGATCCATCCAGTTAATCTTTCTGTAAATAGTTTTTTGATTTTTTTAAGATTGTGTTCTATACCAGGGATGGGCAAATGTTTTGGCCCGAGGGTCACATCTGGGTATGGAAATTGTATGCTGGACATGAATGCTCATGAAATTGGGGTTGGGATGCAGGAGGGGGTGAGGGCTCTGGCTGGGGTGCGGGCCCCGGAGTGGGGCCAGAAATGAGGAGTTTAGGGTGTGGGAGGGGCCTCCGGGCTGGGGCAGGGTGTTGGGATGGGGGTGGGGGTGGGGGTGAAGCTCTGGCTAGACATGCGGGCTCTGGAGTGGGGATGGGGATGAGGGGTTTGGGGTATAGGAGGGTGCTCCAGTCTGGGACCGAGGGGTTCAGAGGGTGGGAGGGGGATCAGGGCTGGGGTAGGGGATTGGGGCACGGGGGAGGTGATGGCTCTGGCTGGGGGTGCAGGTTCTGCGGTGGGGCTAGGGATGAGGGATTTGGAGTATAGGGGGGTTCTCTGGGCTGGGATCGAGAGGTTCAGAGGTGGGAGGGGGATCAGGGCTGGGCTGGGGGTTGGGGCCTGGGAGGGTGTGCAGGCTCTGGGCAGCGCTTACCTCAAGCAGCTCCTGGAAACAGCGGAAGTGTGGCCAGGCAGCTCTGTACACTTCCCCCTCTGTGGGTGCCACCCCTGCAGCTTCCATTGGCCACAGTTCCCAGCCAATGGGAGCTGTGGGGGCGGCGCTTGGGTTGGGGGCAGCATGCAGAGCCCCCTGGCTGCCCCCACATGTAGGAGCCAGAGGGGGGATCACGCCGCTGCTTCCAGGAGCTGTGAGGAGCTGCGGCATGTGCGGAGTGCCCCCTGACCCCACTCCCTGGCTGGAGCGCGGGAGCAGGGCAAGCCCCAGAACCTATCGAGGAACAGATAAAATCGGCTGGCAGGCCGGATGTGGCCCGCGGGCTGTAGTTTGCCCTCCACTGTTCTATACACACAGCATAAGACTCTTCAAGCAACCAAATTGTGGCTAAAAATATAGTGTCTTATACTATATAATTGTGCAAATGTATTAACTAAAAAATGGGTGAATGTAATTAGTGTACATATTTCCTTGGAGGAAGATACTAGATTATTTAGCACTATGGTTCACTGCCTTCCCTATCTGTTGAGGTCAATCAGTGTTTTGTACCCAGTTCCTTCCTCTTCCCTTCTTATATAGTCTCTTTATGAAAGCTTATCTTCTCCCATGGTTTCAGCTACAATCTATATCTTTTGATTCTTGACCTGTCCTCTTTTGCTCAGTCTTAAATCTCCAACTGTGTCTCTAATGTCTCCTGGATGTCCCATTGCTTTCTCAAACTTAGTCATTCCAAAACAGATCTTCTGATTTCTCCTTACCCTATTACAACTCTGCTTCCTAGCCAGTCTCCCATGCTTTCATCAAAAGTAATGTTATTAGTTTGTAATTATTTTAGTATGTTATATCTTTCCCTATACACCTCACTTTTCGCTTCTTTCTCACTTTCTTTACTTAGCCCTGGTCTACACTATGAGTTTAGGTGGATTTTAGCAGCATTAGATTGATTTAACCCTGTACCCGTCCATATGACAAAGAGGTTATTTTCGACTTAAAGGGCTGTTAAAATCAATTTCTGTACTCCTCCCCCGATGAGGGGACTAGCGCTAAAATCAACCTTGCCAGATCGAATTTGGGGTTGTGGGGACGCAATTCAATGGTATTGGCCTCCAGGAGCTATCTCAGAGTGCTCCACTGTGATCGCTCTGGACAGCACTCTCAGCTCAGATGCACTGGTCAGGTAGACAGGAAAAGGCCCACGAACTTTTGACTCTCATTTCCTGTTTGGCCAGTGTGGCAATCTGCAGGTGAGTGCAGATCTCATCAGCAAAGGTGACCATGATGGAGTCCCAAAATCGCAAAAGATCCCCAGCATGGACCAAAGGGGAGGTACGGGATCTGATCGCTGTATGGGAAGACAAATCAGTGCAATCAGAACTCCATTCAAAAAGACAAAATGCCCAAACCTTTGAAAAAATCTAAAAGGGCATGAAGGACAGAAGCTATAACAGGGACCCACAGCAGTGCCATGTGAAACTTAAGGAGCTGAGGCAAGCCTACCAAAAAAACAGAGAGGCAAATGGCCGCTCCGGGTCAGAGCCCCAGACATGCCGCTTCTATGATGAGCTGCAAGCCATTCTAGGTGGTGCAGCCACCACTACCCCACCCCTGTGCTTTGATTCTGTCAATGGAGTAGCACACAACAGGGATGCGGATTTGGGGGACAAGGAAGATGATGATGAGGAGGTTGAAGATAGCTCACATCAAGGAAGCGGAGAAACCATTTTCCCCAACAGCAAGGAACTGTTTCCCACCCTGGACCTGGAGTCAGTACCCCCCGAATCCCCCGAAGGCTGCCTCCTGGACCCGTCAGGCAGAGACGGGACCTCTGGTGAGTGTACCTTTGTAAATATTATACATGATTTAAAAGCAAGCGTGTTTAATTATTCATTTGCCCTGGCATTCGCGGCCAGTACAGCTGCTGGAAAAGTCTGCTAATGTGTCTGGGGTGGAGCGGAAATCCTCCAGGGACCTCTCCATAAAGCTCTCCTGGATGTACTCTCAAAGCCTTTGCAAAAGGTTTCTGGGGAGGGCAGCCTTATTCCATCCTCCATGGTAGGACACTTTACCACACCAGGCCAGTAGTACATAGTCTGGAATCATTGCATAACAAAGCATGGGAGTGTATGGTCCCGGAGTTTGCTGGCATTCAAACAACATCTGTTCTTTATCTCTCTATGTTATCCTCAGGAGAGTGATATCATTCCAGGTCACCTGCTTGAAATAGGGTAATTTTATTAAGGGAACATCCAGAGGTGCCCGTTCCTGCTGGGCTGTTTGCCTGTGGCTGAACAGAAATGTTCCCCGCTGTTAGCCACATGGTGGGGGGAGGGGTGGAGCGATCATCCCAGAGAATTGGGTGTGTGTGTCGGGGGGGAGTGGGGTTAGTTGGGTTTGTGCTGCACGTTAACTTGAAAACTGCAGCCTCTCCTCCTTTTAAATGTCCAACCCATTTTAAATGGCCAACCCAATGGCTGTTTGGTATGGGAAATGAGGGCGCTGCTGTTTGAAACCATTCCCACATGTTATGAAGGTTAAAGAAGCCAAAAGACTGTGTCTTACAATGGCTGCCTGCAAGCCAAATTCTGTTGCCCAGCCTTGTGTGAAAGATCTCTCACACCAAACCAGCATACCCTCAATAAGAGGCAAAATGCAACCTTGTACCGAAAGCACATGTGCTATGTAATGTTAACAGCAAGGTTTACTGTGAAAGAGTCCACCCATTGTTCTCTAAAATGTGTCTTTTTAACTACCACTCTCTTTTTCTCCCCTCCACCAGCTGCAAATGTTTCAATGCTCACACTATCTTCTCCTTCCCAGAGGCTTGCGAAGATTAGAAGGCGAAAAAATGCACTTGTGATGAAATGTTCTCTGAGCTCATGCAGTCCTCCCACACTGAAAGAGCCCAGCAGAATGTGTGGATGTCAGAGCCCAGGAAAGCACAATATGAACGCAAGGACAGGTAGTGGGATGAAGATAATAAGTGGTGGGCTGAAGATGATAGGTGGTGTCAGCTTGGTGACAGAAGGCAACAGGCAATGCTAAGGCTACTAAAGGAACAAACTGATATACTCCGGCAAATGGTTGAGGTTCAGGAAAGGCAGCTTGAGCACAGACCACCGCTACAACCCCTGTGTAACCAACCACCCTCCTCCCCAAGTTCCATAGCCTCCTCAGCCAGACACCCAAGAACACGGTGGGGGAGGGCCTCCGGGCACCCAATCACTCCACCCCAGAGGACTGCCCAAGCAACAGAAAGCTGGCAGAAAGTTTTAAAGTGCAGTGTGGCCTTGTCCTTCCCTCCTCCCCCACCCCACCTGGTGGCTCCCTCCTCCCCCACCCCTCCTGGGCTACCTTGGCAGTTATCCCTCTATTTGTGTGATGAAGTAATAAAGAATGCATGAATGTGAAGCAACAATGACTTTATTGCCTCTGCAAGCAGTGATCGAAGGGGGGAGGGGAGGGTGGTTAGTTTACAGGGAAATAGAGTGAACCAAGGGGTGGGTTCATGAAGGAGAAACAAACAGAACTTTCATACCGTAGCCTGGCCAGTCATGAAACTGGTTTTCAAAGCTTCTCTGATGTGCAGTATGCCCTACAGTGCTCTTCTAACCACCCTGGTGTCTGGCTGTGCGTAATCAGTGGCCAGGTGATTTGCCTCAACCTCCCACTCCACCATAAACGTCTCCCCCTTACTCTCACACATATTGTGGAGTGCACAGAAAGTGATAATAACAATGGGAATATTGGTTTCACTGATGTCTATCCGAATCAGTAAACTGCACCAGCGCGTTTTTAAATGTCCAAAGGCACATTCTACCACCATTCTGCACTTGCTCAGCCTATAGTTGAACAGCTCCTGACTACTGTCCAGGCTGCCTGTGTACGGCTTCATGAGCCATGGCATTAAGGGGTAGACTGGGTCCCCAAGGATAACTATAGGCATTTCAACATCCCCAATGGTTATTTTCTAGTCTGGGAAGAAAGTCCCTTGCTGCAGCTTTTGAAACAGACCAGAGTTCCTGAAGATGCGAGTGTCATGTACCTTTCCTGGCCATCCCATGTTGATGTTGGTGAAATGTCCCTTGTGATCCACCAGTGCTTGCAGCACCGTTGAAAAGTACCTCTTTTAATTTATGTACTCACTGGCTTGGTGCTCCGGTGCCAAGATAGGAATATGGGTTCTGTCTCTTGCCCCACCACAGTTAGGGAATCCCATTGCAGCAAAGCCATCCACTATGACCTGCACATTTCCCAGAGTCACTATCCTTGATATCAGCAGCTCTTTGATTGCGTTGGCTATTTGGATCACAGCAGCCCCCACAGTAGATTTGCCCACTCCAAATTGATGACCAACTGACCAGTAGTTGTCTGGCATTGCAAGCTTCCACAGGGGGCTATCGCCACTTGCTTGAGTGAACTGTGAGGCCTGCTCTCATGGTATTCTTGCGCTTCGGGGCAGGGGAAAGAAAGTCACAAAGTTCCATGAAAGTGTCCTTACGCATGCGAAAGTTTTGCAGCCACTGGGAATTGTCCCAGATATTCAACACTATGTGGTCCCACCAGTCTGTGCTTGTTTCCTGGGCCCAGAATCGGCATTCCATGGCATGAACCTGCCCCATTAACACCATGATGTCTACGTTGCCAGGGCCCATACTTTGAGAGAAGTCTGTGTCCATGTCCTCATCACTCTCATCACCACGTTGCCGTCGCCTCCTCGCCTGGTTTTGCTTTTGCATGTTCTGGTTCTGCATATACTGCAGGATAATGGCATGGTGTTTACAGTGCTCATAATTGTGGCAGTGACCTGAGTGGGCTCCATGCTTGCCGTGCTATGGCGTCTGTGCTGAAAAAAGGTGCAAAATGATGGTCTGCTGTTGCTCTGACAGAGGGAGGGGCGACTGGTGACATGGCTTATAGGGTTGGCACACACAATGGCTCCCTCAAGGATTGAATTCAAAACCCTGGGTTTAGCAGGCCAATGCTCAAACCACTGAGCTATCCCTCCCCCCACTATTCATGGAGGGGAGGGGGGGCAAATTAATACAAATGAATACAAAATAAATCTGGTTTCTTTATTGTTTTGATCCACTCCATCTCTCTTATACATATTAGGCTGGCAGCAGACAGTGCAGTACGATTGCTAGCCATTGTCGTCTCCTGGCTGCTCGCCAGAAGATGGTGCAGTATGACTCCTGACCATCGTCATCTCCCATTTATGTCCAGGTGCCCCTGACCGACCTCACCAAGGCCAGCCAGGAGCACACATGTCTGCCCAGGCACCCCGACCGACCTCACCGAGGTCAGCTAAAAGAGCACCCAGGAGACAACGATGATGGCTACCAACCTTAATGCACCGTCTGCTTCCAAAAGGCAATGAGCTGCTGCTGGGTAGCAATGCAGTACTACGTCTGGCAGCACCCAGGAGACGTATGATGATGGTGAGCTGACCGGGCTCCATGCTTGCCGTGGTATGTCGTCTGCATGGGTAACCCAGGAAAAAAGGCGAGAAATGATTTTTTTGCCATTGCTTTCACGGAGGGAGTGGGGCGGGGTACCTGACACTTTTACCCAGACCCACCTGTGACAATGTTTTTGCCCCATCAGGCATTGGGAGTTCAACCCAGAATTCCAATGGGCGGCAGAGACTGCAGGAACTGTGGGATAGCTACCCACAGTGCAATGCTCCAAAAGTTGACGCTAGCCTCGGTTCTGTGGACGCACTCCTCCAACTTAATAGTCTTAATGGTCTTACACACAATCGACTGTATAAAATTGATTTCTAAAAAAAATTGACTTCTATAAATTTGACCTAATTTCGTAGTGTAGATATACCCTTAGTCTTTCAGCATAATCTGTTGCTTTTATGTTTCTACGGGGTATATTGTTTTGTTGCTATCTCTGTGTGTTATGGAGCTTCTGTGCTTGAATCTCACACTTTCACGTGAGAGAGGGGCCACTGTAACACAATTTTCCCTATCTATGAACCCATAGACAGCCCTCTACTGATTTGTGAATTTCTGCGTGGAAAGGACGTAGGCTGCAGATCAAGACACACCTCACCCTTTCCAACAATTCCGCTGTAAATCCACAGAAATGTTAATGTAATATCATGCAGTATTGACTTTCCCCTCATGCTTTGGGAAAGCCCCTCCTTACTCCAAATAAGTGGGAGGAGCATGTCCCAAGGCAGTAGGTCAGAGAGGGTATTATCATAAGAATCTCTGGCAACACTGCATTGTCAGGTAGCTGGGAGTGGAGGGTGGAGGGTTGCAATGATGCTGTGGAGGACAGGGCCTCATGCAAATTGCTATTGTTCCTGTTGCAGATTAATTTGTCTTGCTTGGAAAATAAACAGCTTTTATATTTCTGCTATTGCTTTATTTCTCTATGAATATAAAATGGTGTGCATGGGACCATTTTATGCAAACCTTAATCCCATGAGTAGCAATATCTGTGCTATTTGATTGAGTAAGTGTTGCAGATCAGGCTTTTAACTGATATATAAAAGATTTCTCTTGTTTAGCTTGAGATGTATTTGACTTTAGGCTTATGTAGGCACATCTTGAATGAGGATTCCAGCTTTTGGAATAATGGAAATGCTTTAATTTGTTTTTCATCTTGGGCCTATTTGTCTTCTCACTTGCACTGTGTTTACCCCAATGTAAAACCACTGAGTGCAGTGGAATTCTTTACACAAAAAAAAGTGAAAAGAAAATCAGATCCTTTGTTTTCATTGTGTTATCTATGGAGGTTTTTGAGTGGCTTTTAAAGGTTTTAACTAGAATGTTCCTTAGCGTTCTATACTAGATGGGATGCTGGTAGACCAGGTGTCAGCTCATGCCAAGGTCCCTAGGCCTCAAGTGAATACAGGTCTGTCTCATTTTACGCGGGGGTTCCGTTCCGTGGTTAACGCATAAAGCGAAAACTGCGTATAGCCAAAATCCCATTGAGTTCAATGGCGGGTGAAATCGCCCGCACTACGGGTATAGTATTAAAATAGTTATTTTTCTCTTTTTTTGTTTTTGTTTTTTTTGTTTTTGCCGACCGCGTAAAGTTGAAATTGCGCATGTTAAATTCATGTAAGATGCGACAGACCTGTACTATGAAATGCATAGCTGGAAATCAGTCTGACTCACTTATGTGTTAGTATTGCTAACTTAGGTATTAGTCTTGTAACAATGTGATTAGTGTTTAGACTTTATGAAATGCTTGTAAATTGCTGCATTAATCTCACTTCTAATATCTATAACCTATGCTATAAGGTAATTCATTAATGTTTGTTCTGTAACTGTAATATGCTTCGTCTGAAACTGTAAATCCAGTCAGAAAAGAAACATGACCAAGTGTGAAATACTGGTTTGCACCCATGAGGAGGGGTTATCTCTAGCCAGTCAGGAAGGCCTGTTGAATCCAAATGGGCTATTATAAGCCAGAACAAGCACTTTGTTGATTGTTCCTGGCATACCCATGAAGAGGGGTGATGTGCAGAAATGCTCCTCTCATCAGCTTGGACTCTAGGGAATAAAAATGCCTGTTAAGGAGAAATTGGTATCTTTATGCTGTCTGGACTCTGAGGGGCAAAGATTCCCAAACATAAGCAAAAGATCCCCAAGCTGCTTGGCTTGGATTAGCCGTAAAGGACATAAAAGTTTGCTTATTATAGAAGTTTCTATTTCCTTTTGAATTAAATTTGTAACTCATTTATGTGTTTATGTTTACCTGCTTTAAATGTAAATGACTCATTTCTTTTTCCTAGTTAATAAACCTTTAATTAGTTTGTTACAGGATTGGCTACAAGCGTTGTCTTTGGTTTGAGAGCAGAATACAATTATAAGTCACTGGCCCTTTGGGGCTGGGACTAACCTGAATATTAATGTAATTTTTGGTGTAAGCGACCATCTATCACAAAGTCCAGCTTGCCTGGGTGGCAAAATAGACTGGAATGTCCAAGGGGACTGTCTGTAACTCCATGGTACAACTATTATAGTGCTTTAGGAGTTCACACTTGTTACTGGGTTGGTGAAATCTAATTATAGAACCTACAAGCAGTTTAGCGTTTTTGCCCTGCTTCTTGATAGGCTGCCCTGAGTTTGGCACTCACAGACACTCCAGACAGCATGACACTTGGTAGATGTTTGTTTGATTTTTAAGTCTTCATTGTGTTCCCACAATCTGTGATGGAGTGAGTTTCCACCGCAGAGCAAATAATGAGGAACAATGTTGCTGAACCTGAAAGGATTCAGATTGCTTTGGTGAATGGTTCAGAAGACGGCAAATGTAGTTCTCAGTAGCTACATGAAAAATTGTCGGAGAGCAAAGAGCCAAACCATTCAGCCTACTCTAGGGGGAAAAGATGTGGAGATAACTGGAAAAATCTTTAGAAAGTTAAGCTCAGTGAACAGCAGTTGTAAAACAAACAAACTAAAAAATATACTGCCAGGTGCCAGGGACCTTTTCCCACTCTGTGGCCCCGCCCCTTCTGCCAGAGGTCCCGCCCCTGGCCAAGCTGGAAGTTGGAGTGGGCTGGGAGCTGTGGACCCTCCAGGCCTGAACGATTAGGCTACTTACTCTACATGGCTCTCTGCACACCCAAGCAGCACCTCCCATATCTACACTGTTATTTTACACAGTGTAGTGTCCCACTGCAAGAGCCTTTTCCTGCCATGGGGAAAGACTCCAGAAGCAGGGCAAGGCTCTGGCAGGATTCAGACTGCTATTCTCTATTATGTGTAGCTACACATACCCTACATGCTGCTGTCAGAGGTGTTCATAATAGACATATCTTTAGTCTTCCCTGTAATGACACCATGAGAAGAAAGTTAAACAGGTGAGTAATTGCTTTAAGGATGAGGATGCCATCCTGAATTGGGACCAAAGGCTGGAATTTTGAAGGGATCCAAAGGAATTCAGGTCCCAGCTCCTACTGATTTCAATGGGATTTAGGCAACTAAATCCATTGGGCCCCTTTGAAAATCCCAAGCCTTTTGTCTTTTCTTTGGAAATTATTAGTATATTTACTTTCTAGCTGATTCCAGAACCAATTCAGATTTCTCTAAGCTTCTGAGGCAGAGACTCTCTTTTTTAAATGTGTACAGTACCTTGCACAATGGGACACTGATGCTTGATTGAGGTATGTAGTCATCACCATAATACTAATACATTTAATAAATAAAAATACTACTATTAATATATTTGTATTTGTAATAATACAAATAGCTTTAGAAATCTGATTGAATATTCCCAAATTTGAATTCAGTGTTTGAAATCACTCTTTTGCTATGCTATGAACCTTAGGACTGGTCTACACTGGTGATGGGGGGAAGGGAATCGATCTAAGTTATGCAACTTCAGCTACATGAATAACGTAGCTGAAGTTGATGGATTAAAATCTACTCACTGCGGTGTCTTCACTGCGGTGAGTTGACTACTGCCACTCCCCCATTGACTCTGCCTGCGCCTCTCATGGCAGTGGAGTACAGGAGTCGACAGGAAAGTGCTCGGGGGTCAATTTATCACGTCTAGACTAGACGCGATAAATCGACCCCCGCTGGATTGATCGCTGCCCACCGATCCGGCGGGTAGTATAGACATACCCTTAGTAACAGAAATTATTCCATTAGTCATAGAATCATAGAATATCAGGATTGGAAGGGACCTCAGGAGGTCATTTAATACAACCCCCTGCTCAAAGCAGGACCAATCCCCAACTAAATCATCCCAGCTACGGCTTTATCAAGCCTGACCTTAAAAACCTCTAAGGAAGGAGATTCCATTCCAGTGCTTCACCACCCTCCTAGTGAAAAATATTTTTCCTAATATCCAACCTAAACCTCCCGCACTGCAACTTGAGACCATTAATCCTTGTTCTGTCATCTGGTACCACTGAGAACAATCGGGTTCCAACCTCTTTGGAACCCCCTTTCAGGTAGTTGAAAGCAGCTATCAAAACCATTGTCCATTGACTGTTCTGGCAATGTTATTGTACCATTCATATTTGAAAACATCTTTAGTATTTTATTTAATCTTTGTATTACCTTCTATAACCTTAGCTAGCATATTGTGGAATCCAATATGTTGTTCTTTTATATTCATTCTAGTAAGAAATGTGTTTATTTAAGCACTCATACTTGTATGCATTTTCCATTGTGTCTCTTTTATACTTTAATAGTTTTTATTCCTATGCTGTTTGTATAATAGCTAGTTTGTATAATAGTTATGATATAATATTTATTTTAATTCTTCCATTACACATATTTATCCTGTGCTTTTTACTAGCTACTTAGAGGCACTATTCATCCTATCCTAAATTCTCTGCTGCAGGCCTTTCATCTGTATGCTTTATGATTTAATTACAGAAGTCCAATGAATTAAATAGATCTTTTAACAACAGGGCTCCAATTTTGTTTTGTCTTAACACTGGATTAAAGCATTAAGAATTGGGGTTGAATAGAAACTCTGACTTTAAGACCTATAAAGTTTTTTGGTTTTGTTTATCACAAGAGCTCTCAGAAATTAAAATTAGAGTTGGGTGATTTTTTTGATTAATTTTCCCCCCCAAAAGATGCAGATTTGGTAACACTGAAATGTTTTGCAAATTTGTGTCAATCATATTGTTTTGGTTAAAAAAAGGTTTCATTTTTGACATTTTTTTAAATGAAATGTTTAGATTTTTTTTTCATTTTAAGTACTTTTTGTTTTGAAATTTCCTTTTGAAAAATTAAAAAGGTATTAATACTTAAAATCAAAATGATTTTTGGGGGGGGGTGAAACAAAATGTTTCATTTGACCTGTAATGAATTGTTTTCATTTTTATTTTTTTGATTAGCTATCCTTTTAAATGCTTTCAGTTGGACCGAAACAATTTTTTTTCCTGAATTTTTGAATTACAAGTGAACCAAAAAAATCCATTATCCACACAGCTCTAAGTAAGATGAGATATTTTCAATATTGAATGTGAACTGCAATTAAACAGTTACATTATTCTTGGTATACACTGCAGAATAACTTCACTGATGATTTTATATTACAACTTCACTAAAGTAGAACTTTATGGTAGTTTATGTAGTTGGCAGCTGACTATCACTGGTGAATGTTAAGTTAATTTGTTGGATGAATCTTCTAATGCAGCTGATCTTGGTTAACAACTTATAAAAACTAAGGTTCATATCACATCTAGATTGTGAACTCACTCTATTTAATATATTGGGTCATCTTAATTGATTATGTGTACACTTATGATGATTTCTTATTGCCAGCTTCAACCGAACCTCTTATGGGTTCATCTGATATATTATCATTAGATTAACCTTTAATCACACCATTTTCCCAGTGCTTTTGCATAATTGTCCCAGCTGGCTTTATAAATTGGGTGATTTGTATCCTGCCAAGTTACCAACCGGAATTTAAGCAATTGAATATTTCATAGCTGGACTTCTCTGATGATGAGGTCTCTTGAGCTAGAAGGTTAAAAATATTTTGTTTTGTTAATGTGGATGATATTTTGGTTATAAGTCATAGGACAGATTATGAAATGTAATATAAATAGAGGAAGAGATGGTGAATGGGGAAGGGTTGTATAGCGACTGAGACTGTTGATTGTAGGACCTCATATGTTGCAGAAGTTGGAAAGGGTCTGGTGAATGATGCAGAAGACTTCAAGTGGAGAAGGGATGATATTGTGATTAAGACACTCAAATGCTACCTATGAGAACTTGCTTATCCCTGCCTCTGCTCCAGACATCCTGAATAACGTTGGGCAAGTCTCTTAAATCCATATTTTTGGAGGTGACCTTTAAATATGTATTCATCACTTTCTGAGTACCCAATTTGACACATGGCAGGCTTGAGTTTCAGAAATGCTGAGCACTCATGACTCAACTGGAGTTGAAATTGAAGTCAGTGGGAGTTATTGGTGCTCAGCATGCCTGAAAAATCAGGGCTTAAGTATTTCAAGTACCCAAACATTGATGCACCAAAATTAGGCCAGAATCCTGTTAACATGAATGTGGCTTAACTTTACTACTGTGAGTAGTCCTATTGACATCATGGTAGTAAAGTTAAACACATACATATGTGTTTGAAGGATTGGGGGCTTGGTGAACATTTCCCCGCCCCCACCCCAGGGTTGGCTTCAAATCTGTTTTGATTTCCCATCTGTGAAATTAGATTAATAATACCACCTTACTTTACAGGAAAAGGCCCATGAAAGTCAATCAGGGAAAGACTGTCAATGCATGTGCACAAGAGAACATAATTAAGGGTGCTTTGGAAATCTTAAATTTTGGTATCTTCTAACATCTTTGATTCAAAGGCCACAGAGAGAGCTCCCCCTGAATGAAGGTGAGTGTGTACAGTGTGGCGAGCTGTACATAGGCAGCAGTCTCAGTCATCAGCGAGGCGGGTTTATGTAGAAGACTCTGTGAGGGGAGGAGAGAGCAAGCCTACCCATATCCCCATAAGTGTGAGTCAACCACCTTCACTTAACAGGGAAACTGAGGCATAGCTGAGTGTTGCTGCAGCTAAGACCCAGCTGAAAGTGGGAAGATGGAGGCATAACTCAGTGTGTGGATGTGGCTAAAACTCCAGACAAAAGTAGGAGAACTGAGGAAGAGAAGGAGTAAGACACATTCTGTGATTCCTACTTGAGGGTGGGGAACCCCAAGGCACATATGCAGGAGCCATGAGGCTGCCATCTGTAGTATAGGAACCTTTACTGAGGGTGACCATGGAAATTGGGGTACACCTCTGTCAAGGAGCCCCCCATTAGGCAAGGCAGAGAGCAGAATAAGACCCCAGGGAAGGGGTCTCCAAAAGGGGAGATAGTTTCCTCATATACATGCAGTGTAGGGGTAAAGACAGACTCTCTAGAGAGGGCACCCCATGTCTGTGAAGGGGGCCCTAAATCCTTTCCTCACCTAACACAGAATAACTGGAGCCCAGGAGTTTCTGATTGGTTAAGATCCGCTTTGCAGGTGATGGGCCACCCGGATACACTTTTACTTGCAACAAGGGTGGATTCAGCAAGATTCAAGGCTGTTTGTTTCATTGCACTTTGGCTAATAAGATAGAAATACCGCCATCAAAAGAAACAGACAGCTCCCTCCCCGCATCCTCACTAGGTTTGCTTGTCTGGATACTAAGTTAGATACAATGAGGCAGATATCGCTGCTCACTCTTAATAAATTGGCAAGTTTGCAGGAGCTGGCTAGGATGGCTGAATCATCCACGAAGATTACTTTGCATGAACTGCATATTTGGCCACCTTCAATTTCACACACTGCGTGTGCCCCGGGAAAGGGTATTTTGCAACTGACTGAGGAAGCAGACATCTTCCATGACTAGACCTAATTTGTTATTAAGGGTTAATTAAGAAATGGAGGGCTGCCAGGACTCTAGGGCTTGATGAGGCCAGAAGATGTGTGAAACATTAGGAATAAGGAGAATGTGTAATTACCCTCCAAATATATCTTAATTTGTATCTGAATTATTCAGGGACAAAGGGTAAACCTCTCTGACTGAGGAGTGGGTACACTTTTGGTCAATGTTAGGGAGGGAACTGTGAAGTAACTGTGACCCCAACTTAGAGTGGGAGTGAGGCAGCTCAGCTAGTTACTAGCAGTTCCTTGTGGTAAGTGTCCAGTGCAGGTATTCATTACACGGGGATCTGGTTTCCTGAAAAATGGGAGTTGGAAGTGGGCTTAAGAGAAGGAATCCCCTAAAGAATCTGAGGAACAGGACTGGGGCTCCTAGTGTCTAATACAATGAGGAAACACCCCCTTTCCGAGCCCCTTAACCCTCACATGAGAGGCAGGTGGTGGAGTCCCAACAACAGATTGGGAACAGCTCTGGAGGGTGGGTGGCTGATAGCAGCCCTCAATCATGGGGACACAATGAATTAAGGAACGCTGATCTGCAGTGTAAGAGTTTGTGATGGGTTGAATCACAGAAAGCCCCTTGGGAACTGTCAAGTGATGTGCCAAGACTACTTCTGCCCCTGCTTTCCTGCCCTGGCAGCTTAAGACTTCAGTGCCCTGCCCGGTTTGAGCCAGACCTGCTAGCCCGCTGTAAACCCAGACCCAGGGTCTGAACCACGTCCCCTAACAGCTGTAGGCTTAACTGAAAGCAGCTTACAGAAGTGTTCCTGTCTTTAACACTCAGATGCCCAACTCCCAATGGGATCCAAACCCAAATAAATCCGTTTTACCCTGTATAAAACTTATACAGGGTAAACTCATACATTGTTCGCCCTCTATAACACTGATAGAGAGATATGCACAACTGTTTGCCCCCCCTCAGGTATTAATAGATACTCTGTGTTAATTAATAAGTAAAAATGATTGTATTAAATACAGAAAGTAGGATTTAAGTTGTTCCAAGTAGTAACAGACAGAACACAGTGAATTACCAAGTGAAATAAAATAAAACACACAAATCTAAGTCTAATACAGTGATACAACTGAGTACAGGTAAAAATGTCACCGAGAGATGTTTCAATAAGTCTCTTTCACAGACTGGACACCTTCCTAGTCTGGGCACAGTCCTTTCCCTTGGTACAGCCCTTGTTCCAGCTCAGGTGGTAGCTAGGGGATTCCTCATGATGGCTCTCCACTTTGTTCTGTTCCACCCATTTATATATCTTTTGCATAAGGCGGGAATCTGTTGTCCCTCTGGGTTCCCACCCACTCCCCTTCTCAATGGAAAAGCACTAGGTTAAAGATGGATTCCAGTTCAGGTGACATGATCACATGTCACTGTAAGACTTCATTACCCACTTGCCAGCACACACATATACAGGAAGACTTACAGCTAAAACAGAACCATCTGCAGACAATTGTCCTGTAGTCATCAAGATTCCAAGCCATTAATGGCCCACACTTTGCATAATTACAATAGGCCTTCAGAGTTATATTTCATATTTCTAGTTTCAGATACAAGAGTGGTACATTTATACAAATAGGATGATCACACACAGTAGATTATAAGCTTTGTAATGATACCTTACAAGAGACCTTCTGCATGAAGTATATTCCAGTTATATTAGAATATTTTCATAAAATCATATAGAGTGCAACGTCACAGAGTTATTGCCAGATAGTTCCAAGATTCATTAGGTTAATAAAAGTTGCAGCCTAATTAAACCGCATTTTGGGCCAGATCCACAAACTGACATAGATACATGACTCCAGTGCTAGGGATCACTGTGATCCACAAAAGCCCCACTCAGCTGCTTCCTAACCCACACTTGGTGCATAAATGTTCACTGTAAAAGTTCCTTAGCCTCCTAAATTTCTACCTCTGAGCACACACATTGCTGCCTCTCTCCAGAAGTCTGGACGCCTATCTCCCGCCTAAGCCCCAGTGTGATCCACAAAGAGGATAATAGGCAAAAGAACACCTCTCTTGACTCAGGGGGGGGGGGGGGGGGGGGGGGGCACAATCCATCAGGCAGAGAATATTTAGGATTGGAAAGGACCTCAGGAGGCCATTTAATCTAACCCCCTGCTCAAAGCAGGACTAATGCCCAGACAGATTTTTGTCCCAGATCCCTAAATGGCCCTCTTAAGGATTGACCTCACAACTCTGGGTTTAACAAGCCAATGCTCAAACCACAGAGCTATCCCTCAGAGCATGCTAAATGCCACACAAAATGGCAGGGAGAGAAGAGAGGGACTTCCCTTAAAGTCTTTATCCTAGTGCTTAGAACACTCACTTGGGATGTAGAAGACACTGGTTCATTTATCCCATCTACCTAACGAGGAGAAGGAATTCAAACAGGAGTCCCCTTAGGTGAGTTCCCTAGCCACTGGGCTTTAAAGTGATTGTCACTCTCTAGCCCAATTCATATTTAAGTATTCAATTATTTAGCTAAAGTGCACCGACTTCAATAGGAGAGACTGAGACCCCCACATCAGCATATTCCATAGTCCAAAGGCTAGATCACACCCTTCCCCCATTGCCCTAACTCATTCAGATGGGAAACAGCTAAAGCACTTAAGCTGCCTAACTCCAGGAGCAGAATTCACAGTTATGGATCACAAGCAGAGATAGGTGCCTCCCTGCAGGTGGGAGTTAGGTGCCTAACTCTGTGAGGGGGTGGGGCTTAGCGTTCACCCCTCTTGTCAGAATCTCCCACTGTCTAACTTAGGTGACTCACTACGGTGTGTGCTAGCTTTTGTGGATCACTTTATTAGACATCTCTCTCTCTCCCTATATAATGAATATATATATATATATATATATATATATTCATTATATAGGGATCATAGGCACCAAACCCAGGTTTAGTGTATTCTAGTGTTGTGCTAGTAGCAACACCTAACTTTCTTTATGGCTCCAGCTCCTTGTCTTTCTTCATACATGTCCAAGCCAAAGCACAAACACAAGAGAACATGTGTAAGGATGGATAGGCAATCTTAATTCTGGTAGTTACTAAATTTTGGATGCTTGATTTTGCAGCCTTAATTCTTTTAATTAAGCGTTGTGCATGCCTATATAAGTACACATATTGTGCCTGTGGGTATGGATGTATGTGTGTAAAATATTTTAAACTCTTTCCAGTTTTTTTGACACTTTCAAAACAGACATCTGTTTTTATCATGACTGTTTAAACATTGGCTGTATTTTGTCTTCTTAAATAAAGTTGTTGTAATATACAGTAACTCCTCACTAAAGTTGTAGTTATGTTCCTGAAAAATGTGACTTTAAGCAAAATGATGTTAAGCAAATCCAATTTCCTCATAAGAATTAATGTAAATAGGTGGGGTTCGGTTCCAGGGAAATTTTTTTCCATCAGACAAAAGACTATATATATATATAGTATAAGTTTTAAAACGACAATTTAATACTGTACACAGTGATGATGATTGTGAAGCGTGGTTGAGGTGGTGAAGTCAGAGGGTGGGATATTTCCCAGGGAATGCCTTATTGCTAAATGATGAACTAGAACAGCTGAGCTCTCAAGGGTTAACACGTTGTTAATGTAGCTTCACACTCTACAAGGGAGGGAGTTGAGACAGCATGGCAGACAGAGACAGAGACTCTCACCTGTGTGTGTGAGAGAGAGTTGTGCTTTGCCCCTTTAAGTACGTTGACACCACTCTAAGTACATTGCTTTTTTAAGTAGATTGGCAAGTCGAGACAGCCCCTGCTGCCAGTAAGCTCCTTCCATCCTGAGCCCTGTCATGTCTCCCCCTGCTCTGTGGAGATGGGGTAAGTGGGGTGCAGGAGCAGGGGGAAGGGGGCACCCTGACATTAGCCCCTCTTTTGTCCCTTTACCCCGCTTGTACAGCAAGCAGGAGGCTCCTGGGTGCAGCTCCAAGGCAGAGGACAGGAGCAGCACATGGCAGTGGGGGGAGGGACAGCTGAACTGCCGGCAATTGATAGCCTGCAATTGATAGCCTGCTGGGCAGCTGCTGCACAGGGGATTTAGGGGAGGGGGGCAGCCAGTCCGCCCTGGTTCCAAGCCCCCACCAGCTAGCTGCAACGGGCTGTCTTTCTGCAAGCAGTGGACAAAGCAGGCGGCTGCCACACAACATTCTAAGGGAGCATTGCACAACTTTAAACGAGCATATTCTGTAATTGATCAGCAATGTAACAATGAAACAACGTTAACCAGGACAACTTTAAGAGAGGAGTTACTGTATTATCACGAAGGTCAGGTCACATTTAATTAGGAGTAATATCTGCTGTCCCTTAAAAGTCTCTGTAAACAATTGATTATTAATTTCATGTGTTAATGTTTTGAAACCCCCTCTTAATCTTCAAGAACCAGCAGGGTTTTATTATTTTGACAACATAGACTCATAGATTCATGGACTGGAAGGAAACTCGAGAGGTCATCGAGTCTAGTCCCCTGCCCTCATGGCAGGACCAAATACTGTCTAGACCGTCCCTGATAGACATTTATCTAACCTAGACTCATAGACTTTAAGGTCAGAAGGGACCAGGGCCGGCTTTAGCAAGAGTGGGGCCCGATTCCTGGGGGCGGGGCTTGCGGCAAGCCCGCCCCCAGGAATCGAGCCGTGCTCCGTCCGGGATCGCTGGGCTTGGGTCCGGCCCAGAGCCACTCGGCGGCCGGAGCTGAGCAGAGCCGTGGGGCCGGGCCAGACCCAAACCGCGCTGCAGGGTCTGGGCTGGGCCCGAGCCATGCCATGCTGCGGGGGCCGGGCCAGGCCAGACCCGAGCCATGCCATGGGGGCCGGACCGGACCCGAGCCGCGGGGGCCGGGCTGGAGCCAAGTCGGGCTGGAGTCGCTGGGGCCAGCGTGCTCGGCCGGAACCGGAACCGGACTGGGCCGCGCCTCCCTGGAGCCCTTCTCGCGCCCCCCGCCACTCTAGCTTACCTGGTGCTGCCTGCCCGCCGCTGCTTCTTTTCAGACTTCCCGCGAACCTCTGATTCGCGGGAAGCAGGGGAGGAGGAGGAGCAGGTGGTGGAGCGTTCAGAGGAAGGGAGGAGGGGGAAGTGAGCTGGGGGCGGGGTGGAGAGCTGCGGTGCGGGACCCTCTTAGCGATGGGCCCAATTCAGCCGAATTGGCTGAATCGGCCTAAAGCTGGCCCTAGAAGGGACCATCTAGTCTGACCTGCATATTGCAGGCCAATGAACCTCACCCACCCACTAATGAAATAAACCCCTAACCTCTGGCTTGAGTTACTGAAGTTTTCAAATCATGGTTTAAAGAGACTTCAGATTACAGAGAATTCACCATTTACATTAGTTTAAACATGCAAGTGGCCTGTGCCCCAGGCTGCAGTGGAAGGCAAAAAACCCCAGGGTCTCTGCAAATCTGACCCGGGGGAAAATTCCTTCCTGACCCCAAATATGGCAATGAGTTAGACCCTAAGCATGTGGGCAAGACCCATCAGGCAGATACCTAGGGAATAATTCTCTGTAGAACTCAAAGCCCTTCCCATCTGTCAAGGCTGCTTCCCCACTCTGAACTTTAGGGTACAAATGTGGGGGCCTGCATGAAAACTTCTAAGCTTAACTACCAGCTTAGATCTGGTCCGCTGCCACAACTCCCAAAGTGCTAATTCCCTTCCCTGGGTAGCCGTGAGAGACTCTTCACCAATTCCCTGATTAATACAGATCCAAACCCCCTTGGATCTTAAAACAAGGAGAAATTAACCGTCCCCCCTCCTTTCTCCCACCAACTCCTGGTGGATCAAGATCCAACCCCCTTGGATCTAAAAACAAGGAAAAATCAATCAGGTTCTCAAAAAGAAGGCTTTTAATTAAAGAAAAAGGTAAAAATCATCTCTGTAAAATCAGGATGGGAAATAACTTTACAGGGTAATCAAACTTAAAGAGCCCAGAGGACCCCCCTCTAGCCTTAGGTTCAAAGTTACAGCAAACAGAGATGAACACTCTAGCAAAAGGTACATTTACAAGTTGAGAAAACAAAGATAAAAACTAACACGCCTTGCCTAGCTGTTTACTTACAAGTTTGAAATATGAGAGACTTGTTCAGAAAGATTGATGTCTGGTCCCTCTCAGTCCCAAGAGCGAACAACCCCCAAAACAAAGAGCACAAACAAAAGCCTTCCCCCCACCAAGATTTGAAAATATCTTGTCCCCTTATTGGTCCTTTGGGTCAGATGTCAGCCAGGTTACCTGAGCTTCTTAACCCTTTACAGGTAAAAGGATTTTGGAGTCTCTGGCCAGGAGGGATTTTATAGTATTGTACGCAGGAGGGCTGTTACCCTTCCCTTTATAGTTATGACACCATCTAAAGTCCCATCTTCAGCCATTGGTGATATTTGCAAATATTTGCAACAAATTACATAACATTTAATCATCCTACATAAGGTTCAGCATAATAGGATATGTGGTTGTTTAGAAATTTTTAAAACAAAATATTTACAAAAGCAAGATAAACCTACCATTTTATCAAAGCAACTGACATCAATAATGGCATTAGCTTGAGATAGAGATGGAAAGTGGGCAATGGGGGGACAAATCTCCAAATTCTTTTTTTCCCCTGAAGCTCCTGGCAAATTGTTGAAGACATGCATGTTGACCAAACTAACTCTGAATCATAACAATTTATGGATTTACTTTTTTTTAAATCTTGCCTGTAAAGAGATTATTTCTTAATTAGTAATAATTTATCTGTAGGATACTTTTTAGTGTTTACCTGCCAGATTTATCTGTAAGCAACATCAATTGTCAAAGTGTATATCAGTGCTTAGCTACCAAGTTGGGGACGGTAACCTCAGCATTCTAAAGTCATATGTTCCAGGGCAGAAACTGCATGTGGGAATATATGTTCCTCCCCTCCTTGATCTTCCCACCAGCAATTTTTTAAAGTGGGCTGTGTATGAATACACACACACAAGGAACAATAGGTAAAACAACAACTATCCCTTCTATAAAGAAACTGAACACGGATTTCCAGTTTTTAATACTAAACTACTCCAGGGATGGAAAAAAGCATACAAATGAGTAGAACAATTGCAACTGCCAATGAAGAACAGTAGCAAAGTTATTGTATTTTGTACAGCCTTATGAAGAAACATCCAAAACAAAACTAAATGGAGAAAAGAAGACAGAGAGACATCTTAAAAATAAAATACTTCAAGCAAGCCAAACAGCTTGGGCTGGAAAGAGGCTTCGCAACAAAATAAACTAAACATTGGCTCTTTTTCTACTGATTGAATCCAAACAATAAAGGTTAGTGAATGCATGAAAAGAACTCCAGTGATTCTCTTGCAAATCTCCTGAACAGATATAAGCTGGAGGCTGGCTGAAACACTAGGTACCCACTTGGGATGGCTAGCTCCTCCTACAGCTCACCTATTTTTAGCATGTTAGCTCAGAGGTAGCAGAGGTATGTCCTCAAGCAGGAATTTACACCTCCAACTACAGACACATCCATAATTGTACCCTCTGCTTGCTACCTTATGTAGAATATAGCTGGTCAAATAATATTTGGCCAGTAAGTTGTTTGATTAATTTTGCAATGTTTAAAATATTTGATAAATCTTTTTTTCTTTTTTACGTGCACATCTTTAATAAAAAAAAAAACATGGTGACTTGAAGTATTCAACTAAATTAGGATGTCTCTTTGGGTACTAGGTGTCTGAAAATCCTTGGAACTTATAGATCAAATTTAATCTAATTCAAGACAGCCATTACTGTGATATCTAAGCACAAAATATCTGCACCACAAGATAATTGTATCTGAGAAGAAATATGGGTCCCACGCCTATCTGCGTAAGAGCTTGGAGAGACATAATACAATGTAAAATATAGTGTTCTCTTGCTTTGAAATCAGTCCAAAGTTACAGAAATGTGAAACAATGCAAAAATATTCGTAAGAGAGTTCCTTGTGTGTTGGGAACTGAGATTAAGAGTACAGTATAATAACTTCTGTTATCATACTACTTAAGCACTATAACATAGAAAGAAATTAAAATCAAATACAGATTCAGATCTATCTCTGTTTCTGTCCGCTGTACCCACAGTCTGCAAGGAAATGTTCCAAACCATTCCTTAGATTCAGCCGCATTTGGCACACTTTTGTGTTGGCAATACAGTGCCCTTGCTAAGGCTCAAATCTGTAATGTGACTGTATATTTTAATTGTTGGCGTTAAGCTTGTTTTATGGTTCATGAACATTATTTTAAAGTTCCTTCTTATATGGACCTTAATTTGTATTATCTTGCCATTTAAAAAAATATTCTGTTGGGTTTAAAAAAAAACATTAGCAAAGATTCTGTAGGGTTTTTATTGTTTGTGAACAGTGATTTTATTGTACTTAAAAATAAATACATCTTGTTCTAGATTTAATAATGCAGTGTGGAGATAGAATCGTTAAAACGTAGTGCTGGAAGGACTTTGAGAGGCCATCTACTCCATCCCCCAGCACTGAAACAGGACCAAATATATCCTAGACCATTGTTTCTCTAACTTGTTTTTAAAAAAACCTCCAATGATGGGGATTTTACTGCCTCCCTCAGTATACCAGGTCAGTGCTTAACTACTCTAACAGTTAGAAAGCTTTCCTAATATCTAACCTAAATCTCCTTTGATGCAGATTAAGCCAATTACTACTTTTCCTACCTTCAGTGGACATGGAGATCATTGTCCTCTTTATAATGATCCTTAACATATTGAAACACTTATATCACCTCTCAATCTTTTTTTCTCAAGACTGCCCAATGTTTTGTTTTTTAACTTTTCCTTGTAGGTCACGTTTTCTAACTCTTTTATCATTTTGATGATTTGCTCTGGATTCTGCCCAACTTTGTCCACATTTTTTTCTTAATTTTATCACCCAGCCCCCAAGCATAAGGGGAGAACAGAAAAAAGGAACAAAACAAAAAAGTAAGATGATTTCAAGGGAAGGAAAGAAAAGGAAGGAATGGGTGTGGGAGGAAGGGCAGGAAAAGGAGCACAACTTCTCTGTTTCCACTGATTAGGAATTAATCAAAGATTTTCAAAAAAACACTCAAATTTGTCAGAGATCCTTCTTCTCCTAAACATTATCTACTCTTTAGCTGCCAGGTCAGCCAAACTCTGAGTCAAGCTTTTATCACTAGAGGCAGTCTGCTTTTCTATATAATCAACATCAGTCACTTGGCTACTTGCAGTGCTCTAGAGAGCCAAGCTTTCCATGAACTGGAGAGTTTCCAAAATGATAGACTATAACCCAATATACAGTTATGAGAAGTAATTTTTAAGGAAATATTCAGTATCAGATTTATCTTTCTACCTATTTTTAGCCAAAAGGATTGTATTCTGGGAGAGCCCCAAAACATGTGAGCCAGTGTGATTCCAGAAGAACCACACCTCAGCAGCAGTCTGTTTTGGCTCCAGGCCAATGGGGCCACAGGAAGTGGCATGGACCAAGGGATGTGCTGGTCGCCACTTCCCACAGCCCCCATTGGCCTGGAACGGCGAACCGTGGCCAGTGGGAGCCACGATCGGCCAAACCCACGGATGCAGCAGGTAAACAAACCGGCCTGGCCCACCAGGGGACTTACCCTGGCGAGCCACGTGCCAAAAGTTGCAGATCCATGGCCTACAATGTGAGACAAACACACAGCCAAACCAGGGCTGCTCACTCAGCTGTTGTGGTAAGTCAGCACACAACAGAGTCTGGAGTGAGTCATCCCTAAGGCATGCGGCAACAGCCTATCACTGAGCAGACCCTGGGTCAGGTGATCCAAGGAGCATGCATTTCCACAACACCACCAGAACTGCAGATCAGTCTGAGCTATAGTGTTACCTGGCCAGGAACCCTCCTGTTGCCTCACACTGTGCCAGACTCCAGCAACTCTCAGCTTGCCCCTGCCCTGGCCTCATTCTAGCCTTGTCACCAATTTGCTTCACCCTTGCCTCTTGATTTCCCACCACCTCCTTCCCTGCCAAAAAAATAACAACAAACCCTTCAGACTCTGACTATCCAGTTTTTGATCTTTAGTGTGTATCTGGACCCTGGATTTGGTACTTTTATTAGTTTGTTTATGGACTCAGGCTGGCGTCAATGCCGAGATCAGTCCATGGATTTCAATTCCAGGACCATCCTTGGCTCAAACCTAGCTGTGACCTACAGTCCCACCATCAGGCCTGATTATTGGAGCCAGTGCCTGACACATGCATCGTGGGGACCAGTGTGAACAAAATACAATTTTCAGCTGGATCAGCCTTAATCATAGATCAAAAAGTTAATAATGTTTTGCAAGACACACTCCACTGGCTAGAGTTCAAAGATATACACTAATATTTGTTCCAGGCCAAGTGTGGGCAATTTAAATTAGGGAGGGTCTTTTGGGCCAGGAACTCATAACAGGCTACAGCTGATCATGTAAACCTTTGGTGCTCTTGCCACATCAACAACAATTCTACAGTGTGTGTTGGTCTTAAAGTGGCACCCAAAACTGGATACGATACTTCAGCAGAGGCCTCAACAGTGCCAAGTAGAGCTGAACTATTATCTCTCATGTCTTACATATAATGCTCCTGTTATTACATCCCAGAATTATATTAGTCTGTTTTGCAACTACCTAGAAAGTTATTTCTTTGTGTTGGTGCTTGTGATTTTTGCTCTCTGGGCGTAGTACTTTGCACTTGTCTTTATTGAATTTCATCTTGTTTATTTCAGACATTTTTTTTTCAATTTAGTCAATGTAATTTTGAATTCTATCCTGCCCTCCAAAGTGCTTTCAACCCCACCCAGATTGGTTTCATCCACAAATTTTATAAGCATATTATCCCACTCCATTATCCAAGTCATTATTGAAAACATTGTATAGTACTGGACCCAGCACAGACTCCTGCAGGACAACACTAGATATTTCCTCCTAGTTTAACAGCAAACTAGTGATAATTACTTTTTGAGCACAATTTTTCAAGCACTTGTGCACCCATTTTATAGTAATTTCTGAACAGCAAATTAAGGAAATGTGATCCACATGCATGCCATGTAGGACTTTGTCAAAAGCCTTACTAAAATCAAGATAGCACATCTACTGTTTCCTCCCATCTAGTAGGCCAGTAACTCTGTCAGGTTTCTTTGGCATGACGTGTTCTTGACATATCCGTGGTGATAACTACTTATCTTCCTATTATCCTCTATGCTTTCAAATAGATTGTTTAATAATTTGTTCCACTATCTTTCCAGGTATCAAAGTTAGGCCGACTCGTATATAATTCTCTGCATTCTTTTCATTCTCATTTCTAATAATGGGTACTATGTTTGTCCTTTCCCAGTCCACTGGTACCTCACCCCCCTCCCATCCATGAGTTCTCAAAGCTAATTACTAACTGTTTCAAGATTGCTTCAGCTGAGTTTTGTCAGGCCCTGCCAACTTGAATACATCTGACTTATCGAAATATTCTTTAACCTGTTCTTTCCCTGTTCTGGCTTGTGTTCCTTGCCCCTTGACATTAGAATTAATTGTGTTAAGATATTTTTGTTCTTTCTATATCTACTACAGAGTGAAAATGTAAATACATCATTGTTCTACTGTTCTAAAAAGGGCCATATGTTAGAAATATTGCCAATACTTGTTCATTTCTACCTTTTCACTTATACTGAGGCACCATCACAGTGAGCCATTTGTAAAACATACTGCTGTGGAAAGCTTTGCATTACTTACTGGTTGAAAGTTTAGACTTTTTTTTTTTTCAGTCAGACAATGCTGATTCATTTTAACCAAGACATTTTTGTGGAAATATATATGTTTTGGCTAAACTTTTAGTGGGAAAGGTTTCTGAGGTCTAAGATGGAATTTCAGGAGGTGGCAAGCAAGACCCATAAAAGCAAATAGTGTAGTTGTTAGAGCATTTCCTTGAGTTGCATCTCTGAATTCCCAGTTGAGTGCTCTAACTATTAAACTAATGTTTTTTTTTATTATTTTTTTCCTGAGATGGGTGTCATTCTTTCTTAAAAAAAAGAAAGAAAAAAAAAATCCCCAAAAGTCTTAGATTTGTCCCAATGTGGAATGGCTATATTTTTTACAGGATGGGGAAATGTTTCTTGTCCACCTTTAGCTATATGCACCCCATATATAATATCACTTAAAACTAGCCTCTGGTCTTAATAGAAGTCTATGAAGTTATACCAGCAATGAATTTGGCTTACTGTATTTTTATCCAGGCACATAATACTGAATTTTTTTTTTTTGCAGATCTCCTAGTTCTTCATAAAAGTGCATCTCATCTGGTCCAGAACTCTACCAACAATTGTACCAGATTGGACATTCAGATCACATTGCTTCATTTAAAGGGGCACCTGTGCTAGTCACATACTGATGTACCACATGGCTTTTTAATTGGCATGCTGTCACTGCTAGCATTTTGTCTCACACATATGAGAAACCCAATAGATTTTACTGGATCACTTGGAATTTTAAATTCACTTCTGCTTAAATAGTTCTACTGTGCTGCAGTAAGCCTTGTATATACATTTCAGTGGTACACAGATCCTATTTGTCATAAGGACTTACAGTGCTGGATATTGGAGGATAGCCACATTGTTTACTAAAACTCAATGGGGTCTAACTACATTAGTGCAAACATCAGATTATCTACTGTGAATTGTTTCTCTATCTGGCAGCATGTTGCCTGTAATGATTCCTCCTTTTGTTTAAAGGTTTGAATGGCCTTGGTTCTAGCTATCTTGCAGAGGTATTGATTCCATGGAAATCCACTGCTTCCTTCCCCTCTTGTCTTGCCAGATTTGCTGGTTGTCATCCTGCAAGTTAGATGTAAACCCTTGGTAGCAAGTGCCTTCAGGGTTCCTATTCCTTCTCTGTGGAATTTTGTCCATGAAGAATAGAGTGTGACATCTCTCCTTTCTTTCACAGCTATTTAAATAATTTTCAGTTGTCAAAGGCATATAATTATATTCAAATGTATTTGCAGTCATCCTTGAAGGTGCACAATGAAAATCCCTAAATAATAGTTACTAATAATGCATGTTCTGCTACTTAGAATAATACTCTCCTTGGATAAATCACTGGTATTGGGGCTTTATGTACAAGAATTGCTTTCATTGAATTCTGAAACACTCTGAGAACTGATGTGGCTCATAACTAAACATGATAGGTAAAGGAAAATTAATCCTATAAAACAAAATGATTTATGATGCTCTCCTTGGATAGAATTACAGCCTTTTCAAGGCTGTATATTGTAAATTCAAGATTACCAAGTCTCCAAGATAGACAAGTCATTCATGAAATTTTATAACAGACAACATATTGCTGTGGAAAGGTTTGCATTACTTGCCATTAAAATTAACTATTCATGTACAATAAGTACAACTGATCTGTTATATCAGCTTCAAAATACAAAATGCTTTTTAACCATTCAATCATTTTTATGGCAGAGATTTTGTTTTTGCTTTGATCTAACCACCTGGTGGCACTGTTGATTAAATTTGGGAAAGACTGGATGCTGACACAGTTATATATACATTTAATCTGTATTAAATTTGCTGGATGCGTGTGTATTAATCTTATTGCTGCACTCTGGGGATAATGGAGGTGGGGAGGGTTGAGTGCAAAGAAAGATGTTGAAGGTTACCTCAGAAAGATACATTCAGTTTGAAAGAAATACATAGTAAAGTAAACGTATGCCAGACCAATGTAAAAACACAGTGTGGTCATATACGGTTCATTGCCATAGGCACAATATTTTTGTTACAAAGGGGTTTCTAAGGGAAAAAATGACATTTTTAAGAGAATCAATTTTCAGAGTATGGGTTAACTTTCTTTTGCACTGAAGATCAACAAAATAGTGTCACTGACAGAATTGGGTTCAATGTTTTACTAAATTTGACAAGGATGTAATATAGCCTTTCAGGGGAAATACCTGCAGTGCTCTATTCATTAGGCATAATAGAACTTCAGGATTGTTTTCACTCCCATTTCCTGTTTAAATTGATACTTACATTTGGCATATGCTTGCTTTGAAGTTTGAGTTGGCCTTTTCAGTGATTTTACAAAGAAACATCAAGCACCCACAAGACATTACACTCACACCCTGCTGAAAAGTAACTAAAATCTTTGCGCTTCTGAGATCCTAACTGCTTTAAGCAGTGAGCTATAGCAATGGAATGATCTGGTTGACAGTACTGACTTCAGGGGATCTCTATTCGTTTGCACTAGTTGTGACTGCCCTTTGTAGTAATAAAGGTAATAGCAGAATCAGTTTGCATAATCTGCCTCCTTTGTGTATCAGCTTGATGTATTTTTGTGAGACAGAGGACAGAAGAATTCTCATAAAACAGTCAAAGGAGGCAGAGCTGGGAATTTATGTGTAAACACATCATGGCTTGAAATTATCAGTGGGTTGCTATGCCTGAGGCCAGAAATCCTTGTCTTGGATCACTAAAAACTGAAACCCTTTGGTCCATTTGTCTCCTGCAGCATCACAAGTCTTCATAAACTGCATTTCTTATACGACAGCAAATGACAATTTTCCAGTTTTTAACTTTGAAAATATATTGTCAAGTTTTTAATGCAGTTGTATGAAACCAGCAATGTTTCTATAAGTCTTTTCTTGCTGTAGTATTGTTTTCCAGATTTATTTTTACATCTACTATACCTCTGGGATTTCTCTGTTACGAAAAGTTGTAACTATCCAGTCTTAATTTTCAGTACTGTGGCAGTGAGATTGAGTACTCAAGAGATTAGAGTATTCTTTGATATGAAAACTAAGTTTAAATAAAATGTTCCATTCATTTTAAAGGTAATGTAGTGACCATGTTGATCCCAGAAGAACTAATGCAGGCATTGTCATCTTGTCAAAACATATTTTCATACGTGAAATTAACTTTGATATGCATGTCAAAATTCTGACTATGAACCAATTGCTGCTTGTTTCACCACATTAATGGTGACTAAAGGGACTACTGACATGATAAAGCAAGCAGGATATGGGCTTCTGTTCATAATACTTTGCAAGGGCCTGATTCTTCTTGGGTATGCAAGGAATGCAGGATCCGGCCCTGCATGGTTTCGTATTTTCATGTGCAATTCAAAGTGTTGCGAATACAGTGCCAAGGCTGATATGATGTTTTGGATATGCAATATTTTAGCTAAGACATCACCAAGCAGTCCCTTTAGTTGTTAAATACTACAGTATAACAAACTATACTTACCCCTTCACTGTTTGCAGCCTCTATTGCTGAAGTAATTGGGACTGATCACCTTTATACATCAATCTCTTTGAGGCACCCTGGTGTATTGAGGACTGTGTTGAAATTGCAAGCCATTAGTTTGAGAGGAGGAGAGGGGACCTCATACTGCCTGCAGGCTAGAAGGCCTGTAACAAAGCCTATGATGTGATCAACTGCATCTTCTGCTGCCTGTCTTGATTCTGGAAAGACACAGCTTAAAGCAAAGTGTGGTGACCTTAGGGAGTGACCTGTTTCCTTTCTCTTTGTGTGTGTTATCAATCAGAATTCTTAGAAATAATGTAGTGACACACTGCAACCTTCCAGGAAGAGTATGTGTTTTTAATTAAATGTTTTTATATGTACACTATGAACATAATACTCTCTAGAGAAAAACATATTTCTTTCCCCACAAAAATAATCAGCAAATTACACCCAGAACCTGCTTATGATGGGACAAGCTTTACAAGAGCCATTCTTACTCTAGCCTCACCCTCTCTCCCCCCGCAAAAGAGGACTCCCAGACTTTCCCCACAATACTTTTTACACAAAATGTTCCATACAAACATGTCACAGAGGGTTCCCCAAGGCCCCCCAGTCTTTAAACCCAGTCTTGGAGGGAGCAAGTCGCTAGTCCATGTTGCTTCAGGTCCTGTGCAGTGTGACCAGGCTTACAGAACATCTTTAATAAATTATTCAATAAACGTTTTCCTCTCAGAGGGGACACCCACCCCATCCAATTTTTCCCCAACTGGGCAATATGATTTGTTTCAACTTCCTGCTTCATCACAAAGTTCTCTTTATTCCAAAGAGGCCTTATTTTTGACTAATAAACATGTTCCACCACCCCTTTAGTGATCCTTTTCATCCTAGAGACCTGCTTCCCAGAGGCCTGCTAGAGCCAATACTACATTATCCTCAGTCACATGCCTTTCCCATGCCTCAACAATCAAGGCCTTGCAGCACCCCCCCTTTTCAACCTTCTTTACGCCTGAATCCCAGGAAGCTGCAGGGGGTTGTTAGCATCCACCTCTCTCCTCTCATCATTGGAGGCAGTGTGTGCATCCACTCTGTAGATCATTGAACCCCGGAATTCCTCTCAGCTTTGACTCAGCTTGTCTCTACGATCATAATCTTTTCTTCTAGTTTTCTCCCACTTCCTCCTGGGTGGGTTGGATGTGTAACAGTAATGGTCCCCACCATTACCACCACATCCACTTTCCTGACAGCTTCTGTGTTGGTGCTCCAGATACAAATTCCCCTGTTAGCTTATCTTCAGGGCCGTTACCCTCTGGCTGCAGCTCACTCTTTTTAAATGGGCAGTGCCAATATATATGGAATCCTTCCCTTGTTCATAAATTTGCAACCTGCCATTCAGTATCTGCAGATCTTGTGTTCCACTTCCTAAAGTCAAAAATAATATTGTTTACATGGGGCAAACCCTTTTTAGATGCCCAAGTCTCCCACATGCATAACATACCCACAGCTGGGCCTCAGGTATCACGGCCCCTGAGAACCTTTTCCAGGCTCAAAATCTCCATCAGATACTGGCTTGTTCTTCTAGTACCACCAGTCATCTTTGCAGATGCAACTGCATCTTCTGCTCCCTGTCTGGATTCTCCAGAATCTGAAGAAGCACTGCCTAGGTTTGCTGCTACTTTTCACTGGCCACTTCCTGAAACTGAAGCAGGAACCCACGCAGTCGCTGCTATTCCCCCATACACCAGTTTGGGAGAGTAAACACTGCTTGAGGAATGCTTCATTGCATTTTCCATCTTTTCCCTTCCTACCTCTCTTTTACACTCAGGAATGGCCTCACTCTACCCTTGTATCAGGGGCTGGGGGAAGTACCTGCATTCTCCACCACATGCAATCAGGCTTCTCCCCAACTTTCCAATAACTCACTGCCACAACCACAGTCTCCTCAGGCAGTTTTGTTGTCCCAAATTTAAACAAAAACAATTATTTAGCTCTCCGTGCGCTATAATTCACATGGGATTTTTCTCCTTTACCTCTCAGGTGCTCACTGCCTCCCCTCCCAGGAGACTCTGTTTCCTGGACCTTCCAACTTTTGATTCACTAGGTCTCCCTCTTTTTCCACAGACATCCTCTTTGAAAGCCTGATCTGGGACAGATAATTCAGCATGGGTGCACTGGCCCTGCTCCCTTTTAAAAGCCAGCATTACCCTGTGACAGGGACCTTTCCAAAAGTCCTAGAGAAAAGGTATGTATACATATTTATAATACAAATAAAAGTGGCAAGAATAGAGCCAAATCTGCATTTCTGCTCTGGAACCAACCCAACCTACATTATAGCACATCCAAAAGACAATTAGCAGTATATGTATGTTTCTAAAACTAGACTTTCAGGGTTGAGGGATGCGTAATTCAATTTCCCACCTCTTAGATCTTTTCTCAACATGGATTAATATCATTGAATGAAGTAGGGAAAGAACTAATTTTGCAACATTTTTCTATATATAGTGAAGATTTTAAGAAAAGAGTGTAGATTTTAGATGCACAAGAACAGCTGAGGTAGCTGTCCCAGTACACAGGACTGCTGACACACCACTGGTGGAGGAGGAGATGGCTCATGGTGGACACTGGCAGCTGGTTACTTCTGGCAGCAGGCAGTGCACCACCCCTGCTCCGAACCCCCCCACCGTGGTAATAGGTAATCTCTTATTGATACAGGAGAGAAGGAATCACCCCCTACAGTAGAGGAGGAGAAGCCTTGTACCCCTAAGACTGGGAGGTCTGCTGCCACCACTGCAAATAGGAAATGTAGGGTAGTGGTGGTTGGAGATTCTCTTCTGAGGGGGACGGAGGTGTCCATCTGTCGCCGGACATTTCATCTTGGGAGGTATGCTGCCTGCCGGGAGCCCGTATCCAAGACATTACAGAGGCATTGTCGAGGATTATCCAGCCCTCTGACTACTACCCCATGCTACTCATCCATGTGGGCACAAATGATATTGCGAGGTGTGACACTGAGCGGATCAAGAATGACTACAGGGCTCTGGGAGTACGGGTGAAGGAGTTTGGAGTGCAGGTGGTATTCTCCTCGATTCTTCCTGTCAAAGGTAGGGGCCCAGACAAAGACAGGTGCATCGTGGAGGTGAATGCCTGGCTGCGAAGATGGTGTCACCAGGAGGGCTTTGGTTTCCTCAACCACGGGATGCTATTCGAGGAAGGACTGCTAGGTGGAGATGGCGTTCACCTTCGAGGAGGGGAAAGACCCAATTTGGACATAGACTGGCTAAACTAGTGAGGAGGGCTTTAAACTAGGTTCAATGGGGACCGATGTGCAAAGTCCACAGGTAAGTGGGTAACATAGAGACCTGGGAGATGGGTCGGAAATAGGAGGAAGCGTGGGCTATAATGGCAGAGAAAAAGGAGGGTGAGGGCAAAACTGGGAGGCAAGATCAAATCAGTATCTTAGATGCCTATATACAAATGCGAGAAGTATGGGTAATAAGCAGGAAGAACAGAAGTGCTAATAAATAAATACAACTATGACATTGTTGGCATCACCAAAATTGGTGGGATGATACACATGATTGGAATGTTGGTGTGGATGGGTACAGCTTGCTCAGGAAGGATAGACAGGGGAAAAAGAGAGGAGGTGTTGCCTTATATATTAAAAATGTACACACTTGGACTGAGATGGAGATGGACATAGGAGACAGAAGTGTTGAGTCTCTCTGGGTTAGGCTAAAAGGGGTAAAAAATAAGGGTGATATCATGCTAGGAGTCTACTACAGGCCACCTAACCAGGTGGAAGAGGTGGATGAGGCTTTTTTTAAACAACTAACAAAATCATCCAAAGCCCAAGATTTGATGGTGATGGGGGACTTCAACTATCCAGATATATGTTGGGAAAATAACACAGCGCGGCACAGACCATTTAATAAGTTCTTGGACTGCATTGCAGACAACTTTTTATTTCAGAAGGTTGAAAAAGCTACGAGGGGGGAAGCTGTTCTAGATTTGATTTTAACAAATAGGGAGGAACTCGTTGAGAATTTGAAAGTAGAAGGCAGCTTGGGTGAAAGTGATCATGAAATCATAGAGTTCGCAATTCTAAAGAAAGGTAGAAGGGAGTACAGCAAAATAGAGACAATGGATTTCAGGAAGGTGGATTTTGGTAAATTCAGAGAGCTGATAGGTAAGGTCCCATGGGAATTCAACACTGAGGGGAAAAACAACTGAGGAGAGTTGGCAGTTTTTGAAAGGGACACTATTAAGGACCCAAAAGCAAGCTATTCTGCTGTGTAGGAAAGATAGAAAATGTGGCAAAAGACCACCTTGGCTTAATCACGAGATCTTGCATAATCTAAAAAATAAAAAGGAGTCATATAAAAAATGGAAACTAGGACAGATTACAAAGGATGAATATAGGCAAACAAGACAGGAATGCAGGGGCAAGATTAGAAAGGCAAAGGCAAAAAATTAGCTCAAACTAGCTACAGGAACCTTATTTACTTTACATACAATAGTTTAGTTATATATTATAGACTTATAAAAAGAGACCTTCTAAAAATGTTAAAATGTATTACTGGCACGCGAAACCTTAAATTAGAGTGAATAAATGAAGACTCAGCACACCACTTCTGAAAGGTTGCCGACCCCAACCTAGACTTTAGTAAGGCATTTGATATGTTCTCGCATGATATTCTTATAGATAAAGTAGGCAAATACAACTTAGATGGGGCTACTATAAGGTGGGTGCATAACTGGCTGGATAACCGTACTCAGAGAGTAGTTATTAATGGTTCCCAATCCTGTTGGAAAGGTATAACAAATGGGGTTCCGCAAGGGTCGGTTTTGGGACCGGCTCTGTTGAATATCTTCATCAACAACTTAGATATGGCATAGAAAATACGCTTATTAAGTTTGCAGATGATACCAAACTGGGAGAGATTGCAACTGCTTTGGAGGATAGGGTCATAATTCAAAATGATCTGGACAAATTGGAGAAATGGTCTGAGATAAACAGGATGAAGTTTAACAAAGACAAATGCAAAGTGCTCCACTTAGGAAGGAACAATCAGTTTCACACATATAGAATGGGAAGAGACTGTCTAGGAAGGAGTACGGCAGAAAGGGATCTAGGGGTTATAGTGGACCACAAGCTAAATATGAGTCAACAGTGTGATGCAGTTTCAAAAAAAGCAAACATGATTCTGGGATGCATTAACAGTTGTGTTGTGAGCAAGATACGAGAAGTCATTCTTCCGCTCTACTCTGCGCTGGCTAAGCCTCAACTGGAGTATTGTGTCCAGTTCTGGGCACCACATTTCAAGAAAGATGTGGAGAAATTGGAGAGGATCCAGAGAAGAATGATTAAAGATTAATGATTAAAGAATGATTAAAGGTCTTGAGAACATGACCTATGAAGGAAGGCTGAAAGAATTGGGTATGTTTAGTTTGGAAAAGAGAAGACTGAGAGGGGACAAGATAGCAGTTTTCAGGTATCTAAAGGGGTGTCATAAGGAGGAAGGAGAAAACTTGTTCACCTTAGCCTCTAAGGATAGAACAAGAAGCAGTGGGCTTAAACTGCAGCAAGGCAGGTTTAGGTTGGACATTAGGAAAAAAGTTCCTAACTGTCAGGGTGGTTAAATACTGGAATAAATTGCCTAGGGAGGTTGTGGAATCTCCATCTCTGGAGATATTTAAGAGTAGGTTAGATAAATGTCTGTCAGGGATGGTCTAGATGGTATTTGGTCCTGCCATGAGGGCAGGGGACTGGACTCGATGACCTCTAGAGGTCCCTTCCAGTCCTAGAATCTATGAATCTATGAAATACATTTATCTGCAAGGGACTAGCACAATGCCAATGCACCCCTCAAGTCCTTAAAACAGGATTTAAATGAGACTTATGAGGTGCATAGGCTTTGTACTGGCCCCTCTGAACAGAAGTGAGTTTCGCCCATCAGTTAATTTCACCATGTATTCCAGTCACAATGATACTCCATAAACCTACTTATCGGACGACTGGTTTCCCCTCTACTCCTTTTTCATTCTGATTATTGCATTTTCCTCTTGAGTATCATCCAGCTCCATTTTATCAAGCCAAAAGAAAAACTGCTGTGAAAGCACCTGAAACACTCAAATAATTACAAAGTGTCATATAAAATATGTGTATGAATATGTTTCCTCCTTTCATAGTTCTTTTATCCACACTACTCTTTGAACCTAAATATAACTAGACAAAACAAAAACTACTTATCGATTAAACAAAGTCTAACATAATATTAAGGGTCTTGCTTAATAAGCAAAAGCAAGTAATACCCAAAATGACAGTGGACAGCAATTTAGATAGGCATTTACAACAGGATATGGCTCCAAAAAAGACTAATTTGAGTTTAGTCTGCATTTGTAGATGCAACAAGTCTTGGTGCAGAAAAGAGAGCGTCACTCCTTAAGTGAACATGGTGACACACACATAATAGTATGAATGCTTCCGGGCTGTGCCAGAAATATATTGACCAAATAAAGGATGCTCCAAGAGCAGCAGTAACAGTCATTAGGAGGTGGGAAAGATGAATTTTATGAGGAATGATCATATAAGCTCTTCACAGCTTGACTAAGCAACAAGTAAGGATGTGTGCTTGGAGGAAATATTAACCAACAGTGAAATATGTTGTCAAGGCTGCTTCCCCACTTTGAACTTTAGGGTACAAATGTGGGGGCCTGCATGAAAACTTCTAAGCTTAACTACCAGCTTAGATCTGGTCCACCACCACCACTCTCAAAATGCTAATTCCCTTCCCTGGGTAGCCGTGAGAGACTCTTCACCAATTCCCTGGTGAATACAGATCCAAACCCCTTGGATCTTAAAACAAGGAGAAATTAACTGTCCCCCTCCTTTCTCCCACCATCTCCTGGTGGATCAAGATCCAACCCCCTTGGATCTTAAAAACAAGGAAAAATCAATCAGGTTCTTAAAAAGAAGGCTTTTAATTAAAGAAAAAGGTAAAAATCATCTCTGTAAAATCAGGATGGAAAATAACTTTACAGAGTAATCAAACTTAAAGAGCCCAGAGGAATCCCCTGTAGCCTTAAGTTCAAAGTTACAGCAAACAGAGATAAACAATCTAGCAAAAGGTACATTTACAAGTTGAGAAAACAAAGATAAAAACTAACACGCCTTGCCTGGCTGTTTACTTACAAGTTTGAAATATGAGAGACTTGTTCAGAAAGATTTGGAGAGCCTGGATTGATGTCTGGTCCCTCTCAGTCCCAAGAGCGAACAGCCCCCAAAACAAAGAGCACAAACAAAAGCCTTCACCCCACCAAGATTTGAAAATATCTTGTCCCCTTATTGGTCCTTTGGGTCAGATGTCAGCCAGGTTACCTGAGCTTCTTAACCCTTTACAGGTAAAAGGATTTTGGAGTCTCTGGCCAGGAGGGATTTTATAGTATTGTACACAGTTACCCTTCCCTTTATAGTTATGACATATGTACAAATATTTGAAAACTCTAGTAAATACTATAGATGTAGAGGACTTTTGGATAATGAATATAGTATATTAATATCCTATAATTAAGAAGAAAAATCTATTCTGACAAGAAAAGGTATTATCTGTGATAATCAATCTGTGGCCCTAGAGCCCCAGCATGCATATAATTCTTCGTCAGGCTCTGCATCTGACAGGAATGCCAAGCAATAGAGCAGTACTGTTACAGAGGTGCTATAGGATTTGACAATCATAAGGCAGCTTGGGATAGAGAAGAGGAACTTCATCGTCCCATGAGTGAAAAAGAGGAGAGCTGTATTGTCAAATGTGTTTCTTATTGTGTAGAGCCCTCCTCCACTCTCCAAGGAAGTTGTCAGCTTTGATGTTTGCTTCTCCTTGATTTTAATCACATGATTCCCTATGCATGGTCTTTCAAGAGCATATCCAAAAGGCCATCTCTCCCCTACCACCCAATTCATCTAAATCCTTCTTGTAGGTCCACTTCTACCATGATGCTCTCAAGAAAGATGTATACAAATTTTTCACACTTTTCCCACATATAATTAAAATCCCCAGCCTGTCACACTCAAAGGGGTCACGATGCCGAGCACATGCCTTTGTTAGGTAATCTTATTATCAACTTGTCCTTCTTCCCCCATCACCACTTGGGACCAATTTCAGGATTAGAGCCTTAGATTTCAAGCTATTTGGGACATGGCCCATATTTTATGTGTTAGGAGATGCCTATAACACCATTCGGTGCTAGTTTTTTATTTCTATTTAATTTATTAGTTTGACCGAATGGAAGAAGAAAACTAAACAAAACACAATATGACATCCTACTATTGCATTGCCATATTTGCATAAACATTGTCTCACTCTCAAGGGATATTGACACATCATAAAGTAATATGATGGAAACATCACAACACAAGGTTAGGATAGATAGGGTGAATAACTCATAACAAGTAATTCTGAAAAACTTTTCCTTATTTTTCAATTTGAATTTTCCTCAGAGAGATTGGTATTTAAAATTATTCACCAAATAATTTCTGACAATGATTCTTGGCTTGCAGCTTGTTCGTAAGCAGTCTGTTTAGTGTATTTGATATTTAAATCCCCTCCAGTTGTGACTGGTCAGAAAGACAAGTAGTATGTTCTCTTCCAAAAGTGAATGATGAGTCTACCTCTTAAGCTGAGGTTTTCAGTGTGAATTCTAGTTACTCTACATTTCACGACTTGTTTTCCAGGAATATTTGCTTAAAGTTTTAATCATCACTTAGCAAATTCATTTACTGGCAGGGACATAAATAGAAAGTTAAAATACCAATGGGAGCAAATAGAAGGAGAAACAAACAGTCAGAGACAGCCGATGTATTCAAAAATACAAATGAAGACTCACAAATGTGTATTTTTAGCATGTTATTTCACTTCTAGTCAGGGTGTTGCACTGGTGTTACTTTTGTAGCTCTCACCATGTCCATTCAGAAACAGAGTCTCTTTGGCTTCTTAAAGTTGAGTGAACGATATTAGATTGTGAAAAAGTCTTCCATTGGATGCTAAGGAAGCCTTATTGCTTAGAACATTTAAAAAAAATAACAGCAAAACCAGACGTGATTAAACATTACAAAATAGTTCCCTGCCATATATTTTCTAGTGACAGTTGGAGGGATTATATTTAAAATGTCTCTTCCATTGTTTGCTATGAACATGTGATGCGTGTGCTTGAGTTCTCTGCATCTGGTGTTCCTTATACTTCTTTTCTGGATATTGATGAGCTGTTTTTCTGCTTGGGAGAGACAAAGTAGACATTTGTCATGCTTACAGGGCTAGCTGCACCTCTGACCCCTTCCTACTGTCCCCAAGTACATCCCCCCAAGTGGCATGACTTGCGCCTTTACATCTCCTGGGGTAGAATCACATGATTCACCTACTCCTAGACCAGGCCCTGGTCTACAATACCCTGTGGATCAGCTGTGCTTACTCAGCAGATATGATTGAGTTTGATGCTTTTGGGAGTCTGTGACCAACGGTGAATATAATGACCAGATAGTTTGCTAAAATCAAAGTATTGTTTAGGCTTAAAGTAAAATCAGACCATTTAGAGAAAACAATTTTTAAAAAGTCCACATGCATGTCTAGCTTACCTATAGGCTTACCATTACCTGATGATAGCCCAGGCAGGCCTAACTTCTTCAGACATTCCAAGTGGTGCTCTTGTCAGTTTGAAAAACCTGCCCCCTGGAACAGAGTCTATTTATCCAGACATAGTTCTTTTGATCTTTAGCTTCCCAGTCTTGTCCCTGCATGGAATAAGAAGATTTACAAGTCAACTGAACCCCAGAGGCAGAACCTACACAGCCAATAGCTCGGGCACTGTCTCTTAACAGCCTTGAAGTGTTTACCTAGGGTGGCTTATCTTGAGTTACTGTTTTGCTTCTTAACAATCCCCCTATTAAGCCTCCCAGTAATCAGGTTACATATAGTATTCATAAATCAGAGCAGCCCTACACATCTGTCACACTTTGCTTATATACTTGTGAAGTTCATTTTTTCCCCTTTATAATTAGCCATATGCCATGAGTTTTCAAAGTATTGGCAGGCCATGGCATGGCAGGCACATCTTCTGCAATTTTCCTCCTTCAAGTCCAGCAATAGTCTTCCCAAGTCTAAATGTAGCCCTTTGTGGGTTCAATTATTACAAGAGTTCCATGCACAAGGTAAGTCCCACAAACAGTCCAGATTTTCCCCAGTGAAGTCTAAGTAGGATGTGCAACATAAGGCCTCAGCATTATCTCTCTCTACACCCCAGCTCTCCAACGTAGCATTCTCCTGTTGTTGTACAAGGATAGCCACCACAATTCTTCCAACTGGAGTGGAATCCTGTTCTCACTGGGAACCTCCATAGACTCTCTTCTGGCAGCATCCTTGCCAGGGGACCATCCCTCACTCCCCTTGCCCTCTCATGGTTCCTCTGGGTCCAGCTCTCCAGTCTGGGAGATGTCAGCAGGAAAGCTCCACCATTTCTCTCCTGTCTTAAGCCCTCTGCAACACTGGGTCTCTGGTTTGGGGATGGCAGCCAGTAAACCCCTCCTGCTGCTCTCCTGCCTTCAGCCTTCTCTCAGGGCCGAGTCATGCAGCCAATTCCTCTCTCTTCCTCCGGAGGGCCTGCAGGAAGCTTCCTGCTCTCCACAGTTTTCCCCAGAGACCTCCTCTAGTGTCCTGACTGTCTGTCATCAGGAGATGGATGGATGGATGGACCTGGACCCAGACCCCCCACCACCATACCACAAACACACACTCAGAGGGTCTCTCCCTTCCGTTTAGTGCCCCCACTTGCTTTTCCAGCCTCTTAACTGGCCAAATGGGAGCACCTGCTCTGACACGGGGATCTGGACCTACTTCATTTACAGGGGCCAGCCATTCTATGGCAGTCTTTTTATTGGTGGATTCTCATAAACAAGCGGAGTCCCTGGAATACCAATCAATTCAGATACCAATTCAGTAAACAGAATATATGTTTGTTACAGGAAGAGGGGACAGAAATAGCTCCCCTCTTCCCACTGCTGACTCCAACACACTTTCCCCAGGCAGGATGCACACACTTCATACTGAACTTCCTCTCAACATCAAATCTTAAGCCAGGGGTCCTTCCCATCTGGGAGGAGCCATACTCTTTAGGGGCTGTGTGTGGATGTGCCACAAAGTAATCCAGTCAGTACAGTAATTGTCCCTCATTTTTGAAAGATAGTGGCATCTTTGCATCTACATAAACAAAATAAACACCATTAAGTATGTGAATACAATCTTTGTGCTGAACTGAAATTCCAGTACATTGACTGCTACCCTTCAAAAGGAAATGTCACTTTTGTCATAATGACGGTTGCGCTGTCAGTGGGACTTATTAATTTTGTAGCAGCACAGTCAGTGCAAATTAGGCCCTGTTGCTCTCTATCTTGGCTAGAAGAGCCTGGCTAATATCTGGTTCACAGACTTTCTACCTCAAGATGTCTCCCACCTGGTCATATGTAGCATTTGCAACATCCGGATCACTAATTCAAGGACAATGGTGGGTCTTCCTGGTTTATCTTTAGGACTCTATTTCACCAGATGGCTAATAGGTCCGCTTTATATAGTGTAAGGCAGCATTTCTGTCTTGCTCAGATTTCATCACCATCTCCCGACAAGCTACCTCACCTCTTAGAAATCACATTGGTAAAGTGGCAGCATGAAGTGTCCATCCATCTTTATTCTATCCAAATCAGTAGTAGTTTCTGCATTTCCTCAAAACTTCTAAAAAAATATCTGTTTGGGAGTTTATGGGCACCTGTCTTGGATCCTTTTTGATAGGTTGGCCATTACTTCATTTGTCATATTTACTGTTCCTTCCTCTCTAAAGTAAGGAGAAAAGTCCCCTAATGTAATGTCATGGTTTAAAATTGGAGGTGCGGTTGCTAAATTAGCTACCCAAGCCTGTCCAGCTCCTTTTTTGTGGTTCCAGGAGAGCGTACCATCAGTGAGCTTCCCAGTGTCCTACCACATGGCTGCATAATTCTCTTTAGTCTGTCATTATTTGTTATACCTCTTACTTGGGCTGTAATTACCCCTTCCACCATTAGGGAGATTATTACATCCTCTATGCACTTATCCTAAATACAATAGTGGCATCGTTTTGACAAATTACAGGAATGTGTATTCCAATTATAGGGTGCATTTTATCCCCAGTATTAACTCCATACCTCATCAGAAAATCAATCCCAACCAATGCCCCTTTATCAGAGAACAACAATAAAATTGACAGATTTGTCACTGTCTGTGGTGGTTTGCCAATTACCCATTACATTCAGCTTTTAGCCATTCCACACTGACACCCCAGAGTATGGACTTACTTTCAAACATCTCTCCCTGGAAGTTTCTTTCCAAAGCCTTTCAGATAAAACAGAAACTTGTGCCCCAGAATCAATTAGAATCTTACATAAAACTCTCCCAGCCTTCCAAGGCAGATAGATACTACTCACTCAGATACCACAATGGCCTAGAATTTGCCAACAGACAGCTTGTAGCACTCTTCCCTGCACAAGTCTGTTCAGTAGAAGTTTTAATCAGTGGGCAATTCTGTTTCAAATGTCCAGACTTTTCAGATTTCCAGAAGGCCCACTCCTCTATGAAATGCACTCATTCACTCCAGTTTCCCACTGAGCCCTCATCAGGGTGTGTCTTGTTCCTCTTAACCAAAAACCTGCTTGTCTCAGTCTCAGTATCTTTGGTTGCTGTGGAATTATGTGCGGTCTTTCCATTTGGGGATCTCTGACTTCCCAGGACAGTAAGGAAGCGGTCTCATGCTAGGCCATCCTGTATTATTGTGTCTCATCCTGGGAAGGCTTTTACTGCTAGTTTTCTGAGTGGATTCCCATAGTCTCTTAGCATTTCTATGGTCTGGTATTTTATGTCTGCAAAATGCTGTCTGTGCCCAGTGTTCATATGAGGGAGGTTCAAATTATTGCTCCAAAGCCTCTTTCAGTGCTTTGTAATACATCCGTACCTCCGGTGGCAGGCACATGCAGACCTGCTGTGCTCTGCCTTTCAACAGTGGCACCAAAAAAATCTCTGTGCCTCAGGCATTGATTTACCTTTGTTGGCCGTTCAAAGTATCCTACCCAGGAACTAAAATCCTCTTCAGCCTCTATAAATGGTTCAGGCATAAAAACTGGACATTTTGGTCTTTGACTTCCCATTCCTGTGGCTACCTGCTACATGTCACCCTCTCCATTGCTGTCATTTGCCATTTTACTTCCTTCCCTGCTATGTGCATGACCTCATGGTCTCCTTATTCATGGTTCTCATGAACAGGCAAAGTCCCCAGAATAATGACACAGGCATGAATTTTGTAAGCAGAATGTTTGTTTATTACTGGAATATTGGACACAGGCAGCTCCCTTCCTGCTGCTTTCTCTAAAGCTATTTCACTTTCTTCCCGGATAGGAATCCCACTCCCATTCTGAACTTCTTCTCTCAGGGGTACTTCCTGAAGCAGGAGTCCTTCCACTCTGGCAGGAAACACAACCTGAAACAATTTGTGAATTAGACACGAATTTGTGAAATGATTTGATCAAGCTGAATGTGGAAAAAGTTTTGGCTGAAAAGTTTAGCCCAGTTGTAACAATGAATACACTAAGACTGAAACAGACCTATGTGCAGAGTTAGGTATAGTCAGTGTGGGTAAGAATGGCTCTGTGTTTGTAACCTGCAGTTGTTATATTTCCTTTATTGCTTAGTGCTAATGTTTACAGGTCACACAACTGTATATTTTCTCTTTGTTTCTTTTTTTCTCTCTACACAGTTTAGGCCCTAACAGGGGGCAAGTTTATGTCACATATTGAGTCAATTTGTTAGTCTCAAGAGGTCCCCAAAAGAAGTTCCTAATGCCATGTAATTTTGTAAACACTTTCCTTTTCTCCTAAATGGGTTCCTCCAGGGCACAACAGCTAATCAAGTCTTTATTTGTGCTGCTACTGTGGGAGTTCTTTCCCTCATCCAGACAAGTACGGTCCTTCTTTTGACCATTGTTACCAGTCACAAAGTTTATTACTTCTACAGTGGGATCCTTAGGGTCAAATTCTCTTCTCAGAGGCATGAGGCATTCCTGTTGAAGTCAAAGACCTTGAACAATCTAAACAGAAACTTACTGGGCAAGTTACAGTTGTGTTAAGGAAGTAAATGTTTTCCCCTCCACACACAGACAAAATAGATGAAGATGGGAAATGAGTTCTAGCAAGCCCATTTTCGTCTCCCCAGATCTGAACAATTCTCTTTTAGTCTATCTTCAGAATTAGTCGCGTACTGGTTTTCTTCTAGCCTACTATTATTCTATAGAGTAAGCTTAGGAGCTGTCTCCACATATATGTACGTAGTGATTTTACAGAATAAAGTCTTTACTCTATTATGTTTTGTAGTAGGGAACTTCAGGTTTGGCAGTAATCTTTACCTGAACATTTTTCAAGATTATTATTTGAATTTGGGTAGTGGCCATGTGGCCCCACTGTGCTAAGCAGTGTACATGGTCCTTGCGAGAAGAGTTTACAATCTTAAAAAGTAAGAAGATGGTCAGTAATGATAAATATATGGACATTCCCACAGGAAATGGGAGAAGTTCTAACTGTAATGTGGTATCCAGGGAACAATGTAGGTTTGTTTTGTTTCATTTTGCATAGCCTTATTTGTATCATATGTATTATCTTTGATATATATGATCAACTAGTATTTAATGATATGTCCAGAGATCACACAGAATAACTCTGGTTTCATAGTAATTTCCATTTAAAAGTCTTCTTTGTGCATGGGGTGTGTGGGGGAGGGGTCTAAGGGGGAGAGGAGGCCAGAACGCAATGCAACACAGGTTAAACTATCTGGTTCACCCTCATTTCTGCAATTCCTATTTAAAGTCCTGATTCACAGCCCAGTGAAGTCAATGGCAGTATTTCCACTGACTTCAACAGGATTTGGATCATGCATTAGGAGCTATGAAAGTACTTAAAGCTAACAGGTGCTGAGAGAATATTTTGTTTTAATTAGCTGGCCAGAATTATCCTGTTTCCTTTCCATATACTTCTGGTCAACTTTTTTTCTTGATGGAACCTGATTTGCATCACAGTCATTGTGGGAGACCCAAAGGGGAATCAAAATCTGCCATGCAGATGGAAAAAAAACTGCCTGTTTTCTTTATGAATACCAAGCAGGCACTTCATGAAATGGGTAAACAGACAAAACATTACTTTAAACAAAGGGAATTTTTCTACAAACAAAACTGACCACATAAGTAATAGTTGTTTGCAGTGTTTTTGTAGACATGTTGTTCCTAGGATATGAGAGAGATATGTTTTTCCTCGGTAAGGTAATTTTATTTTATTTTATTTTTGTTCAGTAAAAGATATTACCTTCCCTACCTTCTCTTTCTCAAGTAGGTAATAATGAGACAAATTCATGGTTTTTTTAAAAGGTAATAGTCTTTGAGAACACCTTGCACATGTCCCTTTTTATGACAGATATTGACTAGAAAACTACAAATGTATTATAGTGAAAGATGATGCAAAAGAGCAAGATCTATCAATGCCCATCTCCCTCCCATGGAGGAAATTGATCATTTCAGACATATCTACCTGTGCCTAATAGGATATTATTTCCCATTTATATAGAGGAAGACAAAAATAGAAATCCAACAAATTCTCTGATAATATGTTCTCATGATAACGTACTTCCTAAACCCAAATCTGGTGATCAGTTTAACCTTGTGCATATGCAGGTCACTGAAAAAAAGAGGAAAGAGTTCATGCCAATAAGAATGGGTCAGATCCCTATCTGGGCCCCCCAGTTCAGTCCCATTAAGCTGTTTGAGTTTGGCTTCTACCTCAGATGTGGTAATATCTACCTCCATATCCTCATTCCCATTTGTCATCCTGTCATTATTCATAAGCTCCTCATTAAAGACTGAGGGGAAGTATTTGTTTAGATCAGGGGTTGGCAACGTTCGGCACCCTTATGAAAGGGTCATACCATTTTTGCTATTTTTACCTAACCATGTTGGGGGGTCAGCTCGCCCGCGCCGCTTCTCGCCGCCCCCATTGGCCCAGGACAGCGAACCGCAGCCAGTGGGGGCCGCGATCGGCTGAACCTGCCACGTCAGCAGGTAAATAAACTGGCCCGGCCTGCCAGGGTGCTTATCCTGGCGAGCTGAGTGCCGAACGTTGCCGACCCTGGGTTTAGATATTGGGCCATGCCTACATTATCCTTAACATCCACTCCATCCTCAGTGTTTAGCGGTCCCACTTCTTTCTTTGTTTTCTTCTTATTTATATGCCTATAGAACCTTTTACTATTGGTTTTAATTCCCTTTGCAAGGTTCAACTCTACATGGCTTTTGGCAATTCTCAATTTATCCCTACATGTTCTGACCTCAATAAGGTAGCTTTCTTTGCTGATCCCTCCCATCTTCCACTCCTTTTAGGCTTTCTGCTTTATCTTAATCACCTCTCTGAGATGCTTGCTCATCCAGCTTGGTATACAACTCCTGCCTATGATTTTGTTCCCCTTTCTTGGGATGTAGGCTTCTGATAGTTTCTGCAACTTTGACTTGAAGTAATTCCAGGCCTCCTCTGCCATTAGATCTATAAATTCTTCAGTCCAATCCACTTCCCTAACTAATTTCCTTAATTTTTTTAAGTTAGCACTTTTGAAATCAAAAACCCTAGTCACACATCTATATTTGTTTATCCTTCCATTTAGTTTGAACTGAATTAGCTCATGATCACTCAAACCAAGGTTGTCCCCTATAACTATTTCTTCTATGAGGTCTTCATTACTCACCAAATCCAAATTTGAAATGGCATCCCCTCTTCTTGGTTCAGCAACTACTTGGTGAAGGAATCCATCAGCTATCGCATCCAGGAAAATCTGAGCCCTATTATTATTACTAGCACTTGTCCTCCAGTCTATATCTGGGAATTTAAAGTCTCCCATGATCACACAATTCCCATTAGTATTTACTTCACTAAAAACATTAAAGAGGTCTTTATCCATATCCAAATCAGATCCCGGTGGTCTATAGCACACCCCAAGCACTATCGCAGGGGATGCTCTAGTAGCTTTCTTCCCCAATGTGATTTTTGCCCAGACAGACTCTGTGGGCTTATCCATTCCATCACTTCTTATTTCTTTACAGTCTACCTCATCATTGATATACAATGCTACTCCACCACCTTTGCCTTTATTTCTATCTTTCCTAAACAGCATATACCCTTCAATATCTGTACTCCAGTCATGACTACTATTCCACCATGATTCTGTTATCCCCATAATATCTGGTTTCACTTCCTGCACCAGTAGCTCTAGTTCCTCCATTTTGTTACATAGGCTCCTCGCATTAGTGTACAAACATCTTAATTTTTGCCGTTTGGCTTCACTGACGTTCTTTACTTGATTAGGCACTGACATTCTACCACCAATATCACCTATTAGACTGTTATCTACACTACCCTTCCTCCTTATGTCCATTCTCATACCCATGGCTGTATCCTTTCTTACTTTGTTTTCTTCCCTCTCAATGTTAAATTCCGAGGTGGGGATTACCTGGACATCTCCCAACCATCTCCCCCAAATTCCTAGTTTAAAACTCTTTTAATCAGTTGTGCCAGCCTCCATCCTAGAAGTCTATTTCCCTCCCTACTCAGGTGAAGTCCATCCCAAGAGAACAGTCCTCTGTCCATGAATGGCTCCCAGTGGCCATACATCCCAAAGCCCTCCTTATAGCACCACTGCCTGAGCCATCTGTTCATCGTCATAATCTTGTCACACCTTTGTTGCCCTTCTCTAGGAACAGGCAGAATCCCACTGAAGATCACCTGAGCTTCAATTTCCTTAAGTGTCTTCCCCATCCTGACAGTCTCCCTTGATACATTCCAGTGAGAATCTAGCTGTATCATTTGTTCCCACATGAAGGACAATCAATGGATTCTTTCCTGCTCCTGTTAGGAAACTCTTCAGCCTCACGTCCACATCCTGTATCTTAGCACCCTGCAGACAGCACACTCTTCTGTTCTCTGGATCAGCCCTGGTTACAGGTCTGTCTATTCTTCTCAGTAAGGAATCCCCAATCATATAGACCTGCCTTTTCCTGGTGATGATGCGATTCTCTGGTCTATGCCCTGTTCCCTCTGGCTGCAAGTCCTCTCGATTCCTATTCTCCCTTGCAATCCTCTGCCACCCACCCTGTATCCTCCTGGGGCTCATATTTGGTGGTATCTCCATTGACTCTTCCCCTCTTCCTATAGAATTAGCTGCTCTTCTCCCTTGCCCTTCCACCTTCAGTGACCACCTGCTGTGCCTCTTCTTCATTTTCCAACTCGACAAACCTGTTCCTGAGCTCTATTTCTCCTTCACTAGCCCGTCTTTTTCTCTGCCTGATTCTCTTAGTCATATCCATAATTCTTAAAACACACCATGTACATACATAATGCAAGGATATTAATGATCTGTGAATTATTAGTTTTCATATGTTAGCCCAGGAGACATCTTTTGTACAAAGATTATTTCACTCATGTATATGGTGTGAATACAGGGGTGCGTAGGGTCACACAAGACTGAACGGATGCTTCACTGAGATTCCACATTTTAACATACACTACCTTAATTGTGTATATATACTGGCATAATTTTTTAAGATGACTACTGATTTTGGATACCTCAATTTTGAGTTGCCCAACTTGAGACACTTTACGGTTACATTAGGTGCTTAGCCCCTCTGAAAATAAGTCTTCTTCAAATCACCAGTCACTTTTTAAAATTTAGGCCTCTACTCCTTCATCCCAGTAATTTTTCCTAGAGGATATTACAATTCCAAATTGTTAAAGTCAGTTTAGTACTATCAGAGGTAAAACATTATTATCCTGCTACTCGCTAGAGCAAATTAAACTATCACATCTACCACTAGTGAATTTCCTGAGGAAGCAAGCTATCAGATTTGATATGCTTGCATTTAAGAATGCCTGACCTGTCAATTACTCCCTTTGTTTTAAATTGGATTACATCTAGGTAAATTTCCTATATTAAAATACTTGATAACTTTGCAACAATGAGAGACTGACCGGAAAAGGATATGAATCTAAGATACCTTGTGGTTCAGCATGTCCATATAAAGCACAAGGTTGAACTGTAGGGGTATAGCTACACTTCAATTAAACACCTACAGCTGGCCCAGCTCATGGGGCTCAGGCTGTGGGGCTATAAAATTGTGGTGTAGACATCCAGGCTCAGGCTGGAGCCTGGGTTTTGGAACCCTTCCCGCTTTATGCAATCCCAAAGCCCGGGCTCCAGACCGAGTTTGGATGTCTACACCACAATTTTATAGCCCTACAGCCTGACCTCTGCAAGCCTGAGTTAACTGACATGGGCCAGCCACAGGCATTTAGTCACAGTGTAGACCTATCCTAAGTATAGTATAAGAGACACAATCCCATATTTTACTATGCCATCAGTTTTTAGACTGAACTTCTTATAGATTTATATGGTGACTTCCACTTGGAAATGAGTACAATATGGCTAATTATTTGCAGATCAGCATACTTTAGAAATGTACAAGGCTAAATCTGGCTCCCCATACTTATATGAATAATGGCATAGGCTTCAGTAGAAATATTTACATGAGTAAAGCAAGTGGGATTGAACACTGAAAAAAGACTTTTGGTTATGAATGAGGTGGAATGAGAATTTAATTGGCTTTGGTAAAGAGCTCTGGTTACTGTGGGGAAGGGAGTTTTAAAGACATATGGGTTTAAAATAAATACATGCTTACCCATGATGGGCTGAAGTTCTATCATGTCCAAACTCTGGTATATAAACACTTAACAGAAGAAGGTAGGAGCTATAAAGCTGTGAATATGTATCAAGAGAATCATTGACATCCGTGTAATAGTGATAGTAAAATTCAAGTGGTTTGAGATGTCATCAGATCACTAAATTGTGTGCATTGCTTTAGCTGTTGTTTTCTTGTGGTAATATAGCTGTCTAACTAGATAAAGAGAAATATCACAAATATAGGCCCCGAATCCTGCTTCCACTTAAATCCATGGATCAACTTCAGTGGAGGTAGCATGGAGGTAACAGAATAGAATTTGAGCCTATGTTGTTAACTTATAAAAGGTCCCTTTGCCCATATGCTGATTGTCTTGTGTGTGTTTTTTTTTTTTTTATAGTTCTATGTACCTTTGAAACAAGAGAAAAGGGAAGTATTTGGCTGTTTTTAAGCTTAATTGGATGTCAAGACATTTAGAACCACTCTTTTGGGGATGCTAAGATAGGTTGCTACAGTGTGATATCAAAGGTAACTCAACCAATCAGCATCAGATTTTATTTGATTTCCATTTCACAGTCTTATTGGTTAAAACACTGAACACTATAATTTTTTTTTATTTAGCTTATACTTTAGAAAACCATATGAATGATCTCATGCAGAGAGATAGCTTATGTTGTTTTTTATGAATATCTAAATCCTGCTGTTCTTGAGAATGTTCTCATTGAAGTGAAATCATATTATATGCATGATCCATATAAGTTTGTTAATCAAGGAACAATAGGAATAGTTTGGGGATGGTACTAGGGGAGATAATTAGAAATAATATAGTGAAATTAAAGAACTAAACATTCAGGCTGAATATGAGGATATTAGTAATTTGAGATATTTAAGATTGTAGCAATTTTTTTTTAGAAATCCCATTACTAGAAACATTTAAAAAGAGACTAAGAACATACTTCAGGGAATAATTGTACATTATAAGGAGATGGACGAGATAATAGTTATTTTTTTTCATCTCTGCATTATATGAATCGATTACTATTTGCTTGGTTAAAAATTGAATTTATAGACCTGTGAATATTAATTTATACTGTCTGAAAAGTTGATTAATTTTACACATTCTCTGATTTCACATATTGATTGCACTTAATTGGTTAGAACCTCTAAGAATGTGGTGATTCATATGGTACTGGTATATGATTTGAAAGAGACTGCATTTTGTATGCTTTCTTGAAAAGGTCCATTGTGTTTATGGATTACTACACTTTTTTGCTTTCCTAACGTACATGCCAGTTTATTCACCATTTTTGTTCTTGCTGTTGTGAGTGAATTGTCCTCTAAAGTGATATTATCAGGCAGACCTGGCTCAGGAGCAATTAAATTCTTTATTGAATTAGATTAGTTTTACACTATGAACTCCCGTATATACTCGTTCATAAGCCAAATATTTTTGGTAAAAAAGTGACGCGGGGGTCAGCTTATAAACGGGTCTATACCAAAATTTGATGATTTTAAACTCTATGGAATCATTGAATTGTATATCTAATAGATTGTCGTTTTGTTTACCTGGAGCATCTGCAGGCATGGAGCTCCAGTCACTTCCTGCAGCTCCCATTGGCTGGGAACGGTGAACCGCGGCCACAGGGAGCTGAGAGGCTCCATGCCTGCATATGCTCCAAGTAAACAAAATGTCCCAACCTGCCAGCAGCTTACCCTGACGGCCAGGAGCCAAAGTTTGCCAATCCCTAAAATATAGGGTCCACTTATGAAAGGGTCATACAGTTTTTGCTATTTTTACCTAACCATGTTGGGGGGTCAGCATATAAATAAACGGGCTAATGAATGAGTATATACAGTATTTTATTTACAGTTACATGAATATTAAAATTTGCCAGAAAGATAATAGATGTCCTGGAGGCTCTGAGTAGGGAATCTACCACCCTCTCTTGCAAAGCACACTATTAAAAGGATTTAGGATACACACAAACTTTTCATTTTCCTCAGATCTTTTATATACATATTTTTGTGAAATTTGGTGAACTTTGAAAATTATTCTGAACATGGCATTCAAAGTCATGCATTAGCTATATTAACTTGAGCATATTTTGCTTCTAAAGGATAAATTGTTTGAAAAAATAAAAATCAGAAACAGTAACTGAGCACAAAATAAATACATAAAAAAAATAATAAATAAAACTGATTTTTTTTAAATGTGACCAGTTTTCTCCTACTCTGAATTATCCTGCCAGGAAAGACATATTCCTAATATTTTAAATAAGGACTGATGGAATGGTAATATTTCTTGAAACAAAAAATAAAACAAACAATCTTTAAGTGTAATGACTCTAAAAATGAAGTTTACATCTGTAAATTGAATTTCTCTTTTGTACATTATATTATAAAATTGCAGTGACCTATATTGTTGTGAACTGTTGTCTCCCTTTTCACCATGACAAGCTATGTACAGTTAATCTGAGTCATTTTATTTCTCTTTCCTTCCCTTCTGTTTTTAGAAGACTGTCTGGTCATTTGAGCAGGGTATAGCTAGACACTTATTTTTCTTTTCACATTCTTTGTTCCTAAAACAAAAAATGCCTTTTGAAGTTAGTCCTGTCCTTGATGGTCCTTACTGCTTTGGTGATAGACCTCTTCGTGTTGGATTTCAGAGCTTTCATGAATAGGAAAGGAGTAATTAATGAAAATCAAACATTGGGAAATCTTATAGGCTCTCTGAAAGCAAATAGCTTTTGGGACAATTTGGAGCATTTGGGATCCCTGACAAAATCCACCATCAGCATATCACAATAAGCTGATCACATTTGTTTCCATGGTCTTTCACTTTGTCTAGTGGGGTATCCCTTCACATATTATGTTTAGAATTAATTTCATAATTAAAGGCTATCATTATTGTTTTACTGAGGAGAGTCTGTTATTATTGGAGTCTTTCTATCCTCACTGTTCCGCGTGGGGTCAGATTTTATATATATATATGGCAGTACATTCTCTCTTGGGACACCTTTAAAATCTGCTCCTATAACCACAAATGCTTTGGCAGGATCTTAATTGTCTTGTCCTCCCTTTTGAAGAAGGGACAATAGCGCTACACAATTCTCAAATTCAAAGTTTTTTACTCTGGTTTTCCCATGGACCAGATCAGAAAACAGTACATCCAATGCTAAGTCAAAACGAACCTTTTAAAGAGCACCAGTTATTTTCTCAATGAAATGCTTTGTTTTTCTAAGGGGTAGCATTTTCAAAAATACCTAAGTGACATAGGCTTTGTGTATACACAAGTGTGTATCCTTGTAACTAAGCTAGTATAATTAAAGTGGTACAACCTACCTAACTGTATTGAAGGGGAAACAGCTATACTAATATAAGTTTCCCTCACATCAGTATAAAGTACTACACTATGGGTTACACTGTTTTAACTATTTTGGTATAAAATCACATTCTTAACCAAACTGCTATAAAATGGTGTATAGACAAGGCCTTTAGAACTGAAATGCATATAGAGCCCAGGATTGCGGCACTATGGAGCCCAGTTGATTTATGTTTAATATAAACAAGTTCCTTTGAAAACCTGTAGACGGAAAGGTTTGTTTAAAAAACAAAACTACCATCACTACAGCCTTTGTTCACAGAAATATAGAATCACTTCCCCTCCTTTCTTGCTGAATTCAAGCAGTAACAATGAAAATGGGCTCACCGCAGTCCAGTCTTCAATCAGCATCTGGGTTTCAGCAAGATGACGACATGAACCTAATTCTAATTTTAATATTACTGAGAAATTTTAACAATTCCCTATGTAAAGATTGTTATCTTCTATATTTAGAATAAAACAGAATGAACAGAGCTAGGAAATTCTGTTGGGGTTTTTGGTCAGAAAAGACTAATTTTTGATGAAGAAAAAAGCAGCATATACAAAATTTGAACTTGGATAATTGAGGTATGCACAGTCCTGCTGAGAACATAACAAAAGCTCTATTTTTCTTTCAGCAAAGACGATGAAAAAAATTGACTGAGCAATCATGTCATTTTGAAATAGGGTGTGGGCTTGATTTTTCCAAAGTTTATTCCAAGTTCCACCATCATAGACCTAGAAGAAGGATTATAGTAGTGTAAAGTCCAGCTGAAAGGGTATTCATATTGAACAAAGAGACTAAATCCAACTTTGACATGGGGGCTGCAGGCTAGTGCTACTGAAGTGATATTAACCAAGAAAGACTCAAGCTAGGAAAGTGCTTCTCTTGGGCAGTTTCCAATATTAGGTCTCCTATGGAGCACCAGTTATACCTCAAAGCTACCCTCCTGTGGAAGAATCCCTGGAAAGGGTTGCAATGCATAGAATATATTCCCTTCCCCAAGGGAGAATACTCACAAGGGCATCAATGATTCTGCTAGTGCAGGGAGCAGAGAAAGTGACTCAAGTACAATATCTATGATGTGACTGAACAGAGAGCCTTCAACTGTGGTACTGTCACAGCTTGCTGAATGTACAGTGAATAATTTCTGGCTGGCAGGAACTTCTGAAAACAGGCTGCATTTCAGGTGTCCTGATACAGCAGAAATAGTAAAGGACAGCTGACAAATACTAGAAAAGCTTCAAGACCAAATCAATACAAGGTTTACCTCTTCCTGCTTTTGATCCAGTTTTATTATTATTGACAAAAGAGTCAATGCCAATTATTTTGAAATTCTAAAATAACTGACGGAGAAAACCAGCCTAGCCAATCTATATGAATGAAGTATATGCCATCTCAAGAATCCAGATTATTTATACACTATGAAGCTGATGAGTGATAAAATCCCACTAAGTCCCTCCTCCTGATTTACCATGATGCCTATGGTAAAGATTTCAGGTATTTTAAACTCTATAGTCTAGAATAGTGGTGGGCAACCTGCGGCCCACGGGCTACATGCAACCCAGCAGAGTAATCTGATTGCATGCCACGAGACATTTTGCTGACATTGACCGTCCACAGACACATCCCCTGCAGCTCCCAGTGGCCACAGTTTTCCGTTCCCAGCCAATGGGAGCTGCGGAAAGCGGCGGGCCACAGGGACATCCTGGCCGCCGCTTCCCGCAGCTCCCATTGGATGGGAATGGCGAATTGCAGCCACTGGGAGCTGCGGAGGGCCATGCCTGCGGATGGTCAATGTCAGCAAAATGTCTCATGGCCTGCAATCAAGTTGCCCACCGCTGTTCTAGAATATAATGCTGTTTTATGGAAGAAAGCCAAAGTAAAGACCTATTTATCACCTGCTACATCTCTTGCCTAAGGGTTCTTACCCTTTTCTTGAGAAGACCAAAAACAAATAGTTTTTCACTGCCTCTTCCTGTTTATAAAAGTTACAGCCATCCATTGAGGGAACAGAAATATTGTGTGACTTTTTATTAGTGATGACGATTCAGACACTCCCAGAATTACAATTACAATTAGCAAATATTTGCAGCAATACTCACAGTGAATTTATCACCAAGCTATTTCCTGGTGGGCCAGGATAAGATGACCGTCACAGAAAGGGTGTGGGGGGGAAGGGTAGTAGCCAGACAGAATGTAGTAGTTCTTAAAGTGGTGTTTCAGTATTTAGTTTATCTACCCCCAAAATATTTAGTCCCATATCCCCATAAATTCTCGTAACCTGCTCAAGTATTATAGGGAGTATGACATTATATGATTAAAATATGACCACGTAGATTATTGTTGCTACCACTGTTATATAATTGCAACAAATCTTATATAAAGTATGTTATATAAGGTGTCAATGGAAAAGCTATGGTTTTCTGGATATGATTATCCTATTTGTATGCATGTATCATTTTTGTATCTGAAGTTATGAATATTGACTATGTACCTGCATTTCAAATGTGTTTGCTCCTGTGGTAACACCCATAAGCTAATTTACATCCAGTCTAGCCAGCACATTGTGAATTGAGTATTCAATTTGATGGTCTATCAACAAACACAGAGGGCCATGGAAGAAGCCAATGCCCACCTAAGGGACTTTCCTATGGATGTTCTAGCTAGAATATGGCTGTAGCAGGGTGGCTACCCGCTTCAGCCCTGACAGGGTTAAAACCAGCCTGGGAAGAGGGCTGGAGGGCTGGGAGAACAGCCCTGGCTGAGTGGCAACCATGCTCAGCAGGGGCCACGCCCCAATCAGGGCTCAGCTGGCCCTATAAAGGCTTGAGCCTGCAGATCAAGAAGACAGTCTCTCTCTGCTTGTAGAGAGAAGTGACTGGCTGCAAGGGAGCTGAGCAGGGTACTGGGAGTGGAGCAGGGCTGGGGGAAGGCTAGAGGAGCTGGGGAGCTCCAGCCTGGAAAATCACTGGGCTGAGGGCCTAAGACCAGTACTGGGGCTGCAGAGGGGCAACCCAGCTATAGAGAGAGGCAGCAGGTCCAGCCCAACCTTGCCTGTGATGAGTGGCATATACTGCAGTCTGCCCCAGGTAGTGGGGCTAGATGGTGACTGGCAGTAGCCGTACACTGAGGCGAGATGGGGTTAGTGGGTGGGGGTTCCCCTGGAGGGGGGAGACCCTGAGACTGAGGGGTTCTGCAAGGGGGCAGAAACCCAGTGAAGGGGCACTGGGGTCCTGGGAGGGACATGGGGGCCAGAGTGAGGTAAGATGGATCACCTGCCTGCAGAGGGCTCTCCTGGCTGGAAAAGGAGCTAATTCCCGAGGATGACCAACAGGGGGGGCCACAGGGGTGAGTCCAACTCCTTACAATGGTTAAAAGCTCTTCTATGACCCATCAAAGCATGCAAGAGTGGTACTTGATCATGTGGTACTGAACTCCATCTTGTGCCTCTACTTTTCCACTGGCTGTGCTGACTTTGTTTGGAACAACGAAGTTCCCTCCACATGGCAGAAGCTATAAAAGGCCCTGAAAACATCTCCATTTTGCCTTTTTTCCTGTTCTGATCTCTGGACTATGGACTTATATTAATGGGAACATTCTAACCAAGGGACTGAGGATCTTCCAATCATTTGGAAGCAACCAGAGACTTAACAAGCCAGCAGTTCATGCCATCACTGCTTCAAACCTGATTCAAGGGTTTTGTAATGGAGTGTATATATTTGATTCCTTGAACCCAGTGGTTCCCAAACTTGTTCCACCGCTTGTGCAGGGAAAGCCCTTGGCGGGCCATGCCGGTTTGTTTACCTGCCGCGTCTGCAGATTCAGCTGATCGCAGCTCCCAGTAGCTGCAGTTTGCTGCTCCAGGCCAATGGGAGCTGCAGGAAGCGGCAGCCAGTACGTCTCTCGGCCCGCACCACTTCCAGCAGCTCCCGTGGCCACTGGGAGCCGTGACTGGTCGAACCTGTGGACGCAGCAGGTAAACAAACTGACCCGACCCACCAGTGGCGGAACAAGTTTGGGAAACACTGCTTTAACCAATTCTAACTTTCACCTATTTCTTTTCTCTCCTAAATGAACCTTTAGATATTGGATACTAGAGGATTGGCCACAGCGTGATTATTCGGTTAAAATCCAAGTTATATTGACCTGGGTATGTAGTTGGTCCTTTGGGATCAGAAGAACCCTTTGGTTGATGAAATTGGTTTTAAATAACCACTTATCATTAAGTCTAGTGTCTGGGTGTTGAAACAAGGACTGCAATATGTAAGGAGGCTGCATTTCTGACTTCTAGTCAGCCAGTGTGGTGAGACAGAAGTTTACTTTTGTTGCTGGTCTGGTATATCTTATGGAAGAATAACCACCAGTTTTGGGGTGTGTCTGCTCTGTTTCTCAGCAGTTTGTCCTGAATCTGGTATTCTCAGTTGTGACCCACTGAGGCACGGTAACAAGGAGGCATGCCCCAAACTGTGCCCAACTCTCCCCCAAACTGCGTTCCTTCTCCTCATGATGGTTGCCTCTTCTTCTGCCCTTTTCTGGAGCTGTTTTTCCCCTCATGAATGTTTCATCATATACGTTTAAATAGCAAACTAATTTGTAAAGAGTCTATTTCATTCAGAATAAAAGAGCTAAATTTGACACGTTTATGCTACAAATAGTTCATTTACGTCTGTTCATACCTAACAGTTGAAATCTAGAAAAAAAAAGTATAATCAGAAGCTAGAAAACAAATTACAAAACTAGCTAATGTCTTAAGAACACAGAACCTGCAATGCCAGATCAGAACAGTATTATTTTAAAATCTAGGATGCAGGCATGAAGTTTGCCCTGCAGAAAAGAGGAAAGGAAAATATTTAAAAATTCCTAACTGACAGAATTAAAGCCAAGAACTAACAGAGGCCAGTACCTGATGTGTCAATGGAAGGTCCAAAAAAATCTCATAGCAGACAATTGTGGAATAATTTTCCCATAGGGTAAATTTCTTCATAAAGCCTAGTCATACGCAGAGATCTCAAGTTGGCAAAGTTGTAAAGTGTGAGTTTTTCTCCGCTGCTGCCTCATAGGTCTCCACTTCCTCATCTACTCAGGCACTGACTCTGCCCCAACTCCAGTTACTGCCTCCCCTTTGGCAGGTTGTTTTGGAGATGAGAGCCAATAATGTTCTGGCCATCATCCTTCCCCCCCTACCAGGAGTCGGCAGGGGCAGGGTATACCTCCACCAGTGGTTAAAAAAATAATCAAAGCTGCATGGGTTGGGATGGAGATGGAGCCATCTCTGTCGATGGGGAACACAGCGGAAATATAACATTTACCAGGCACAAATCAAATGGATAGGTCTCAAAATGCAATTGTAAATGGACTGAATGGGTGTGTTTCCGGTGATTAGGGAAGTGGTAAATAATGAAGAGGACAGGTCACTGGATCACTTGGTAAACTGGGATCAAGCAAACATGCATTTTAATTTAATTTGGCTAAATGTAAATGTGTACATCTAGGAACAAAGAATGTAGACCATATTTATGGAACGGGGGACTTTATCCTGGAAAAAAGTGACCCTGAAAAAAGATTTGGAGAGCAAGGTGGATAATTGAGCAGAATTTGTGCTCCCAGTCTGATGCTGTGTCCAAATGGGCTAATGAAACATAAACAGGGAAATCTAAAGCAAGAAAAGAGGTTATTTTACCTCTGTAATTGGCACTGGTGCAACCGTACTGGAATACCATGTCCAGTTTTGGTTCCACAATTGGCTCCCAGCTCCCACAACCAATTTGATTGTGGTAGCCGCTCCCCACCGCCTGGCTCTGGGTGGTCAAAGGCACACCTCTGCTAATGGGGAGTTAGTAACCAGAGCTAGGTGGTATAACCGCATAGCTCCTTTCCTCCTGCTATAACCGAGCTGGTGAGGTTAAATTTGAGTGGCTTTGAGATCTGGAACAGCAGGGAGATTTCATGAGACAAGAATGAACATGTGAGACAGGTTTCAAATATGTGAGTCTTACAACTCAGGTGCAAGTCTTGAGGGGTATGGTGTAAATCTATAATAATTTTCAATGTCCTTCTTGGAACAAATTCTACTTATGTTGTATCTATTTTTGAGAAACAGTGATCAGAACTGAACCAGGGCTGGCTCCAGGCACAAGCCTAGCAAGCAGGTGCCTGGGGCGGCCAATGAAGGGGGGGGGGCAGCACGTCCGGGCATTTTGCAGCGGGGCTATCACTCCCTCTCGGAGCAAAGGACCTGCCACCGAATTGCCGCCGTAGAACGAAGCGGTGGTAGAGCTGCCGCTGCTTGCGATCGCGGCTTTTTTTTTTTTTTCCCTGCTTGGGGCGGCAAAAACGCTAGAGCCGGCCCTGAACTGAACACAGAATTTTTGTCTCTCCCGCTTTTTCCAATTTTCTAGAAACCCTTTCTTAATCTGTGTCTCAGAGCCAAAAAGTATATAATTGCTGTTTCATTAATATCCAGCAGAGGAGATCCACTATCTTACAATGGCTGTCTATTGCTTCTATAGTGAAAGTTTACTTAATTAAAAATAACACTCCTACACTGGGGTGATCTCCTGACTACAGTGTTCAGGATCAAAAGCCATGATTTGCTGTGACTGCTTGAGCTGGTCTGAAATATTTTAAATTATCCTACCAGAATTAGTTGATAGCATGTTTTCAATGTATCTTGCAATGTTGTTGCTCAAACCAGGTAGAGCTGCAGTTTCAGCTCTCAGAGATTTATGCTGACTTTTCTCCCCAAAGTTTCACTTCATATGAATTTGTACCCCTGGTTATACTTTAACAGCCAGATATTCAGTTGATGTAAATCAGCACAGCTCCACTTAAATCAATAAAGGTATGTCAACTCGGCAATAAAACTCCCATAGCTGGCCCAGATCAGGTGACTCGGGCTCACAGGGCTTGGGCAGTAGGGCAATAAGATTGCAGTGTAAGACACTGGTGCCCAGGCTCTAATACACTGCAAGGGGGAAGGTCCCAGAGCCTGGGCTCCAGCCTGAGACCAGCCTGAGACCAAACATATACACTGCAATTTTATAGCTCTACCATTCAAGTTAGCTGACCCAGGCCAGTTGTGGGTGTTTTGTTGCAGTGTAGACATACCCTAAGGTTATAGAGTAGCAGCTGTGTTAGTCTGTATCCGCAAAAAGAACAGGAGTACTTGTGGCACCTTAGAGACTAACAAATTTATTAGAGCATAAGCTTTCGTGGACTACAGCCCACTTCTTTGGATGCATCCGAAGAAGTGGGCTGTAGTCCATGAAAGCTTATGCTCTAATAAATTTGTTAGTCTCTAAGGTGCCACAAGTACTCCTGTTCTTTTTTCCTAAGGTTATACTTATTTGCAGCAACTGAGTTTTTAGTCCAAATAAACTACAAGGCCCAAAGCAGAACTTTATGAAAATTAACTACTTTTGCATTTTTTTCCCTATCTGAAACCATAAATGATCAAGAGAGACAGAAAGCATGGCTCATGGTTTGGAACCACTTAGTGCACTTGGCTCAAATTTTGAGTTTGTAACTCAAAAGATTTGTAATAAAATCTGAGTTTCAGATGAGGAGATAACATGTAGGCAAGTAAACAAACCCTCAACTATCTTATCTGCAATGACAATTCTCCTTGAATGTATTTGTTGTTTGAAAGTATTAATTTATTTTTCAGTCTATTAAAAAAAAATGGATTAATCACAAATATTTCTCTGGGAGCATTAGTTCTCTGCTATTCTACTTTTAGAAATCAGAAAATAAACTTACATGATGTTGTTTCTGTTCTCACGTAACTGGAAGTGTGCTGAAGCACTTCCAGCATGAATATTTGCTTGGGAAATCAAAACATTGATTTCTGTGAAAACTTATTCTTGTCACATTTAAATGAACATCCTGAAAACTTTTTGACAATAAGTCTTTGACTGCACCAATATTTTGGGATAGTGATTAAAAAAGGAGCAAGTGGCTGGGCAAAATTGGAGCAAATATTCCAGGACAATTGTTTGCAGTATTTGACCAACTCTACTTTTATTTGTTTCTACAGGTTAGCCTATTGTAACCTTCACTCTATTATCTCATTTTATTTGTTGAAAGATATTTTCTATCCATCACAGAAAGATTTCACTCCTCACTGAGAAGCGGGAAGTGACTCCTAAATTATATCATTGCCCAGTAGGTTCTCTTGGAATGATGTCTGTGTGTAGGACTTTATTCTCCACTACTTTTCACCCCATATAGTCATTTTAATTTGTTCCAAGTGAGTGTAACCAAATCAAGAAAGTAGTGTTTACACCCACTGGCATGGCTACTTAAGGTCCAAGGAAGTGGAAAAGCAGGCCCTCAATATATATATATATATTTTTATAAGTTGGTTCCATGCTACAGCACTTACCAGGTATCTGGGGCAAACTTAACTAGTGCTGCCTTCTATCTCTGTATTGAAACATAAAATTGGAATGATAATGTGACACTGAGCCAGAAAGGGTTAAACAACTAGCAGACTAAATGACCCAAGTGCAACATTAAAGACATATCAGAAAAGTATATAAATAGTAATTAGGGCCATTCCTTATAAATAGCTAACAGAGCCATGTTAGATAGACTAGAGCTTTGAAATGCAAACCTGTATTGTTAGAGAATTAGAATTAAATGCTTATTGTATTTGTATGAGTTGGATGTTAACCATGTAACCAGATTAGCTTGTGGATGCTAGTTCCCTTTCAAGTCTTAATTACATATTATGCTTGTGGATGGTTCAGTTAACCTTAAAATCAAAGATGTAAGATATTGCAGGAAATATTACTTTCTTCATTTTAAATTGTCTGTGCCATAATGGAATGCCTTGATAGTTTGAATGGATAATTGCCTTATGTTAATTAATATTACTAGTTTATCTGTGTATATATAGGAAATAGGGAGTTTTATTTCAAAACAGTGATGTGCATTAACTACTCTTAATTCAAGGAATGCCTGCTGTGTTATCATGCCGTCAAGAGGCTATAATCACCTGCCAGAAATCTATACAAGAACTCTAGGGCCCCAATACTGTGTATCAGATCTGCTTAAGTTTGGCCAGGGAGCTTGAGTTGCAAGACTGAGGTCTCCAACAATGGTCTGGATTACCCTGCTATTTCTCGTGGAAGAATTTTATATAGACTCTGCATATGGATTTGCCTATTGGATTATAACCTCTGGAATTGATTCTGAAAACTTTTTGCAACGCACTGTCTCACCCCTTTCCCAAAGTCTACTATGGAACTGATCTAAGAACTTTGTTCATATCTATATGTATAATGATCTCTTAACCACAAGACTCTCTCTTTTACTTTTTAATAAATCTTACTTTAGTTAATAAGAATTGGCTATAAGCACGCATTTGGGTAAGATCTGAAATATTCATTGACCTGGTGATGTGTCCAATCCCTTGGAATGGGTAGAACTTTATCTGATGAACAAGATTTTTAATAATCCCCATCATATTTGATTTGGCTATCGGGGGGAGCCCAGGGCAGGTTTGCTTTAAGGGAGCTGTGTTTTTTTGGCTTCTGGGTAACTAGTAAGGTATTGTAGAAGCTGTTTAGTTGCTGGCTTGGTGGATCTAAGTATTGGAATAACCACCAGTTTTGGGGATCATCTGCCCCACACTTAGTTGCCCTGATTGAGCAATCTCAGTGTGCCTCCCCCAAGGCATCAATATCTAGCATGGAGGATCTGATCCAAAGCTTGTTAACATAAGTGAGGGTAGGTCTACATTTACAGCAGCACGTAGAGTACAGAAACTGCATGCTCAGCTAACACAGGTACAAATGGCATTGTAGACAGTGAGGCGCTGCTTAGGCAAGTAGTGTAAAGACATGCCAAAACCCTAGGGTATATATCCTACATGCCTCTCTACACCCCCAAGCAGTACCTCTCCCATCTATACTGCCATTTTTAGCAGTATAGCATCCCGCTGCCTCGACACTGTCTCTGAGCCTTTTCCAGTTGCAGTGATAAATACCAGCACTGGGGAAAGGCTCCAGAAGCTCCTCCCTGTCAGAACCTTTCCCATCATAGTGAAAGACTCCAGCAATGGGGAGCTGCTAGAGTTTTTCTCTGCCAGTGAAAGACTCCAGCAGGAAGAAAAGACTCTGGCAACAGGGAGGAAGTGGAGAAATGTTACCACAGTTCCCTTCGGTCTAAGCTTTTTTTCTGCTGCCTCCCTGCTTTGCCAGAGCCTTTCACTGCCACATGTAGCTACACACATAGGTGCCAACTTTTTCTGGTGCTGGTGGGTGCTTGACCCCCCCCCTCAATCCCCAGCCCCACCCTGACTCCACCCCTGGTCCGCCCTCTCCTGCCCCCATTCCAACCCCTTTCCCAAAGTCCCCACCACAACTCCGCCCTCTCCCTGCCTCTGTTTGACTCCTTCCCCAAATCACTGTCCTGGCCCCGTCTCTTCCCCACCTCCTCCCCTGAGTGCGCCACATTCCCGCTCCTTCCCCCTCCCTCCCAAAGTTTGCTACAGCTGTTTGGTGGCAGCAAGTGCTGGGAGGGAAGGAGAGAGGGAGTAATGGAGATGCAGCGCTCAGGGGAGGAGGAGGAGGCTGGGGGGGCAGGGAGCTTAGCTGCCAGTGGGTGCACAGCACCCACTAATTTTTCCCCATCAGAGTCAGCACCTATGGCTACCTATTACAATGTGGATGCAGCCTGCATTTTTCGGTGGCATGCAGTATGTGACACCTCCTGGCATGGCATGGCCCTGCAGGTACACTTCCCTCTACTCTCCCTGCCTGCCTCTTATAAGAAGCCATTCTCAAGCCAGAATGCTTTAAACTGAGATTTTCCCTTGTGAGGGAAAATTTATTAACTTTCTTACAGTATGTCAAATTAGCCCTTAGCCCCTCAAATCCAGCCCTTGTTCATCTTGATTCATGGTTCCTGCAGCCCTCCTTCTGGGGTCTGTGCTGATAACCCCAGCTGGCTGGAGTCCTCAATCAGCTTCTCTGAGCTAGCCTCTTCTAGTCCTGTCCTTTTCTCCAGGGATGGGAGCGGTCAGTAGACCAGCAAATAGTCCTCATTCTCCTCTCTCTAGGCAGTACTCTTTCAAGCTGTCTGCTTTCTGAAAGCTTCTCTTTTATCAATTGCTTTTTCTTTTCCTTTTGTATGGTGAAGCGGACTTGACTGAATAGTCTATAGCTGCTACCAACTATAATTCCTGTAATTTCTCAGTGGTTTATATTCTCTTGCACTACCCTGTGTCTTTCAGGTAATGTAACAACACATTTTAAATAATATCCAATTTCCCCAGTGTTTTACTAAATAACATAATGTAATTTGTTACCTTAAGGTGTTTGAATTCCTCAGAAAGCTTTTCCCTTTCTTTATCAAAACCTTTACATGCCATATAAGTAGAACACTTGTTTCATCCACCTTGCAGAGTGCAAATAGTCCATCTTTGTGTCTATTTATTTGAAAAAAGATATTTGCTTAAGCCACAATGACCAGTTAGTACAGTAAACAAAAGAACTTCATAAATCCTATCCAGATCCTGGAGTATGTCATAATCCTCAACTCTAGGGAACAATTCAAAAAATCTTCCTTTTTTTTTTTTCTTTCATTAATCAATTTTTTCTGTCATTCATCTTTAACATTTTTCTGTACTAGGCCTGTGAATTCCTATTTACTCAAGCGTACTTCTATGTCCATTTTGTATAGTGTTTTTAGCTGCTCTGTCCGCCATTTAATTCCTGTTATCACAATACATGCTGGGATCCAACTTAATACTATACGTATTCACTATCCATGATAATTGTTATTAAAGATAAAATTTCATTGATTAAATCACTTCTAGATGCTGATTCACCCTTTTTTATCACTATAAGGCTTGAGATGAAAGAAAAAAAATGATCATCGCTGTTGAGCCTACATCCCAGATTCAATTATTCAATTAAATGAATCAGCTGTCATGATAGCAACATAATCGAATATTCTTTTAGAATTACTAATTCCCAATTTTGGTATACAATATGCCATCCCTATTCTTCCTGTTTGTTTGTTTTTTCTTTTTTTGGACCCTTCTGTATATATTGGACAAAACCAACTCCATTTTTCATCAATAAACTGGCACACTTCTTTTTTTAATACCTACAGTCTCCTTTTTTACCCTGAAACTTATAAAATCCATGATTGGACATGTGACTTTCTGGCCATAGCTAATTTCCCCATAACTAAAAGTTTTGACTTTGCTCAGCTTTTGTTTGTCTTTCAAATCCTGCATCCACATGTTAACTCAAACAGCATGTGGAGTTCTAACGTGGAGTTTGCCTATCGAATTCTCAACAATCCTCATATTTGTTTGGTATTTTTCTCATTACAGTTTACATTAATTTTGGCCCAGAGAGTTAGGTCCAGTAATTCCATTCACAGTGTAACTGGAATTTCACTAAAAGCTATCTGTGGCATGCATATAATTGTAATAAATGCACCACATGCAATTCATAGTGCCTGGACTTACATTAAATCTACCTTTTTTAAGTTCTGATTTTGATGCTGACCCAAACCCTAAGCAGCCATAGTTGCTAACTGGTCTGATTAAGGTTCTGTATACCATCAGTAATGTTTTCTTATTCTCCCCCCCCCCCCCCCCCCGCATTAGTCCCAGCAAGACTTCTCAGCCGGTTAATCCTTCCTGTGCATTTATCTTGAACATAGTTTATACAATCTTTCCAAAGTAACATAAATCAAATATTACCCCTAAAAATCTAAAACTTTTAACTATATCTATTTGTTCTCCATACAGGTACAGGTTACATTCCTTTTTAACTTTCCTTTTCATAAAGATAAATTCTTTAGTTTTAGTAATGGAGGACTTGAAACCCCATGCATTTCCCCAGTTGGATGTCTTTGTTCAGTCTCTTCTCTGCGACCACAATATTGCTATTAACCCACTGAGTACAATCACCTATGAATAAAGTGACACCTAGCCAGGAACTTATTTGTTATGGGAAATTGTTTATCATAATATTAAATGATCTTGGGCTGATAGCACTTTCCTGTTGTGTACAATTTAAATTTTAAAATTTTTTATATATAACTAATATATAGTTAGTATATATATATATATATATATATATATATATATATATATATATATATATATATATATATATAAACTTTCCCAACTCTGACCTGCATGGTCCTTTTACTCAAATATTCTCTAATCAACCAATACATTCTTTCCCCTATGAACCTCTTATGGACAGAGGTTTCCTAATGAACTTCTTACGGATAGAGCATTATTGATATTGAAGGCAAACACTCACCATACCTCTGTTTAGTATGACATTACAAGTGGGTCTGATTTCATAGAATAAAAATAATATATTATATTTCCATTGGCTATGCTGGGTCAAATTCTCTGCTGGTGTAAACTGGTGCAACTCCATTGACTTCAGTGCAGCTGTACAGATCTATATCGGCAGAGAATTTGGCCTTAAACTTTTGAAGCACTGCACAAACATTAAATGAAGTAAATTCATCATCATCTGCAGCAGAGTACTTTCCATATTCATAGATACATAAGCACTTATGGGGAGAAAAGTTTCCCTAGGAAAAGTCTATGTAATACTCGATGACTATCTAATCTCTCTCTCTCTCTCTCTCTCTCCCCAGCATGGAGTTCATGACTATGCACAACCATGTTGCCATCAATGGAAACTGTCGTGTAAATCACAACTTGTTAAGCTTAAACCCTTGTTTTGAAAGGTTCTATTGCTTATGTTCCCCTGGGCATACATATTCTCATTGTGTCTCCGGAGTCATACACAAGAGCTGGACATGTCTTCATTTAAAAAAAAAATGGCTTTTTCATAAAAATAGGAGCTTCCATCAGAAACATATGATTTTGATTAAATGTTTTGCAGTTTTGTTATAAAAAAGAAAAAAAATAGCCAATTGTTTTTAGATTTTTATTGCTCAAAACTGGAAGAAAATTGAAAAAATCATTTTTACAAAAACATTCTAATTTTCATTAAATTTTTTGGCAGGAACAACATTTCCTGACCAGCTCTGTCATTCATTTGAAACCAATTTTTACAAAAATCTTCAGCTCCCAGAAAATCTTCAATCCTGCAACCATCTCTGGTTGACTTCTGGATACTGTGTAGGGGAAAAAAACAAGAAACCAGGAAAAATAAGGTCCTTTTTCCCCTGAGAAATATCTTAAACATTTTTACTGTTAACTTTGCTATTATTTTATCTGGAATGTGGCTTCTTCTTCAGCTAGATAATAATAAAACAAAAAACCCTAAAAAGATTGTTGATAAATCTCTATTTCTTTTTAAGTGGACTGTCTGAAGTACTTGGTGCAACTTGAAGTTTTGAATATGTAAAGCACAGATGCAACCCCCAAAGTGCAAACAGAACTTCCTCTTTAAATATGTGAGCTCTCAGACACTTCAAGCCAAACGTATCTCTGATGTAACTCTTGACCTCAGTAGAGTTATACCTGGGCTGAATTTGGATTTTCCTCTCTATGCCAGTACAGACTAGTAGTGTCTATTTGCCACTCTATTTTCATTGTTTTTACCCTCACCTCTACAGCCTTAGGCACAATTTTTTGCAATAAATTATAAGACTGCTTTCTTTACAATGGCTTTAGGAATGAATGTACTATAAGTGAATTGTGCCTTTGATCTTTCCTCCCCCTCTTCTTCCCTTCCCAAGATAGATGGAGCAGGTGTAGAGGAATTAATGAAGCAACAGCCAAATTGCAAGGGTCATTGGTGTGTTGAAAGCTATAAATTATCTGGCTCTTAAGGGAAATTACCCTCCACCTCTGAGATGCTGTCATTTATAAACTCAAGTTAAAGCCATGGGAAATAGCAATTTGAAAGTTTGGAAGAGAGAAGAATCTGCTGATATTCTTTTTTGTCTTGTATGGTATTTTTGTTTTTTTAAATCAAAAGGTAAAATAGATAAAATACTTAAGTCTTGTTTAATGAACTCTGAATACACAGTGAAAGTGATGCTATATTTATAACCAATACTTTCATTTTGCTTTTGAAAGGCTTCTGCCTGCAAGGGTACTGATTTGACAAAAGTATGTTGAATGCCATGTTATGTATAGATTTATATACAACATTAGTCTATTTTTTACATAGAATTTGTATGGAAAAGTGGTGAAACATGGAAACTCTTTTAATTTATGCAACAATAGTATGTAAATGTTGAGATGAAGCAGTGGTGTATGTATATGTCTCTATAACAAGAAAGGAAGGGAAAGCTTTCTGAAAGCAACAACACAGAAGCAGTTGGAATGAACTCATAATAACCAGTGAACTTCTGTAATTGTAGTCCACTACTGTCATGCAAAGCCACCACTGTGTACTCCGGGACTGAGAATATAGTATCATCTAACTTCCAAAGTACACCTCTGCACATACCCTGGCTACCAGGACTTTTCATTCAGATGTGGGCCATCATTCTTAAATATAAATCATTACTGTTTTGCTTGTGTTTGTAGACCCTTCAGAAAAAAAGTGACATAGACAAATGCCAATACAAAGGTATAAACATATGCAGCTAGAGTGTGACTTTAGGCACAGCCCTGAGTGAAGAGTGATGCAGAAGTGAATTGCATCAGGAGGCATTTTCACAAGTGTCACCCCTTTCCGTCACAATTCCATGATTTCTCCTTGCTCTGTGGAGATGGAAATTTACTGATGATACATGTTAGGAGACCCTCACAAATTCTGGGTAGCAAGCACCTGCCTTGCTCTGAGAGGGGAATAAGCAAAAAAATAGCCCATTTAGTCCTGAATGCTCAGACCCAAGATCCAAGTAGCCCATGTCAAAGCATTGGGGGGAGGTGGGTGTATTGTTTCTGTGTTTGCATATACTCAGAGCCACAATCTGTGTAAAAAGTTTCATTTAAACAACAATTTTAAAAATTATTTAAGTAAGCAATACCTTCAGTTTCCTCCTAACTGGACATATTGCTTTGAGTCTTGAACACTTATTTGTCATATAGTGTGATGACTTAAGGATTGGAAAATTCAGCTAAAGTTGGTCATCTTTTTGGCATTTGCTATTATCCGGTGTTTCATGTTGTGCAATAAGCAATTGTTAGCCTCTGGAGAAAAAACCTGGTAAATTGTTAATAGCTGATCTTTGACCAGATCTGATCCAGTTCCTTTTTTAATATTTTTATGGTTGTAGCCTCAATATGTCAATCAAATCTGTGAAGTGAATTTCAACCACTCTGTCAAAACTAGGATATATCGCAACCCAAAAATAACAAAACAAATTAAAAAAAAAAAAAGTAATAAAACAGGGGTCGGCAATGTTTGGCACGTGGCTCACTAGGGTAAGCACCCTAGCGGGCCAGGCCAAGTTATTTACCTACTGACGCGGCAGGTTTGGCCGATCGCGGCCCCCACTCACCGCAGTTCACCGTCCTGGGCCAATGGGGGCGGCGGGAAGCAGCGCAGGCCGAGGGATGTGCTGGCTGTGGCTTCCCGCCGCCCCCATTGGCCCGGGACGGCAAACCGCAGCCATTGGGGGCCGCAATCAGCCAAACCTACTGCGTCAGCAAGTAAATAAACTGGCCCGGCCCGCTAGGGTGCTTACCCTGGCGAGCCGCGTGCCAAACGTTGCCAACCCCTAAGCTATACATTTCTCTGTTCTGAATTTATATGCATTCCTTTCTACATTAAACTTCCTTCTGGTGTTTATGATTATCAGAGCTAAATTCTTTACCCCACTGTTAATGCACCTGGAAGGCAATTGCAAACTTCTTCATGGTTGTTACTTGTGTATGCTATCTTTGACTTTAAGATCTTGAGCCACATTCTGCTGTGGCTGCTTTGCCGACAAGATCTTTATTTTTTCTCAAATGAAATCCATGACTAATAAATTTGGATGGGAAAGTCTATTGGAAACTTAAATCTATGAAGGTTTAGAATCATAGAATCATAGAATCATAGAATATCAGAGTTGGAAGGGACCTCAAGAGGTCATCTAGTCCAACCCCCTGCTCAAAGCAGGACCAATTCCCAGCTAAATCATCCCAGCCAGGGCTTTGTCAAGCCGGGCCTTAAAAACCTCCAAGGAAGGAGACTCCACCACCTCCCTAGGTAACGCATTCCAGTGTTTCACCACCCTCCTTTAGTAATCCTTAAATTAGTTTTTTAAATGTACCTAAAAGGAGATAAAACACTGGCCCCAAAAGGTTATACTTAAATATATGTAGGCCTCAAAATTCCCTCTAGCTGTAAGTCTCTATGAAGATTCACCAATTCTTTGTGCTATGACATAAGTCTTGGAAATACTGTCTGAGTGTCATACAGACATCTTTTCTGCCAATTTAACATAATGATTGAAAAAATATCAGCAACTGTACAGATAATTAAAAGTGACAGGTGTCAAATGCCTATAGTACCAATAGATTTGTATTGTAGTGAGTAAGAAATGCCATACTTGAATTACCCAAATCTTCCTAAGTCTACTGCAACAGAATAGGAGAGCTTCCTCCTAATGCTATTTTGGGTCTGTCTCACATTCTCACAATTTTTTTCCATGGGAGAATATGATAAAGTTCTCAGGAAACTATGAATTTCACAGATAGATGCTACCTTTAGGACAAGAGAAGAAGCAGGAGACATGGATTCAAAGTTCAGGGAATCTTCAGGGAGCTGCAAATATCAAGTCCATTAAGGACCCATCCCTCTGTGCGGCTAGTCTGCCATTGGCCTCCCAGATACATTTGTGCCATCGTCCCCTGCCACATGGAAGGAACTGCGTATAATGGGCACTAATGCAACTTCTCAGGCTCTTCTTCCAACATTAACTCTTACATGGATTTCTTTTCAAAGAGAGTAACTATTCTTGAATGTTACTTCTCCACTCTCTCTTAGTTCTATGCTTGATTGCTCCACTTCACTAATATAGAGCAAGGAGTGCATCTAAATAGGCCAAATACATCTTCAAACATATTGATTGCTGATTGTAGTCGTGGGATTATACCCATTTTTGCTGAGAACATCTCACAATTTATACCTAACACATGCACATTGTCCTCAGAGTTCAAGCCAGGATTTAGCAAGACACTAAACTATTTGTGCAAAATGTTGAAGTTTTTCAAAGGTCTCAGTAAAATATTTTTTTATCTTCTAAAAGATAAAAACTCAGGTTTATGTACATACACAACACCTCACACATGCACCCAACCATTTTTATTATGCATCTGAAACTTATGTAACTAGGAAATCAGTTAGGCATAATGACAACTGAAGCAGCTTATTAGTTATTTGCTTAGTTGTGGTGTTCTGCTGAGGTCTTGGTTCATATTCTATTTCATTCATGTAAAGAACAGCATTCAACTTCTGATGCAGAAATTATTTTTCACCGCCAATATATAGATCCCCACTGAGATCAGAAAGAGATTTTTATCTGTCAAAGAGGATTTACATTAGTACTGCCAATCAGTTAAAAAGCTCTTGACATTCATATACTAGAGGTTTTTCACAACTCTAGATAAGAGATTTTGATCTTGTCTCGAGCTATGGTTTTATCAAAACTGTTTTATCACTATAATGCATTGTACTTAGAAGGTCAGGAAACTGCAAATACAATGCCAATAAAAACTGCACCGCAGTTGTGATTTGTTAGTACTTACTGTATCTGAGTCTTCTTTCATTTGGTGGGGAAAAACGATGCCAAACAAAAATCCTCTTACTATGCTAGTGTTGTGTGTTAAAAATCAACATTGCTTAATAAGGAACAATTAATCCTTAAACTGTGCCTACTATGATTGCATTCAGTCATAATAGATGCTTGATTGTAGAAGTAAGAAATAGTCTGTTCTGGATTGCCTCGCTTATTTGAGGGTGAATTCCAAGAATAAGGGATTGATTGGCACCATTTATTCCATTTATTTTGGCTCTGTCAACAAAATAGAGAGAAATAGAGATTGTTAAGTGTTATTACAACAGTCAAACTATCCCTGGAAGAAAGGTGTGTGTTTTTTTGTTTTTGGTTGGTTGGTTTTTTGAGATTCTACCGTCATATTGCTTTGGCTGTAAATCTAATGATTTCTAAAGCTGATGTGGGATCAGTGACTAGCAGGGCAGAAAATGAAAATGCAGAGAGGAACAATATGGAGCTCATATGCTGCTTATCTCTGATAGAGATGCACAGAACAGCAGGGATGCCAAGAAGTATAGCAGCTGTTATTGTGCATGTGTTAGGGATAAATTGTGAGATGTTTTCAGTAAAAATGGGTATAATCCCAAGACTACAATCAGCAATCAAAATGTTAGGAGATGTATTTGGCCTATCTAAATAGGCCACAAATGTCAGTTCACTTAACAAACTATATTTTCCTCCTTTTGTTTCCTGGTAAACCGCATGAACATATAAAGTATGTCTTTACCTTCTTACAATACTTTGTTACATTTTGCTATACATTAGTGAAATTATGTGCAATATAACATGATGCTTTATTAGAATTCACTGGATTTACCAACCCTTTTAAAGAATAAAGATATAGTAAGGTATTTTTTGCTAGTTCTACACTGAGCAGATTAGGTTTTTATTGTTAGCTGTTTAGCATAATATCTCCAATTATTCTTGAAAGTCTATGGGTGTATTTGGTTTATTAAAAGCTACATAAAGATGACTTATACACTTATGTATACAGAGGTATTGAAGACAGAAAAGGGATCTCTAAAACACTCCTTGTTAGTGGCTACTGGCATGTCTCCATACACTTGGGTTTATAAGTGCTATACTTAACTAACGAGCCTGTTTTCTTCTGTGTGGGTCATTGACATGCAAAGGAATGGAAACTCCACAAATGTAGCATACAAAATTTCCTTTGAATATTTTCATAGGTGAGGGGAAGGAAGGGACCATGGTTTGGTATCCTCTCATCCCCTGAAAATGATGAGCCCCTAAGTTGGCAGATCTGGTAGAGATACCAAAGATTTCTATTCTACCTCTGACAACAACTTTATTAAAACTACATTTTTTACTCTGAAATGTGTGATAATGGCACTGTATGATTTTATATGTATTATTTCTCAATAACTCATGATTGAGTTCACTCAATTTGCAAGTATAAGTATTTCCCCCTAGTTGCTTAATGCCAAACCTGCAAAGGCACCTTAGAAGCTACAAATAAAGTTGAGTTGTGTGTAATAAAATTAAGGCCTGGTCTACACCTAAACCAGGGGTCGGCAATGTTTGGCACGTGGCTCACCAGGGTAAGCACCCTGGCGGGCAGGCCAGTTTATTTACCTGCTGACATGGCAGGTTCGGCCAATCGCAGCCCCCACTGGCCGTGGTTCGCCGTCCCAGGCTAATGGGGGCGTCGGGAAGCGGCGCGAGCGAGCGATTTGCTGGCCATGGCTTCCCGCTGCTCCCATTGGCCTGGGACGGCGAACCGCGGCCAGTGGGGGCCGTGATCGGCCGAACCTGCCACTTCAGCAGGTAAATAAACTGGCCCGGCCCACCAGGGTACTTACCCTGGCGAGCTGCATGCCAAATGTTTCCGACCCCTGACCTAAACCTTAGGTTGAACTAGCTACGTTACTCAGGGATATAGTTAAGTCAATCTAAGCCTCAGTATAGACACTGCTAAGTAGACATAATAATTCTTTTGTTAGCCTAGCTACTGCCTCTCAGCTGGGTAGATTTGCAGGAAATGTTTACACTACAGCGCACAAGTAGCATAACTGCAGTGCTACAGCTGTGCTGCTGTAGTACTTGTAGTGTAACCATATCCTAAAATAAGATTCTACAGGCCTAATTCTGCACTCATTCATCTCTGTGCAATACTGCTGACTTCAAATGATCTACTCAGTGACTCTCATATGGTCCCATTGGTGTCAGGAGGTTTTCACAGTGCACCTCATTAGTAAAATTCATTAAAAATTTAGTAAACTGTTCTGTTGAAGAGGCACAAGAAGCAATGAAATCCAGCAAGAGCTAAGATTTCTTACTAAAATAAGCAGATATTATTATAAATATATATAGGAAACAGAACTGTTAAGAGCATTCCATTTTTATTTATTTTTTTAGTCACTGTTGAAAGTATAGCTACAAGATTCTCTCAGAAAAATTAGTCAGGTTTTATTCTTTCACAATTAAAAGGCAAACCTGTTGGTCTGAATAGAATGGATGTTCTCTTCAGTTGTGTGACTATCATATTTTTATTATCTATGACTCAGTATCTTGCAACTAGCTGAGTTTGAATATCTGAATAAAATTGGTAGGCCAAAAACAAGCTCATGAATCTTATTATAATGTATTGTAATCAAACAGGATTGTTTTTTGGATTGCTTTGACAAGTGGCATCTTTGCTGTTTTGTTTGTCTTCTTAAATGCCAATGTTAAAATACAGTCCACTGCGTGAAAAATAGGGTATGCAATATTATGCTGAGTTTCTAAATTTTAGTATAGAAATCATGACAACTGAATGCAACAAGCCTAAATGTCACATACTCATAACATACTTTACAGTATATCTTCAAATGTTTGAATGTTATTGAAGATCAGCATCTAAACATAATTAATTGTGCATTGTATGTGAGAGTCAGAATGGCCTAGTTACCTAAGAAATATTTTAAATTAATATTTTATGAGCAAACTGAATCATATATCAACACTTACTTAAAATTAAGGAAAGCAAATTTTATATACCATTTTTCTGTCATAGATGAGAAATTTTCATATACAGGGACAGCAGAATATAGTGGCTCAGATACTTTTCTGTCTCCATCATTTATTAGAGCTCCTTGACTCTATCATCAGTTTAACACAAACCCCATCTAGAGCAGACTTTAGTGCAGTTCTGTGGCTGCTCTATACAGTAATAGCTAATAATGGTCCCCCATTGATCTACCAGCTAAGGATAGCCAATGTGCTCCAGGTACATCCTCACATGTATGTCTCCATCCCTGATGTGAAGTACGGGTGGTGTAGATGTCCAAGAATCCATATGTGTATCCAGTGAGGCCATCCTCACCTGGGAATTCTAAAGAGGACCAGTGTGGGCAGTTTCCATCCCCTTTCTTATACCTGAGAAGCACAAAGGAAGCAGAGTGGGGCAGTTAATCTAACCCAGTATATGAAAGAGAGGTCTGATGAGAAGCTCCAAAAGAGTTTTTTTATCACGGCCTTAAGATGTATTAATTATTTATGTAAATTGTTTACTAGCTGGTGTTCTAATTTTTAAGGACCGGGTGTGGAATTCCCTGGTGCGGAAGAGTCTACACGTAAAACATGAAAAAATTCACACTCCTGAGAGATACAGTTAAGTCAGCCTAAGCTCCATTATAGACGCTGCTAAGTCAATGGAAGAATTCTTCTGTTGACCTAGCTGCTACCTCTTCAGGGAGTGGATTAACTACAGTGACAGGAAAAAAAAAAAAAAAAAAAACCCTTCCATCACTGTAGCATGTGTCTACACTACAGTGTTACTGTGGAACAGCTTCAGCACTATAGTGGTGCCACCATAGAATCTGTAGTGTAGACAACCCCTGAGTGGATATACATCTAGAATAGCTGGCTTCTGCACCACCCCTACGTCACTATCTCAGCAGAGGAGGCACGCCAGGGATGGGGAGATGCACAGCTGGGTGTCTCTGGACCACACTGTTCTCTGGCTATCCCCAGCTGGTGGCTGCATTAGGGGCCATTATCAGGTATCAGAGTTTAAAGCAGCTCCAGAGCTGCTTTAAATTCTGTCAGTAGCACCATCCTCCCTCTCACCCCCATTGTGCCCTAAGAGGCAAAAAAATGAGCACCTTTAACTATGGAACTATCCATCTAAAAACCTCCATGTATCCCTCTGAATAAACCCATCTTGAAAACAGTGTTTTTTTCCTGAAGTAAAGTAGTGATCCATGGGAGTAAGGGTGGCTGAAACTGGCCCAAAGGGCTTGTCTATACTGACGGTGCTGGTGTGGTTCTCCCGTCGGCATAGGCGCTCCCCCTTCCCAAGAGGCAGTATCTATGTTGAGAGGAGAAGCCCTCCAGCTGTCATGGTACTGTCTACACTGGGGGTTAGGGCAGTAAAAATACGTCACTCAGGGGTGCGACCTAGTTATATCAATATAATTTACCTGTTAAACAATAATAGAGTACCAATTTAAATGTATCATGGGGAGTTCTGTTTAAAAAATGATGGAATGATTTAACCTTCTATGTTTTCACCTTCAGATTCAGCCACATCTGTCCTTATTTTGAATTTATATTACAGATTCTTAGAAGAACATGCAACAAGATAAGCATTTTAGTCTTCATCCTTCAAGCCCTTCTACTGCATAGAGGGAGATGAGGTAGGGAGATGTATACCTGCTGAGCTGCATACACATTCTCAGCAGGTGTATAAGTAACAACGGAAAGGATTGATAGCTCTTGTGTTTGTTTAGCCTATCTAGTGAAAACACATATGTGATTCATCCTCTTTGTTATCTAACACAGTTTTAAAGGTACTTTGCTAAATCCCTTAAAGCCATTATTTATGTTCATTTTTGAGCACAGGAAAGACTTCTTTTTTTTTTTTACCCTTCATTGTTGATGCATACGTAACATGCTTTTGGAGAAGGAAACACTGATTTGGTACTATTCTAGATATTGCTAACCCTATTATTCTAGTTGTGCAAACTAGCAAATCATATCATAAGTTTCCATTAGATGTTCCATGAATGACTATGCTAGACGTGATGTATGGAACTCCTTTATTTTGCATCTAATCCTCAAATGATTTAAGGCCTTTTTGACATGGGTTGCCAGCAGTAATCCCGCTGGAATTCTGTTTTCTATATACTCATATGGCTTGTTTCTGCAAAGTGCTAAGAAGTCTGGCCCCAATCCAGAAAGACGAGGTGGGTGAGATAATATTTTTTCATTGAACCAACTTCTGCTGGTAAGAGAGACAAGCTTTCCAGCCACACAGAGTTCTTCTTCAGGTCTGGGAAAAGAACTCCCAGCGTCTCAGCAAAAAACAAGGTGGAACAGATTGTTTAGCATAAGTATATGGTAAAAGACAAAAACACCCTACCACCTGTGAGTGAACACTTTTCACAAAGCGATCATTCTTTATCTGACATATCAATCCTCATCCTCAAAAATTTTCAAAAAACGAGCCTCGGAGTTTAAATTCATTACACTGCCTGCTAGACACCAAAAATCACGGACTGAACAGAGACATTGGATTTATGGCTTACTACAACAATCTATAACCCACTAATCCTCTCTTTTTGTCCTAGGACTGCAGAGCTGTCAAAAGGCCATGCTACCTTGAATTGTCCCTTACAATATGTGCTAACTACTTATTCTAAACAATCTGCTCCACCTTGCATTTTGCTGTGACACTCGGACTCCCTTTCCAAGACCTGAACAAGCTCTCTGAGTGGCTCGAAAGCTGGTTTCTCTCACCAGCAGAAGTTGGTTCAATAAAAGATACTACTTCAACCACCTTGTCTCACTAATATCCTGGGACCAACACGGCTACAACTACACTGCATGTCTCAGTCCAGAAAAACATTTAAACAAATGCTTAATATTAACCATGAGTAATCTCATTGACATGAGTGGGATTTCTCACGTTCTTAAAGTTAAACATGTATTTACTTGCTTTGCTGGATTGGGGCTCATGTCTTCAACACCTTGCAGGAAGGAGCACTTTGTTTTTTAATGAATGGAAGAAAGCGCTACATGGAAAATGATTGTCGTTATTCACAACCAGAATCACTCTCTCATCCCCATTGTGCCCTAAAAGTCAACAAGTTAGCAACTTAAACTATAGAGCTATCCATTTTTAAATTTCCACATGTCCCTCTGAACAAGCCCAAACCCATTTTGAAAACAAATGATGTATTTGCTCAAAGCTTTTGTACTGACACTATAAAATACAAGCAAAATGTCAGATGGCTACAGAAGAAGAAAGAAGTTTAACAGTACTTGTTTAGATGACTGCTTTTTAACAATAATTTATAACTGTATAAAAACTACTTCATACACATAAAATGATTTAAAATAGATCTAAGTAACAAAATTACTATATTGTTATATACATATTCTCCCCTGCCTCAGTTCTCATATCCAGACAAGGACTATGTGATAAAATGTAAGAATACAAAAATGAAAATTTGCTATCAGAAAAGCTGTAGATTCATTCAGAAGTTAACACGCAGAAAGCAATACTGACTGATTAACACTTGAAAGGTGATATTTATAGCATACTTCTCCCATTATATAGGTATTCTCTGAATACAATGACATTTGTTACTATGTCTCATTTATCTACAGTTCTTCTTCCCCTATCTTCACGAGCTGGCCAATTAAGTTTGTGAGTATCCTTAAGAAATCTGTCTTTTTTTTTTTTTTTCCTTTTTGAACCTCACTCATTGTCATAGGTTTCACCCCACTCTGAACTTTAGGGTACAGATGTGGAGACCTGCATCAGAACCCCTAATCTTAATTACCAGCTTAGATTAGTATGCTGCCACCACCCAAATTGTTTAAAACAGCTGTTTATGAGTTATTTGGAACCCTTAACTGTCTGTTTATGACACTCATAATCTGACCTTTTACTATTTAATGAGTGATCATACGAAAGAGAAAAAAGGAATGGACTTAAATAATAGTGTTTGCTTGCTTGTTTTCATCTACTGTTTATCATTACAATGGGACTCACAATGTTCCAAAAACATGGACATCTGGCAGATAAGATTTCAAAGAAGGTAAAATAGGAAGATTATATTAACAGAGTCTACTGTTGGAGACTATTGTTCCCAGAGTCTGTTAATGATGGACAGGATTTCATGACATAATTGTAAACGATAGGGAGACTCTCTAACATGCTGAGAAAGTCAGTGTCTGAATAGAAACTACCAAAAAAAAAAAATGCCTGGCAGTAGATTTTGGTATGAACAGGATTAAACACTTAATTATAATTATTCATCATGCTAAATTCCACAAATCTGTTATAATGGGTACTTCAGCCTGCTTGCAGTTGGGCACAGAACTAGACCTGGTAGTCACTAGCAGCAGGCCAATGCACGCTCTCTGAAGTTCCCTCCAATTTTTTCTGCCTTCCCAGAAGCCAGAAGCTCAGTCAGGCCTCCCTGCTGCACAGCTTTTCTGACAGAAATGCCAACCTTTTATTTTAAGTTTCTAACAATTTGCCTCAACGATGTGTATAATTCCCAGCCCTGGTCTAGGGTTGCATTTGAATTTTGAGGATATTGTCCTCACAGCGCCTCTTCCCCTTCTGCGGTATTTGCAGCGGCTATTGTCCCAGCACACTTTAGGGAGAAAGCTAGGCAAAAAATGCCAGAGGCAAAAGGCAAGGCCTGTGTCTCCTTCTTTATCCTTATGTAGGCTATGTCTATACAGCAGCTTATGTCCCAATCACCCCCTCATGCCTCTAAGTGCTGTACTGTCAATGGTAAGGCATGAGGAGGTGATTGGGAGGGATTTGTGTAGTTCACCTATTTTTCGAATGTCCTGTTCATTGTTGAGGTTGTGGATGATAGCCAGAGCATAAGGTGAGTATAGCTTTGAAAAATGAGGGTATGGAGATGTGTAGGAAGGTTAGTTGTGGTTGGTTTAGGCCAATCGTTACTATTATTAGGCCTAATGGACTTGATGTGGAGAAGGCGATGATTTTTTTTATATCATTTTGGATAAGAGTGCAGAAAGCTATAAATAGTGTAGTGATAGCTCCTAGGCAAAGGCAGATTGAGAGTACTAGGTTGTTGGTAGCTAAAATGGGATGAATGTGAATGTAAGATGAGGCCCTGAAACATAAACTCTTGTTTCAGAGGTCCAGTCTGAGGCCTGAAGCCTGAACCAAAGTACTTCCAGGCACTGCAAAGCAAAAGCTGGGCTGTGAGCCAGAGGCAGGCCCTGCTCACAGAAGTTGGTGAGAAGAGGGTTGTTAGAAGCAGGTGCATTCACACATAAGCGCTAATAAGAGGAACTTGTGCCAAGATGGCACCTGGACAGCCTGATACAAGGACACTCTATAGACATAACAAGGAACAGGCAGGTGTATCTTCAAGACAAGTTCAAAAGAACAGCATGATGGATAGATCTGTTTGTCTGAAATAACATGATCATGTCACCCTAATGAGCCAAGGGGCTGTACCTCAATACATCAGTAGGGATGAGTAATCTGTCCTGTAACTGTATAAAAGTAGGTCCCGGAGTGTGCATCTTTGTCCAGCCTAAGTGGCAGTGGAGTGTCCTACCACTGACTGAGCTGTATCCATTGCCAGAGGGCACATATTCGTAGTATGTCCTGTAGAGTCTATAGGAAACTATTACTGTGCTTCGTTTGACAATAAACCTGGCTCGGGTTCCTTTGTACCTTACTAGAGTCTGTGATCTTTGGGAGTTCTCTCGGGGTTTGCTGTGTCAGCTATCTGCACAGAACTGGGGCAGCACACAGAGGGAACACGCATGCAGCTGACTGTTATCATCGAACAAGAGCAGAGCACCACACCGATAGCTACTGACAGCAGCGAATTAGTAGAAAAATGCCAGCAATTGCTATGGTGCTCGAGTGAAGTAATGCTAAGACTGGGGTTGAGCCTTCTATGGCTGCTGGTAGCCATGGATGAAGGCCAAATTGGTCTGATTTTCCTGTTGCAGCGAGGATTAGACCTAGGAGTGGGAGCACTGTGGCAGGTCAGTTCAGGGGCGGGATGAATAAATCACACACACCCCTGAATGAAATAAGTTCCACCAACATGTGTGGACAGCACTTTGTTGGTGGGAGAGCTTCTTCCATTGACCTAGGTATTGCCGCTCAAGGGGGTTGGTGTAGTTACGCTGACAGCAGAGGTTTCTCCCGTTGGCTTGGAGTGGCTACATTAGAGAGTTTACAGCGGTGCAGCTGGATCAGTGCAAAAGTGCCACTATAAACTCTCTACTTAGGTGACTCCGTGGGCAGAGTTCAGTTTGCCCCCTTCCCTCCCCCCCAGCCCAGTCTACTCCCAGTCCAGCCTCAGCCCCTCTGCCCCGAATAGGGAAGGTGCCTGGCAGGAGTGGAATAGCTGGCTTCAGGGCAAGCAGCCCTGCATCTCCATGAGGAGAGCTTCACTCCATCTTTCTCTTCTGCCTCCCCTTGAGATGTCAATGGAGGGCATGGGACACAGCATGTGTACTGCCACTGTGAGAGAGTGCAGTAAAGGGTATTCAGTCCAAGCACCCTACCACGGATTTCAGCCCTATAACCGCATCAGTTCAACCAGCAGGGAAACTGTGGTGCACCATGGTGATGTTGCCCAGCCAGGGAGCATGAGAATGGGCTCATGAGGCACTGTGGCAGCTCAGAGAAACAGATTAATGTGAAAATGACCCAGAATTAAATATTTCCATTCAGTTTAACAAACTGAAATTGTTTAACCAACCTGAAACAAAGTATTTTGTTTTGTTTTTCTGTCAGGAAAATAAACTATTTTGGCAAAATCAAAATTTCCCACTGAAAATTTTGTTATATTGGAAATTGCATTTACTGAAACCTGTTGAGAATGTTAGTGTCATGCACATACATGTTTCAGTGAACCAGAGTTCATGGAAGCCTATCCAATAATTACTGTTATCTCCTCCACATCTCACCCTATTATGTACATTAGCAAAGATCAAGATCACATTGTCAGTTCTCTGCTCCCTCAACTGGTGAATGCAAAGAATCCAATTTTTTAAAGGGATCCACCCATCAGTGAACCAGGCAGATAGATTCTTATGTCAGATACCAACTGGCGATAATCAAGGGGTCTCACTGAGATCTTGTTTCAATCCAAAAACTTGGTACCAGTAAGAGAGAGAGAGAGAAAGAGAGAGAGTACAATGTCTACTGGATGGAACCCAGTTATCCATTGAGATCTCAGAACACGGGTCCTTCCATGAATAGCTGACTTATTCTAGTCATGTCAGTTAACATGACTTATGCGGTTTTCATTTAAAAGCAAGAGAAAGAACACAATTGATCTGATCTTAGAGCTAGATTAAAAAATAAAATAAAATCCTCCATTCAGGACCAGAGAGGTTCAAACTGGATACTTGAATGAGATGATTATCATTCTGAGGGACCCTAGGAAGAAATAATTAAATAAATCTTATTCCAGTGGCTGGTGCAAAGTCCATAGTTAACTACATTAAACAAGTAAAGTATAGCTCTGAGTACCTATAGGAGAGCTCTAAGGTGGATATATAAGAGTGTCCAAGCAAAAAGATCAAATTTTTGTAACATAATGTTATTAGCCTGTTCAAGAAAAGGCAGTTTTGTACAAATCCAGACACTAGGCACTTCCTTAAGACAATTAGCTCACAGTCAAAGAGCACAACCTTGAAACCTCCTTCTGGTCCTTACAACACAATCCCAATTGAACCCTGCAATAAGAGTCATCCATTAAATTAGACTTCCCGATAGCTAATATCTCCAAGCAGATGAGTTTTTGAAGTTGGGAGTTTTCCCTGATGAGATTCAATATTGTATTTTTCTTTCAAACAAGAAGTCATAAAAACTGCCATGGCATTCATTCCCAAAGTAAATTCAAGAAATATTCTTTCTTTTGTCAGAAATCAAAGTTGAATCTGTAAGACCATAGACAAGCTCAAGGCAGAGAAGCCATATCTCCTAATGAGATCTGCTATGCAGTCACTTGGCCATCAATATATATGTATAGTCTACATCATGGGTAGGCAACGTTTGGCATGCAGCTAGCCAGGGTAAGCACCGTAGTGGGACAGGCCAGTTTATTTACCCGCTGACACAGCAGGTTTGGCCGATCGCGGCCCCCGCTGGCCGCGGTTCGCCATCCCGGGCCAATGGGGGCAGCGGGAAGCCATGGCCAGAACATCCCTCAGCCCGTGCTGCTTCCCGCCGCCCCCATTGGCCTGGGACGATGAACTGCGGCAAGTGGGGGCCACAATCGGCCGAACCTGCTGCATCAGCAGGTAAATAAACTGGCCCGGCCCGCTAGGGTGCTTACACTGGCGAGCCACGTGCCAAACGTTGCCGACCCCTGGTCTACATATTGGTCATCTGACCGCTAACCAATTCAATTTTTGAGCAGAGGTTTTCCTACAGCCGAGCACTGAGGGAAGATGGAAGATATATTACTTTGTTTTGGATGTCTATATTTAAGGATGATCCTGGTCCCCAGCCTGGAAGCACACTGCTGTGACAATCCCATAGTACCAAATGTATGAACATTATCATTATAAAGAATAAGAAAATTTGTTTGTACCTGAAATTTTTTTTCTTTGAGTATTAATGTCCATAGATCCATCCCGCCCACAGGTAAATGGATCATCCAGAAGTGGGGTGGAAATTTACAGCCAAAAATTCAGGTTTATTTTGTAAGGGAAAATATTCCCTTCCTATGTTCTAAGATAAATAGTTGTGCTTTTTCTTTAAAGTGTAATTATCTTAATCTGAACTTTATGAAAGTAAAATGGAATTAGCCTGGCTGTGGAAGTCATCTCAAGGGGAGAGAACTTCAGGGAGTAGGGTATTTTCCTGCTGCCAATGACTGACAGGCCTGGTATTGCTTCACAGCTGCAAACTGACTGAAATACCCATTTCAATGTGTCCGTGGACTTTATTACTCAAAGTAAGGACATTTTCAAAGTCTACACAGATACAGTTTCATATTTGTATACATATGGTAATGTCTTACAGATGATCACATTTGGAATCTTGAAGTAAATCACCTTCATAGCATACTGATAAGGTCCTTGCAACTTTGCCGTTCTCTATGGCAAGATTCATCTGTTAAGATCAGGCAGTCATATCTGACAGTAAGTTTCCTAAAATTGTACTGTAGGAGGAAGTTACTGATGAAACCCAGGCCACTCAGTCTTTCAGTTACTATATTTATTTCTTTACACTTTAAAGATATTTACAATATTTGCAGATATTTCTATTTGAAATTTCTGTGTAGAACTGAGCAGACTAATTTGCGATAGGATTGAGGAGATAGAAGAGAGGCAGAGGTTTCCTAATGTTGGTAATAACAGGAGGAAAAATAGACATTACTACTAAGTAGTAAACAGCTCATTTTCTAAGTTAGACAGAAGAATCTCTTGGGGCTTGACACTGGGGTCTGGTCTTAACAGCACAGAACCTGCTGCACCTGTGAAATCCATCTGGATTCTACAGCTAGTAGCCTTCTCTACTCCCTGCTTTTGTGGGAAATCTCCCATCATTGCTACTGTCTCCGTTTCAGGGTAACTGCACCTTTACTTCCCCTCCTTGGTCCACTCAAGAAGTGCCCCATCAAGTCTCAAGTCTCCAACCATGTCCTATGTTTGGGTAGGGACCCTTTTCCCAGGGCCAGCTCCAGCATTTCTGCCACCCCAAGCAAAAAAAAACAAACAAAAACAACAACAACAAAAAAGACGCAATCACGATCGGCGGCGGCAATTGGAAAAAAAAACAAAAAAAAGCCGCGATCGGCAGCGGCAGTTCAGCGGCAGGTCCTTCGCTCCTAGAGGGAGTCAGTGACCTGCCGCCCCCGAATTGCCGCAGGTGCCGACCCTCTCCATTGGCCGCCCCAAGCACCTGCTTGTTAAGCTGGTGCCTGGAGCCGGCCCTGCCTTTTCCTACTCCCTTCTGACCAAGGATTTAAGGCTGCAGGCCTTCTGCCATACACTGTGATATCCCCAGCAAGCCAGTCTGCCTAGTGGCCAGCACTTGTATGTTATTTTCTTTCCAAGGGCTAGTATTGCCAGAAGTTACAAGTTACCACACAGCACTTCCACAGCACAATACATTTATTTTTAGGACAAAAGCATAACAGAAAAAACATATACAAAATAAAAGTTCTTACACACTTTGTTAACCACCATATCAATAGAACAGGGTTAGATGACAAGGCCTATGCTTTGTCTACACTAGTTACCCCACTTTTGCTACCACAGGTGCAGTTGCATCAGTGCTAGCAGAAGAGTGGGAGATTTCTGACATATTTCTTATGCAGAAACAGGTCTGGTCTACACACAGATTTTATACCTGTATAACTATTTCAGTTAGGGGTCTGATTTTTTCCAGAATACTTAAACTGGTATACTCCTTAGTACAGTTACACAAGCATAAAGGTTCCTTGTATTAATAAATTGTACTCCCCTCCCTGTACGGGAATAAGCTATACCATTATTAGCTCTTTGATGGGTCTTTTGTGTATAGACAAGACCACTGAGGTCTATGTGTATCCTCTAGGAAAATGGCTTTTGCAGGAATGGTTGTATAACATCTATCTTGCCTCGTTCCTGAACAATAGCATAATCCATGATTCCAAACTGTCTAGATGCGGAGGATGACAGGGGCCAAGGAGGTTCTCACCCATAGTAATTGAGTGGGTCACACAGTCCTTCCCCATGCCACCCTACCTCAGACCATTCATTTGTTCCTATTTTAACTCTGAAATCCAGGGGGTTCTGCAGCTTTAGGGCTGAAGTAGCCTGGGTGGCCCCAGCATGAGGAGAGAGAGGAGTAAGTTGCATAGAGAGATAGCTGGAGAGGTAGGAGATTTGCATGATCCCATTTCCTTGACATAAACACACACCTGCCAGATGAGATCCATATCTCACTGCTGTAGTGCAGCTGAGGATCTCCTCTGTCCTGCTTTCACACCTTCCCAAATCATACCAGGATCAGTAGCCTTGGTGCAAAGCTTGTTTATATGGCTGTCAGAAACTTGTGTGCAGCTGTTCGTCACATAAATTGGCCTGAGGACTTGTCCCTTACTATAAGAATTCCTAATGTGCACAGACAGCACAGGACAATAGTTGTGATTTCATTGTTGTAAAGTTCTAACTTGACAGACAATAAACTGTGCAGCTGGTTATAGGAGTGGCACAATTAAACAACATGTCTTCAGTTTGTTTTTCTGCCCCTTTTGTTAGGATTTCATGAAACAGAAATGCATATGCAGTTTGCACAAAATCAGTTTTATACCATTCATAATTTACAATACTTATTCTTGAGTTGTAACTGTAATTAAAAGTTTCCTATGCCCTTTATTTTGTTGCTAGATTTCATGGACATATTTTCTTATTCTGGGTTTGCAAATGTTAGACAGACAAAACTTTCTAGAAGTCAACATTTCAAAAGCACTTGCAGCCCTCTGGGATGAAACAGAGTAGTAAATATGTTTTCAAGTAATTATTTTTTAATTGTCTCATTGCCTTTTTTTTAAATTCTCTTTATCATTGGGGAAAAAATACCAAAGGAACCAAAAAGCATTAGGCTTAGAAGAGCAACTATAGCTCGAAGCCATATTTGTGATTAAAAGCAATTAAGCATAAAATAAATGTTTTGTTATTTCAGTGCAAATAATAATGATCATTTCTGAGTATGGCTTTTAATTTTCAGGGTCAGATTCTACCACTCTCACTCATTTAGATAGGACTATTTGCAGAATAAGGTACTATACAATGCAAATAATAGGTCGCAGAATCTGGCCTAAAAGAAGAGAATTCCCTATACAGAGTCCTTGATAAGACAGTTATAAGAGATGAAAAAAAATAGAATTGTGTTTAGTTTTGCTGTAACCCATGTCATACAAAGGGAAAGTTAGAATGGTGTGCTTTGATACCAAGGGACCATTGCCAGGGTGATGACATTTAGGTGAGACTGACATTCTTTTCAGGGAGTATGTTTATGCTGGCATACAAAGGGACAAGCTGAGCCTCAGGAAATAGAGAGGAGTCCGTAAATAAGACTCCACATAAAGATTTATTAAAGCCTATTCTGAATGCACAAATTGGTGGTCACAGTGATTTTGTTAACTCCTTAAGCGGCCTATGGCTATTAAACATCTGTTCATATGCTGTAATGTAGTGACTATCATGCGGCCTTATGGATATATCACACATTGCACTGAATTTTCTGAAAGGGATTTTGTGAAAATATGGAATATCTTCTGTCAAAGGGGGGAAAGGAGGGACGGACTTGAAAGAGAAAAGTCATATTTTGCATTTTTCCAAAAGGTTCTTTATTCATGGATATTGAAGGTTTACATTTTTTTTCTGTTGGCTTAAAATATCATCTACTACTACTGGAAAAGTGGAAAATGTAGTAGATGAACAAAAATTGTGAAAAATGTATGGAGTATTTTTACAAAAAGTTTACTTTGAACATTTATCTACATAGGCATGTATCTAACTTACTTCAACATTAGGATATAAGAAAGTTTTATATTAATTTGAAACTTTTACTTAACATTTAAAATTGCAGATAAAAATGACAATAAAAAGGAATCATTATTTTATTGGTCTCTTAAGACTTAACTATTTGCCAGGGTAATTCTAATCAAGTGTTTCTCAATGACCAGTCCATGGACCAGTGCCAGTCCCTGATACATTTTAGGAAGGCAGCAAGCTGATCCCTGGTATCAAAAAGGTTGAGAAACACTGCTCTAATGTATATAATAAGGTCTGATCTACACTTAAAAATTAGAGAGACCTAACTTCGTTGCTCAGGGCTGTGGAAAATTTTGCGCACTGAATGCCATAGTTAGGTCAACAATTCCCAGCATAGACAAGGTTTAAGTCAACAGAAGAATTTGTATGTCAGCGCTAACTACTGTCTCTTGCAGAGATGCATTAACTACATTGACAGAGAAACTTCTTTTGTCAGTATAGGAAGCATCTACATTACAGCTTTACAGTGACAGAGCAGAAGTGCCATAACTGTGCTACTGTATTAGAAGTGTAGACATGCCCTAAGATTCCAGGATTGTCATGTGTCATGTGTCACTAGAATGTCTGAGTCACTGTGAAGTGGAGGAAACAGCTAAAAAGCAAGGTTGAGGGCTCTTTTTGTTCAGAATATCACTGGGATGAGTGGTCAGTTACTGTCCAGTTTTTAAGTTGTCAGCAATTTTGACTTTACAAATTACACTAGTGTGACAGTAAGATATGTATCTATGCCATACCAAGAGTCCTAGACCATTGTGATATCAGAGGTAACTAAACCAATCACCACTTTTACTATACAGCTAATTTACATGCAATTATTTCATAGGTTGTATGAAGGAGACAGCATAGATAGTGGATTACCTGACCCAACTGTCACATCCACGCAACAGCAAAGGCTTTCAGCTACAAACAATCTTAGGCATTGATCTTTCATTTTCATACTTGTAGGTAGAGTGCTGTGGATCACAAAGCAGCATTGGGATTTTACTAATATTGTAATGGCACAGCTGTACTGTATGTCTAAACATACCTGAGATAATAATGTATCTGCTCCTGTCCTTTCACTTGCAAAAATACAGAGTAACAGTTATAGATGGATGATGATATTGTGTGCTTTAAGACAGACATCCAGGTAATAAAAAACATTTTGTGTTGCTGGGCAGACTGTATAATAATAAAGCCATAGTGAGATTTCCTTTTAATTACAGTTGAGAGTCTTTACATAACTGAAGAAAATATTGTTGTTTGTAAGTAAGCTTTAAAAGTTACACTGTCATTAATAATGAGTTTTTTATTATTTTAAAGGAAACAAATATATAACTTTGTAGAAAATGTTTTGGTTGTGTTGCAGTCTATATATATAGTAAAGGCTATCTTGTGATATGCTAAATATACAGAGCCATCTGCTCTCATGACTTGTATGCTTGAACTTCCTACTTAATATGCTGTCATATTGACTTACCAAACAAAGAACAACAACAAAACGGTTCCACTCAGAAAATACAGGTAGAATCCAAAAAATGGGGGATGGGAGTGGACTAAAGAAATGTGTGTAGAATCTGGGAAAAGCCAAAATACTGTGTATGATACCCTGGAAAAACAAAGTAAAGGCCTAGTTTAGTACAGAAAAGTGCAAGTAAAGTGCCTGAGGCCATTTACATGTACAGAACTTCAGTAACTACAGTAAGTGAACATCCACGTTCAGCACAAGGATGCTGAACATTCTATGTTCCGATGCAAATGAAAGTGCTCTTGACTCACCCTGAGTCTAAAACCCAGGATTTGCATAGAAGCCCAATATTTCCACATGGGCTCTGGATCCTGGCAGGCCCACTACTACCTTGTTTTCCTGTAACAGGGATCCATGGAGCCCCACTCTCAGGAACTCCACCTCCTTAGTAACTTCTGCTCCTAGGAATCCAAGCTACACTACACTTTTTAACCTAAAGCTCACAAGATTGGGGGGAGGGGGGAATGATGTGCATGGCCTATGCCTGTGTCTTAATCTTCCTTCTATGGGGTGGGAATTTAAAGGGGAGAGCAGACACAATGTGGTAATTAATGCTGTTTTTAGCTTTTAGCAACATTAATCTCTGTTGTTTATTTGGGTGTTATTTCTACCTCTTTCAGAGGGGCCAGGCCATTTTGAGAGGCCACTGAATCACTTGCCCTCTCCCAAATCCAGATTCCCAATTACATGGTGTTCAGCAGAGGAGCTTCCATGTTCTCAACAGAGAGAAAGCACTAAGTTACTTCACTCTGCAGAGGAGCCCTCTACATGTTCATAATAAAAAGCTCTGTTTACAATCAATACATTTGTAAACATTTTCTGGATGACTTTGTGCAATGAAATGTGTCATGTAGTGTTGTGTCACTCCTCACAATGTGACTGAACCAAACCGATGTGACTCATTAGCTGCTAGGGAATGGAACAGTAAACATTCAACCCAAATCTCTCTGGCCTGTTAAAAAGTAATTGCTTTTTATTCCTGAAAATGGTAATCTCAAACTTCTTGTTTTCATAAAGGCAGATTGTTTTCAAATGATCTTGGCACAGTGTATTGAAGGGTATGACATGTTGTTTTCACATGTTCAGCACATCTCTAAATCTAAGAGCACATTATTTTAATATTTGAATCTGCAACTTTATCTTGGCATAAAATACAGTAGATGCTTTAGTAATTTGTGATACTAGAAACAAATTAACAAGTACATTCTCTTCTATTAAAAACAAGTCATAACTATAAAGTGAAGGGTAACAGCTGTCCTGTGTACAGTACTATAAAATCCCTCCTGGCCAGAGACTCCAAAATCCTTTTCCCTGTAAAGGGTTAAGAAGCTCAGGTAACCTGGCTGGCATCTGACCAAAGGACCAATAAGGGGAAAAGATACTTTCAAATCTTGAGGGGGGGAGGAAGGCTTTTGTTTGTGCTTTTTGTTTGGGAGTTTGTTTGCTCTTGGGACTGAGAGGGACCAGACATCAATCCAGGTTCTCCCCATCTTTCTAAACAAGTTTCTCATATTTCAAACTTGTAAGTAAAAAGCCAGGCAAGGCGTCTTAGTTTTACTTTGTTTTCTCAACTTGTAAATGTACCTTTTACTAGAGTGTTTATCTTTGTTTGCTATACTTTGAACCTGAGACTAGAGGGGAGTCCTCTGAGCTCTTTAAGTTTGATTACCCTGTAAAGTTATTTTCCATACTGATTTTACAGAGATGATTTTTACCTTTTTCTTTAATTAAAAACCTTCTTTTTAAGAACCTGATTGATTTTTCCTTGTTTTAGATCCAAGGGGGTTGGATCTGTATTCACCAGGAGTTGGTGGGAGGAAGGAGGGGGAATGGTTAGTTTCTCCTTGTTTTAAGATCCAAGGGGTTTGGATCTGTATTCACCAGGGAATTGGTGAAGGTCTCTCAAGGCTTCCCAGGGAGGGAATCCATTGGGATGGTGGCAGCGGACCAGAGCTAAGCTGGTAGTTAAGCTTAGAAGTTTTCATGCAGGCCCCTACATTTGTACCCTAAAGTTCAAAGTGGGGATACAGCCCTGACACAAGTATTAAACTGTGATTGGAAAAGTACTTTTTAACTGGAAGCACTTTCAAGAGACAGAGAGAAGAAACCTTTAGTATATCATCTATTTTAGCATCCATAAGCTTTTTAAAAATCTCCTTGGTGAACAAACTACAGTACTTTAAAATTATTCACTGTTAATAAAGATATCACTGTTGTTAAATTGAGACATAGATGAAAATATTTTTGAAGCAATGAACAGAATGAGGAAGGTTGGTCTTGTGGTTAAGTCTCTTCACTGAGATGCAGGGGTCCTGCCACAGATTTCCTCTGTGGCCTTTGGTAAATCACTTAATCTCTCTGTGCACCAGTTCCACATCTATAAAATGGAATCCTTTGGGCTGGCCTGTCAATTTCAAATGTAAGCTCTTCAGAGCAGAGACTAATACTTGCTGCACGTTTGTACAGCACTTAGCACAATGGGACCTGGTGTTGTTGGGGGCCTCTCACTCCTTCTATTATATAAAGAGTAAATTTATAATCAATGAGGATGAAACTACAATGTTACAATGTATGGTATTTTGCTAATGAAGGCTAAATTTTCCCTTGTTAATTATATCACAATAGATCTAGTTACCTTCCCTGTAAGGGGATTTGCAATTCCTCATTAGACAGGAATATAATGTACTGAACAACTGTTACTTACATCCTAGCACAACCATAAACATTTATTTGAATCTCAAATCTATTTTATTTTCTCTTTTAATACTTTCACTCCCTTAGAGTTAGAAGCAAAACCAATGAAATATAAATATATATATATTTTTCATTCAGTGACAGAAATTGAGGTCAGTCAAAATATGAAAGATTCTGTTATCTGTAGGACATCAGAGTTAAAGAAGTCAATTTAGCACATCTTTTATTATGCAGAATTAATTTAACTCTTCAGCAAAGAGCAGGTCATTTTTTATTTAAATAAGGAACATTCCTGATAATATGGGATTGTTGGCAACCTATGAGTCCACAGACTTCATTGAAGTAAGTGCAGATTTGATGCATCGTCTACTGAGCTCCACTCTCCCTTTCCATCTTGCTTTATTAAAACAAAAAAATGCCAGGGGAGAGGACACATTTTATCCCTGTTAAGCTCAACTTCAATTCTTGTCTGCCAAGAAAGCACTGTAGGCTACAGAGTGCCACATATGAAATCATTACTCAACTGTACCTAATAGCAGCTCTGGATGCAAACTTCTTCTGTATGGTTGTTTTAAATAAAAACACTTTGGCTTGAGTTCAGCAAGGCACATAAACACCTGCCTAACTTGAAGCACACAACTGGTCCCTTTGACTTCAGTGGGATTTAAGCATATGATTAAAGTTATGCATGTGTTTAACAGCTTTTCTGAAGATGGATGCTTTCCTGTATTAAGACCTATTACTATATAATTGCACATAGTAAGTTATGTCCTTTTAGAACTCCACAAGAACTACCTGAACATTCTGCAGTGTTTCTCCCACTCCAGCTTGAAACACACTGGCCTATTGTATAAACAGGGAACCTCAGTTTAGAGCCTTTTTCTTAGGGGTTTCAAGGGTAGTTTTGTCTCAGTAAGGACAGCTCACAAAATAACAGACCCATGTTTTCAATACCTGTTGGATAATAAGGGGTATTATAAGAAGGTGGACAAAATCCCTTCAAGTTTCCAAGAGCTTTATATTTTGACTCTGTAAAATATTTTCCAGTGGGGATGACAAGTTCTTTGTCCATATTCCTTTCTATTTTAGAATTTGTACATGAAAGATATCTAATATGCAGAACATTCATCTTCAAATATTTGCTTCACACAAAAGGGACACAGCTGGATGACAAACGTTTAGAATGGGTTCAGGATTCTTAAATGTCTTCTTTTGTACCAAACCAATGGTGAGAAGAATGGATTCATTCTTGTGATGGGGCATTTTTGTTCATTTTACAGTCTTTGGCCTCAATGCCACAACCTTAAATGCCTGGGTAGATCCCTGCATCTGAATGGAGCTCCATTAATTTCTGTGTCTATGCAGTTGCAAGATTCTACATGCCCATATGAGCTTGCAGGACTGGGGCCTTTGTCAAGCATAGAGATATTAGAATTTAAATAGCTCATTTATCCTATTTAAGATCAGAGCAAAGTGCCTTATTTGACTGTTTCATGGTTTTGTAATTTGGTTTGTTAGCATTTCCTGTCCTTCCATTTTACCACTTTAGCCACTTGTGACTCATACGAGAAAGAGAGAGAATGGTCAGCAATAGACAATATTTGGGGGGGGGAGGGGTAAGGGGAGCTCCCTAGAGCCATTTAAGCATAGCTCAGCATTAGAGGCAGTGCAGTCTCACTGGCGTTAGGAGAACTCTGTGAGACTGAAGTCCTACCTCAAGGAGGAAGAATTAGAACAGCAGTAAATTTTTCACATGAAACTTTTTTAATTGAAAAAAATAGAAATTGGATCAACTGAAACAATTCATGAAGTCAGGAGGAATTTACCAAATTGTTTTGGTGGGGAAGACAAACAACAATATTCTAAAACAATTTATTTCTTTTGACATTTTTGTAATGAAACAGTCCGACTTTGATTCAAAATGACTTTATATTTTGAACTTTACTTCAAATTCATTTTTTTCTCTTTTTTATTCTAAAAAAGATTTTAAAACTTCAAAAAATGAAAACCAACCCAAATCCATTTGTCCCTTCATTTTTTTCAGTTCAGCCACCCAATCGAGAGAGTGGTTGTTTGCACCAATACAGTTCTAGGCAGAATGTCTGTGCAGAGTGCTCTGTGCAGGCTGCTACAGCCCTTCAGGAAGGACAGTTTACTCTGCTTACTTACTCAGCTCTGATCTGCAGGCTGGCAAGGAGGAAAAATAAGGCCTTGGCCCAAATTCCTCCCTGTGCCCTATACATTGTACACCCACGGAGGAACAGGGAGTGAACACAGGGCATGGAATTGTGCCTGGTCCTTCAGCAGATGATAGCAACTTGGACAGGGGCATCAGGAAGAAAGGGTCCTTACTTCCTGGCAATCCCCTGCTCACCAGGTTAAGGGCAATGGGCAATGATTGTCTTCCTAAAGTAATACAGCTTGCTGCTCTGTCTGAAATTCTACAGTTATGATCTGTCATTCTCCTCACAGAAAGATACAAGAAAATTGCACATCCTAAATCTATTCTTGTGACAGATTATAACAAATAGGAAATGAGATATATTTAATCAATTTCCAGGAAAGGTAAGAATATAATCTTGTGCTACATTGACAACCTTTAAAAAATTGTCTTTTATCTAGCTGAACACCTTTCTTACCTCAGTACGTGCAATATTCTAGGTATTGCCTAGAACACTTAGGTGATACTGAGGTAACTGTATGTATTTATCTAAGGCAAAATTGACCAGGTTTAAAGAGTGACAAGTGTAATTGCCTCACCAGTGTCCATATATAATTCATTTTAAGATACAATTATTTCTACTGAGCTTCAAATAGTCAAATTGGGTTATAATAATAAATTTTAGACTTGAAATTATCTAAAAAACAAAAGCTAAAACCTCTAATAAATAAATTAAAGTCCGTTTTGATTTGCTTGGTTTCAGGAACACTTTTTCTGCTATTACTATATACTTTTCAGTATAAAATTCTCATTCCATAGACAGTGTAGCACTTTGACTGAACATTAAATTTGGTTAATAGTTGCTGGATAGATGATGGTTCTTCTGTACAGTCTGTGTGGTCTGTCTTTGAAGTTAAATTTTCAGAGGTAATAAATGCTGTATCTCAGTTCACAGTATAATAGCAAATTAACATTATCTTATTAAAGACACAGGGTAATTGATTTCAGTGGATACCCTCAATTTTTGTACATATGACTTTTTAAAAAATATATAATTAAAAACTATAATTTTTTAAGCATTATTATTCAACATGTTTCTCTAGAATTTCAAGATTCTGAACTTGGCAATTTGATAACCCAGGATCATTGGAAATATTTTAAAGGCAATAGAGACACTTATTATTTTTCTTTTATTGTATCATTTTATTATTATTATTAATAAAACTCTCAATCCGGAGAGCTTTATTTTTCTTCCATAGAATTCAGCAAAGGGTAAATTATTAAATTCAGCATGACACTGGAAATATTGTATGCCCTCTTTAATATTATTAATATAGTGGTTTAAAATTTATATTCCAGTAGTATATAGAGGTTTCAAACAGACTGAGGCCCCATTGTGCTGGGCACTGTACACAGATATAATAAGTTGCAGTCCTTCCAAAAAGAGTTACAATCAAAAAGACAAGACATAACAGGTGAATGAAATAAATAAGTGGGCAGGGTTGGAGGTAAAGAGGGCAAAAAAGAGGGCAAAAAAGAAAAAAAAAAGATGTCTTAACAGATTACCAGTATGCATGATCAATATCAATAATCACAACCTCTACACCAGGATAAACTGATGGGCTTTACAGATTTTGTTTGGGAGCTTTTCCAACACACATGAGGTAGCATGGGAGAAAGTGGACAGGTGCTTGTGAGAGAAGTGGACTAGCGAGCTGAAAAGGGGCTACCTCAGATCAACGAGGGACACCTGAATCCAATTAAGGGCTCCCTGAGACCTTTTAAAAACCCTCCTCTAATGAGAGAGCATCGGGAGATCCAAACCAAATTCAGATAAAGAGGAGTGCATTGTTGCATGCTTTAAAACAAAACACCACAACAGTTACTGCACATGAATATGGCATAGCAGGTTCTTCTTTAAATAATCATATGAACATTCTCTATCTGACATTGGATTACAAGAGCAGAGGAGTTTCCCATTGTCTCTTTGGCTTGAGTAAGCATTGCTCCCTTACAGTTCCCTTTCCTCCTTGCCTGGTGATGTGTGATCGCCCCATGCTGTTTCAAAGTACAGTACTTTAACCACAAATCTAGAATATGTTTAGCTGAAAGGACTTAAACCCAGATATTCAAAGGTATTTAGGCACCTAACTCCTAATTAAATCAATAGGAGTCAGGTGCCTACATATTTTTGAGGATTTGGGCTTAAGTCCCTCAATGGATTTAGGACTAGATCGTCCCCTATAAACCAATTCCAGCTCAGCTTTCCTGCAAATTGTGCAAGTATGAAGAATTGGAGGATGCTTCCCCTGCCCAAAAAACAGTTACTCTCTAACTTTTGCAGAAACGCTCTGCACCTGCACTGACTCAGTGGCCCCTCTGGCCCTTTTCTTGCTTCCTGACTTTCTTCTTTGATGGTACTATAATTCCAGGGACTCCTCTTCCAACCAGTGTCCCAGAAGGGCCAGGATTCTTCACCACTCCTACCAATCCAGGTCCTGGGTTCATAGGTCTTCAAGTTCTAGTCCTTTTCTCTTCAAACTTCTCTTGATGGAGTTTTTCCATCATATCCCCAGCCTTCCATGTCCTTTCTTAGTATCCTCTTCTTCCCATGCTTCCTTTGCTGATCATTCTCCCATTCTTATCACATGCCCAGCCAACCTCAAATGTGTGCTCTTCAGCCCATAGGCACCAACTTTCCCTGGTGCCGGTGGGAGCTTGCGCCCCGACTCTACCCTTTCCCCACCCCTGCCCTGCCCCTATTCCAACCCTTTCCCCAAAGTCCCCGCCCCAACTCTGCCCCCTCCCTGCTCCATTGAACCCCTTCCCCAAATCCCTGCCCCAGCCCCGCCTCTTCCCCGAGCGCACCACGTTCCCCCTCCTCCCCACTAGCGCTTGCTGTGTGAATCATCTGTTTCGTAGCACAAGCACTAGGAACCAGAGGGGGGAAGTGGGCACGCGGTGCACCCAGGGGAGGAAGTGGAGGCAGAGGTGAGCGGGGTGGGGAGCTGCCGGTGGGTGCTAAGCACCCACCAATTTTTCCCCGTGGGTGCTCCAGCTCCGGAGCACCCACAGAGGTGGCGCCTATGCTTCAGCCTATTTCATGCCCCCCCTAATTTCTTCCATTCACACTCTGTCTACCCCATGCTTGTCTGCCATTCTCCTCAGTATATTATGTTATACTGCTTTTATTATCTTTTCTTCCATCTCTGTAAGATTCACTGTTTCCAAACCATAGAGGAGGCAGGAAAGAACATTCAGTATACACTTTTCCTTTCACTTTGTTATTTAATTGCTGGTTCCACAGAATTGCTGACACCTTTTTTTCTGCCACCCATGCATATTGGGCTCTTTTCAGTTCACCAGATCTCTCTCTGATGGCACTAAGTGTACTTTCCAAGTACACACATTCTTTCTTGTGATTCAGCTTCCCTCCTGAGACTTCAAATCAACAGTTCTTTCCCATTTGCATAACTTCAGTTTTATTTGGGTTTTACCTCCAAACCATGGTCTTCAAACACAGATCCCCACTCTGATACCATGTTTACCAATTCCTCTTTGCTGTCTGCCAAAAAGGTCAGATTGTCAGCATACATTAGTTTTCTCTGTGTCACCATGGTCTTGGTTCTCCTACCAACTAATTCTATAGCTTTTGTCAAATATGTAGTGCAGCTAAATGGCATCATAAATCTCATGCAACTCTAACTGCCATGCCCTCTCTGGAGAAATCACATGCCCCATTCTTTTCCCTGTCCCACAGGTTAGCAATTTCATTGTCTGGCATTCAAGTAAGTCCTAAACAAATTCTGATGTAAAACAGGGAGAAAATGTGTGTTCCCAAATATACATCCCTTTCCATTGTTCTTGTACATTTCCCTACTTGTTCTTTTTAGATGACATTGTCACATAGTTTAGAGCCAAAATGTAAGTTTATTTTTAAAAAGAAAAACAAAGGGGAGAGGGTCAAATTACAAAACCTAATAAGAAAATAAATGTATTCATTGAATTTCAAAAATAAAATCCCACCCTGGGGAAAAGTATTGCTTTTTTTCACTTAAACACATTTTTCCAGTATTGGAGAGTCAGTTGGAATAGCATTGGGCTAGTACATAATGGCAAGAAAGTGGACTTGATTAAACAAGTGAAACTGACCAATCTGATTTTACTGACCCAGCAAAGTGAAATGGAAAAAAAGAGAAAATGGTAGAAAACATATTTTTAAAATTATATTTTAGCTTGAATATTGTGTTACTCACATAGTTAATTCATTGTAAAATATATATTTGACTTTATTCACCCAGGTTTAATAAAGTGTAATGAGGAATAACTCTTTTAAAGTCAATGGCTTACACTAATGTAAGTGAGAGAAGAGTCAGAATAATGGAGCCAGATCTTCAGCAGGTATAATTCAGCATGATTCCACTGCCATTGATTGAATGCTTCTAATTTATACAAACTGTGAATCTGGCCCATTATTTCCAACACTTGTGAGTGTGGAGTCGGTGCTCAGAATGAATCAATAACTCTTGGTTTGACTGATTGTTCTGTGAGTGGAGGAGGACTAATTTTGAACTGGATCTTGGTGCGATGAACAGAAAAAGATGAGGGGTCTCCTCAAACTGGTAATGGCCATCTCACCATCCCAAAGCAATTATACGATTATGAAATTCACATATATTTTACCTATTATACCAATATAAATTTATATTGTCTCAAAGTTCTCAAGGCTTTAGTCAGACACTCAGCATAAATGGCTTAGTAATATAAAGCTATTTTATGTTTTGAATTAAAAATATATTAAAAAATGAAAAAACTTGAGAGCAATAAAACTTCCCAAAATACTACTAGTCTTTCCTTAATATGCCTTGAACTATTAAATGTGTTCCATCCTGACAGAGTCAAATTGAGCTGTTTAGAAGACAGTTGTACAATTGGATATAACTGAGAAATCTGGGTAAATGACTTTACTTTTCTATTGTGTCTTGAAACAGCAATAGTTCAATAGAACTGGCTTTCTATTTACTTTCAAAGTAAGGTGTTCTACTAGGATAAATTTACAGAGTTGGCTACTTTAAGTCTTCATGAAGCTCAGAGTTCAAGGTTTTAGCATTGATCTGTGACTTCTCACAATGAAAGATGAGATAAAATAATTGGAACATCTTGTTTGGAACTTTGATAATCTTTGACTATTATCTTGACCCAACTAGTTTCTTAGATGATGGCATTTTCTTTCATCTGTCCTTTAATATGTTTCTTCATTCAGACACTGAAATTGGATTGGTGTGCCTATTTGCTGTGGACAAAATAGTAGATCCTGATTTTTTTAAAATCAGTTATTTGGACATTTTACTGCTGTCTTGTTAAATGTATGAAATAGTTACAGGGATTTGTTACTGAAATTGCATCTAATTAAAAAAACAAGAGTAACAATATCTCATTAACCACTTGGTACATCGGTGATTAATTAAATGCACAGATAAGTGCACAAATTAAATATTGTAACACATCTGTGTCTGTTTCAGAACGTCACTATTTTCACTATCCTGCACACCATGACCCTTAAGAATTTAACTGTAAGTCAGATTTAGGTGAGCTGTTTGCAAAAAACAAAAACAAAAAAAAATACCAACAATTTATTCTTTTTTTCTTTTCTTTTATCTCTTCATAGTTGCTTGTGAAGATGTCTTGATTTTCATGAATGTTTGTTGTTTAAAATTAATTCAATGAATGTTAGAAACAAACAAATTTCAGACTATGGATCACTTGCAAACTGTGTTTGCAATATGTATGCACTACTAAATATTGCTACTGCTTGAATGGGCATCGTGACCATATGATGTTTGTTTTGTTCCCTGATTGGATGGGCCTAATTATGAAGGTGGGGGTGTAATCATGTCACTGAAATTTTGCTTCCTTCTGATGGAGGATTGGGGCAGTTTGTGGGGTCAACAGGAGTTAGAACAGCAAAATTAAGAGTATGTCTACACTGCCTCGCGGTTTGGACTTGAAGGTGTGAATAGTAGAGTGCACCAAAGTCCTGTGCCGTAACTCCCCATGCAGACACTGGAGGTGTGAACTAAAATATTCCTACTTCACATTATTGTTGTCCTTTTCTTTTCCGGGCTGCTGAGTTAGGTCTTGCTCAGGCATCACTGCTGGGAGGGGGCGGGGGAAGCTATTGTCAATACTCCATAAGCTAAGGTCTATTTTAATTTTCTTAAGACAGTCACACAGAGTAATTTTATGTGATGAGTATGAAAGAAAAAAAATGCATTTCTTCCTTATTCCTTTCTTCTATTTATTGGAAAGCCCTATTCTTTTTCCTTGTTTCCATACTTTATTGAACAGTGTCATTTGCAATATAACATTGATACAAAGCAGTGTATTTATTCCATTATAGGTAAATTATTCTTCCTTCTATGTGGAAAAGAAATAATAAATGCCTCTTTCATGTCTCCTGTTACATGCTCATCCAGGTGAAAATAAAGCCCAGATTTTTATATTTTTGTTTAAATGAGAAAGCTGTGGTTTGAACAGAGAAGTGGTCATGTGTGCATGTGTATATATACTCAGGCAAAATGTCATAAAAGGCAATAAGAAAACAAATTGGCAGCAAACCTGCACACCTAGAGACAAATATGAGTAAATGAAATGTAGCATTAATCAAATTGTTAGTCCCCAAAGGACTTTGTTTTCCAAAAACATTGAAATAATGCAATCCTATACATATGGAGCATAAAGATATTTCTTCCTACTGGGAGCGGATCTTACAACAGCAAGAATCAAAGATCATTTTGTGCATTTGATGTGCAGATGTATATTACACATTTATCTTGGGAAGGGGGTAGAAAAGATTTTATTACAAGGAAAAACAATATAAAATCCTACTATTCTTTACTGCAAGAAGTTGCAGAATGTTAGGGTGCTTGCTCATCTGTTTTTTTCAGTTAGAGACAGGGTTTTCTCTGACAGCTTTTCAGACAAAAGAACAAACACTGAAGTCTCCCTTTAGTAGTTTCACTAGAGCAAACTCACTTGCTGAGAATAATCTTTGTCTTTTTTCTTTCTTTCTTTTTTATGTTGAAGCTCCTTTTTTAAGATTCAGAATGAAATAGATGCCAATGCCACTCAGAAGTTCAAGGGCATTGGGGGACGTGTTGCTTTTCTTTTCTTATGCCTCTACACATGCTGATTGCTGCACACACATTTTCCTCATCATCAGTGCCACTAAACCAGGTTCTCTATATAAAAAATTCCTTTTCTTTTTCCTTCACTTATCCTTAAATCTCTGGAAAAAAGTGCCTTTTGTAAGAATTCTTGAAACAGGCTTAAAGTAATCTTGTAATCTTTGTGCTGTACCATTTACTGTAGTTACGTAAAGGGTTAGAGCTGTAGAAGCTTGGAACAAACCTCCTGTGCTGCTCTTCCATTGCCTCCCTCCTGTGAGTAAACTCTCCCTCAGAAAACTTCCAGTTTTACAAGACTTATAAGAAACTTAACTGCACTTTTTTCCTTCAATACTTTCATGCCATTTCAATCGGATCTTTCTCTAAAGTTGGATTGTCTTTTAAAGAAATGACCTTAGGTTAGTGGCCCTAGAGAGTGGAGTCTTTTAACTACCAACTAGGTATCTGTGGTACTGGTTCAGAAGTGCAAAACACATGCAGATTTGAGAAACACAGAAAGAAGAGCAGAAGGAGAAGACTGGAATGAACTAGACACCTTGATTCAAATGTTCCAAATCAGCCTTTAATTGTGGGTGACTGTAACAGGGTGCTTGGAGGGCCAGACAGCTTAGTGGTTGGCATGCCTGACTTCTGGCCCCTTGCTTCCCTGGTTAAAGCTCCTCGAGCTTTCAGGAACTGGGGTAGGAGGACTGGGGCCCTCCCACTCCACCAGATCTCAGCTTGGGGCCCTGTGTGAGTTGACCCCAGAACAGGGGCACTCAGAGCAGGGAGCCTAAATCCACTGCCCTGGGCTACTTCCTACCAGACTCCCTTCATTTTGGGGCATGGCACCTATGGTCCAATTTGCTGGGGTGGTGGCTTGTCTCCCATGGCATCCTCTAGTGGATCTTGGGTGGCACTCTGCTGCAGTCCCAGGCTCCTGTGGGCAGGGCAGCCATGAGTTTGGTGAAGCCGAACCCATAATGTCTCTGGGCTGTTACCTCAGGTGCTGGAGGCTCCTAGGTCTCCTCCACTGTCTCCCTTGGCTGGGAGACAGAACGTGCTCCCTGGTGGCTGCCATGCCCAGCAGACTAGTGATTCTTCCTTTCAGGTAGGGTGGTAGCTAGCTCCTGCTTGTTCACCAGTCAGACCTGAACTAGGCCTGCTGTCTCCTTTTCTCCCACCTCCAGGCCTGGCATTGTCTGCAGTACAACAGGTGGGGTTCACTGGGCCCAAAGGCTCTCCTTAATCCCTGCTGTGCAGGTGGGCAGTTTCTCTGCTTCATCACAGTGACTCTAATTTTAGGTATCTAAATTCTGATAGCTAGGGCCGGATTTTCAGAGGTGATGAGCATGCTGTCTGCTACATGCAAATCTGCAGACTTGACAGTCTCTTTAATTGGTACAGGATCACCACCTGTGGGAGCAAGTGCTTTGGGAAGGTAATCTCATGTTAGACAGATACTTAGACATAGGGCATATGATGGAAGCATGAAGAGAAAGGATGAAAGCCAGCAAACACAACACCCAGAGCGAGTCTATAGAGATATAGATGTAAAGCACACAGAGCCCCAGGAATCTAGGTAATCTCCTTGGGGATTACATAGTAATCACCACAGATTGGAGAGACAGAGAATCATCAGGAGGCCCACCCCACAGAGAGGAGATTCCACAGAGAAATAGTTTGGTAGATTCTGAGACAGGTGACAGGGAGACAGAGAGAGGTCTCTTGAGACCAAACTTAACTCTGTGGTAAAGACGAGACTCCAAATTAGCTATTGGCTAGCAACCTCTGGCCAAAGGGACATGGGGTGCATGTCTGACCATTGATTATTTGTTTTTAATATTTATATTAAAATATTTGTAAAATATGGAAGATGAATCAGAGTCAATGGAATTAGAGTCAGAGGACCTTTGTTCCCTGAAGGGATTATCATTGATGGGGCACCAGGAAATCAAGAAATGTGAAGAGTTAGCTGGCAGCAACTCAGCCACCTGGATAGACCAGTGCACAGTATTTAATATAGTATCCACTTGTTCAGCTTAACCTGCAGTCAGCATATCTTTTTGGCAAATAAAACACCTGTTAGCCTAAAAGTGGGACGATGAGGAACTGGGAGCCTGGAATCCCAGGCTACCCACAGCCCAACAATGTGGTTGCCCGGCAGGCAAGCTCACAGAACACCAGGCAGGCAAGTATCTGTTGGAAATTCATAAAAATAAAACTGCTCTATGAAACACATTGATTTTGACAAATTAGCAAAATCAAAAGAAACAATGTTTCATCACCCTTTTTCCTATCAACTGTTCACAGAATTTGATTTTTTTCCCCAAAAGATAGTTTTGTCTGGTCTTTTAAAGCCATATGGTAGAGTGCTACTTCTCAGATAGTTTCATTACCAGCTGTAGGAAGCATGATTGCTGTAGGATGCATTTCTCCAAATCATTTTGCTGAAAGACTTTGACCCAATGCCAGAGATATACTCAGCACATCTGAAGGGGCTGTGGGAAAAGACTGCTTTATGCCAGCTTTATGGTTCCCTAATACTCTCGCTATGAACTTGAAGCCTCACACAGTCAAAGGAGCAGAGATAAATTCAAATTCAGACAAATTCAGTCAGAATAAGCTGCAGTAACAGCAGCATATTTAGACTTCTGGTCTGATACCCAGCCATAATTTTGTGTATAAGAATTGGTGTATTTCTCTAAATAGTTTGTAAACCCTTTGTAGTCTATGTTATAGACTGCTGCCTTGGCTGGCTTCTAAATGTGTATATTTCTAGTACATAGAGTTATTTGGCCACCACCATGACTGCCTGGTTTCTTCGTACTACTGTTGTTGTGTTACAGGTAAAGACACAACACATAATATTACATTTCTGAAGAGTTGTGTTGAAACTGGACTGAATGCAGGACATCTGAGTTCAATGTTCAGCACAGACTTCCCGTGTGAAGTTGAACAAGTTGCTTAATCTCCCCATGGCTCAGACCCCTATCTGTATAATTGGGATAATATTACTCCCTTTCTCCCACCTTTTGTCTATGCTGCCTATTTAAATTGTAAGCTGTTTGGGGCAGGGACTTTCTCCAACTAGTGATACATACAGCAATGGAACAATGAGACCCTGATGATAGCTGGGGGTTCTCTAGGCACCCTTTATAAGAGCATTTATTGCTATTATGATAAGCCTTTATCAAGAAGATTAACTGGCTCACTAACACCATTTCTGAACACAGATGTGTATTTCAGATATATGGCCAAAGAACATCTTTGAACGTGGGGTAACATAGGGCTGGAGTCTGTGCTGGTGTAAATCAGACTACCTCTACTGAAATCAATGAAACTACACCAATTTACAACAGGTGAGGATCTGCCCATGTACCTATTCAAGACTGAATGACTACCTTTTGTTAACAAAAGGCTGGGAATTTTCTTTATTGTGGGATGCAACGTAATGGACAGAAGTTTAGTAAAACTTCCCCGCCCTCCTCAAAATGAGACAGAGAGAGATAAATAGACACTGGTAGTTTATGAAGCAGGTACATTTCCGTCTGTTTTGGAATAAACTGATTTTGATAATCTCAGAGTGTATATGCCAAGAACCCAGAGCTGAAAAGCCAATTGACTATCAAACTTGCTCATATACAGATATGGTGTGAAACCATCTCTCTTCGAATAAGACATGACAGATGTAATAGAGTTGGGAAATTTTTTCCAAACAAATAGTTTATTCAATGAAAAATGTAGTTTTGGCTGACCCAAAACTGTTTGCAGATTTGACACACATAATTTTAGCCATTCACAAAATAGAGTGAGGAGGAAGGGGATGTTGTAGTGCTGGTTGTGCTTTCCCTTACTCTCCCCCACTCCCTTCCAATGGTTAGAGGACTCAGGTAGGATGTTAGAGACCTAGGTTCAAAACCCTGCTTTGGAACAGACCCTTAACTGACTTTTCTGATTAACCAAAAAGTTTGAAAAAAATCAGATTTGATTCGACCTGGATGGATTATTTTTTTCATTTTTTTTTAGAACTGCCACCAAATTCATCCAACTCTAGGTATAAGTACTTGCTAGTTGCTACAGCCACAACAGGTTTTTTTTCTGGATTTTCAAGGTTTCAGCATTAGGTTAATTACATTGCAATGCCTATGAACCAACAGCTGCAGACAAAGGGGATAAAAAGCCATAAAACCAACAGTAGGGGGAAGAGATAAGTGGAAATCCTGGCAATCAGAGTTATACAAGCCTCTCAAAGTGGTTTTGGTTGTTTTCCTATTGTGCAATCTAAAACTTGAACATTGGATGAAAATGTTTCTCCCCCTTTTCTGTGCCCTTTTTCTAATCTGCATCCAGAGGGAAGTGAACATCCCTGTCTCCCTTGTCCTAGTTTCTGGAGAGATGGAATGAAGATTCTAGCAGATCCATGCTTTGTCTCTCTTCCCTTCCTCCAAATAGCTTGGGGCAGAAGCCTTCTCTTGACTTTGCCTTTTAGGGAGCGAAAAGACTTTGTGAGTCTCCAATCACATGTTTCTGATGGAGCTCACAATGAGGTCTCCTTGCATCTCCCTTGAAAATCACAGGAAGGCTATTTTGTGCTCAGGTTGCCTTCCCTCTTTTGTCTATGTATTTTTAAAACACCTCTCACTTTAGAATTTCCTCATTCAGCAGTAGCAGGAGTAAAGATATAGTTCTTCCAGGTTCACTTGAATGTCTCTTTAGTTGGATTTTCTATCTGTTTGTACAGCAGCATTGCCAAGCCCAGCAAAACAGGGCTCCTCGAAAATCCTGGTACTGGGTTAAAAATAGTGAGATTTTAGAAAAAGTAATACATTTGATATTCTTTTTGTTTGCTTTCTGTTTTTTTTGAGACTTTAGGGAACATTCTAATCACAGATTCAAGCTTTCTCCTGCAACCATGAAGGCAAGAAACTTCCTTTCTTTGCAATTAAAACTGAGATTATTGCAACATCATGAGAATTGGCAAACTGGTACAGCACCTAGAAAAATTGGATCCCAATCTTGTATGAGGCTTGTGGGTGTTACCACTTTTTAAATACATACTAATTTAAAAAGTGCTGCAGCTCAAGAATCTTCTCTTGGGGCATAGTCTGTTTAGGATTTCCCATGTCCATACTAGTCCATTGGCCATTATGGCAGTATGTTCTATCCAATGTCATTTGTCTTGATCTTCTCAATCATGGTGATTTCTGTGAGTTTTCCCTTGTGTCTGTCAATTCCATTTCTTCTCTAGAAAGGGAATTCTCAGTCTTGCTCTTTTCATAGCTCTGTAAATTTTTGATCTATTTTTTCTTTTTCATGGTTTGTCAGTATGACACTGGAAAGAAGTTGTTGCTTCTGCGTCTCCCATTTAAACTGATAGAGAAATCATTCTAAAAGGGACACTGCTATCTTTAAAAATGTGTTTAATAGACCAATATTCTGACAGAGCACCTTTTAAATAGTATATAGAATGACCAGACAGCAAGTGTGAAAAATTGGGACTGGGGGAGGGGGGTAATAGGAGCCTATATAAGAAAGACCACCAAATTGAGACTGTCCTTATAAAATCAGGACAACTGGTCACCCTAATAGTATATCCTGATTTGGTTTTATTTAATCACTTCATAAATTGGTTTAAGGGTGTTTCTGCTTCCCTGTTTATGTACAAAAGGCCTGTTTGGATGGCTTGAAGGTAACTGCATCAAATATGCTCAGAACTGTCTGTTCTTTCCTCTTTATCCCCATGTACACGCGTGCACACACATACACATACACACACACTTTTTCTGTGTTGCTGTTAGTGGCAAATGCCCTCTTGAAGGGGCTTGGAGGATATGCAGCATCAACAAAACAGTGAAACTGCCTATACAAACAGTCCAGATTACAAGAGGCCCTGGAGTGGCTGCACAAATGCAGAGAATAAACAAAAACCTCCCACCCTGTATGACTGCACATGTGCCTCACACAATAGCAGCCTCTGTGTTCTAGAGAGTGCAGGGATTGTTGGCTCCAACTTCATTTCTCCACTCTTAAGAAGTGGGATACTATAAAAGGGCACAGAAGGTCAGGGAGGAGGTGAGTCCTTGGAATCCCCTGTACTGACCCACAGTGTTGCCTGGGTTACACTACAGAAATCAATGGGAGTTTTGCCATTCACACTAGTGGGCACAAGATCAGATCTGGCAGAGCAGATGGCTACCCTCCCATATGCACAGAGCAGCCCCAGAGAGTCTGCTTGAGTCTCAGCCTCCCCCAGTGCACCTCTTAAGGCAAGGCAGCGCTCCAACCCCTACTGAGGGTTCTGGCACAAATGCCACAAAGCCCTAGTTGCTGTCAAACACAATTGACCAACTGGGGATTTAAAAAAAAAATCATTTTGTTTCGCTGATGTTTTTCAATTTTAGTAATCTTAGAGGTTTCTCCTTATAACAATAATAGGTGCAAAGTTGCCAAATGGAAGTGTGGCTTTTTTTTCCAATTTGACTCCATCCCTTTAACATTATGTGGTTTTTAAAATTTGGCTTTTAATGTGCTTTAATTCAGGTTGGTTCTCCTTGTCCTGGCTGCTATCTGCTTTCTGTCTCACCTGAGGAGCTGTCCAAGGTGTTACAAATGCATATGAATCCTTCTGCTTGCGCAGTGATATTCCCAGCTACACCTGTTTTAAACATGATTTTCATTTTGTCCACAAGCCTAAAGTTTTTTGGCAAGATTCCATTTTACAACTGTTTTCTACACAAGAGAAAAGAGGGGGTGCTTGCGACTGCTACATTTCCTGTGCAAATCACTTACTGAATAAAGGCTGCTCCATATTTTGAATATGTGTGGCAGGGCTTCTGACTCAGGAGCTGACTCAGTGCCCTGTGGTTGAAATCCCCACCAAAATAGGTTAACTGCGGCCTAACCTGAGGACTAATTAGCACGTGGAAACACAGCTGAAGGGCTAATTAGAGGGGGAGCAACCCCAGGAGCTGGGAACAGATAAATGAAGAGGAAGGAAGCCTGGAAAATAGGTAGACAGCCTGACTGAAGGCACACCTGGCTGCTGTTAGTATTGGTTGCTCCCCCCACCCACACACACACACACATCCCAACCCCAAAGCAAGATGGCTATGACTTGTAAATAGCACAACCAACAATGGCCTTCTAGAATAGTATAATAATGCACAGTGGCAGTGAATGTGGCCTGGAGTGAGTGTGGTTTGCACCTAAGGCAAGAGATTCACAGAGGACCGCCCTGCAACAATTTTAAATCTACTTTTAAAAAGTGTTATCATGCTTAGAGGGTCAAATTCTGCCCCATTATACACCTGCGATTCCACTGAAATCAGTTCAAATGACTTCAATGGAGTTTCCCCTCAATGATAGCAGAAGCTGGCCCTGTATCTGTAAATATATTCCTAGTGAACCTAAGGTGCCTTTTTTTTTTTTTTTTTTTTTAAAAAGACCTATATTTGTTGCTGCTCTTTTAAAATCATTTCAGTTAACTATCTAAGTGCTGGAGATTTTAACATATCAAAAGCATACTACACTAACAACATTATATATCTGGTTTGGAGACTGATTATAAGATATATATCCATTATCCTCAACCTGAAATTTATAGTTGAGACAGAATAATATAAAAGAAAATAGATTAAAAGATTTGAGTGATGAGCAAATAGAAGTAGACAAGCATGCAGAAATAGTACATCATATATCAACTTACACTTATATCTAATGTCCTATGCTTTCAAGTCTATCAAGATTTCTTTCAAACAGGTCACATATCTGTGTTCACAATATAGGGCTTTATTCTGAAAGATATTTCTGAAGCAATAGTAATGGAGTTTGACATGCATTCTGCAGATTTTATTCCATAAGAGTGTAAAAATAATTGCATAAAAAGATTTCCATAATACCACATTATAGCTCATTTTTTAGCTAATAAGCAAGCATGTAATTATAAAGAAGGTGTGTATGTATAATATCACATCCTTAGCACTTCATCTGTTCTGCAGGAAGAGTGTCTCTCTTCTCCCCCCACCCTTTTCCTTATTTTAGATCTCTGTTATTCAGTTTGCTAAACCTTCTAAGGCAGGAAATTTTAAGGCTGCATGACTGCCCAGAATAAAATCTTTTTTATTATTATTATGGATATTTATGCAGAACAGATTAGCAGATGTGCTAGACTCTTTAAGGCATGCTCTAGCTCCACACAACTATATTAAAGCAGCAAGGCCTTCTGGGAACTGTAGTCCAGAAAGATTGATGGGAGTTGTAGACGTGGCAGGAATTCAGCTTGGAAAGTGTCCAGGATATTAAAGAATTCCCTTTCTGTAAGTGGAATATTAGGGAAGAGGTCAGACTGGCTTGGTACAGAGAGAAAGAAAGAAAGAAAGAAAGAAAGAAAGAAAGAAAGAAAGAAAGAAAGAAAGAGTGAACTGGAGAGAACAGTAGTCACTAGAGTCTCTCTAGTGTGAAGGTGACTGCAGTAGTCAATTCCAAGCATTCCAAATCATGATATCTTTTAAAATCATGAGACTTTTTTAAAAATAAATTTTGTTTTCTTTTTTTTTGTCTTCTGGATTTTGAGCCTTTAGGATTCAGGATTTCAAGCTTTTCTCTCTCATAGGCGCTGACTTTCTAATGTGCCAGGGGGTACCCTCCCAGCTCTGCCCCATGTCCTGCCCCCACTCCACCTCTTCCCCTAAGGCCCACCCCCACTCTGCCTCACCCTGCCCCCCTCTGCCCCCACCCTGTTCCACCCCTCCCCTGGGCATGCCCCGCCCTCACACCTCCTGCATCCCACAGAACAGCTGATCTGCAGCGGGCAGGAGGCGCTGGGATGGAGAGGGTGGTGCTGATTGGCAGGGCCCAGCAAGTTGGCACCTATGTTTTCTCTACCACTAGGTGGGCTAGAAACTTTTTTTTTAATCTCATATTATCCTGTAATCATGTGATTCTAAGAGCTGGGGTCCTTAAGCAAAACACTAAATATCACAAGACCCATGATAAAATTGTGAGAATTGGCAACATTGTGACTGGGACCTGGTGGGATGGGGAGGCTGCAATTTGGGAGGGGCTATGGATGAATGCCTGAGAAAGGACTGGGAGAAGATATGATATTAGGAAGGGATGCAAGGACCTTAGGTATTGGTAACTTGTTTACTAGGGAGAAAAATGTTGGTAAAGCCTGCATCCAGATTGGTGAGCCCTGCACCAACTGGTGAAGGTTTGGACATGTGCTAAGAGACAGCTCAAGGAAAAGGCCTGAAGGAAAAGAAAATGCATATCTGAGGCTTGGAGTAAGGGCTTTCGGAAAGGATGGGAGGAAATCCTACTTTATTCTCATGCAGGAAGATTTCTTAAATCCCCCAAGGAGGGAGGACTGTAGCCAAAGAGGCAAAAGAATAGCTTGTTTGGACCTTTATTATTGTTATTATTTTTACTGTGAGAAGGAAAGATGGAGTTTTCTTAATTTAGCCATAAACTGCCCAGAAAGGGGTCGCCTGTACTCAGTGGTAGAGAGCAGGGAAGTCACTGTTACACATTCTGCTTGTTTAAAATAAAGGTGTAAAGTTTCTTCATCTTTTACTCACAAACAAGAGTGAATAATCACTAAGAAGTCCATTTTCTTGTGTTACTGCACAACCATTTTACAGATGGTGAAAAGAATAGATCTCTAAAGATAAAAAGCAAGGCACCGAGTATTAGTTTAGGGACTAGACTGAGTTGTGTTAGCCAGTGATTTTATTGAATTTTCCTCTATGACCTCATGGTGGTCTGCTGCCAAGGCAATTGTACTGAGAATCAAATTTGTGGACCCTGCATTTTGAAATTGCCTGCCTAGCCATTGACTTCTGTGATACCCATCCATGCCTTCTACCTGGCAACTCATACCTTGCTGCTGAAGGAGACAGGAAATTAAGAAAGTAAAACAAGAGAAAGCAGAGAGAAAATATCACAAGGGAGCAGAGAGGGTCAGAGTGTGAGTGTTAGAGCAGTGTTACAGCAGGCTGGAGAAACAGCAAGTGCATTGAGTGGGTTTAGGAAAGCCAGAGGCAGAACTGGAACTGAAGTCTAAGACTATGATCCCGCAAATACTGACACATTTGCTAACTTCTCATCTTAGATGTAGTTTCATCAAAGTTGATTATTGTGACATTCTGCTCAGGACACCCAGAACTCTAAGCCATTGTATTCAGGGCCGGCTCCAGGCACCAGCCCTCCAAGCATGTGCTTGGGGCGGCACCTGAGAGGGGGGTGGAGCTCACTCGGGGAGAGCAGGGCCACGGCCGGGCTCGCCGCCCTCCTCCGGCGCTCCAGCCACCGGGGAGAGCGGGGCTGCCCTCCCTCGGCACTCTGGCCAGCCGGGGAGAGTGGGGCCGCAGCCAGGCTTGGCGCCCTCCCCTGCCGCGCTCCCCACCGGGGGGCGGGGGGCAGCGGTAGGCTTTTTTGCCTGGGGTGGCAAAAAAGCCAGAGCCGACCCTGATTGTATTAAACCTCTGCCTTAGCAAAAGTGAGCTTTGTTAGAGACTAAACTGTGTGTCAGATCCCTACCACACCTGTCTGTCCACTTCATCAGAAAACTCGACACTGTGCAAGTCTTAACTTTGCTTTGCATGTAACAATCAGTGAACCCGAATTCCTGAGTTCCCCAGAAATATCTCTCTGTAGTATTCATGCCCTCTTATTCTGACACTCATAGGCATTATTAAATTTGCTGCCTCCAAACTACACACCAGGCTGTTGGGTTAGCTGAAAACTCATGGTTCACTTTATTACACCGAGATGGATTTGTAATAAAACAAGAATAAGTTTATTAATAAAGAACAGAGATTTAAGAGATACTAAGCAAGATAAAAGGAGACAGGTGTGATTACAAACAAAACAAAAATAAAACACACTTTCTAGTGTCCAAAGCTTAAGAGATTACTTTCTTGGGGCTTGTCTATATTACCACGCGTGGTCGATCTAAGATACGCAACTTCAGCTATGTGAATAGTGTAGCTGAAGTTGACATACTTAGATCTACTTACCACGGTGTCTTCACTGCAGTAAGTTGACTCCACTTGCGCTCCTCTTTCTGGTGGAGTACCAGAGTTGATGGGAGAGTGCTCAGCGGTCGATTTATCACGCAATAAATCGACCCTTGCTGGATCAATCACTGCCTGCCAATCCGGCGGATAGTGTAGACAAGCCCTTGATCTTGAGCAATTTCTCACCTATAGTCAGTTCCCAGAGACTTCAACCCTCATGGTTGAAGGACCTACCTATCACAGATTCCAAGAGCTCTGACTTCTTTGTGCTTTAAGCTATGGATAACTAAAATGTCTTTTTGCTACTCTTATATTATCCATTGTCTCTGCCTCAAGATCGAAGAAGGCATCCTGGTGTGCAGACTCTGTTCCCCAGTGAGCTCACTATGCTCCTTCCTCCATTCATTAGCTTGATGGCTTTGTTCAGCTTATATGTAAATGTACTTTCATTGTCCTCTGCCTGCAATGAAGCCTGTCAAACAGGTAAATGCACACTGCTTTATCTATGCTTTGTCAGGTTTTGTGTATATACTCTTCCTCCCAGACACATTTAAAGGACATATTTCCAGCACATATATACCTATATAACTCTTTGGACACAACCTATTTGTACATCACACAATAATTTTCAGAACCGGTGTCATCAGCTCACCTATGATACCATCCATGACTCCTTTTAGATACATATGATAACAACAGTGTGTTGGGGTCAAGTCTGATATGAGTTAGAGTAGGGTGGGCCTTCTGCTAGTTGACATTGGAAAGGGCTCCCAGGATCACAATGAAACTACTCACATGAGTAAAGTTAAATGTGCACTTGGAGGTCCAGGGGTTAAGCTATGATTTTTAAGCATACCAAGATTAAAGCAACTATTTTATTTTTGGATCCCCGTTCTAAGTCACAATTGAATTGTATATATTGGTTTCCACTTATTTCCTCACCAAGAAAACAATTTGGAACCACTTTGAGTCTCTTTGGTGAAGATTAGCATGAAGCAGCAATAATGATGCATGCCACAGCCAAGTCATTTTGTCAGCTGTATAAAGGGTTTGCTTATGCAGTAGTTTGCACCTACATCATATATGCTAATATCCAAAGATGCTGTCATTCAGTTACTCAAGACAATTATTTTACTAGCTTTTACCTATTAGAATTACAAAACTTTAACTACGTTTGAGAAAAGTTGTGATTTTAAATGAAGTTATATAGCAATTGTTTTATATTAAAGTGAGTAGTTGTGAGTAATATGGCAAGTAATTCTGTACTGAACTTCCAAACCAAGGGAGAAATATTTTTCCATAACTAATGATATTACCACACCACCTGTCAAATATATTTTTTCTGCAGTTTTAATGGTTGCCCTGGCTTCACTCATTGTGGTTTCTAATCCTTTACTAATGACATACAATAATTATGTGGAATCAGTTTGCTGAAGAATAGACCATTTTTTTTTAGTTTCATGTGGCTCTCAGAGGAATCCACTTTCTCTTACTGAGAAAGCGGTATGGTTTCTGCTTTGTGGAACTTATTTGTTGGGTCGTGTAGAATGTTGCTCTTTTAACCCAATCTTTAACTCAGAGACAAGTTTCCTTCCTGCAAAACTCTAACCAGTAGGGGCAGCATTAATCAGATACGGAAAGCAAGTATGATATATGGAGATATACCGATCTCATAGAACTGGAAGGGACCTTGAAAGGTCATTGAGTCTAGTCCCCTGTCTTCACTAGCAGGACCAAGTACTGTCCCTGACAGGGGTATTTTTTTGGTGTCCTAGATCCCTAAATGGCCCTCACAAGGATTAAACTCACAACTCTGGGTTTAGCAAGCCAATGCGCAAACCACTGAGCTATCCCTCCCTAATTTGTGGGCCAGATCCTAAGCTGGTGTAAACTGGCATAGATCTATTCTATGTCCATCTCACAATTGCTGCAAGGAGCCATTTTACTAGTTGGGCATCACTATGGCATACAGATACTCCTCCAGCCGTTCCCCATAACTCAAAACACTGAACATGCAGAAGGAAATGCTTGGATCATAGAATTAAAAATTCTATAAATTTGTGCAGCAGAATACCACAGTTCATTACTAGTTTTATGCTGGGAACATCTTTTGAAGCGCTGTCATGTCTTATTATCCAATTCAAAATAATCTAGCAAAATGGCTTTCCATTATTTATTTATTTTTGTACATATAGCCACACAGGTATTTGAGACAAACACCATGGGAATTTATTACTATGCAATATATGTAAGAGCAAAATTCCTTTGAATTGTGCCAGGGAGCAGCCTGACTGCACACCACCTATCCATGCTGTTGGTAAAGTCAATACTACACTACAACAAAGAAAGAAACAGAACGAATGAAATGACAAGCTGACAGAGATGCTACTGCTAGAAATTGAATTCTGGAGCTGGTTGGACATCTGCAATTTGCAGAAATAAAGCCCAGCCTGTCAGTAGCTCTATCACCAGCTTTAAGGCTAGTACAGCATACAAAATGAGTATATTCAACAACTGCTGAGAATGCAGCCTCCTCCTTCGATGAACTGACCTATTTTATTGGGGCTACACAGTCTGTCAGGGTGACTTTGGATAGACTGTGAAAATATGTTTGAGGAGGGATAGCTCAGTGGCTTGAGCATTGGCCTGCTAAACCCAGGGTTGTGAGTTTAATCCTTGAGGGGGCCACTTAGGGATCTGGGGCAAAATCAGTACTTGGTCCTACTAGTGAAGGCAGGGGGCTGGACTCAATAACCTTTCAAGGTCCCTTCCAGTTCTAGGAGATGGGAATGATGAACATTCAATTACTGCTTTGGGTTTTGTTAATGTACAAAATTAAATGTGTGCTCTATCCCAAATTGATTCTCAGAAGGTTCCATTCCAAACTATTTTCATAATTGTTATTGTGGGATTGTTTTAATCTTCCTTACAAAATACTTCTCAAGTAAGTCCTTCATTAGCCCTATTTAACAAATCCCAAAGTCTCAAACTGTTTACAGCATACCAGCAGCACCGATTCATTTACTAGGTACAGCATTTAGAATTCTGATGTAACTCAATCAAAAGTATCTATTCTAGGAATCATGGCATTTTTTTCTTTTTTCTTCTTTAAATGGCATAATTCTTTGACATCCCAGGATCACATTACAAAAGTTAAAGATAGCCAAGTCAATATATTCAGATTGTATCTTTCAACACTCTTGACCAGGTGATTTGTGACAAAATGTCCAGAATGTGACCTCACTTATTCCAGGTTTTAGTATAAATAATTTATTTCTTTAATATAATCTTTGGGGGAAAAGTCATTTACTTGTCTCTTGGCTTTTTGTTTTGGGCTGCTTTTTCTTTTTCTAAAATCTTTTTAAAAATTGTTTATTTTTGTGTAACACTTTTCTTTGTGTTCTTTGATTTATTATAGTGTTTACTTCATGATGTTCCTTTTATTTTAATGTTGTCTTATTTCAAGGGTTCCATTTTTGTGGAGTTGCTTGTATGATTGGACCTTATCTTTGTGTCACATTTCATACTGCTCTACCCTTCCATGGAAATATATATTTAAAAATTCTCAATCTTTTTCATGAAAATCCATCCCTATCATCCCCCTCTGTATTCACCAAATTAACAATTTTTTTGCTCAAACTGAAAAACAAAATCATCCTTGAGCAGAAAGTTTGAAAGGTAAAAGTTTAATAAAGGAATGGACAACTAAGGTCCTGTGATGGCGTGTACCAATGCCACACTGGGCCTGAAGGAATTAATGGGTATATCTACTCTGCAGTTAAACACCTATGTCTATTCCATGTCAGCAGACTCAGGCTTGAGGAACTCAGGCTAGGAGGCTCAAAGTCCCCCAGAGCCCAGACTCCAGCCCAAGCCCAAATGTCTCCATCACAATTAAACAGTATCCCTCCGCACACCCCCTGCAAGCCACAGTCAGCTGACATGGGCCAGCTGTGGGTTTTTAATTGCAGTGTAGACGTACCCCATGAGAGCCTGTCGGTGCAATGAGCTTCACCCCACTACACCTGCAGTAAATGTCAGACCTGAGGGGGGAATTAAAAGGGCTGGACCTGGCTAAGTTAGGGCTGGATCAGGAAGGAGAACAGATCTCTGTCTCTCAGTCCATGAGAGAAATTTGTCTGGAGTGAGGGAGCTGAGTTAGACAGCTGGCAGACAGAGCTTCCCTGAAGGAACAGAGAGACCAAGGCAGTTGGGAAGGAGCAGCAGGCTGTGAGTCTGCCCAGGATTCTATGCTGGTGGAGAGGCCTGCAGGGAGTAGGAAGACTCCTGCTGAGTCAGACTGCCCTGTGAGGGGAGAAAACCGTTCTGCAGCACCGGTGCTAAAGACAAGGCCGGCTCCAGCATTTCTACCGCCCCAAGCAAAATAAAAAATAAAAGCAATCGTGACCGGCGGCGGCAATTGGGGGAAAAAAAAAAAGCCGCGATCGGCGGCAGCAGTTCAGCAGCAGGTCCTTCGCTCCTAAAGGGTCCCGATAAAATCGGGACGTCTGGTCACCCGAGGTACAACTGCCATCAGGTGGCACTAAAGGAGGAGGATCTGCTGTGTCATACCTAGCCTCAAGAGTGTGCTGGCCAGGCTTACAGATCCTTTACAGTAGAAGCACTTAAGCAACCTAAATTATAGGTAATGTTTTCTATTTATAATAAAGAAATAAACTGTATATACTGCACGCCATATTCTTCACAGTGATATTATTATGATATGATTATGACATAATGTATTTTATGCAAGATGGGTCATGTGAGGGGTCATTGAAAAGGTTATGATTTGCTGAATATGATTATCCTATTTGTATGCATGTATCATTTTTGTTTCTGAAGTTATGAATATTTACTATGTAACTGTATTTCAAATGTAGTTACACCTGGGTAACACCCACTAGACAAGATGCTTTCTTTCTAGATAGTGGATGGGAATGGGCCTATTCAGAGCAATGGTCCTTTAGGAAAAAAAGCAATAGGCCTTAGGAGAAGCTTATCTCTCACCTGGGTAGCCTTCCTGAAAATGCTACAGACAGCCTCCAAGTAATGGCTGCTATGACTCTACAAGGTCATGTGATCAGACCACATGTCTCCAGACTCCATATTGGATGTCAGTATTTTTCCACTGACTGGTCTGGGAACCAGGCTTTGAAACAAAGGGTTCCCGCCATGTGCAAAAGCTATATAAGTCAGGGAGTGACATCATCTGGTGTTCGCTCCCCACACAAGAAGTCTCCTGGAAATACCCGAAGAACAAAGACAGAACTGGGGGAAGTGCTGCACCCAGGCTAAAGGGATTTTTAGCCTGTGAATGAAGCACCTGGAGATTCCAAGCTGTAGAGCAAGTGCAGCTTGCCCCTTAAGAATCTGCAGCCTACTTATATAATCTCTTAGGGTGAGAGACCGCTATTCATATCCAATTTAGTATATTAAGCTTAGTTTGCATTTTTTGTTTATTTGCTAGGTAATTTTCTTTGATCCATTTGTTATCACTTATAATCACTTAAATTTTATCTTTTGTAATTAATAAACTTGTTTTTGCTTTATCTAAATTAGTGAGTTTGAGGGAAGTGTGTGGGAATTACAATGCAGGGGCAAAAGGCTGTTGCATATTCCTCTCCACATTGAAGGACGGGACGAATTTTATGATCTTATGCTGTACAGTTACCTGTGCAGTGCAAGACAGTATAATTTTGGGTTTATACTCTTGAGGGGCGTGCCTGAGGATCTGGAAGTAGCCTTCCCATGCAGGGGCTGGTCAGAGAGCCTTCTTGTAACTGGAGATGGGTGTGCCCCTACCTGTATGTATGTTTGTGAAAGTGCAGTCTGGAGGGTTTTGTAGCTTGTCACATCTTTACAGTGTGAGAGGAAGCCCAGGCTAGTGGGTCAGGGGGCTCAGTGGACCTCAGTTCCAGATGACACCCGAGGGGGAACCTGTCACATGTATTATTTAGAAATACAAAGTTAGTAGAAGAAAAGGGAAGTGGAGGGAAACACTTAACAAATGGATGAGAGGAAATGTAGCAGGGAACATAAGACACATTTTTTTTGTCTCATCCTCTCTTTTACTGGTTTTCTTTCTCCCTTTTTTTTCAGGCTGTGTCCATACACTTATAGGAAATGTTTTGCTGCTGATGCTGCTATTCCCTCACAAGGTAGGGAGATGATGTTTTTCTTTAAAAAAATCATCAGACTCTCCCAAATTTACAAGCCTTTACTTGAAGTCATTGTGACATGAAATTGTCTTTGACACAAAATTGATTTTGAATATCAAAGTGATGTGAACTTGTCTGAGCACTTCAGTACTAAGTAATGACCTAGGCAATTGAGCAATGACTTAATCAACCCTCAATGCTGTTAGTATTAGACCTAGAACTGACCTTCAGGCACAAGTATCATGAAATTGAGGCTTTGACGATTGTGGAAGGGAGCCTACAGTCCAATACTGATTTAGTTGTTCTCAGTGCTAGTGCTATTTTCTATGCTGTCAGTGGGGGCATATGTATGACAACTCACTGTCTGATCTTCACCACTTGAAGCAGTATCTTGCAGTTTTTCCAGTTGCAGCACTGGTATTTTAGTATTTTGGGATATAAATAGTAAGCTCAACTCTCATTAAATCCCCTTCCTTTTTTATAGACAAGCCTCTTAATACATACCTGGATCCTGAGCTTTAAAAAAAAAAAAAAAAAAAAAAAAAAGCACACAGCAACATATCTTGAACTCTTACACCATATGAATCAATTTATCAGAGGTGGGGAGAAAAACCCCTGCCTCCTAACAATGTGGAAAATAGGAGGCAGTCTTGAACTTTTTCATGAACAAGTTACATGGGATTTTTATGACAATAGCCTTGCTATAATAATTCAATGGAAAAAATACATCAAAAGAAGGTTATTAAGGTTTAAAAGTCAAGTACTCAAAAACTAGGAAATGTGTTTTTTGGTTTTATGTGTTTCTAGAGACTGTAACTCTAAAACAAGTATCAGAGGTGACTTTCACACTGTTAAGCTTGAAACAGTAGCTGCAGAGTCAAACACATGGTGGTGTAATACCACATTACAAAATTCACTTTCAATAAAATAAAAGGCTCTTGTTGTAGGTGTGACCATCTCACAATGGCATTGCCTGTAGGGCTGCTGGGTTGTACTTCCTCCCTCTCCCCTCCCCCCCAAATCTTTGAGGGAAGGAAAAATCGATCTGATGATGGCGTTTCTATCGCTGACCATTTGGATCACTCTTTGGCCCACACAGCAGATGTTTGGCACTGATTCAATAATTTCATCACAGAAAGGCTGTTTTTTTCTGACTTTCTTTAAAGACAAAAAGTGGTACTGAAAGCTTTGTAGGTTAGAAGATGACTTCCTTAAAACAAAAACAAAAACAAAAAAGTCACCTTCTTCTCGCACTGTTCCGAATATAGACAACATTGAATTGTTCCTTCTCTGAATTGTGATATTGGCAGACCACAGCAGGAGGCTGCTAACAAGCAACAATCTTTTATGAAGAAGCACAGCATGAGGAAATGTCTAGCACTCCTATATAGAGCTTCTTCAATGAAGAATCTGTTGTTGAGGCTCTACCGCATCAATGCCAACAATTGAAGGAGCTGAGGATCAGAATGGCCATTTTCACTCTTCCTTGAAGTTACAAATCAGTTTGAAATGTCAACATTTCATTGGTTTCGGCTCAAAAATGTCAGTGTTTTTCCTTTTGACAGGTTATGAATAACTACTGTTGGAATTTTTGTTCTGTGGGAAACTTGACATTTTTCCCCATTACAGAACAAAATTGAATTTGAAAATTCCCATGAAACTGGTGTTCTGTTTTTTGACCAGATTGAATATCAAATTAATATTTACATGAGGCTGTTTCTGTATGGGCTTCCTTCCAAGTTTATGCTTCACAATGAGAATTGTAAACTGATAGAATAATGTTTATATAGGTATACAATAATCTTTCTGAAAAATGTTGGTGATTCATTGACTTTTTAATAGACTGGAATTTATTCACAGTTACCCAGAGGGTAAGGAGGTACAATCTTCAATTTGTAGAAGATAATCTTAAATGTAATTAAGTCATTTGAGTTTTATGCTGTCATAATTTAATAAATGAGATCTAGATTTAACCGCACATACATATAAGATGTATAAGAAACAATTTGATGAGAAAATCTTGCTGAATGATGTTCTTACCTGATCAACTAATTTTTTGATTATAGTATGATTTATGCTCAATGACCTTTAATTTGAACAACACAGAAACCAAGATACAAAAATATTTTTTGTACTAAAGTAAAGGAATTCCTAGAAACTTTTTAATGTGCATATAATAAAATGTTTGTCATATAAAATGTGTTTAATGTGAGACAAAGGAATTGTGTAGCAGCTCTTAAGATAAGAGTTTTTATGCTATTTTATGGATAAAAGAACATAAGGAAATGTTTGCAACACATCAGTTAACAGACATTAGGCCACATCTTGCTCTCTCTAAGAATTATCTGTAACTTGTGCACCCTAAATGAAGTCAAGTGAGAGCAGAATTTGGAGATATTAATTTAAGCAAAATATCAACTGTGGGGAAAGTATCTTGATGTGTTGTGACGTGTGTCAGCTACATAAAAAGTACACAAAATAATCTGGAAAAAAACACATTTAATCTTTATCAAAAACTAACTTTTGTTGATATGGATCATAATCTTGATTATATTTCCTCTGACAGAATACCATGACAAATAAAGACAGCTTTGGAGATACACTGGAAAATCTTTCAACAGGCATTTTATTTGAAATTCATTCCAAAGGTATTTCATTGGGGAGAACTCAATATCGATGCAAAAAATGATATTTAAAAAAAGTATCTTAATTTAGGTCCTCAAACTTGTCTGTGGCTTTACCGAAACTTCGGAAGTATTTATACATTTTCCATGCCTCTGGTGCTTGGAAAAAAATTCCTCACATGCATACATATTTGTTTATTTAATTATATAAAATATTCATGATAATCAAAGTCATTCCAGGAGATTTCCACTTTCTGTCATCCCAGAAACAAGGGAATGCCAGGAAAATAACTCGCCTTAGACACAAAACCGAGTTTATTACTCAAAGAGTGTTGTTATACATACTCAGAAATGATGCATTTTAAACTTTACCTTGCTTTAATCTTTATACTAATTTATTTTGTGCTACATTTAAAACAAGTGATTTTTGAAATGTATGCTTTGTACAAAATATTTAATAGAAGTTTAATTGCTATAACAAACAGACTAGAACTCTAAGAACCTTGGGTTAAAGCCAAACCAACCAGAACAGTGTCTTATCTAGACCAGGACACCTCCCTCTTTTTAAGATATCAGCTTGGTACAAATGTAATTCCAATCTCAAGAAAAGAAACCATGTAAATCTTTCATGTTTTAGGGAAAGACCTAATCATGTGTTTATATCTATAAGTTCTTTATGCAGGATACTTCAAAAGGAATGTGCTATCAAAGCAATAAATCTGGGTGGTAAAGTGGGCTGTGTCACCAGCCTTGTCTACACTATAGGGCTAAGTAAACCTAAGTTACGCAACTCCAACTACGTGAATAACAAAACTGGAGTCGACATAGCTTAGGTCAATTTACTGCAGTGTCTACACCACACTGGGTTGACGGGAGACACTCTCCCGTCAACTTATCTTATGCTTCTTGTTCCGGTGGAATATTGGAGTCAACGGGAGAGCTATCTGTGGTCTATTTAGCGGGTCTTCACTAGACCCGCTAAATTAACTCCCGATGCATTGATTGCCACAGCATCGATCCCCAGTAAGCGTAGACATGTCCAGCATCACCAGCCTTTTTTTTCCAAGGAAAAACTTCTGCATGTGTCTTTAAAATTCCAGGAAAAACATATGTAGTTGGAAATGTTTAAAACCTTTTGTTTATTTTTTAAGTGTTGAAATGACAAACACTTTTGTGAAATACATTACTTGCAAGTATATTAGCTAAATGTAAAGTTTCTAATAATATTTCTTAATATATTTGCTATGTAAATAGTAAAATGCTTTATGTACCAAAATGGAATCAAATGACCTTGCTAAATTAAATGGTTTCCTACAGTAGTAATTAAGTATAGAATATTTATATTAATGGAAAATACATTAATTATTGACAGTGCTCAAGCAACTCCTACATCCAACTCAGAAAGACTAAAAGCTTTCAAAAATGTGTGGTATTAATAACAAAACAAATACACTGTGACTAACGTACTGGGAGTTACATCTCTGATTTGGCAATAAGAGCTATAGTTAGTAAGAGCTGGCCTGCTATTTTTTGTTTCCTTTGAATAAATATTTTTAGTCATATTTTAAATAAAATTACTTGGCATCGAACAATTTAAAATGACCCTTTAAAACCCCACAGTATAAGCATCCCAAGCTATATTCTTACTATCATCTTGTTATAGTTTGGTGATTTTGATTTTTATAGAATCATAGAAATGTAAAGCTGAAAGGGACCTCAATGTCATCAAGTCCAGCCCTTTGTGCTAAGGCAGGACTCAGTAAACCTATATCATTCCTAACAGGCATTTTTCCAACCTGTTCTTAAAAATCTCCAGTGATGGGGGTTCCACAACCTTCCTTGGAAGCATATTCCAGTCTGTCTTGGATTTTATATATGTTCTGCTTGATTGGTTAAGTCTTGGTCAAAAATAATTTAATTTAATTTTATATGCTATTGATAAAAGTGTAGAAAGAAGTGAGAGCTCATATTTTAGCAAGTTGATCATATATGTAATGATCTGTATGCTGTTGTATCTTACAGATGTTGCCTTTCTTTGAAGAGAGAATAAAATAAAATTGTAAAAATCCCAGTACAATGAAAACAAACCAATACAAGAGCAAGGCTCCACTGAAAATCTCTCAGACCTGCTGATCCATCTTCTAAGGTGGGGAAGGGGAGCAGACCTGGCTCCAATCCATGCCAAGATATCTGCTCAAGTGAAATGGGGAAAATTCCTCAGAAACTGGTTTTGGTTTCAAGCCATGGTTTGGGGTCTGTCAGAGAGATGAGTGAAGTTTTGAGGCCAGATTTATAGTTTGCTCAAACTGGTTTGATCATCCCTACTAGAAACTTATTTCTGGTGATCCTTTCTATCATAAACTGAAATATTATTTAAATGACAAATCTGCTTCCCTTACTAACACTTGTAAATGTTTTCTGCTCTAATTGAAATTGGTGTTTTCAAGGATTGATAACGCCCTCTGATTAGCAGATAGGTTTAAATGATATCATTTGTAATTTAGATGTTACCTCTCTGCTTTTTACAACTATTGACTGTATGAGCATTTTTTCAGCAGTAAAGAAAGATCTTGGCATCTTGGTTGACTTAGAAAGGTACCTTTGTGAAGACGCATACACTGCTTGAATTTTGAACAGTGAGGTGTTTCCCTGTGTGCTAAATATTCTTCAGAGCAACCCCAGAGAACATTTTCTGTGTTCCTGAATGCTGTAGACTCATGTTCAGAAAGAATAGAGGATCAATTGAAGCTTTGTGAGTGTTCAGCAGAAATAGAGTACTCTACAAACTAAAGAAATTAACATTTATGTTGTAAAAATATTTAGACTTATAGCCCCTTACCCTCTTCCTTTCTGTAAAAAATTGTTTTTATCACACATAAAGATGTAGCAAATAGGTATAAAAGATGGTACAGACAGCCATAAAAAGAACAATTAACAAATTATTCTATTCATTTGCCATTCCCAAAGAGTAACAAATTATTCTTCAACAGATAATTATATTATCTGAGAATCATCAGATGCAAATAGCTATCCAAAATTATCCTCCATTGTATATACGGTAGTTTTATTGTTTGTTACAAGCATAATTCTCTGTACCTTTTCCTCACACAATCACTTTTCTCTTGTTATCCAAGCCTCAAAAATAATTTCAAAATCTCTGAATGTGAACAAGAATTCTCTCCCTAATTAGTAGTCATGAATCACATTTTCCAAATGATCTTTAGCAGTTATTTTTCTGCAGCACTCCAATCTACACCCTTTCTCTCCTTTAGTCTTCCTAGTCTGGCCTGCTTCCTGTGATCATTCTTGTCTGTAATAACTATCTTGTTCAAGTAACAGCATTATCTGTAAGAACTAGGCATTTCATACATGTTTTTTAATGCTACTTGGAACAGAAGTCTCAAGTTTTTACTGTTACTTGATTTGCACTTTATTATCCCTCATGAAAGCCACCACACAGTGCTTGGAATGACTTATATTTTACCACTCCCTCTTATGGTTTCATTTTTCTATTTCTGTATTGTGTGAATGGGCTGGCAGCGAACATTATCAGGTAAAATCTATAGGATTTAATAACTCAGATCCCAGCATCTTTAAATCTGGTTACCTACAGTTAGGCTCTTAAATCTCTATTGAGGCACATGAATTAAAGTGATCTGATTTTTCAGAAGTCCTGAATACCCTCTGACTTCAGAGGGAGCAGTAGGTGTTAAGTAAGATTTTGTCTCACTTATTTTTAGCAAAAGTCATGGGAACCCTACCCCTGGCACGCAAGGCTGTTGCCTGTTGGTAGAACTCTGCAGGGGGACCCTGAGGAGGCTGTCACCCGTCGCTGGAAACCTGCTGGGGCCCCGCCCAGTCCCTTGGCCCCAGGAGCTGAAGAAGAAAATGTCAAGGAGGTCTCTGGAAGTCACAGATTATGTGACCTCCATGACATAATGTAGCCTTATTGTTAATGGTGACAATTTTATACCTATCCATGCATGAGGCCCTTCTGCTCTCCTAGGTTGGACGCTGTAATACACGTTTGCTGGCAAACTATAAATTGGGCTGTGTGGTTTCTTCCACATTTGTTTTCCTTAGCAACTAACTCACACTAACAAAAATGTATATATCATACATTTCCTTCTTGAATTAAAGGGTAGTGAGTGTGTGAGTGTGTATATGTGTGTGTGTGTGTATATATATATATATACACACACACACGAGGGATAATAAAGTGCAAATCAAGTAACAGCAAAAACTTGAGACTTCTGTTCCAAGTAGCATTAAAAAACATGTATGAAATGGGTGTATTATATACATATATATATATATACACACAAAAAAACCCCACAGTAACTTCCAGGGACAATTGGGGCAAAATCTGTGACTCTTCTTTGAGAAGGGGATTAGGTTTATGGTGGTTTCTAATTCTCAAGCCAGTATTAAACATAGTTCTTCTAAGGGGATGTACTCCTTACACCTCCATGCCACACACCCCAAACCTTGGAATGAACGGTTGCTTCTGTGACTGCAGAGCATGGGAGACTGCCTAGTGTTCACAAGTCCACATCTGTGAGGTAGTTATTGTCTGAATATTATCCTAAAGGAGCATACAGAAAACACTGTAATTCTGGAAAGTGCATACAAAATTACAAAGATTTGGTCAAATTCCATCCTCCTGAAGATCCATGCTCTTAACTCAAAAAAGTTGGCAGATGACATCACAGAGCAAAAGCAACAGAATGTATATGACAGTCAGCTCTTTGATTTCATGGAGAGAGAGAGAGAGTGTGTGTGTGTGTTCAGCTACCATAAGTCTTGTTATGACAGATTAATTTAAAAAGGTCTTCCTAATGATTTTTCATTTCTTAGCTGGGTGCAACAGAGCAGCACAGAAACTGTAATTAACATTATACAGTATGGGAAACAACCAATCTTTAGATGGAACTGAAGAGTTTCTAAGCAGCATGTCTCTATAAAAGTCTCATTTTTGATCCAAACTTATCTCTGTCTCACACAAAGCTGCTTTTAGCTCAGCTTTTCGATGTAAGTTATTTACAGAAGAAATGCTGAATCACTTTACAAAAAATGTTCCTCTGATGTTATTTTATTTAGTTGGATATCTCCTGATGCTTATTTTTCTGTATCTGTAATTATGAGTCATTGTCCAACAGTTGGACCTTGAGATGCGAAGAAGAGTGTATTTGTTACTGTAGGACCAAGGAATACTCTGGGTCTGATTTTCTAAACTGCAAATGGAAGTGTGTACCTAATTTGTTCATTTGTTCACCATTACAAGACAAATTGGATATTTTCACAGGCAAATGGCCAGCTACATGCTTAACTTGTCATTTGCACATGCACAAATACACAAACTCCAATTTGTAAGTGCAGTTGTTGTAATTATGGCATGTAAATAAGGCATAGAATAGTGGAGACGGTATCCCTAGCCTCTGTTTGCCAGAAGCTGGGAATGAGCAACAGGGGATGGATCACTTGATGATTACCTGTTCTGTTCATACACCTCACTGCTCTATTACATAGCAGATTTATTGTACAGGGATGCACTGTTGCAGTTGGGCATGCCTTTAAACAAAATTAAGGCAGGTCATGCAGTAGCATTATGTAAAAAACCTATGATGTCCAGGTGCTTTGCAATTCTGTAACCCACATTCACATTTCATATGCAAACAATCCCTTAGCCATAGTATTCTCACACATGGTAATAGAGAAAACAGTTAACAACATAAGAGATTCTAATATATCATCTTCTCAGATGGATCTGTGCAGTCCAGTCATCGATTTCAGGACCCCATTTCCCCAGGCAGTGTCACCAATCCACATGATGACCTGACAGGTGGACTTTGCAATTGAACTTGGATTTAGCTGAAAGATGTGCATAACATCACATAGTCAGTAACTCCCTATTGGTTAGACATCTAAAGAAACTCCAGAGTAAGTGAATGGTTCCAAGGTCAACTGTAACTCATTCTAAATAAGCTGGCTCATATTCTGCTTCTTCTTGCTAAAGCAGCTTTTTTTTGTCCAATCTTCACTTCCTTTAGCAAATCTGCTGTCGATACATTGTTAATATGCAGGATTTGAGGATCAATGCATTTTGGACAGTACCAGAATGCCATTAGTTCAAACCCAGGACTTAATGTTTTCCGCAAATATGAACCTTGATCCTCCCATTGATGTCGATGAGAGTTCTGCATGCACGTTGAGGGCCTGATGTAGCCAAATGTGTATTGACAACCCTCTGCATTAAAGCCAAATGTGCATTGTCCAACTGCTGTAACTGAATGAATATCTGAAACAGTTAACTAGGTCATGATATTCTAGTCCCAATAATCACTCTCCCTGAATCTATAGTCATTAAAATGTTTTGACATTTATTTTTGTCCAAAAATGAAGTTTTGTTGAAAATGAAACTTTTTGCTGGGAAAAAAAATCATTTTCTGAAAAAAATTCAAAACATTATGAAAAAAATATAGAAATATTTTGGTATTTTAAGTGATTTTGGAATAGTGGGAGAATGCCCACCACAATTTTGTGTGATTAAAAAAAATCACTTTTTTTCCAGCAAAAGATTTCAGACAGTTTTAGATGGCTGTAACTTGTAGGGATTTTAACAGATAAAGATGAATGATTCGAATAGGTGAAGGCTTAAAGAAGTGAGACAGAGCACTTATTACAGAATCAGAGCTGCTGCTTCTTCTTAAACTGTGGCTCTCATAATTCAAAATGTGGTTATGCTCTTTTGTCTCTTTCATATACTCATTCCCTTCTCTTTGGTCATTTCACAGTCGGTGTTTATATATGATAAGTATACTTCATTGTTTCAGTGCAGAACAATACAGTGAACTTTCTTTATGAAACATGGTCTTCTCTACTGTGGTCTGATATGTTTAACGTATTCTGGTGATCATTTTCATTTGAATGGATCTTGTATCCTAAAATTATGTCTGGGACACATGTACCTTCTGGCAGCTGTGAATAAATATTTCCACCCATCCACTTCCAGTTTCCATCACTCTCATCTTTCAATGTTTATTGAATTTCTTGACTCTTCTTAACTAGAAATCAGGTTAAAATTTAAACATATTATACTTCAAGATTTTCATTCTAGACTCTCCTTTCTCTCTTATTTCTCATCATCCTGCTTTATCTATGGTCTCTGCTGTCCTCCCTTTTTCTGTTTTGTATTTCCTTTCTAAGGTTTTTTTTTTTTTTAACCTTGCCCCTCTGTTTCTTTCCTTGCCCGCAGTTTAATGTTTCAGTTCTGTCCTTCTTGTTTTCTCTTCATTCCACTTTCCCAGTAGTATTTAGTAGGATGGATCATTTCTGAGCTGAGCGCCTAACAATGCTCACTCTCCTTCTGGGAAATAGTGTATGAAAAGAGATGTGAACTAAGATTATGAACTTCCTCTCCCACTCCTTTTCTGCATGGCAATGAAAAATATATCCAATTTGATCTATGCACTTCTTCATCCTAATGATAATTAAACTATATATAAGGCCAGATCCTTATCTGATATATATCAGCATAATGCACACTGACTTCCACAGAGCTATGTGCATTTGCTCCAGCAGATGATCGGGTCTACATCTGGGAATTATTTTCACTTTGAATTAAATAGGGTTTTTTTTATTTGTTTGTTTGTTTGTTTTACTACAAATACTGCATAATGGCATTCTGCTCAATAGCTTATTTTTAGTTTAACTCATCAATCCATAACAAAATGTAATTGCTTTTACAGACTCACTTTTCCAAGATAAAGTATGTGATTTTGCAATTTATTAAATTATTTTCTCCTGGACACAATGGCCCAACTCTTTGCAACACAATGAAGAAATGTGTAAACTAAAAAAAAAAAAGAGAGAGAGAGAGAGATTTAATCAATATGTTAAGGGCTAAATTGTGGCAAATAGCTGCAATTCTATGCTGGGTCAGTGCACATATTTACTATCTCACTTGGAACTCCAGGGAACATTGTTGCCTGAGAAAGACCCCAAAGTTCTGCTTCACCCTGCACCAATGGTGTTCCTATGAAGAGGCTCTGCTGAGCTAGCCAACGGCCAGAGGGGTCAGGCATTACTTTTCAACCAGGGTTCGGCAGAAGTTTATCACGATAGTTAGCTCCCAGATGAGCATCTGTACACTCAGCGCTTTACAAGAAGAGGCAGAGGTTGTGCTGGCCACATGCCAGGATTAGGATCTCTAGGAAAATATACATGCTGTCATGCTGGGCCAAAAGAAACCTGATGAGGTTCAACAAGGACAAGTGCAGAGTCCTGCACTTAGGACGGAAGAATCCTATGCACTGCTACAGACGAGGGACCGAATGGCTAGGTAGCAGTTCTGCAGAAAAGGACTTAGGGGTCACAGTGGACGAGAAGCTGGATATGAATCAACAGTGTGCTCTTGTTGCCAAGAAGGCTAATGGCATTTTGGGCTGTATAAGTAGGGGTATTGCCAGCAGATCGAGGAACGTGATTGTTCCCCTTTATGCGACATTGGTGAGGCCTCATTTGGAGTACTGTGTCCAGTTTTGGGCCCCACACTACAAGAAGGATGTGGAAATATTGGAAAAAGTCCAGTGGAGGGCAACAAAAATGATTAGGGGTCTGGAGCACATGACTTATGAGGAGAGGCTGAGGGAACTGGGATTGTTTAGTCTCCAGAAGAGAAGAATGAGGGGGGATTTGATAGCTGCTTTCAACTACCTGAAGGGGGTTGCAAAGAGGATGGAGCTCGGCTGTTCTCAGTGGTGGCAGAAGACAGAACAAGGAGCAATGGTCTCAAGTTGCAGTGGGGGAGGTCTAGGTTGGATATTAGGAAACACTACTTCACTAGGAGGGTGGTGAGGCACTGGAATGCTTTACCCAGAGAGGTGTTGGAATCTCCTTCCTTGGAGGTTTTTAAGGCCTGGCTTGACAAAGCCCTGGCTGGCATGATTTAGTTTGGAATTGGTCCTGCTTTTAGCAGGGGGTTGGACTAGATGACCTCCTGAGGTCCCTTCCAACCATGATATTCTATGATTCTATGATTCATATTTCTTGGATTTTGTTTTGTATTATCTGCACATAAAATTACATGGAAGGGATTCAGCTAGAGGCATTTGCTGAAGTGGGGTCAATTTGTCTTTCACCTAGATCTCAGAGAGGGTAATTGCATGTTCAAAACTGAGCCTTTGTTTCATTATTCCTCTCCTGGCCCTGCAACAACAGGCACAATGTGACCTGGAGCTTCTGGGAAGCCCAGACGTGTGCTTTGGACAATTCCATATTCAATCCCCTCTAAGACCAACCAACAGAACTGCCCAGTATGGAGGGATGATCCACCATTGCTCCAGTCTTTTTGCAGAGGCTAGTTGCATTCCTTTTGGAGTCTGTGTGCCACATGAATGCTACTTCCAAATGCACTCATATACTCATTGCAACTCATAACTCCTTTGACCACAAGGGTTGGGACCAATCCTACCCAAAGGGTACAATTTTCAAAATATGCAAATTTTAGATCTGGAAAATTGAAAATGTTTTCAAAATGCAAGGAGTCTAAGATGACCTCTGTCTTGCAGGCTCTTAAATTGCTGGGTTTCTTCTACAACGGGATGTGCTGCTCAATGGGGGGAAAAGAAGGAATAGTTACCATAGTAACTGTCATACAATACAGTGTGGTGCTATGTTACTGTACCTCTGAGACAATACAGAACTGCTTTCTTAATCCCTTTAGTGTTCCTCATTGAATAGTGGATGCCAAGTAAAGTGGCACTTGTAGGTCCCTTGGCTGTACACTCTATTTTCCCAGGTCCTTCTCAATAAAATATAGGTCCTGCTATAGGAGCAATGAGATAAAGAAACAACAAACACAACATTCTGAGATAGAAACCTTGCTCTCAGACATTTACAGACATTTTCCCCATGTCTTAATGGTCACAATGTTATCTTTTTTACATTCTCTTAATATCTTTAAACATTAACTGGTGTCAATAGAAACAAAGATGGAATGAACCCTGCTCAATGCATACACAATTTATTGTAACGGTTACATTTCTTAAGAAGAAAATGTGTATGTCTATTTTTTTTTTATTACTAGGGCAAGTAAACCTAAATAACTTTGGTTTCAGAATAAAAATCAGACAAACTCAAAACTTCATGTTTTAATGCTGTATTTGCAATGCAGAGCTTGCTGTGTTTGACATCAGTTGTCATTATCACAAACTTCAAACCCAAGATAGTGTTGAAAACTGTAATCCTGCTGGTGTGGCTAGACTCAACTGCCTTCCACACTCTTTGTAGGAAAGCATATTCTAAAGATGTCTACAGTGCTTTGCCTCAGAATGTGTGGAATTCCACTGACACTCTCTGAAGCAGTGAGACACCAAATTTAAATGCCAGCTTTAAGGGGGGATTAGGGCATCTGCTTAAAGGACATGCTTTAAAAAGATAGGGGCCAGCATATATTAATTAGTGCATAAACAGTTTACTTTTGGAGACATGAATTCACGTTACAAATTAAAATATCTTTACTGCTCACAACCTACATACTATTTGTGCACATTACAAAACCACTAAGCAAGCTGGTTCAAGGCCTGAATCTGGGTTTGCTTCTGGCCATGTAAATCAAATGTACCATCCCAGATTCAAAGGAGCTACTGATGTTATAAACTGAAGTAAGTGTGATTAGAATTAAGCCCAATTTTTTAATTGTTGCTTAACAAAATTCTCAGAATGGAATAGCCAGACTGTTGGAGGTCAGGATTATGCTGACTATACTTAAGTAAAGCTGTGGGGCGGAGGGTAGGGATCTTTGTAAAATGCCTGCTAGCAATTTGTCTTAATATATTTCTGCTCTAAGTGTTTCTTCTTCCAGGCACACTAAATCACACCCTCAGTTTTTCAAGAACAAAAATTAAACACAAAACTTTAGCACTTGACAAATTTCCCGTATTTGAATCAAAACTTCTTATCTCTGATCCCCCTCCCTTCCTCTGTAGGGGCTAAACTCAATTAATTTTAAGACTGAAGTTTTTTATGGAAGGTGGCATTAGTGGAACTTCAGCTTGTGAAGAAAACAGTCAACTAGTGGACCAACTGAATCTTGGAGTCTGAAGAAACTCAAGTGCTTGTTCAATGATCAGCATCCAAAATATTGTACCATAACAGAAAGCTACTTCATAAGGCAGAACATTGATTTTGTTTATCTATCTATCTATTTATTTATTTATTTAAGGACTAAGTTCCAAATTTAACAGGAGTACTTCATCTCAAAATCTTTAAATGAGTTCAGAGTTGTAGAAACTCTACTACAACCCACACTCTGACTGGAAATGGGCAACCTCAAAAGGATGAGGTTTTGTTTAGATATGCATCCTAAAGTTTCAATGGCTACCCAAATGACTTGAACGCCTCAGCCATTCTTCCCTTAGTACATTCTTCCAGTAGCTCCCAGTTCATTCCCCTTTTCTGAAAACCCCAAAGTCCTTGGGCCCCCTCTTTGCTTTGTGATGCTCTAATTGGGGCCTGGCTCCCTGCTCTCTCTCTCTCTCTCTCTCTCTCTTTGAAAATGTCCAGTAGCCCACAAATGCCTTTCCTCTTTTTGGCACTCCAATAGCACAATGTCTCCTTCAAAGTGCACTTAGATCCCTTCATGCTAATTTGGATGAAATCCTCACTGAGGTAAATTGTAATAGCTCTTTTGGAATAAATGGAGCGCCATCATTTACACCAGCTGATTATCTCGTGCTGTAATTCTTAAGAATTAAAACAATGTGGTGTAGTTCATTTTGCCAAAAGCTCTGATTCCTCCAGAACCTTTCTAAATTAATTGACCTAACTAATGGCAACAGTGGGTCCTCCTATACTCAGAGCCCTTTTGGGAATGAAGAGATGTTCTTCCACTCTTAATTATGAGTATTGTGTGGTTCCCTATGTTGCATTGTGAAAGATGATTGTAAATTAAACATATGGCACAATAAGTGAAAATCTGCTCTCATGTCCATGCCCTTAAGCCCTAAGGGTCTCATCCTCTTTTTGTCTGGATGGATCTTTTTTTAGGATCCTACTCATTTCTGTCAAGCAGCTGAACTTTTCTGTATCTAGTTATTTCTGCATGTTTCTTTCTCAGTTGTCAGTCTAGCTTCCTTCCTTTCTCAAGGCTCTTTGTGCTCTCATGCTATGTTTCAGCAATTTACTTAAGCATGTCCCTAGCCTTAAGCAGATGTAGTCTCACTGATGTTAATGTTTTGGGCACATGCTCTAACACCTTGCTTAAACAGGGCCTCAGATTAAACTCTGTTGCAAGGCTTCCCACCTCCCAAAGCTGCTTCTTCTCCATGCTATAGTACCTTTGGTCCTATTGTTGCCAAACTGTACTAATCAAAGAACCTACTTTCTCAATGTTTCTTCCCAACATTGCTTGTTATGCTTTGTAATCATCTCTATATGAGCACAAGATCCACTTGGACTCAAACCCTTTTCCTTTGAACCCTTTAAATTGCAGTTCTGCTCTGAAAGGTTACTCTATAAATGGCATAATGAGGTTCCATGTTTGTTTCTCAGGCTGTCTTCACTGGGAACTTTCCATTCTTAGTCAAGCACCAGTACCCAATACAAATTGGTGCTTCCATAATTGCTATTACCAGTGAAGTTGCACTGGTATTATACCAATAAAGAGAGACGTGCTGGAAATGTAATGTAGACACCACCTTAAAGATTCCATATGAAATGTACTCAAATTATGCTTTTGTTGTTGTTGTATTTTTTCTAACTGATGGCCCTGCCTATTCAAACTGGGATATGAAAGTCAAGATATGATATTTGTCCATCACCAGTAATGTCAGCAATGTAATACAATTCCCTTTGCCCAAAATCTGTGCTTGATTATACCTGTACAGCCCCACTGACTTCAAATTCTGCCTTCACTTACACCCGTGTTACCCACTGTAGACGGTAGACAGTGCATTTCAAGAAACAGGCACTAAACAGAACACTGTCCTTTAAAGGCATCTAACTTCCTTCATTTTAAAGCTCAACTTCACAGTATATTTAAAAAATCACTTTCCATTTTGCCCCCAAATTTGAAACATTCCTCTACTAAAGTATGTTTTGGGGAGCTGTTGTACAAATACCCTACATACTTTCTATTCATGACACGAATTCTTCTATTTTGCATCAGTCCCCTATTTATATTTCTATATCTAAATTCAAGGCTGTAATTTAATTCAGGAGCTTTGTTAATGACTTACTGGGAGAACACAATATTTTATTGGTAGAAAAAGAACTCACAGAGTGAATTCACTCTGGGGTCAACTATATTATTGTTGAGCATGAAATATAGTCTAGTTACTATGTACACTGATATGACAGCATTCATCCAGAAGGATGACAAAGCCCTTTTCAAATACAACTGAATATAGAACGCCAGTGATCTGCACCCCTTAAACAAAAATGTGGGTTGTCCAAAGGTCAGATGTCCTCTAGGCTTTGTTGGCTGGCTAAAGAAGACTAGAAAAGGGATTAGGAGCTGCTGTGTCATCTGGCTTCTCCAAAGGTTGCTGTCTGAAGTAGTGAGGAGAGACAGACGTCGGTATGTGTAGATTTATTTAACCATATGGAGATCAGCACCTTGCTGTTATTGTTTATTTATATTATGAAGGGATGCCACTTAAAGGTGAGGGGCCCATAACTCATCCACTTATATCCAAGTTTTGGCATTCTTCAAGATTTTCAGATGATGGGGGGGCGGGAGCAGGGTGATTTGTGTGTAAATGAATGAGAATTATCCACCATTGAAATGCAGTACCTGTGGGATGAAACACAGCAACTGTTAACAATGCACAGTGTGAAATAATTTAGGCCAAGAAGGGAAGCCTATTTTATACAATTGAATGGAACTGGGCTTTACACAAGACATCTAGATTAACACTACTCCTTCAGAAACTGTAGTGGGGGGTTAATGATCACCAGTAGTCAGGGCTTCAGTTTCATGTCACATCTAAAAGGCAGCATCTGCAGCAGTATAATGCCATCTAACATCATGCTGTGACACTGGTACATTATAGCCTCAGGGGAAAAATGCCAACCACTGAATTACCAACACTTCTTGCTAGGTATGATACATAGCTTTCAGAGTTAAAAGGGGAAACAATTTTCTAGGTATTACCATTTACTATATTTTAGTCAATTATTATAGCTCCCCTCCACCCCTTTTTTTAAAAAGAACTTTCATTTGTTTTCCAACTTGTCTGATACGTAGCATTATTTTCTGTGTCTCGATTAATAGAACTGTATATCCAATACATTTGTATTCTTTGAAAAATAATCTTAAACTTCTGAATCAATATTCTTTATTTCATGGACAAGAAAAAATAATGTAGCATTGCCTTTGATTTCAACACATTCAAGTGGAATGAAATGAAGCAATGGAGAAATCTGGGTTTTCAGCTACACACAAATTTTCATGAAAATTCCTCTCCCCTCTGGGAAAACTGAAAATTGCCAAAACATTTTCAGTTTTTTGACAAAGTCAAAAATGTCCTCAGGGATGGAGGAAAAAAATTCGAACCAGCTCTACATTTTTCTTTACATCTTTCACATTTTCAAAGTTTACAACAAAATCATCATCCAATTCAGGCTTTTTAATTTGAGTCAGTTACTCAGTTTTTCCAGGCAGTCATAAACTGGCTGAAAATCCCTGTTTGTCAAAAATTGTTTCTTCCATAATACAGATTGATACAGTCACTTCATAACTTGCCTTCCTAGTTTGCAAAAGTAAAAAATGCATTTCCCTATTTTTTTTTAATCACAGCTGAAATGTATACACTGAAAACATAGACTTTAAAACATATTTCATACGGTTCTACTTTTGTTTGTGTGTCTAAGGGCAGGTCTTCACTACGGGGGGGGGTCGATTTAAGATACGCAAATTCAGCTACGCGAATAGCATAGCTGAATTCGACGTATTGGAGCCGACTTACCTCGCTGTGAGGATGGCGGCAAAATTGACCTCCGCGGCTCCCCATTGACGGCGCTTACACCTACCTCCGCTGGTGGAGTAAGCGCGTCAATTCGGGGATCGATTGTCGCGTCCCGACGAGACGCAATAATTCGATCCCCGAGAGATCGATTTCTACCCGCCGATTCAGGCGGGTAGTGTAGACCTAGCCTAAAGATAGTGTGTATGTATATTTAACATAAGATTCCTTGACTATATGATTTATATAATACGGTGGTGCCCAAACTGTGGAGTGCATCCTCCTAGGGGACATGGAGGAACTTTCAGGGGGGGGAGTGCAGCAAGACCCCGGCCAGTCTCCACAGGGGGTTGGTGATGAAGTACTATTCAGCTCCGCTCCTCCCCGAGACTCAGCTCTGCCCCCCATCTGCAGCTCTGCCCCGAGACACAGCTCCACTCAGTCCCCTGCTCCGCTCCCATCTGCAGCTCAGCTCGGTCTCCAGCCCAGCTCCGGACCCAACTCAGCTCTGCCCTCATTCTCTCTCTGCCTCCAGACCAGATCCACCTCTAGCTCCAGTTCCTCCCCCATCCCCAGTTCTCCCCCAGCACTGCCTTCAGTCCAAGCAGCTCTGCTGAGACAACTGTGCTTTAATGGAGGGGCGGGGACACAGACAGATTCCATTACTGGTAAGGAGTGGCACAACAGGAAAAGTTTGGGAACCACTGATATAATACAGCTTTACAATTGTACAATTGATATAATACAATTTGTATGGTCTTGTTCTGGATGACACCTCAAATGCTAAATCTGAATTCAGAAAGAACTTTTATGATTGATTTAGCACTCTCTTAATGAAAAAGCATACTGGTAGATTTATAATGAAGATGTTGACAGACTCTTAAATACACCAAGATAACAGAGTTTCATTATAATAACATCACTCATGGCACAGAGATTCATTATTATCTTTATTTAGTAAGGAATGAAGGTGACAATAATGGACTTACCTGAATGACTTAAGCTAGCATTTGCTAGGTACATTTAAAAAAATTCCTTGATGTGTCTTCAGCCTTAAAACATTCAGATTTTTCCATCTATGGAAGGCTTTTAGGTAGGTAAAAAGTACAATGTCACATGCTGCATAACCTTGCTAACATCAAATACATCTGGAAAACCTGATTTAGCAACAGAAAAAATTATCTTCATAGTTGGAGTTCTGATAGAAAGCAAAAGTCTTCATTACATAATACTGGCATTACAGAAAACTTGCATATCACTGCTGTAATACTGAGTTTAATTCTGTATTGTGGTAGGGGGTATATGTAAAATGGACACTGTGGGAAATGGTACAGTCAGTGGCTCAGTGTTCATTAAAATGCTGCCATTCTTCTTTCAGCCGTTGTGATGGAGGAGATAAATGAAAACTAAATGTATTTCCACAAAGAGTATTATAAAATTGTTTGAGGTATCTTGATGTATATACCTATCTAGGAAGACCTCCTGTCACTCTATGAACTGATCAATGTCCATGAAAACTAGTGAGACTACTTACTTTTTTAGGAGTAGGGAAACCATATTCATTCCAGCCAACATCTTTTAACTCCCCAAGTAGTGGTTATTAGAAGTACAAATAACCCTTCTATTCCAGCAGCTGGATAAATTGCTCCTTTTGTCATCCATATAATATTTAATAATGGTCTAAAGAACCACTGCTGGTGCCATGTCAACTTGCTACTATAAGTTTTCACCTCCAGTACAGAGTTTAAGTGTAAAATAATACATACTAGAAAATGCAAACCTGAGAATGATCTCTGCTGTAGCTGGGCACATGATGCAACACTTTTTCTACTAATAATCTTTAAAACTTTTCTACAAGTTTTGCTTCAGCTGTGTCTGCTTCCTTTTGAGATTCATTTGCAGCCTTGATTCTGGAAGGTGCTGAGCGTACTCATGCAGTCCAGTAAATCACTTAAGTCCCTGTTTAACTTTAGGCAACAGAGTAGTCCCAATGAATTCCATTGGCTGGAATCAATGACCTTTCAGGGTCCCTTCCAGTTATATGAGATAGGTATATCTCCATATATTATCTGTATTGTTCTAGAGGAGTATAAATATCTTTCCACCATAAACCTCATTGATACTGCTATACTCATCTTGCTAAGTTACAGAAACATGCCATATAACTTAATCAAGAGAGCTCACATTTTAAATATTACCTGTGAGGACCTGCTCACATAATTACCTGGAACTATTTGCAGAAAGTGCTTGTAGAATTATTTCGAATAATGAATAGATTTGAGAAAATCATGATCTGTTGATGGATAATTCACAAATGGAAATATGTGAAATTAACAAAAATCTAGTTAAATATTATTCACCTACTCTAATCACTGGAGACAAGGTATAGCAGGGGTTTTTTTAAGGTCCATCTTTTCTTTGGGCACTTCTCCGACAGTCAATATAATATTTCATTTTTAATTTCTGCATAAAAATTAAGAATATTTGAATTAATGTGGAATGATTAATCCTATTGGGTGACTATTTCTTACAAGTAGTCATATATTGCATTGTGTGTCATGTCAGTCATTATCTCATAGACATTATTAGTGATTGTGGACAGATATGTATTTCTAATTAATGAGCAATCTGTTCTTAATCAAAGTGCTATATTGATCTACACTTAATTCTAGCAAATTGTGTGGATGCATTTATTTCATACTATTTACCTGGTTTATTTTTTGCTTTGATTAGTAACTGTTATCTATTTTCCTCTGAGCAGTGTAAAAAGCCTTTATGCATGGAATGTTGGGCTGCAGTGGAGGGAATGCCATTTTTTTTCCCCCTGAGGAAATGAAAGAATACAGAACACAAAGTTTGATTACAAAAAATAAAATTCTCCCTTGGTTTCAATTCTGTCAAGTACCAAGTGCCTTCAACTCCCATTGATCTGAAGTCACTGAGCCTCCCTCAGGATTGATTATTTAGCGTTTAACTAAAGCTTTCAACTGTACAGTAAGCTAGTCTTTAATTTACAAAGGGATTAATTTACTCAAGGGTATGTTCATATTTAAGCTTTAATTCAGCTCAGCACTTAAGGACATGCTCAAAGTCCTTTGAAGTCAATGGGACTTAAGAACATGCACCAAATGAAGCCTGTGTTTTACTGAATTGGGCCCTTTAGGCCTGATCCTACACTACTGAAGTCAGTGGGAGTTTTGCCATTGACTTCAATAAGAACAGTATCAAGCCCTTAAGTCAAGCTTACACCATAAAAAGAAATACTAGATCAAGCAGAATGCCTCAAATACTGTAGGCCTACATTAGTTACATTTTTGCACTTAGTGAATGCAGTGTGATGAATTTACATTGTATAATACAGATTTTTCTGACCAGCTGTTGTTCACAAGATGTGAATGTTTATTCTCATATGAACTGCATCATGAGCATTCCTAAATTTCACCATATAATAGAGGAGGATGTTGTATGATTTTGTCCCTTGTACCATGACTTTTTATTGAATAAGAAAAAAAACACTATAGATATGTTATATGAAATACCTTTCATGTGAGGCTATCAATATGCATCCATTTCTCCTCTCTGTCAAGGTCATTATGTGTTAAGCTATCACCTATATAGCAGTGGTTCACTTGACTCCAAGAAAACAGATAGCCAGTTTATTTAAGCTTTTTGCCTTTAATTTAAGATGGAGTTTTGTAGTTAATAGAAGTTATTTGAAATGGTGTACACTGTGCCTAGAAAAAATTCAAATTCATTTTCACTCATGTTGTAAGAAGTGATGCCTTCAGTACAGATAGGGTGTCTTGTAACTGTCTTTTATTCTGTATTTGCATAACACTTAGGACAATGGGACCCAATCATGACTGAGCCTTCTAGGTACCACTAAAATACAAATAATTTATAATCCTGAGACACAACATTTTGATAAGGATTCAATCTCTGGGTAAGAGAGGAGCAAGGATTTAGATATGGGTTTTTGGTTTGAGCCAATATTCACTCTTCTAGGAAAGTGGAATATTAATAGTTGAAATGCCGGGTCCAAAGCCCAATGAAGACTTCAAAGAAGGTTTTGCCTAAGCAGGAGTTGGCCAATTCTACACTTGTATTATTTTATAGTATTTCTTCTGTCTGCATCCCTTTTATTTAAAATGAAAGCAAACCAGAGAAGAAAGAATAAGAGTCTCCATGTGAGAGCACAGTGTATCTCCTCTAAGCTGTTGCAGTAACTCTGCCTTTTACTTCACAAAATGGCTGCTGCTTCTGCAGATAGGTAGAACAATACATGGAATTTTATAACTTAAATTATTGTAATACCTTTCATCCCCAAAAACCCAAAGCACCTTACAAACTTAAATGGATACATGACAGCTGTCTAACACTACATACCAATACTATATAATGTTTTAGGAAAGAATATGAAAAATAAAATTGTATCCAGTTGAAACTGCAGAGAAAACTTTAGGTAGTTATATTGTATTCATCTAGATTGGAATTTACATAAACACCCATGCTCATATTCTATTGTAGAAGGGCACCAATCTCTAGGACCCAGAATAGGAATAGAATCCTACTGAGCCTACCCTAAATTCAGATGGTAGAAATCTACATAAAGATGCAGAATAACCATTTCTAACTTGTGCAGATAGGTGGATCTTATTAGTTCCAATCATGGTACAAGAGGGTTTGGAGGGTCTCTGAGGTAAGGAGGACCAGGAGCTGGGACAGGGGCAGTCCTGTGGAAAGCTCCAGAAACAGCCCACAATGGAAATTCACTATAGGTTTATGTGGTGCTGGTGATATTTGAGTTGCCAATAAAGCAAAACTACATGAAGGATGTGTGTGTGTGTGTGTGTGTGTGTGTGTGTGTGTGTGTGTGTGTGTGTGCATGCGTGCCATTTAGCACAGGGAGGGAAATGACACTTAATTTTTCAAAAAGTTCCCATGATTTTTAATAAATAATCAAGACCTTGGTTTTATGTCCGTCTCTCTGCTTTCTTCCTCAGAGAATAAATGACTGAGAAGATATTTCTTGACTTTTGTCCTATGTCTATCTATATTAGTAGTTTAAAAATTTTAATTAAAAAATGAGATTTTAGAAAAAGGATTGACTCACACAAAAGAGTGTGTCTAAAAGGAGAGCAAGAACTACTTGAAAGAATAAGGAAGGAGCTGGCTTTTAATACAAAAAAGACAGTTAAAATAAATGGTAGCATTTGGAGGGGGAAATTGACAATAGATGTCAAGCTCTCCACTCTGAAAGAGCTTTTTTCCTTAAAGTAGGAGGGAAAAGAAATACAGTGAATAAATCAAGAGACATAATTAAAAAGAGAAAACTGTGAAAAGTTATGAGAGAGAACTTAAAAATAAGTTCTGTGATATAGTCATTCTTTTCACAACCAATGTCCTTAAAGCACAGCAAATTAAGGAACAAACTTTTTCTCCAGCCCATCTTGATTACCAAAGGGATTCCCTATCCCAAAAGGATTAATGACATCTCTTAGATGTCTCCTTGATATTTTTCTTCTGTCAAAACAAGTGAATGACATTTTATTTTACTTGAGATTTACTCCGATCTGAATATTCTTGTGAACAGAAGATGGGGGGGGGGGAAGATGTGCCTTAATTCCTCTGTTTTGTCAGTACTATAGGTACCAACAATTTTTCAATAGCCTGAAAAGAGAGAAGCAATAAATCAAAGAAACTTTTATTCACCTAAAACTATTTTTAAAAGTTTATATATTTTTAAAAGCTCCATAGTAACTAGTTTTCCTTGTTAAGAATGTAATTGTCTTAGATCCTGATCCAGCAAGGTACTTAAGCATCTACCAATCTTTTTAAGCATGTGCTTAAAGTCCCAGTGCCTTCAGGCTTAAGTGCTTAGCTGACTCAGGGCCTTATTGAGGAAGATATCTTGTTTATGAGAGTAACTGGGAATCTTACAAGAAGCTCAGGATCAACAAAAGTAGAAACTGAGTGATGTTGTTTACATTCTGATTTGCAGGCATATGTCTGATAACATATTCCCAAAGTCCATAGAAAGGCTTTGTGCTGTTTGTATTGCTCAGAGGAAGAAATGTGGCCTGTATCATGCTAGTGTTGAAGGTCTTTGAGCTGCTTATGGATGAGATAAAAATCTTAAGTATCCTAGTGATTACTTTTCTTAGGCTTAAATACACAGCTTTTGAAGCAGAAGAAAATCCTGACATAAAGAACATTTTAAAGATCCGTTTCTAGCCTTGCCAATCAAAACTCAGAGAATCAATTAGGTTAGGAATTCAAAAGACCTTGATGTGGAAATGACGGCAATGGCTGTTCATTTATAAGAAAACATACTCAGAGCACTGGAATCCTATCTAAGATAATACAAATAAAAAATAAAAGTCAAACCCCAGCTGAAAGTGATTCAAAATGTGAAGCCCAGCTTCTAGCCATGGAATGTTAAGGGAGAATACACAGAGGTGACATGTTAATATGAATGTTTATCTAGGAATTACATCCCAATGTGAAGTTTTAAATGGCAAAAAGTGTCTTGTAGTAACATGGCCAGAAAGAAATTGCCTATAATACTAACAGGGTACACATTTAACATGAGTCGCCACCGTACTCCCAAGCTTTCAAAGGGGTACTGACAAGGTTGTGGGATGTAAAATCTCTAGGTCAGCCTTAATCTGGTCCAGTATAATATTTCTGAACATTTTGGTGGTATACAGGAAGTACATGAACTGTGAAAAGAGACTGGTGAGAATTAATTAAACCATAATTTTGGGACTGCAATGGGTCAGGGTAATGTAGCAGCAATGAGACAGAAGGATTGTTTACTTTTTTAATATCTGTTGTGTAAAGCCTCCGCTCAATCCAGTAGAAGGCAATTGTAAGATCTGTAACTTTTCAGTCATTGCTAGTATGATCATTAAGTTCTGTAACCTTTTGCAAACTTTGTAACTTTTAGTTAGCATAACCTTTTAAATATTGTAACTTTTGCAAGCTTTGTAACCTTTTTGGTTACCACTTATATAACCTCCAAGCTTTGCAATATTCCATCATACAATCATGGAGAGTGTGAACAAGGGAGTGTGTGTGGGTGATAAGGGAGTGTGAACAAGGGAGTGTATGTGGGACTGGGTGGAGAGGAACAAGACAGGAGACAGGTGTGTCTGATGTAATCTGCCCTGAGAAGGCAATCACGGGGTGCTGTAAAGAAAAGAAGAACCTAGTATGCATGAAAGGAACGAGGTCTGGGAATGCTTCTCGGTAACAGACACAGAAGGAAAACTCAGTGTATGTGACAGGAGCCACCCAGTTCCCATAAAAAGAAGAAAGCTTGCTCACATGCCCCTGCTTCTTGACCTGCTCGTCGGCACGGATCCGTGACTGCAGATCTACTATGCTTTGGCTTCTCGGCTTCCTCTGCTGTCTCCAGTAACTCTCTGCCTGTGTGAGTGTGTGGGTGCATAAGGGTATGAATGCGATGAATGTGTGCGTGCATGAATAAGCTCCATCCCTTTTCTGTTTGATCCAATAGTGGCATTTAATAAAACCAATATAAGTGTAACCCTGGGTCAGTTTTCTAGGGAAATTGAGGTAACAATAACTAAATGGACTGTTGCTTTTGAGTTATGCAGTAGGGCAGACTTTGTAAATTTAAGCGAGTCCATTATGCCATATTGTAAATATCAGATATTGGGGGAGGGTTTCAGATGCAATCAATTAAGATTTATAGTTGGGCCAACCTAACCCAAGACACAGCTTAATCAGCAAGAAGACCGGAAGACTTATAATTTTCAGGTACAATACACAATGACCAAATTAACCTCCAGAATTAACGCTCTCCAGAATGGCAAACTTACTGGTCTGGATGACATTCCTACTGAACAAATAAAGTACTTCAGACCAGCAACAAGAACTTTAATGCATGCTCAGCCACATATAAAGTATCCAAGATCTGGTGGTGAACAGACGTCATGGCACTCCTGAAACCAGGGAAGGACTCATCATAGCTGAAGAACTGCAGGCATTTTTCATTACTTTGCCACCTCTACAAACTGCATATCCAGAGAGGGAAAGATCAGCTTATGCAAAGATGCTGGACTCTGTTTTGAATGACAGCTGCTGCAACATCACTGACAGATGTGAACATCTGTTATGTGCTTGCAAGAATCACTCCACCGGATATCAGGAGATTGGACACACACAAAATGCAGTGATTAAGACAGCTCAAAGATACCAGACATCCATTACATGGCAATGCCAAAGCAGTGAATTGCCTGGTATCACAGAAAAGCTTCCTAGATGCAAAGGATCTGCTTAAAAAAAAAAAAAAAAATCACCGACAGTCACGTGACTGGAATGTGGTGCACACAGATAGAAAAACTTGATGAAGATGTCAAAATGCACATCGACATTGCTGAACACCTTCCCGAAAGTGCAGAGATGGTTCAGTTGATGTGGTGATATTTAAATAGACTCCAAACAATAGTTGGCATGTTAAAAGTCAATATGCGGAAGAGGAGCTACTCCAGCTTCCCAGGCACATATAAGTGTGGTGAAACACAGAAGATGTTGGTCTGCCATTCCTGGAGAAGCTGTGTACTATGAAGACCTCACTGGTGCCAAAGACAGGGCCATATGTGCACAACACTGGAGAAACTTGTGATTGCAGTGGAAAGACATGAGAAGAAGTTGGGCTTGCTGCTTTACTAGTGAGATACAGACATCTTACAAAAGCAGATGTTTGGAGTAAAAGCCTTTAGCTATATCTTTGATAATCTCTAAGAACTTCTGTCAGTGATAACTTCCAAATGTCTGGCTTCAATATGTTTTTTACTGAATCTCTAGATCTGTAACAATGGACTGGAAATATCCCAATAACACATTCTCACAAACTGTATTTTGTGGTTATGGTCAGTCTGTTAAAAAAACAACACACAACATGAAAAGATCTTTTCTTGTGATATTTTGGTAGAAATTAAAAAAGTCAAAGGTGTGCAAAGACTATGTCAATCAGTCTCTTTAATGCCCTCTCTTCTTTTTAGAAAAATAATCTACCTCATTCTTTCAATATTGCTTTTACCATATGTATTTGCTTCTGAGGCTTGGTCTACACTAAACCCCCAAATCGAACTAAGGTACGCAACTTCAGCTACGTGAATAACGTAGCTGAAGTCGACGTACCTTAGTTCGAACTTACCGCGGTCCAGACCCGGCAGGCAGGCTCCCCCGTCGACTCCGCGTACTCCTCGCGGCGAGCAGGATTACCGGAGTCGACGGGGAGCACTTCTGAGTTGGATTTATCGCGTCCAGACAAGACGCGATAAATCGAACCCAGAAGTTCGATTGCCTGCCGCCGAACCAGCGCGTAAGTATAGACAAGCCCTGAGATACTTATCTACTTCTTTGTACTATCCTCTCCCCCCCGCCCACCGTATAATAGGGTATTTCTCATTTCTCATTCTGTGAATAGTGCATATCTTCATCTTAGTTAGAAGCCACCAAGGTCTAGATACTGAAAATTATTTCATACATAAAGTGAAGAATATTAATTTACTATGAGTATATGAATAATGGACTATTCGGTGCCAGACCTAGCTTGTAACAGATGCCTTGAGCCTTCCTATCTTATGCCTTTTGGTGTTGGGGTAACCAGAATCACAGTCCTGTGCTCTCTGAATACAAAAACTGGGGAAATCTAGTGCTAATGTTAGTGCAGTCTTATAGCCTAGTCCTCTTGCGCACTGTCCAACAGTAGAGCTGATCTCTTGAATTGAAATTCTCTGAAAGAGTTGAGTGTTCCATAGTTTGTCTTCCTCTAGCACTCCCATAGGTATGGTGCACATCTCAGGCATGATACCTTTTGGAGCTGCCACCAGTTCAGTTTCTCTCTCCCTCTCTTCATCTCCTCTACTGTATACTTATATGGCAAAATAGAGTCCTTATGTATTCTTCTAATGTTTCCGTGTTTTGTGATAGACTGTCTCTCATCTGCTTTGAAATCTAAAGTCAGTATTGTAGGAACATGAAAACATCCCATGGCACTTGCTGTGACTTCTGTCAAACCAGATGTGAACTTCCTGACTCTCTGTATTTTTAATTAGCTTTAATTGCCCTAAAGAAATGGTAGAAACAATGGAAGTGAAAATATTACACTTGTTTTGAGTTTTACAACTAATTGTACCTCAGATGACTTTCATATATACTGTGCATGGGGCACAGTGCAATTAAATATATCTTCTGGTAACAGGTAGCTAGAACTGGAGTATTAGCATACACCTCCACTTTCCAATACAACACAATTATCCACATGCCTTGTAAAAGCTTGAATAATGGAACCCTTACATGCTCACACTTCTTTTTCTTTAGCTCTGTTGGGAGAACTCATAGCAGACTTGGGTCTCTTCCAAAATAATTTTATCTGATAGGTATTTCAAAGTTAACATTGTTAGAGAAGGAGGCTAAAATGAGCTGCTAGAGGTTAGCTTATTTTTTTGCGCTTCGATGTTTAGAATGGAACTATGGCCAAATTAGATTTGGTATGCTCACACTATGCCAAGACCAGATTTACACTTTATGCGCTCCTCAGCACAGCTTCTTCAGGTCCCTTTCCCCGTGCCCGCCTACAGCTTACCTTCATGTTTTCTATAAAAACGAAACTTTTACCCACTTTTAACTTTTAGGCACCCCTAGACCACCAGTGCCTCTAGGCTCATGCCTCCTATGCCTAATTGGAAATCCGGCCCTGTCCTCTGCAGGGCTTTTGTTCACACATGTTCAGGTTTTGTGCATTTAGGGGATTCTGTGGTCCTCAGAAAGTGTTAACCTTTGTGCGTGTGTGTATGTATGTCCATATGTACACAATGACCACAGAGAAATCCTTGAATTTCTTTCCAAGGATTGGTGACAGCACCTGAGCCTGTGAAGATTACCAGGTCTGCAGAGATCCCAAACTGGATTTCAGCAAAGCCATGAAGTCTTTTTCAGGGCAGAGCAGGAAGGCTAGTGGTTTTTTTTTTGGGGGGGGGGAGGCGGGGGAGGGTTCAAACCAAAACAGTGAGTTCAGCTGAAGTAAAGGATACGTTTTATATATTTAGAACTATTCCAATCCTCTCAGATAAAAGTCAGCATGTTGATTGAATGTAGAAGGTCTTCTTGGCTGCCTGCTTCATTCCCATCTGTTACAATAACACTTGCAAGGAAGCATGTTCTTTTTTTGTCACAAGAGAATAGGTGCCAAGAAAAAAAGGGCCTGCCACACTTTTTTGCAGAAGCTTTGAAGTGTCAGTACCACATACCTCCTTACGTATGTTCACGCTTCATAACTTAGTTGTATGTGTCCCTCCCCCCAAAAAAAATCAACAGGAGAGGGAGAAGATAGAGGCCATAAATCAGCTGCCAAAAAAGACAGGTTGCATTACAGCAGGGGCCTCTGAAACCCTTGATGACAACTTAAATTATCAAAAAGGATGTAACAGAAAAGTGAAAGCACTATGTATAAAGGCAAGCCCATAGCATACCATGATATCAAGGAGAGGTCAGGCTGTATTAGCACTGCACATCACTCTATATAGAGCCACCAGGGAAGCAGCAGTGAGTTTTTCTACAGAGTTTACAATTTAAAACAATAATTTCTTGAAGCTGAAGTTATAACTGCGAGTTTATAAAGAGAACCTTCTAAATGTGAATTGGTGCAGTGCAGCCCTGTTGAGACTGAAGACAGCGAGTCAGACACTAGCTCTGAGTTGTGAGGTACTTTCATTCATGTGTGTGTGTATGGGGAGGGAGCGGGGAATGCGTGACTCAGCTTGCACACTCACTCTGTATTGCTATCCACTGTATGTGAAGTTGTTAATTTCTCCTCTGAGACAGGGGAAATAAAGGATGTCTGTTTGTCTCATAAGCTTGTCTAGGGGTGGAGTGCTCTGGAGAGATGAAGGAAGACCCAGCGACTGGACATGAACAACTGATAGCCAAGGCAAGCAGCACAGTTGGCATCAGCTTGATAGCAACTGGAAACAAAGGAGTGGAGATGCCAGGTCACTGTGATACGAACTGGCTGCCCAGGGCAGAGGATTGACAGAGCCAGATGGAATGCAGGAGGCTTTGGAAAAACGAGGCAGGTGATTCTGCCAACAGGGGCTCTCAGTTCAGTTTTGTTTTTCCATACTACCCAAACCAAAATCAGTACTTGGTCCTGCTAGTGAAGGCAGGGGTCTGGACTCGATGACCTTTCAGGGTCCCTTCCAGTTCTAGGAGATGGGATATCTCCATTAATAATTATTGTATTGCAGCTGACAATAATGCTGGCTTCTCTTGAAAAAGCTGTCTTGTGTCGCTTCAAATACCTGTTGGTTATAGGACTCCCTAAAGAGAAATCTCTTTAAAGTTGGGGGATAAAGTCTCCAAATAGGGTTTGAACTCATTTGGACTTGCTGGAGAGCCACAGTGAGAAACAGGGGTGCTGAAGCCTGAGGGACAAGGCTTAAAATAGTGGCATTGCAGAACTCACCCTTGCAAAAAGCAAGGTAGGCATAGGCCTATAACCTAGTACAAAGGAGACACTCCGAGAGAGGTTTCACCATGGTCAGGGTGATGGTCAGAAATCTTGGCAGCCCTTTTTATGGCCTGTGGGGAGAAAATGTGGCTGTCACGGGAACAGGAGAAGGTTACCATGCAAAATAGATCAGATTACCTGAAGTTGCCCTGGAATGACAAAGACCATTGATGTTGTGGGACTGGATGAATACAGACAGGGAGGCAAATTTTCAAATAGCCAAAAGGCATTTGCCCACCCAGACTTTCATGCTCAAACACAACGTATGCAACAATAAGTATCCTTGCCTCTGTTTTAGAAATGGGGGCAGGGTACTGAGGTCAAGAGAGGTTCTTACTGGGCCAATATCGTGCAACAAGTGGGGAGCCAAACCAGGAATGGAACTGACTTTCAGTCTTGCGCTTTGGGCATTAGAATGCACAGAGCCTGTTTTAAAACAAACCTCACTCTTCTCTCCACTTTCCTCCACCTTTTTCTTCTCATTCCTGTAAGGCATCAGGCAATCTTTGTAAAGTGCTGACTACACCCAACTAATTTTTGTAAACTATGTTTTGTGTGTATAGTGTCTAGGTAGATTGATATCTAATTTTGTTTGGTGTGAATTTTCTAACTTTTCACGTAAGTACCAAATTAATCTTTTCACCATTACCTTTATTTAATCTCCTACTTCTTATGTCTTTTCTCATAGTTCATATTGTTTTTTCCCCAAAGTCAAAAAATCTTAATTCTACATCTTAGATAATCATAAAATAAATAATGTAAGAACAAACTTAATTAAACTCTGGAACTATGATGCAGTTTTAGAGAATGCTGAAACACTGCGGGAATTTGCAGAGCTTTCTGCATCACATCCTATAAAGGCTTAGTGTTTTTAGTTTTTTGTTTTGTTTTGTTTTGTTTTGTATGTGTCACATGTAGCTCTTTAGATCTCTAAAGGCTTGACTAACATGCCTTATTGTGGTAGACTCAAGGAGATGAATCTGTTTATCTTAATAAAGAGAAGGGTAAGACTTTACTTGATCATGGTCTGTAAATATCTACATGGGGAACTGAAATTGATGAGAGGGCTCTAGCAGACAATCTAGCAGACAAATATCCAATGTCTGCAAGTTGAAAGCTAGACAAAATCAGACTAGAAATAAAGTGCAGGTTTTTTTAACAGTGACAGTAATTAACCATTGGCTCAACTTAAAGGGATGTGATGGACTCTCCATCACTGAACATTTTAAAATCAAGATGGGATGTTTTTCTAAAAAATATGCTCTAGTTGTAGCAGGATTTTTTTGTTGGGGAAGTCCTATGGCCTGTGTTATACAGATCAGACTAGAATAGATGATCACAGGACTTCTGGCCCTAGAATCTATGACTCCTCTAATCACTTTCACTCTGAAGATAATGTAAGGGCTAGTTTGTATTTTGAAACTCACTTTTTATTTTCAGATTGTCCTCTCTGACCTTTGTAAGCTTGTTGGACCAAATATACAATGTGTGAATGGACAATAAACAATTATGTTAATGCACTGAATGATTCATAAAGCTGAATTGCATCTCCCATTGAAATGAGAACAGTTGCCACAACTTCTCAGAAAAGCCTACACATCAGAAGGCACAATCTTGCCCCTAGTGTGTTTACATTTTCTGAGTTTCGGAATGAATTTACTTCACTAACAGTTTTTATGGAGATTGTTTACAGTTATAGCACAAAGTGATGCATGCTGACCCTGAGAATTAGAAGCTATACCTCACTATCTCAAGAACTTTTTTCATCAATGGTGTGTGGGGGGAGGAGTATATAATTGTGTGATTTCATGTTAATATTCTAGGATCTCATAAGGTAGCAGTTCAATGATTTGTGTGTCATCTGCATTGTACCAGGCTTTGCTGTTATTGTATATTGACGATTTTTAAATCAGTCCAATTTTAGGGCCTAAATTTGTCATCATAAATTGCCTGTTAAATTCTGAAGCAGAAACATCATTCAGAATTGGTTGTTCTTAAAATGAGTTTTAACATACCTGCTATCATGGAGTGGAATATTCCTAAAGCTATATCTTGAATGACGCTATCATTGTATTTAGCAGCAAATGATAAAAGGGAGACAGTCATGGATGCAAGAAAGACAAATATGGCTTGACATTAATAAGTGAGTTTCTGGAACTATTTTGTCATGTCTTTGTTGTTGCCTTGAGAAATCACACAGTTCAGATGCAATATTAAACAATTTTCCTATATTGGGAATGAATTCTGCTGAAGTCAGATTATTTCTAAACCCATTGTACCTGCATGTTGCATAGAATTCCTAACTGCATTAAGGGAAACCCCCCTGAAATGATTACTTACGACTTAATTCCAGCCAGTTTTTCCACTTGAAGTGATTGGAAGACTACCCAAGACTTTGCAAGGACATAGACAACTTTTTTTTTAAATTTGGAGGGTGTAGTGGGGTGGCTGCCCCACTCCCTGAGATTATGGGCTGCGGCAGGCCAGGGGGCTTACTGGGAGCCAATCAGGGCCCAGGTTGGAGACAGCCAATCAGGGCCAGGCTCAGCCCTATAAAAGGCTGCTCAGGGAGAGAGCTGTCAGTCTGTCCCAGGCCTTTGAGAGGGAAAGGTCTATCTCCAAGCTGGGAGGCTAGCACCGTGGCAGCGCAGTGCTGGGCAGGCCTGGGGGAGTAAAGGGAAACTCCACCCCGGTGTCTGCCAGGCCCTGAGTGGAAGGGCCTAGTGGGTGCAAGGGGCCGTAGGGGAAATGGCCCAGGGAAGCGGACAGACAAGGGGAGAGAAGGAGGACAGCGAGGCTGCCGCCAGAGGGTCCCTGGGTCGTGACCCAGAGTAGAGGGCGGGCCTGGGTCCCTTCCCTAACCCCCATACAGTACAACTAGCCATTGGCCGTCGGGAGCAGCTATTACAGATAGGGTGACCAGATTACCAGTATAAAATATCGGGACGGGGGCGGAGCCAAAAAAGGGGGTGGGGACGGAGCAAAAAAAAAAAGTTTTAAGGGGCCTGGGGCATTAGCAGGCCCCGCACGCTGCCCTCCCCGAGTCCCCGCGGAGCCTCCCGCCCCCTGGCCCACCACGGGCATATGCGGGAGTCCCCGCGGAGCCTCCCGCCCCCTGGCCCACCACGGGCATATGCAGGGCGCAGTGGGTCTGGGCGGGGGCAGCGCGGAGTGGGCAGGAGCCGGGCGGGGGGCGGCAGGGGCCGAATCCCCGCTGCTGCCGTGGAGCCCCGCGCCTCTCCCGCCCGCTCGCGGCTGTGGCTCCTTCCCGGCGGGACGCGCCTCCCGCTGCCTCGGGCACATGCAGCGCGTGTCCCCCGCGCCTAGTCTCCCTCCCGCCGGGAAGGAGCAGCTGGACACGCGCCGCATGTGAGTGTGGCAGGCCGGGGGGCGCGTCCCGCCGGGAAGGAGCCGCAGCCGCGAGCGGGACGGAGAGGCGCGGGGCTCCCCGGCAGCAGCAGGGATTCGGCCCAGGCCCCTGCGCCGCCCACCTGGCCCCTGCCTGCTCCGCACTGCCCCCGACTGGACCCACCGCGCTGCCCCACAGGCTGCAGGGCTGGAGCAGCCTTCAGGCTGCACTCCCGGCCCCGGGTGCAGCAGCCCGGGCAGAAGCCCTCTGGCGCGGCGGGGGGGCTCACAGCTGAGTCCCCCTGTCTCCCTCCCTTGCCCGCCCGGTGCCCGGGTGCTGGAGCTGACTCACCAGCTCCAGGATCCAGGCACCGCCGCTGCCACTCCCTCCCTCCAGGCTTGCACCGCCATGCTGCAAGCCTGGGAGGGAGGAGGAATGCTGGGGAAGAGGCGGGGCCAGGGCGGGGATTTGAGGAGGGAGCCAATGGGGGAAGGAGGGGGCGGAGCCGGGGCGGGGGGGCCGAGCGCCGGAGCGGAAGGGAAAATTTCTTCTTTGTCCAGTGTCCCGACCAAACATTGGTCAGGACGCGGGACAAAGAAGCAAATATCGGGACAGTCCCGATAAAATCGGGACGTCTGGTCACCCTAATTACAGACCATGCCAGATCCCTGACGGGAGGGATTAGACTTTGGAGTGTGTGGTTGACCATAGTGGCTGAACACAGAGACTGCTGCTTGACCCCTCCCTCCCCCCTGGAAGGGGGTGTGGAAGGACTAAGGGGCACTGCTGGAGGGCAGTGGTCCTGAAGATGACGCCGCGAGTTGGTGAGCGACGTGGGCTCAGAAGCCAACTGAGGGCAAGATAACAGACGGGACACCTCCAGGAGGGGGCGCTCCTATGGACAGAGCTAATTCCCAGAGTAACCAGTAGGAGGCGCTGTGGTGGTGAGTCCCAACCCTGTTACATTGGGCTACATTAAAAATTAATAAACAGTAGGTTGAATAGCATTTTACCCTAATTATTGTAGCAGGGACAGCCCTTTGATATAGTGTTTTCTCCTTAGCCAGGAGGGCTAAAGCCCTCTAATGGTATTGGCTGTTTGAAAAGTCCTTTTTTTTCCCATCCCAAGGAATCAGCTGGCCCTTGGTAGCCAAGGCCAGGTTGAAGGTCTCTCCTGCAGCAAACGCTGGCTTGCAAAAGGCTCAGCAAGCAGGGCCTTGTAATGAGGAATTCTATGTGCTTGGGTGAGGCTTACCCATCCACTCTTTCTGCAGCCAGGCTGGCTGTTTCCTTCCTTCTCTTGTAAAGACTATTGATCCTTTTTCTCTATACATCAGCACTTGTGATCCCCTCTCTAGGGAGACCTGGAATGAGTCTCGCCAGCTGACACTCCTCTAGGGCTGAATCTTAGATATGCTTTAAGTGGAGAGATTGGCTGCAACATTATTCAGCTATTTATGTTTGCAGATCCTGATATTTGAAAGTGGCTGAAAAAGAGGAAATGCAAATTCACAAGTCCAGTTATTCAAATAATGGAAATCATGGATCTTAAAATCGTGAGAGATATTTCTGAGAAAATTTATGGGAAAGTGGTATACAATTATGGTAGATGAAACAACAGATTTCTCCAGCAAATTGCAAGCCATTTTATACTGTGATATGTGGATGATGATACAAATGTCCACAAAGAGTTCATTAGGCTGTACAATGTAGTCTGTATGTTGGTGGAGGTAGTCATCTCAGCAATTAAAGCTATATCAATGTGTATAAATCTTAGGATTAACAAGTGTTTCAGACAATACTGTGAAAGTGCCAAGTATCACTCTGGGAATTCGACTGCAACGGGGGAACCACAAGCAATATATATGCTATGCTGTGGGCATGCTTTGAATTTTCCAGGACACTATACTATACTAGGAGATACTGTTTACAAAATCGGAAAATAAATTAAAAACTACACCCAGATAAGACGCTATGTTTCAGGACATAAGATACAAAGTATTAAGTACATCACCAGGCATCCATGTCATATGTCCAACAAGATTGTCTCTCCATGCAGAAGTATTGGTTTAAATTTCTGTGAACTAACTGCACTGTGTGCTACTTGGCAGACTGCAAAGGATGCAGTGAAAGATCCTGAAATGAGAGTTTAAATGTATGTCTTTGAAGCTCAAATGGAAAAGTTTAACTTTCTCTTGAGTATTGAACTAGGTGTACAATCTCTCCAAAACTCTGTAAGTGTTGGATGTTTCAGCAACAGATGGCCAATCTCTTATGAAAATGACACTTAATTCACTTCAATCCATCAGATTAGAATGAAAGCTACAATTTATTCTGGGAACAAACCCACCACAAAAGTTAAAATCTGGAAATAAGATGAATTCCTGGGCTTCCAAGGAAAAGAACTGTACCAAAGAAAATGCAAATGGAGCCTAGTGAACCAGCTACTCAGACTGAATATTGACCATTATAAAATCAGTTATTTTGAAGTAAATGTACTATGTTCACTTTGTTCAGTCATGATTAGAACAAAGGCTACAAAATTATTTAACATCCTGAAACTCTCTTAACTCCAAACTTAACAGAAATGCAGTTTCAAGATGAGCTCCAGGTATATTGTTCCAATTTCAATCATGATAGACTGCTCAGTTTCATCTGTTGTAAGCCAATTATCACCTTACAGAAAGATCACTGAAGTCAGTGTCCAGATATTTCTCTGTTCAGACAAATTGTTAGCTGTTTTCTAAGGTGATGAAATTAATAAAAATGCTTGTGGTGGTACTGGCAAACAGTGCTATAAGTGAGTGTGGTATCAGTGCTCTACATCTTAAAACCTGGGATTCTCAACAGTGGGACAGTCGCACCAGTTGAGCTGGTGCATGCTCTTACATGTATACAGATGAAACTGGTTTACAGATGTTGCATAAAACTTAATTTCAAGAAACCAAGGGTGAAGATCATTGTACAGAATTTTTACAGATTGGTAATTCATTCTTTTTACTTGTGTTTTGATGCAGGTAGTTAATGAGGTAATGAGTAATTTTGTACCATAACTAGTCCACTGTTAACAAAGTGAGATAAAAGAACTTCAGTTCCAAACTCAATATTTCCTTTATTTAATAATGCAATCCCTAATCTGGGAGGAGGTAGAGAAGAAGGGTGCTAATTGTCCATGCACATGCCTGGGCAACGGGGCACCTGCTTCTCCAAACTTTTAACATATTACATCATTCTTGATTCATGTTTTTTCCTGTTTAAAATATTATTTAGCTTTAGTGCTTAAAAGAAAGATATGATGTAAACACAGGAAAATCAGCATAAACCCACACAACTGTCCATATCACAGCCCAGATCTTCAACTGCACCAACCAGGTCTAGCACAGCTCCTGAGAACAAGGTGGGGGAATGAGATGGTGCAAAAATATGTATCATCTTTGCATCCTTCAGCTCTTTGAGGAATATGGGAGTTGGTTCAGCCCCTACCACAATTTAGAGTAGTCCCCAAGGATTCATTATATTGGCCAGGGAATTATCTGCCCACACTCCTCAGATTGACATTCCATCATGCCCCAGGGGATTAGGAGTGAGGGTCAATTCACAAACAACCAGTACTAGAACAATTGGGCTTTGCTCCATGTTGGGGGAATACTCAGATGCCCATTTAGGGCAAATTTATGACCCCTTTGTGCTGATCTAAAAGAATCTGACTTATGATGTACAAAACCTGTAAATCTTATTGTTCCTGAGAAATTGCATCAAAGCACAAGAGACAGATCTGGGGCAGGGAGAAGAAAGAGTAGTACTGAGTCTTCCTAAAGGTCATGCATTTTAAGAACATTAGTTTAGATAGTTAATTATATTAACAGCACGCCGGATCCATTCTGTGGCTGGAGGAATGACAGTGTTTGTGTTTCAGTCCTGGATGCTATTTCAGTAAGAATATTTGCTGCATTGCTTTTGTATCTCCAAATGACAATTTTCATTCATTCAGTAGAAATTCAAACTCTGTGCTATTTCAAATTCCAGATCATTTACCTTCTTACATGTGAAATAGCCCAACTTCATATTCTTCAAATTAGGCAAGGGTTATTAAGGCTGTTTTGAAGGTGCTGTACTAGCTAATGGTTCATTACTTGGGAATGATGCTTTAGTTCCTGGCAGTCTACCTCATTACTAGCAGTACATGGCATGCAACTGGTGGTGAAGGAAATCAGAATTCCAGTATATATCATTTCTTTCATCAGATTTATACTTTTTGTTGGTATTTGCGTCATTTGAAGCCTCCGTCAATAACCAAGGCTATTTCAGCCACAGTAAACTCATTTTTCAGATTGAGAAACTCACAGCAAATAGCATTTCTAGCATGTGAAATAAATGGCTGAAGAGTTAAATGTGGAATATTGTTTTTTTGCTATGACGTGTCACTGCAACATCCAGATTTATTGCCTGTATTATGTAGAACTCGTGTGTATGAGTGCTTTTCCATTTCAGCTGAAGTATTTTTTACGTAGTATTCTAAAATTCTCCAAATATGTTGTTTAACTGATTAAAATAACATAGTAGAAATACTTAAAAGACAAGCAAAGGGGAATTTAAAATGTATCACTTTCCACCTGCAAAACAAATTCCTTTTTCTTCTAGTGGCAGGCAGATCTCTAGATGAGAGAGTATGATCATAGTTGTAGGTGTGTGCAGGGTTGCCAACTGTCCTATATCCCAAAGAGCAATGTTACTTCTTTTAACCCGCTTTCTGATAGCACCATTCACTGTAAGTCTTAGATAGCAGAAAGTGATGTTGTGAAGATGTTCTACCATTACAGACCACTATGATTGTCATTGTGCAAGAGAGAGGCAAGGTGATAAGCAGTCAGCAATGAAGACAGAGTGACCAGATAATGAACAGAGTAAATTTTGTTCTGTTCAATTATTTTGAACAATTATGAATAACAAGCAACGTCATAAAAATTGCAACATGTTCATGGGTAATTTTCAAATAAATCAAAAATGTTCCAGACAGATTATTCCCACCCAATAATATAACTAGCTCTAACCCTGATACAAGCAATTTATTACCAAATACACTCATCCCAAGTTCCAAAATCAAAATGTTGGCAAGTCTATATGTGACTCATTGATTTTGACAGGAGATTTAGCTGTATAACTAAGTGGCAGTGCTGAATATTTAGAGATAGTTTATATACCATCCTATGCTCAGGGTTATGCCTAAATATATGATCTATTTCCCCTGGGTAACGTGATTCAGATGCACCTCCAACCCACATTTCTCCCTTCCCTGCTCTGGGTGGGATAATTGTAGTAACTTATCGCTGACCTGTAGCAGTTTTATTACTAACCTCTCCTACCCCAGAGGTAGGGTGACCAGACATCCTGATAAAATCAGGACTGTCCCAATATCGAGCCTTTTGTCCCGCATCCCGACTGAAGTACAGTAGGGATGCCATTTGTCCCGATATTGTGTTTCAGGTGCGTGTATTTTTTTTTTCTTTCCATGCTTAGGCGGCGGTGAGAGATGGGGTAGTGCCTTTTCAATTGTTACAGTCACCCGGGTACTTCAGTCACTCACGGTCTTCGGCGGCATTTCAGCGGCGGGTACTTCTTTCTTTAGCAGCAAGGTTTATTACCCGCTGCCGAAGTGCCGCCAAAAACCCAGACGGGTGAGTGTAAAGGTGCTCCCCCTGCAACGGTCCTGATATTTTGCAGTTAGCATCTGGTCACCCTACCCAGAGGAATCCACAGGGTAAATGTCATTGAAAACTAAACTCTTGCAAAACATACATACATATTTCGTATTTTAAACAGCCATTTAATTAGATTCCCGTTTTAAGGGTTTTCCCTTGCTTTATCAAAGGTGCACTTTTATCCTCTCAGAAAGCTTATTTATAATAATTGAAAACTTTTTTTGCTCCGAATGCTTGAATTTAATAATAGCATCACAAAGTACTGTGCATACAAAGATACTCTATAGCTTAGACCTACAGACACAAGATGGCAGTACCAGCCTTTAATAATGTCTCCTAGTGTTGGTATTTGCTTTGTTAGTAGCCCTCTTTCTCTCGTCCCACCACTCCAATAGTATAGTCAAACCTTTGGGGTTTATTCTGATACTGTTGACATCAGTGTATATGGGAGTAACTCTTGAATTGACTTTCCCTAGGGTGAATGAAATCAAAATCCAGGGCCTTCGACTCTTCCAGCTAGCTAGAGAAGTGGTGTACATTTCCAGTTACGTTTCATGGCAACTTTGTAGACTGTTGAAGAATAGAGAGTGAAAAGAGTAATTTGGAATCTTTCATTATGCCAACAATGGTTGTTGTGGGGTGTATGTCTATGCTACTACTTTTTGTTTTTCCTATACAGAATATATTCTTTATATCTCCTTGTGTTCTGGGTCTGTATATTTGTCTACTTTTGCCTATTCTGTCATACAGGTGGAGGTGATAGTAAAATATGCAAACGTTCAATTTAGCACATGACTATGTCCTTTGCAGGGCCGGCTCCAGGCACCAGCTTGTCAAGCAGGTGCTTGGGGCGGCCACTGAAGAGAGGGGCGGCACGTCCAGCTATTCAGCGGCAATTCGGCAGACGGTCCCTCACTCTCGCTCAGAGCGAAGGACCTTCCGCCGCGGATCGCGATCGCGGCTTTTTTTTTTTTGGCTGCTTGGGGCGGCCACTACCCTGGAGCCGGCCCTGGTCCTTTGCATATTGCCCTCCAAACCAACATCCCTCAGGGCAAATTTTAACATTCCAAACCTCTGAGCCCTTCTACCACAAGCCTGTCTACCGAGGAAGGGAGGCTCGATCCCAGCTGCAGGATAGACATACCAAAAATGTCAGATTTCTCCCCGTGCCCACACCACAACAGTACAAAATTACCCTGCTCCAAGTGCCAGAATGGACAATTTTCATGCGTTTAATAGTGATATGTATAACATCCCAGGATTCTGCAGGCTTAGAAATGGGAGCTTTATCCATGATAAAAGGAAGTTTTCCATTTGTCCAATGGATCAGAAATGCTTGCTTCTAACACTGGAAAGTCCTGTGGTATCAGATTTAAACTGTGATTTGCTGATGTGTAGAAAACTAATCTTTGGTAAAATCTTTGGTAAAGTCTTTTAGAATGCAAGTAATCTCGTATCTCCCTCAGAGGACTTGTAGCTGGACTCATGGTTTTAAGTAACCTGACTTTAGAGGGAGGCAGTGTTGCCCAATGGATAGGATACCAGATGTGAATTCTTCTCTTATGGATTTCAGCTTCCTCGTTTGTAAATTGGTGGTGTTGATACTTATGTATCTACTCTCTGCCAGTGTGTGTATGAAACACATGTTGTGGTATAAATACTTTATTGGCACGAGTTCAAGATGTCCTCATAACTCACATGATGAAGCCACAAATGAGATGTGCCAGGCTCTCTTAAATGAGAGCCAATCAAATCCTGTTATGAGTCTCAGACAAATTATCTGTGTCAGCATCATTTAGCAGTATCCAGAGAGGAGTTGAACTCAAAGTATCAGTGAAATCAACCCAAAACTCTCTTCTGTTTGATGGAATTTTTATCAGGACCCCCTGAAAGTTTCCTGCAACATATTGCTTGTACTACATATAACTATCTCAGCAATTGTATTATAAAGACAGTTAGATGAGCTGGAGAACTGTGGAAATATTCTAATTCTCTCTAGGTTCACATGAGTGAGAAGTAGAGATGGGCCAAGGAGGTTAGATCTGGCTTTGGGTTTGAGGCTGAATCCGAAGAAGGGTTTGGATTTCATGGTGCTAAAAATCATGTGAGTAGTTGTAATAAGATTTTTGTCTTCAGATGGTGGAAATCAGGCTTTCACAGTTGTTCTTACATTCCAACCAGTTTGGGCCAACATGAAATTTAAGCCACTTGTGAACTGATATGGTAAAACAAACTCTTTCCAGTTCTGGGTCAAATGCAGAACTAGAAATTCCAAGAGAAGATTCAAATGGGGAGGAGGGTCTGGATCTGAATCTGAACTTCTTGAAATTCAGATAAATCTGGACTTCAGCATTTAGATTTGAACCATCTCTAGTCAGAAACAAAATAATTAACAACTTCAACTTCCAGCTCTATTAATGTTAAAAGGAAGAAATCCTGGGATTATAGATGGGCATTATTTTTCACCATTCTGACTTAATTTGAACAATATTTCTTTCTTAAACTAATTAAATTTTTTACACTAAGAGGGAGACTGCCACTTTTCATCACTTACATTAGTTGTAAGTGCTACCAGATTTTCAAATGAAATAATTGCATTATACTAATGTGTTCTAAAATAGTTATGATTATATTGATTTTAACCTGTAGCTATGAGAATGAAACTTGCAAGTTCTGCAGCTATGTAAAAGAGATCCTTTTACTCAATCAATCTGTTACCCTACAAAATGGAATATGCCATTATTTTTAAAAATTTATTGAATTTTTCAAAGCAGCAGCAGCACTTGTAGTCTTCAATATGCTATGAATCCAGTAAGTTCTTTTTATATTTGTACATTGCTAGGGTGACCAGACATCCCATTTTTAAAGGGACAGTCCCATATTTAAGCCCTCCTGCAGGTGTCCTGACTTTTTCTTAAAAATGGGCAAATTGTCCTGTATTTTCTGTCTACCCCACATCAGTACTGGCAGGTCCTGCTGCTGGCTGGATCCCTGCTCGCCAGCTGCCTGTCCACCAGCGGTGAGTGGGAGGGTCCGGGGCGGACGATGGGGGTGGGTTTGCAAGGTTGGTAGTGGGGCAAAGCTGCAGCGCGTGGGGTTGGCCACTCCCGCTGCTGGTCTGTCAGTGCAGCCTCTACTGCATGCCAGCTCTCAGCCAGAAGGATCTTGCCTCTGGTCCTGTTTCTGGACGGCACTGACTGCACGCTGCGAGCTGCGGCAGCCAGTGAGTGCGGGAAGGCACCAGGCAGCAGCCGGTTACATGTTTCCTCTGCTGAGTGCCCACCCATTGGCCCTTTATGCTCCCCACTCACTGTCCTCTTCCTGCTTTGCCCCTTGCCTCCCTCCTCCCCCCAGCCCTGCTGCTCTTTCAGATCTCCCCCGGCAAGGTGCATCCCGCTCCCAGCGTTGTGTGGAGAACCAGCCCCTGGGAGGCACTTAGCTTACCAGTGGTCTGGCTGGCAGGCTCCTTCCTTTCCCCACTGCCTCAGGTTGGGCTGGTGCCCAGGGAAAGCCCAAGACCCTCCAGCCCAGGGCACTGGCCAGGAGGAGCTGAGTCCTACATGTGCGAAAGCCCCGCACAGCACTGGCACGGGGAAGCCTCTCCGCCCCTCAGGTAAGCTGTGGAGTGGTGGTGGGAGGTGTGGAGGGAAAGGGAAGCAATTTCCAGCCTGTTCACACCCTGACCCTGCAGGCTCCACAGCAGCCCCCCAGGCAGGGGCTTAGTACCCTCTTCACCTGCCTCCCTCCACCACCCTGGGTCCTGCCCCCAGGGAGCACAGGGCACCCTCCGCTGCTGAGCCACCTCTCTGCCTGGGTTCGCTGAAGCCTCTGCAGTTATGTTCCCTGGGCCCTGGTGCACAATGCATCCTTAGAGCTTAACCCCTTCCTGCCCATGCTGTAGCTGGGGGACAGGAGGAGGCTAGGTTGTTTCAGTGGCCAGCAGCAGCCTGGAGGTGTTAGCTGCCTTTTGACACTGTGTGGGCAGGAAGGGACAAGCTGCTTCCAGCCACAGGGGAGGTGAGGGGAATGAGCTCTGCAAAGATACAGGCCAGATCATCCCTTCCCCTGCTCTCCTGCACCTGGAAGCAGCTCCCAGAAAGGCTGCTGCTGGCCATGTTCTGGTCTGAACCCTGGCAGAAATCTGGGGACAGGGGGCATGTGACCCTGCGTGCTCTCCCCCCCACACACACACATGTGTTGCCTTGGGAAGGCACAGCGCCAGGTACCAGGAGAGGTGTCTGTCTCAGCGGCCCAGTCACGGCATGGAGGGCGGAGAGCACCGGGCAGGGAGGGTCAGGTTGGTCAGCCACCCCGTCCTCCCCCCATGTGAGAGATGTACGGGAGTGTGTCTGTGTCTCCTCTCCCCTGTGAACCCTAAAGCCTTAAAGTTATGAAGGTAAATAAAAAGAATCCAACTATGCAGTATTTCTTTTTAATGGAGACTCAGTTAACTCAATGTCAATTTGAATGTTTGTAGTGCATAGTTCTGATTGATTGCCATTGAACTCACTTGAATATGAGTAATCTAATCTGGTGTCCCATATTCAGCATAGGAAAATATGGTCACCCTATACATTGCATGTTGTATATTCTCTAAAACAGGGGTCTCCAAACTACGGCCCACGGGCCGGATCTGGCCCGGGGCTTCCATTTGTCCTGCCCTCCAACCAACCGGGGAGAAGCGAACAGCTGAGTAGGCAGGAGCAGGCAGGGGGAGGGGCCGCCGGCAGCAACTCACATGGGGCAGCAGCACAGCTGAGCTGTGCAGAGGGGTGAGTGCCTCTGGGAGCCAGTGTCCCCCCCAAAAGGGGAGCCAACTTAGGGGAGAGTCATTGCTGCAGCAAAGCAGGTACAGGGAGAAGCAAACGGGCAGGCTGCAGGCACCTGAGTAGGCATGCGGAGCAGGCAGGGGGAGGGGCCGCCGGCAGTAGCTTTTGCGGGGGCAGGGTAGCTCAGCTGAGCTGTGCAGAGGGGTGAGTGCCTCTGGGAGCCAGTGTCCCCCCCCCAAGAGGGGAGCCAACTTAGGGGAGAATCGTTGCTGCAGCCGAGCACAGGCACGGACCCCAGCTTTAGAGTAAAAATACAAGCCAGATTCTTAACTACATCTCCAATAAATAGAGTAAAGAAGATGGAAATTGACAATTTCATAATGGTTACATTTTAACTACATCACTAATAGAGCCAAACAATATTTGTATGATACAAATGTGTGAGTTTTTAGAAATAAAATTTAAAAAAGTGAAATGATTTTTAATGTATTGACAAATATTTTGTGATTTCACAGTACCTGCATCAATTAACTTTTATACCTGATTTAGAATTTAATACAACACTGACATGAGTAGAGTAGTGTTGTTTTTTAACAATTTTACATATATTTGCAATATTTAATTTCTTTCCCAGTTGCTTCGGACCACGAAGCGCCTTCAAAAATGTAATTTGGCTGTCGTCTCATAAAGTTTGGAGACCCTTGCTCTAAAAGAATGTATGCATTTACAAGATATAAAAAAAATAAGCAACTAACCACAATGAAAATAATTTTGATGGCTAACTTTTAGTCTGAAAGTCTTTTTGATTTCCATAAATCATCATATTCTTATGTGCACTTTGATAAATTAAAAATGTAAAGGCAAGGTCCTGTTTTAGACCTAGTTTTTCCTCATAATTCACCCTAGATCTTATGTATACGTTTATAGTTATTCTACTTCCATTTGATTTTGGCTTCCTCATCATTACTCTTTGCCAGTCCAGGTAATGGGTAACGTATCTTTCTTACCAGTAGGTGGACCCAGAATTTGAATATTTTTTGAACTGGTTGAAATTTTGATTTTTTTTAATGTTTTGTCAAAACTGATGCATTTTGAAGAATGTCAATTGTCATTACATTTTGTCTCAAAACAAAAACCACCAAAAAGAAGTATTTCATTTTTTTCAAAACGACTTTTTGAAACACAATTAATTTTCTATTTAGTTTAAAAAGTTGGAAATCAAACAAATTTTCAGTTTTACTAAAATAAAGTATATTTGATGGACCCAAAACACATTTAGGTATTTATTTTGAATTTTATTTAATGGAAATCTGTGGGTTGTTTTTTTTGTTGGGTTTTTTTGTTTTTTGTGTTCAGTTTCAGAACAAAACACACTTTGAAATGGCAGATTTTCCCACAACTTTGAAAATGTGGTTCCCACTTAGCTGTAGTCACTATCCTTAGCCATCCCTCTGTATATTTGCCAGGCCCCAGCTGCCATGCTCTCTTATTTCTGAATTATCCAGTCTTCTCTCTGTTGATCTCGCACTCGGGTATCAATGTTCCTATTAATAGTCTCAGATTTCCTTTGAAATGAAATCATGTGTAGTTATTTATTAATATAAGCAATATTGATCTTTTTATAAAGGGTAAAATCCATCTATGGTTTCACTATGTGGGAAAACGGGTAATCGTTTTTTTTTTTTTATGTGGTAAATTTCTTGATTTTAATTTTTGCTCTTTTTTTAACCATATCTGTGACTGCTACTTTGTGCTGTAATTATTTTTTTTAATTTAGATAGAGAGAGATCAGCCCGATGGTGATAGGGCCAGTAGCCTAACTGGATCCTCATGGACAGGGAACCAGATCAGGATTTGTCCACTAAGTTGGACAGCTAGCCCTGCCTCTCTAGCTGATATTAAAACATAAGTCTCAGGCTGTAGATTTTGTGCTCAGAAGATCAGAACTCTAGGATGCATAGAGGGTTAAAGGTATTCATTTAGAAATTGAGCAAACTACTTTACCTAAATCAGCTTTGTTCTAGGAGTTATTTGGCCCATGTTATAAATTGAAATAATAAACCAGTTCTGTGTGTTTTTATGGATTTTATTAAAAAGAATAAAGAAGCAAGTATATAATTAAACAAGTATATCACTGAAGCCAAGCTATTATAATTTCACTAAGCTAATTAAAATGGAACAATACAACAATCAACTCAAGGTCACTATTGGGATTGCATCAATAGATCAATGGGTTTAAAATTATCAAATCATCCAATTAATACAACACAATGAAATAGTGAGATTGACATGAGAGAGAATTGACTTTGTGGGTTAATTTTGCTTTAAAACATTGATGGAAGAGCTGTTTTCCTTAAATCTAAGACTAACATTCCAGCCAAAACAGGGTCTTGACCTAGCTGGTGAAGGACATTAATATCTATTCTGGTCTTAGACTCCTGACCAAGGAAGATCATTCAGTGCAGGCAGTAAAATTGTCTTGGCTAGTCTTAAGGAAGTACAGAAGCTAGAGTGATTTCTTTACAGCTCTCCACTTTAATACTTCTTCTTTAAATCTCACTGCTGTTAAACTAGCTTTTTACATGTCTTTCTTCCCCCTTCACAATCACAGTATAGCAGAATTTATAAAGAATTAACACAGAGGGTGATTACTAAAGCATGTACAATTTCAGCTTTTGAATAATATACTTAATCTAAGAGGCATTTACTAATGTAGATTACAGATTTGGGGTTTACTTTGGGGAACCATTAATGGCATCATTTCCCCACAAACACACACTCCCCACATTCACACACTGATGGATCAAAATGGAGTCCTTCTCATAATACACAAAATGAAAGGCAAGTTTGAACTTCTTCTGCTTCATTTCGAGGAATCCTTAACTCATTTGGTTGTTAGTACAGGAAGTGGTAAGTGGAATGGCTTGATTAGATTTTTGATGCCAGCGAGAGTCTCTCAGGCAGTAGTGAAGTGCTTAGGCTGGCACAGCCAGTGACCAGAGTCTTTCACCTCTTCTTCCTCCAAATGGCCTTTCCAGGGAAGAGAGGGATACTTCAGTTGTTGGCCTGTGTGATGGGGTATACAAACCGCACATTGGGCCAGATGGGGTTATAGGACAGACCTCAGAAGGCTCTTGAGAAGGGCACAGGGGGATCCTCACTGAGGGAATAAGGCTGTATGTTGAACCGGGTGGGGCTGACAGTTTGGCTATCTTTTTTTCTTTTTCTGTTCACCTTATCTGGGACTGGAAACTGGGCGAGAAAAGCAGCAGTAGGAAGTGAGCCAGGGAGGGTAACTCAGAGGACACCTTTGTGGCCATACACTGTTGACCCTAGTGGAGTGGATGAACCCAGACTCCCCTACCACTGCTCCCACTACTGAAATAACCCCAAACCAACTGCCTAGCTGACCACATCTCTGATTAAAAGAGGACCAGGATTGTAAAACCTACCTACCAGGATGGGGCACTAGGTGTGCTAACTACTACACCACCTAGCCCACCAAGGATTCCATTACAGCCTGAGACAGAAATCTTCATTTCTGTATGGCCTTGACCTTTATAGGAGTCACTTCCCACTTACTCTGCTTCAGCAACCACCTTCATAGCTTTGGGGCAAATTAGATGATCCTGGCATTCTGGATATAGTTATAATGACCCAGTTCTCTTGCAGTGGGGCAGCCTTTAAGACTTATATCACCATGGAAAGTCCCCTCATGAATGATCATTGCCTTGCAATATCTATTATAACCTCATGGCAGATGTCTTCAAAAAATACCAAGAATAGCCTGTGTGGCTCATGCTGGAAAAACTGGCACTGGCCTTCTGTCTGGGATAACAACATCCTCCCCTCACCCCCCAGGGAAAAAAACAGACTAAAGGTGGAGGGGACCCTTCAAGAGTTAAAATATTGCAGACAGAAGTCCAGACACCAAATGGGATGGGGAGGGGGGACCAGTTTATTGTACTGAATGCAGCATGTTTGATTACCTGCCTTGTGGGCAGGGGGAATATGTGTGCATTCGGTACAAGCTACTAATGGATCTCAGAGGCTGAGTACAGGCTCTAGTGACCAGAGTGACTGAACTGGAGGAGCTAAAGGGAGACAGAGATACACAGAGGAGACTTTCTGCAACACAGAAGAGATGGCCCATCTCCATTCTGACAGCCTCTGTGATGTTGAGGAAGATGAAAGTCTCAGAGAAGGAGAGCATCAAGCTGGAATAGAGGTAAACAATCCTATAGTTGGAACCCTACTTCCATTTGATGTTATGGAATCCTTTTGTAATGAGGATACCCTTTGGGGTGGTGACCCCAGTTATTCAGAAGATATAGGTGATAATAATGGGAGATTCAATTATGATCAATATAAATACTTGGGTTTTTGAGAGTGGGAGAACCACATGTAAATTACCTGAGGAGTGTGGAAGTTGTTGGCCTCTTGAGATATCTGGATAGGCATAGGTGCACTGAGGAGGAGGAGCCAGAGGCCATGGTGCGCATCGGTGCCATTACATAGGGAAAGGTAGCAGAGAGGTCCTAGAGATCAAATTTAGGCTGCTAGGTAAGATATTAAACTCCAGGATCTCCCAGGTAGCATTTTCTGAAATACTTCCAGTTCCACAAGCAGGGCAAATTAGACAAGAACTGCAGTGTCTGAATGCACGCACAAAATGACAGTGTTTGGAGTAGAGATTTAGGTTTATTAGGAACTGGGAGAACCTTTTAAGAAAGGAAGAGCCTATTGAGGATGGATGGCTGCACCTAAAACAAAATAGAAAAAGATTGGTGGGCATGTAAAATTAAAAAGTGTATAGGGTATTTTTTAAAACTAAAGACTGGGGGAAAGCTGATAGGTGCGGAGGAACAGATGACTTGGATGGACATATCCCTTGGGGGAAGATTTGTTAAAGGGGATACCCTATCCTAGCAAAGAGGAAAGGATAGAAGTTGATGAAGTACAGGTTGGAACTGAAGAGAAACAGCCAGATGAGAAAGTGTTCAATTCAAATACATCACATGAAGGCAGACAACTAAATATTGACAAATTTTAGAAGTGTTTGTATACAATGCTAGACATCTAAATACTAAGGGTATGTCTACACTACGAAATTAGGTCGAATTTATAGAAGTTGATTTTTAGGAAGCAATTTTATACAGTCTATTATGTGTGTCCCCACTAAGCTCATTAAGTCAGCGGAGTGCGTCCACAGTACCGTGGCTAGCATCGACTTTCAGAGCGTTGCACTGTGGGTAGCTATCCCATAGTTCCTGCAGTCTCCGCTGCCCATTGGAATTCTGGGTTGAGCTCCCAATGCCTGATGGGGGCAAAAACATTCTCACGGATGGTTTTGGGTACATGTCGTCAGTCACCCCTCCTTCTGTGAAAGCAAAGGCAGACCATCGTTTTGCGCCTTTTTTCCATGCAGATGCCATACTGCTTTCAGGAGACGGTGCAATAGGACTGTTAACCGTCGTCATCCAACCATTGCTTCCACTGCGACTCTGCTCTCCTGTTCTCCTGGTGCCATGAATCGACCTTGCAGGTCCTCTCGTTGTTCTTTATATATATCTATTCTCGTGGCATTCTGTCATCATCCTCCGCTTCCACTGCAACTCTGCTCTCCTTCTCGTGTCTCGATAGTGAATTTCTCCATGTTGTCTGTCATGGGCTCCCGGGAACATGTGTTCTTCCTCAGGAAATGTGCGTGGTGCTAACTGTCATCCTCCACCATTTCGACTGCAACTCTGCTCTTCTGCTCTCCTGGTGCGATGAATCCACCTCACAGGTTCTCTCATGGCCACCCTGGTGAGCATTGTACACACCTCACACATTATCCTTCAGTATGTGCAAAACCAGAACCTGCAAAAGCAGGCGAGGAGGTGTCGACAGGGCAATCACAATAGTGATGAGGACCTGGACACAGATTTCTCTCAATGCTTGGGTCCTGGCAATTTGGACATCATGGTGGTAATGGGGCAGGTTCATGCCATGGAATGCTGATTCTGGACCTGGGAAACAAGCACAGACTGGTGAGACCGCATAGTGTTGCAGGTTTGGGATGATTCCCAGTGGCTGTGAAACTTTCGCATGCCTAAGGCCACTTTCATGGAACTTTGTGACTTGCTTTCCCCTGCCCCAAAGCGTAAGAATACCAAGATGAGAGCAGCCCTCACAGTTCACAAGCAAGTGGCAATAGCCCTCTTGAAGCTTGCAACTCCAGATAGCTACCAGTCAGTCGGGCATCAATTTGGAGTGGGTAAATCTACTGTGGGGGCTGCTGTAATCCAAGTAGCCAACAAAATCAGTGAGCTGCTGCTATCAAGAGTAGTGACTCTGGGAAATGTGCAGGTCATAGTGGATGGCTTTGCTACAATGGGATTCCCTAACTGTGGTGGGGTGATAGACAGAACGCATATCCCTATATTGGGACCAGACCACCTTGGCAACCAGTACATAAACTGCAAGGGGTACTTTTCAATGGTGCTGCAAGCACTGGTGGATCACAGGGGACATTTCACCGACATCAATGTGGGATGACCGGGAAAGGTATATGACACTCACATCTTCAGGAACTCTGGTCTGTTTGAACAGCTGCAGGAAGGGACTTATTTCCCAGACCAGAAAATAACTGTTGGGGATGTTGAAATGCCTCCTTGGGGACCCAGCCTACCCCTTAATGCCATGGCTCATGAAGCCATACACAGGTACCCTGGACAGTAGTAAGGGGGAGGAGGGAAGCACAAGGCCACACTGCACTTCAAAACTTATTGAATTCCAGCCTTCTGTTGCTTGGGCAGTCCTCTGGGGTGGAGTGGTTGGGTGCCCAGAGACCCCCCCCCCCCGCGTTCTTGGGCGTCTGGGTGAGGAGGCTATGGAAATTGGGGAGGAGGGCAGACGGTTACATGGGGAGAAGTAACAGTCTGTGCTCCTGCTGCCTTTCCTGCAGCTCCACCAGATGCTGGAGCATATCAGTTTGATCCCCCAGTAGCCTCAGCATTGCATCCTGCCTCCTCTCATTGCACTGTTGCCATCTCTCATCTTGCTCCTGCCACCTCTCTTCTTGCTCCCACCACCTCTCGTCTCATTTGTCCCTCCTGTCCTCGCATTCATTTTATGCTTTCCTGGACTCTGACATTGTTTGCCTCCATGCATTCTGCTGAGCTATTTCAGTGCGGGAGGACTGCATGAGCTCAGAGAACATTTCATCGCAAGTGCATTTTTTTCACCTTCTTATCTGCACTAGCCTCTGGGACAGAGATGATAGGGGGAGCGTTGAAACATTTGCAGTTGCTGGAGAGAAAAAAGGGAGAGTAGCATTTAAAAAGACACATTTTAGAGAACAACGGGTAGACTCTTTGACGGTGAACCATGCTGTTAACATTACATAGCACATGTGCTTTCAGTACAAGGTCGCATTTTGCCTCTTATATTGAGTGCCTGCCGGTTTGGTGTGAGAGATCACACACGCAAGGCCATGCAACAGAATTCGGCTTGCAGCATCCATGGTAAGCCACAGTCTTTCAGCTTCTTCAACCTTCATGACATGTGGGAATGGTGTCAAACAGCAGTGTCCTCTTTTCCCATACCAATCACCTGTTGGGTTGGCCATTTAAAAGGAGGGGCTGTACTGACTACAAATACATCCCAAGTCTTCAGGGCAAATTAATCATTAAACACACTTGCTTTTAAACCATGCATTATATTTACAAAGGTACACTCACCAGAGGTGCCTTCTCCAACTTCATGGCCCATGAGCCCACCTTGGGAGGGTTGGGAAGGTACTGGCTCCAGGGTGATAAACAGTTCCTGGCTGTCAGGGAGAATGGTTTCTCCACTTGTGTGCTGTGTGCTATCCTCATCCTCCTCCACCTCCTCATCTTCCTCGTCCCCAAAATTCTCATCCCTGTTGCATGAGACTCCCCCCTTACAGGTGTCCATGGACAGGGGTGGGGTAGTGATAGGGCCCCCCTCATCATAGAAGCGGCATGTCTGGGGCTCTGACCCAGAGCAGCTGTTTGCCTCTTTGGTTTTTTGGTAGGCTTGCCTCAGCTCCTTAATTTTCACGTGGCACTGCTGCGGGTCCCTGTTGTAGCCTCTATCCATCATGCCATTGGAGATTTTTTTCAAATATTTTGGCATTTCATCTTTTGGAACAGAGTTCTGATAGCACAGATTCATCTCCCCAAACAGCGATCAGATCCAGTACCTCCTGTTCTGTCCATGGCGGAACTCTTTTGTGATTCTGGGACTGCATGGTCACCTGTGCTGATGAGCTCACCATGCTGTCCAAACAGGAAATTAAATTCAAAAGTTCCCGGGGCTTTTGCTGGGTACCTGGCTAGTGCATCTGAGTTGAAAGTGCTGTTACATATATTTAATTTGATTATCCAACACCACAGGAAATCAGGAGCACACTTTGGAAAGCTATTTGGCCTAATACAGAAGAGTGAGAGAAAAGGAATCTCTGTGGAAGACGCAGAGTGTACTAAAATATTAACAAGAATGAGGAATATTGAACTGGCAAGGCAAGAGACTCAAGGATTTATTTGAAAAGGAGCACATAATTGTTACAGTTCCATTAAGGATTATTTCTGCAGAACTCTGTTTTAGAAGGTGTTATGCATTTGAAAGAAGGTACTTGAAACCAGTGTCATTTAGTAGTGATAACTGTGAATGAAATGGCAAAAAAAAATCTAACTTCAGTTAGGCACCTAATACCAAGACTTCAAAAAATTGCATTGTCACCTGATTGGAAAATACTTGTTTTCTGAACTGAGACACCTATCTGTTTCCTTTTTTTTTTTTTTTTTAAACAGAAAGATCTGTCTCCTATTTTGTGCAGAAAGGGAAAAATGAAGAATCTGTTGCCTTCACCTCTTTGCAGGGGAAAAGAGAGATCTGGCCACTGGCTTTCCTTCTAAAGGCAAAATTCAGAGAAAACCAAATAGTTTAGTCAGTTTTCTTCCCACTGTTGGAACCCCAGAACATGTGTGCGCACTCGCTCGTGCTCTCTCTCTCTCTCTCAATTTTCTTGCCTTACTATATTTGGAGACACTGGATGAAATCCTGGTTGGTTGTAGTGAAGTCAATGGCAAAACTCCACTGACTACACAGGGGTCAGGATTTCATTCAAGGACTCTTTTCAAGATACATATAATCCTTTGTCCCCATTTTATACCATAGGCCATGCCCCATCACACAAGATGATGCACTGTCACTTCACTACATGATGTCCACTCTCATGACAACATAAAATCATCTGAATTGATAAGCTCCCCATCCTATTTTGATTGAACTCAATCACTTGTGATGAGGGCCACATAAGTGTCTTAGACCCAGGTTACAGACTTGGGAGGGAGATTGTTGGAAGAGAAGTAGGGAAGATAGCATGGGGATGCAGGGCCTGGATAGGAGAGGGTACTACAGAAGTGCAAGGCCTGGGTAGGAGGGAAGGTGCTGTGAGGGTATGGGCTACTGAAAGTGAGCAGGGAAAACTGTGAAAGTATAAGATGCTCCCTATTCCTATAGTTCATGAGCCCACAAATATTTTCATAGTGTTGCCCACTTCTTAATAGGAAAATTGTGTCATAGATATCTCCCTTCCCCCCCTACCCCCCATTCATGATCTCCTAACATCCATATTGGAACTATAGCAGTTGTTTAGACAGAAAAGTCGTAGTGGAAAAATATGTAATTTATTTTAGGTGTCTCTTAATGAAATTTAGCACCTAGAAACAAGGAAAAGAGCCAGCACCAAATGGCCAGCGAGCTCTGTGGACCACCAGCAAATGCTCCACTAACCATAGTTCTGAAACCTTGGGTCTGACCCCAGCATCCAAAAGAGAAACCAGCAGTGGTTTTGTCCTTGTCCATGTAAAACAGAAATTCAGCAACTGAAGTCTTGCCACAATCAAAGTGCAGCCACACAAGTCCAAATATAATAATCAATAAATAAACAAATAGAAGTTGCAACATTAGGAACAAAAAGAAAACTGACAGCTGACAGTAAATAGTACAATAATTACCAGAGACGATGGTCCTGCATAGGAAGGATAAGTTCTGATTGTTGGGTTTTTTTCTTTAGGGGTGTATGTTTAATCCAATGAAATTCTTATTTTTAAACGTAAACTAAAGCTGAAGTATTAATCAGACAGTGGGAACAGAAAGTTGGATTCTTCCCATGCAAGGGGTTATAAAGCTAACCAAAATGGCAGGGGTTGGAAAGTGATAGACCATCATCACCTTCCATGTTTCTAAGTGAGGCACAAAGAAATACACTGAAGATTATGTATGCTAAAATTAGTAACAAATTTAACATAGTCATAATGCAGACCAGCAAATAGCTAATGAAGAGATGGTGATAAGAGAAATCTTAATTCTGAGTCTTCATTCTCTTAACTAAATAGGGGCCAAATTGAGTAATTAATTCATTTTCCATTCAAGGATTTCTAATCTGACTGGTTTTTTCCCCATGGCATCACATCCTGGTATAGATGCCTGCAAGGGAATAATCTTATACAAATAATATCTTCTGTGGCAGCAGCACTAATAGTGGCTGGCTTTGCAGAGGTAAAAGATAATGAGGCAACCTCTCTGTGACGGACAATTTTCCTAGGTTTTAAGATCATTGTAGGGGAGATAATTCTGCTTCTGCCCTTGCTGCTGCCACCATCTCTGCTGTTATCCCATTTAAACTCTTTATTTTTACATTGTTCTGCCTTTTGATTATCTTTTCAGAGTTGTGCTTTTTTTTAATGCAATGTAATATGATTGCTTGTGGATAGGTGCAAGTATGAGGGTCTTAAAAACTGAAATCTCTGTTTCATTGTAGAGCTAAATCCCTCCACGAAACAGGCACTGTGGAACATAGGCACATACCCTAATCTCATTTAAGACAATCAACTTTAGGAGTCAGAAGACAGTTTAGTCCATTCATACTAGGTATGGGCTCTTAGCCTGCCAAAAAGGGTGTAAATCATGGTTGTGGTTACAGTGACTTCTTATTGCTTCCTAGTGCTCAAAAAGAATATAAATGTACTTAATAAGTATTTCTGCTGGTTGCTAGATGGGGTGGTGGATAAGCTATGAGTGCTCCTGATGACATTCCATTTGAGTGTGCAGAGGGTTGGCTGGAACAGGCTTAACTTTCACTGGTTCCCATAGACTGAAATGTGGACAACAGGACTCCTGAAGTTATGAGACGGAAGTAGGATTTGCAGGTCACTAGCTTCCACCCACAGAGAAAATAGTGTGAGTTATGGTAGGGAACTTGTGATCTGTTATGTAGAGAGGATTAGGTGAGAAAAGAGGAATTTGTGGGAGTGAGAGAGTCCCAGTGTCCCATTCCCGAGCAGACTAATTAAGCAGCTAGCAAAGTCCCTGCTGTAACTCTACCTATCCACTACCAGTATCCTAGGTCCCTGTAGCAACTGAATTTTAAGCCAGTAAATAGGGCAGAGACGGTTGAAATTGATGAGATGACCTCTTTTTCCTCATGAACAGGGGGAATGCATCCATACTCATATTGCTGGGTAACTGGTCAGAACATTTGGGATGAAATTAAGTTTAATTTAAACTAAATGATTTGTGTAGACATATCTGTTTCGAAGAAGTAGTCTAGGTCCAGGGCTCTCTAGTCACTTCTGATCAGAAAGAGACTCACAATCTCTAGCCAGCTATCAGATGAGATAAGATAAAATTGAATCAGGGAGAGTAGGGACTCAGACCTGAGTTTTCCATATCCCAGGCTAACTTCTGAGTATAAAGCATGAAAGTCTGACTGTTTCTGGTCAGAAGTGACTAGAAAGCCCTGGATACAAAAAAGCCTTTTTCAAATCAAAAAGCCTAGGGTTCAATTAAAAAAACCTTCAACATTTTGACACAATTCCATTTTTTGTGAAAACATTCAAAAGATGTTGTTTTCTTTACAACACAGAACAAAAACAAGTTTTGAAGTCTTGAAAGTTGCTGCAAAAAGGTATTGTCATCCTCTGGACAGCTCTAGTCCACTCCAGTTGTGGTAGGTTGAATGGGAACGTGTTCGGAAAACTTGAGTCCCTCATTTTGGAATGTGCAAAAGGGGTCCTAATTGCAAAAAAATGGCCATTTTAAGGGTGGATTCCCACAAGGATCAATCCTCTCCAATCTAAAAAACACTGAGGCATGATCTATACTTAAGTTTTTGCCAGCGTAACTATGTCTGTTAAGAGTGTGGAAAAAAATCAACCCTAACCAACATAGCTATGCTAGCAAAAGGACTAATATGGATTAAATATGTGATGTCCTGTCTCTTTAAAATATGTTTGCGAACTTTCCAAGGATCACTTTGTACAGACACTTAAGCATGCCTTAAAAGCTAACAAGTCTATTTTGAGTCATCAGTAGATATTAGACAATTTCTTTCTTGTCTACAGAAACACACCACATGCTACTACCCAGAAGTCACCTGCAACTCTTTTCTTGAAGTGATCTTTGTGTACTGCTGGGACCTGCTATGTCCTGATATTGTCTCAAGTATAGTCCAATAATTGATTGACATACCATCATCATTCTTTTGAAGTTGGAGACTTAGTGTGGATTCACAACTATGGCTGTGGAGTGAAATGGGTACAAGGAGGACATGTAAAAGGTAGGTTTGTTTGTTTGTGGTAAAACTAGCCAATGACATTTATTAGAAATTGCATATGGACCTGTTGCAACCTCAGTACTGGATTCTGGGGATGTTCCAGTAGTTCCACAGAACGGTCCTTAAATGTGGGTTCTAAAATAGCTAAGTTAAGGAGAGCCTATGAAACAGTTCATACCTTACAAAAAATCAAATGCCAAAGCTTACATTTTAGCAAACAGTAGAAGTCCAGTCTTGCTCTGATGCAGGGATGTACATTAGTGTATGTGTGTGCACTCTACTATAACTTTATACTGGCCACTTGGTTAGTTGCAAAGCATTAGCACTTATCTCCAAGAGTATTGTATGGTAATACTGCCTGGCTGGATTTAAATGCAACAATCCTGTTACCTTTATGAGAATACAGAGTCCAGAACACTAAAACATGTATATGAATGCTTTTAAACCACTATTACATCACTGCTCTTGAACTGAATTTCATTCTTCTCTTTTGGGACACCCATAGTCCATAGAATGTGACTATACAAACACAATAAGGTGCAGAGTCATTCTTTCATTATAGCATCTACTTACTAACAGGCTCCACAGAGAATTGTGTTGACAGCTTCTGAATTGCCTTTTACTGTGTCACTTTAGAAGCCTCTTCAAAGGCTGGATGCAATGGGCTGCCTTGTCTTCCTGGAAACTTGTGTTGCTATTGTTATGGTAACATGTTTAGATTCTCAACGTTTTTTTCCAGTTAATCCTCCAGTATTCCAGGTATGGGTTGTGATATTAGGATAAGGAATTCCAATTCTTAGTGTGGTATTAATCCAAATAAAATTCCATTTGCTAGAAATCACTGTGTGTGTGTGTGTGTGTGTGTATATATATATATATATATATATATGAGAGAGATTTTAATAAAGATAATTCTGAAGTGCAGCTGTGGGAAATTGTAAATTAAGTGAAATGAGCTTCTGGCACAGTAAATAGATATGTTTGTGTATCTCTGACAGATCCCAGTTGTTGGTGGATGGGATCAAACCTGAGACCTCTGAAGCTTAATACATGAACCTCTACTGCATGAGCTAAAAGCCATAGGCCTATTAGCCAAAGCTGTAGTAGACTCAATCTGCAGCTGGGCTAGGTGCGACTAGAGGGAGACAGAATGTCACACCAAGCAGGCATGGGTTATGCATGACCTTTCTGATGCCTTAGGAAAGAAAGCTAACCCTAATTTAGGGATATTTAAAAATATATATATTTACATTGATGAACAGTGTCGCCCTGTGCAGTAAAATCCAGTTTCAGAGTACAAACTAAATTGTAGGGATATAGTATGTGTATGAAAAAATGCACAGGCTCATAACCAGTCAGCCATTAAAAAAAAGTCTCAGTCAGCTAATGCATTACATGCCTGCAGTTGTTTGAAGTGAGCTGCATCCCAATGTAAGTACAGTACCTGTGTGAGCAGATGGTAAAAGCTAACTGAAGGCACAATTCAAAATTACTGCAGTGCATGAACTTTTTATTAATTTATTAGGCTTCTAGAACACAATAAAAATATCACATAGGGCCTGTGTGTAGAACATCTCAACTAATAAAAATCCAAGAGTAAATGTTGCTGGAGTTGATCCAATGGTATTGATTTTTTTAATGCCACAAATTTTTAACATTTTGAAACTCTATTAAATAATGTTTTGATTTAGAACGTGGCTTGCATCACCAGCACTTACAAGCTGAGTGAAAGTCTTGGTTACATTCTCTGTAAGACTTAAATCTGTAAACTGACTAATACAGTGTGAAGCTCTCCCAATAGTGGGCAGTTAAGAAAAATGCATTAGTGATATGTGGACATCAGATGGATGGATACTTGCAGTATATTTTATTGTAATAGATGCACATATATATATTATGCCCAGATCTCAGCTGGTATAAATCAGAAAAGCTCCTGGGAAGTGAAAACAGAGCTGTGCCAATTTAGGGTCTGAGGATCTGGCCTATTGTGTCTGTGTGGACATATCACTACATTATATACAGCAATATCCGATATAACAGGAAAGCTATATAAATGAAAAATTGGCCCTTATACCCACTTTGGGCTCCAGGCTTTATGCTCAGGAATATGTTTAATTCCAAGGAAATGCAAAATATTAATATAGCCACACAGCTGATGTCCATGTGGCAGTAAGTCATTTTCCTAAACTATATACAGACTATGATGAATACCTAACTGTAAATACCCAGTGGAGATGGTGTAGGTTCTATAGATAGCTCTATGATGCTACAGGTGTGCTTACAACTTTTTAATCTGTGTTGGACTACACCTTGAATTTGTTTTCTTGAAGACACTTTAATTATAGGTATGTCTGAAGAGAAACAGTTACAGACTCTGGAGCAGTGGTCGGGAATCTGCAGCTCATGGGCTGCACACGGCCCATCAGGGTAATCTACTGGCAGGCTGCCAGACAGTTAGTTTCTTTACATTTGCATGGCCGCCTGCAGCTCCCAGTGGCCGCACTTTGCCATTCCCAGCTAATGGGAGCTGCGGGAAGAGGGCCGCAGGGATGTGCTGGCCTCTGCTTCCTGCAGGTTGCCCACCACTGCTCTGGACGGTGTGCTTTCTAGCTCAGGACAGTTTAGGAACTGAGTGGAATGGGATAATGGGTTTCAGGGGAATATTTACAATGAATTATTGAATACCTGGGATATGCTGTGAAAGCTGTAGGGTTACCCCACAAATGCTGGGACCTACACAGGCAAAATGTCTAAAAATGCTTCTGAATTTCAATAAATTAGTTAAGAGGCATTTTTGTAAAAACCTTTTTCTCTAGTCACATCCATATAGGAGTTGTTACAGATGGAAAAGGCCTGGATGTGTTTTGAGGAATGAGGTAGTAATATTGCTTTTAACACAAATGCATATAACAGTTATTAGCTAGCAATATATTAGCAATATGCATTACACTCACAAACCACTGTACAGGAAATGACTCATCATAATAGAGACTGAGGACTGTGATATTGCATGTGATGGAAGGTGATAAGAAGAAACTGACTAATTTGCCTCTGCAACTCTAACCAATACTGAAAAGAAGCTCTCAGAAAATGAAAAAGAGGCTCTGTCGATTATATTGGTGTTTGACAATTCCACAGATACTTCTAGGATATACTGTTTGTTTTCTGATGTTGATGGCCATTTCAACTCCTAAGTCAACCAAAGTCGACATCAATCATTCGGGGAATGAAACATTCAGGATTGCAACTATCAGTGAGATCAATACTTAACAAGAGATGTAGATAGGCCATGGTAATGCAATGGGGAAATACAGGCTTTAAAATGTCAAGGTCATAGAAAATGTATATGTAGTCTCCACTTGGAGTTTGCCAGCTCCTGGAGCTTCAGACTGAGCCTCTAAGAGACCCTACCAAAAGGACTACAAAGCCATTCCCAGCATGCTTGGAGTTGGGTATGGACAGAAGGGACTAGAAACTCTTGCTGAGGCCAATAGGGGAGGCTTCTGTATGGGGTGATCTGGATGAGCTATCTATTGGAACCAGGACACTGCAGCTCCAAACAGTGAGACAGTTTTTAGTGTCATCTTTTGTTTTGTTGGAAGCTGAGATTCAAGACAATAAAGTAAATAAAACAGTTAGGGAATCCTTGCTAAACTCACTCCCTTTTCACACTGCTGTGAGCACTAGTTGCATGGATCAAGCTGTTCCAGCACTTCAGTGACCAGCATCTGGCAGAGGAAGATCCAACTGGGAACCAGCTACCAAGAGCCTGCCAAGACCCCAGGATGATTCCAGACCAGGGAACAACAAGCCCAACTGGAACCAGGACAGGACCAGGGATAAGGATATATACTAAGGGGATTCTTTTGTGTAAGTTGGCTAATGCCACAGTGCTGCAACACCATCTCAGGACACACAAAATCAGCCTACCATCTACCTTTTAAAGGTGCCAGAGAGGGAGCTGGGGTTTACAGGAACTTGAGTGTTGGGAGGTAGGGAATTGGTAATTAATACCTATTAATAAAACTAGTTAACCTTAACCCCTTCCTATCCCAGATCTTGTTTCCCTGTTCCCATAAAGTTCCCCTGTTTGTTAGGCTATTATTGGTGTGTCATTTCTTTGCTGGGAGTTGTTTTATTTACTTTATTGTCCCCTGTGTAATGGGATTTACACACCTGGCTAGCTTGTAGTATTGATTTTCTCAAGGGACAGCACCATCTGGGCAGTTTCTTGATTAGTGAGGAGGCACTAGGAGCCAGGAAAGAAACCAGGACCAAACCCCCACAAGGAGAGGAAAGAAGTCCTTCCAAATATTGGTGACAGCAAGCACCAGGGAGAGAAAGGAGAGGAGGCTTAAGCCACATGACAAGAGAGGGGCTATATATATATCAATCTAATTGTAGCAGTTACAGTTGGTGTCAGACAGCACTGTACTGGTCACCACACTGCTTCTGGAATCTTTGTTGTTCTTGCTTATATGTAAAATGTTTTTAAAAAATTAACATGATTTTATATAGTAAAATATTGGCCAACCTCAACCTAGCCCTAACTGTGGAACTGCAATCATTGCCTCCCTAAATACTCCAGTCTTCTTAAAAGCTTCACTGTCCATCATTGATTGCACATTATCTGTGGCTATGAAAAACAAACACAAAACTTTTTCACCCTTAAGTGCAATTCACAGCCTGTTAGTGTTCACAGACATTTGAAACTTGTTAATAATTGAGATGTTTTATGCTCAGACATCCTCCCACAAAGTCATTGGTCTTTTTCATTCTATGGTTTGAACATGCACGGAAATACAAACACGTGTTTTATTCTTCCCATCCTCACAGTTAACAAAGAGTCTGGAGGTTACCTATATTTCCAGTGGAAGTGTTATAGTTACTACCAATTTCATATAAACCAGTTTCAAGTAAAACACTGAAATCCACAACATGATTCACCTATCAATTTTATATGGTACCTGAGATCAATGATACACTTAATGCATCTAGAACATAGATACCATTGTTTTAATTAAAAATGCCAACAGAGTAATTACTTTTTAATCATATGGCCACAAATAAGAAAATTGGATGACACCAATTGGGTTTGTGAGAAAATGACTTTGCATTAAACAAATAGCTATGATCCATTTTAGCAGCAATAAACTGCTAAAATAAACTTCTGTTCAGGAAATGGACTGCTTGTGTGGATTGATCTAGGCTGAGGTTGATGGTGGGATGGAAATTATTGAAATCATGGTGAAATTCCTCAAGGGCTTCTTTTCCATGAGTCCAGATGATGAAGCTGTCATCAATGTAGCGCAAGTAGAGTAGGGGCGTTAGGGGACAAGAGCTAAGGAAGCGTTGTTCTAAGTCAGCCATAAAAATGTTGGCATATTGTGGGGCCATGCGGGTACCCATAGCAGTGCCGCTTACTTAAAGGTATATATTGTCCCCAAATGTGAAATAGTTGTGGGTGAGGACAAAATCACAAAGTTCAGCCACCAGGTTAGCTGTGACATTATAGGGGATACTGTTCCTGATAGCTTGTAGTCCATCTTTGTGTGGAATATTGGTGTAGAGGGCTTCTTCGTTCATAGTGGCCAGGATGGTGTTTTCTGGAAGATCACCGATGGATTGTAGTTTCCTCAGGAAGTCAGTGGTGTCTCGAAGATAGCTGGGAGTGCTGGTAGTGTAGGGTCTGAGGAGAGAGTCCACATAACCAGACAAGCCTGATGTTAGGGTGCCAATGCCTGAGATGATGGGGCGTCCAGGATTTCCAGGTTTATGGATCTTGGGTAACAAATAGAATACCCCTGGTCGGGGTTCTAGGCATGTGTCTGCACAGATTTGTTCCTGTGCTTTGTCAGGGAGTTTTTTTTAGCAGATGGTGTAGTTTCTTTAGGTAATCCTCAGCGGGATCAGAGGATAATGGCCTGTAGAATGTGGTGTTAGAGAGCTGTCTAGCAGCCTCTTGGACACTACTGTGCTAATAAGCGATGGTCACATAAATACCACCCTATACCAGAAACCTACTGACCGCTACACTTACCTACATGCCTCCAGCTTCCATCCAGGACACACCACACAATCCATTGTCTACAGCCAAGCTCTAAGATATAACCGCATTTGCTCCAATCCCTCAGATAGAGACAAGCACCTACAAGATCTCTATCAAGCATTCTTAAAACTACAATACCCACCTGCTGAAGTGAAAAAACAGATTGACAGAGCCAGACGAGTACCCAGAAGTCACCTCCTACAAGACAGGCCCAACAAAGAAAATAACAGAACACCACTGGCTGTCACCTTCAGCCCCCAACTAAAACCTCTCCAGCGCATCATCAGAGATCTACAACCTATCCTGAAAGATGATCCTTTACTCTCACAGATCTTGGGAGACAGACCTGTCCTCGCTTACAGACAACCCCCCAACCTAAAGCAAATACTCACCAGCAACCACACATTACTGAACAAAACCACTGACCCAGGAACCTATCCTTGTAACAAAGCCCGATGCCAACTCTGTCCACATATCTATTCAAGTGACATCATCATAGGACCTAATCACATCAGCCATACCATCAGGGGCTCGTTCACCTGCACATCTACCAATGTGATATATGCCATCATGTGCCAGCAATGCCCCTCTGCCATGTAGATTGGCCAAACCGGACAGTCTCTACGCAAAAGAATTAATGGACACAAATCTGACATCAGGAATCATAATACTCAAAAACCAGTGGGAGAACACTTTAACCTGTCTGGTCATTCAATGACAGACCTGCGGGTGGCTATATTACAACAGAAAAACTTCAAAAACAGACTCCAACGAGAGACTGCTGAGCTGGAATTGATATGCAAACTAGACACAATCAACAAAGGATTGAATAAGGACTGGGAATGGCTGAGCCATTACAAACATTGAATCTATCTCCCCTTGTAAGTATTCTCACACTTCTTATCAAACTGTCTGTACTGGGCTATCTTGATTATCACTTCAAAAGTTTTTTTTCTCTTACTTAATTGGTCTCTCAGAATTGGTAAGACAACTCCCACCTGTTTATGCTCTCTGTATGTGTGTGTATATATATATATATATATATATATATATATATATATATATCCTCAATATTTATTCCACTCTGTATGCATCCGAAGAAGTGGGCTGTAGTCCACGAAAGCTTATGCTCTAATAAATTTGTTAGTCTCTAAGGTGCCACAAGTACTCCTGTTCTTTTTGCGGATACAGACTAACACGGCTGCTACTCTGAAACCTGTCTTTAGCAGCAATGTGAGAGATGGAGGCCACAGGTCTTTTACACCCCAGTTTAGGAGAGCTGTTTTCTGAGAAAGATGTTGTGCCTAGACTTTGAGACAAATAGAGCCTAAACAAGAGTTTCTCATCTTAGTCTGTGGGTGTAATTAGTGACAATCTCAAAGAACACTGTTCAAGTTCACCCATTTTCCATCAGGAGGTAAATGACACTTTCTAATATGTTAGGTGGAAATGGCATGGGTTAGTTTGCTTCTAAAAGAATGGTGGCTCCCTAAATGAAGAAAATGGATTCTCAAGGCCAGAAGTGGAAGAAATTTAGTTTTACGTCTGTATTTTTTTTTTCAACAAAATGTGCTGCTTCTCCAAGAAGTTTCAGTGTGCTCAGATTTGAATGAGGAAACATGGAAGAGATGTCAGGCTGCCCTGTGTGGTATCTCAATATAAAATGTATATTTTTGAGAACATTACATTGATTCTTACGCCATATGTGAGCTGGTCAAATAATGTCCTTGAAAAAAAAATGCTTTGATTAATTTAATTTCTATTTAAAAATAAATTATTCACCTATTATTCATTCTTTGCTCAGCATATGGCCAACATTTTCAAACCCAGGGATCTAAACTTAAGGTTCCTTAATCCATATACAGGCATCCAAATAAAAGCGGATTATCAGATTGGGGGTGGGGGGCACTACCATAAAATAGTTATTTACTACTATAAGTAAGGGAATGGGAACTAAAAGTATTTCGCACCAGCCACATTTTAAAATGCTGTGGATGGATAAAGATCACTTTATTGTAAAATGATTTAAGACATTATCTGTACTATGATAGCCTAGTTTAATTGGGCATGATTCACATGAAAATACTTCAAAGTTATCTGTTTTTTCAGTGGCTGTATTTGGCTAGCTGAGAACTCCACTGGCAAGGGAAACTCTGAGATGGTATGAAATTATTTCTGTCACCCCACCTCAGCCTTGTGAGATCATGGCTGGTGAAATGGTGTGCTCTGACTTCTCAGCTACAAGACTGTTCTTTGGGGAACAGGTGCAGCTAATGCAGGTTGGAGCATCCAACCCAACTTATGTTGGGGTAAGGGCTGGAGCTATGCAGAGCCTAGCAAGGTACTTCTCATTCTGAGTAAGAGGGCAGAATTTGACTCACAGTAAATAATTTTTACTAGATTGAAGTTTGTATTTTAAAATTGCTCTCTCAGACAACTCTGATTACTGACTTTGTTGTAGCTGCCATCAGTGAAGATTTCTAAACTATGGACCAGAGGCTGTGCTCTATTTGGCTTAGACAAAGGATGCAGGTATTGCTCTCTGATTCTTGTTTAGTGCTCAGGTTAGTGAGGGCTGCTTTAAAGCATCACTAGCGGGCCATGGCTCTCTAAGAAACATTTGCTAGTGGAAAGCCAGAATATATCATGTTCTTAACACTCAGTACACCTGCTTCCCACACCGGACACACCCCCTGTCCTGGGAGGGAAGTGAGATATAGGCATGGACTCTAAACCTGCTGAGGACTTCTCCACACTAAGGGAGGTGAAGGAGAAGCCTAAACGCAATGGGGAAAGCCGAGAATCTATCTGAAATGCTGGCAAAACTGGAGCATTGCTGTATGGTGTAGAGGTGGGAACAATATTTTTTTCTGGCAATTTAAAATATATTTATTTCCACAACTAATTTGCTAATATGATCCTATTATCTGTAAATATTTAAATATTCCTCTTAGATTAATTAGAAAAACAGAATAGAATAATGGATAATATGACAACAGACCATTAATTGCTAATGTAATTGCCTTCAGATATTTTATTCCTGTTGCCTGTGCTGTTCGTAGTTTCTGCTTGGACACATTGTCAAGCTTCTACACTGAATATCCACCAGGATTTATTATTGCTGGGTTCCGCTGTACCAATAAACAATAATATTCCTGGTGGAACCTCATGTAAGAGATGGGGCTATGCAGTTTTCTATTACTTTCTATGACATTAACATTTCATTCCTCATCTTGTTGAAGATTAATTGCCTAGTGCTTCAGTCAATAAAGATACAATAGATTTAATGGCTGTTGGCCTGAGATGGTTCTGCATGACTCCTTTATTTCCCTAGCTACAGATCCTAGGCCATGTTTACTCTTGGTTTCCCTCCTCTGAAGTCAAAGGACCTACATGAGGAATAAATTTTTCCACCATGTCTGATTCACTAGCCTGTTTTGTTCACCTTCAATAAAGATACTTCTGAGCCATCTGCTCTGATTCTCTTATCAATGCAAAACCTCGAAGTTTCTCCTAAACAGTTGCCATAGAGCAAGGATCAGCAACCTTTAGCACGCGGCCCATGAGGGAAATCCACTGGCAGGCCGGGATAGTTAGTTTACCTGCAACGTCTGCAGGTTCGGCCAATTGCAGCTCCCACTGGCCGTGGTTCACCATTCCAGGACAATGGGGGCTGTGGGAAGCGGTGCGGGTCGAGGGATGTGCTGGCCACCACTTCCTGCAGCCCCCGTTGGCCTGGAATGGTGAACCGCAGCCAGTGGGAGCTGCAATCGGCCGAACCTGCAGACGCTGCAGGTAAACAAACCGTCCCGTCCTGCCAGCAGATTTTCCTGACAGACTACGTGCCAAAGGTTGCCGATCCCTGCCATATAGTGTGCCAACTGAGTACAGGGAAATGATATCTGGGCACCTCCAGATGTTCCATTATGGAGAGGGTCCTGTCACAGCAGATGTTAGAAACATGCACATAAGGGCTTATAATTCAAGTGTTGCCCTTAGCCTGAGTCTTCATCCTCACACACAACACTTTAAAATGAGCATTGAGGTACTTTTCACTTGAGTTAGCTGACCCATCAGAGTGTATAGACTACAGCTAAAACTAGCATATCTCATCAGTGGCTCACACAATCACTGTTCAAGGCTGAATACTATTTTGTAGTCTAGCTGTTCTCACTTTAGCTAAGCTATCTCAAGTGTAGATAACTCAACTTAAATCTGCACTATAGACACAGCCTTAGCTAGCTTGGGAAAAAGCTGTTATCAATGACCGCACCTTGGGACTTACAAAATACACCCAATACACATTTTTTGGCTTTATAACACAGCAGATTGCAAATGGAAGGTGTTTAATTTCCCAAGGGGAGGATTCCATTCTCCCTGTCCCCCAGTGAATTCATTTCAAAATACACCAGTTCAGCACTACACTGTGCTGTCATGCTGTATAATGATTTTTACTTAAAAGGGAAAACAAACAGATGCCTCTAATCCCCCACTGCTGACTTATGCCACCGCATAGACACACTTTTTACAAAATGTTTATCTCAGACAAAGGGAGTGGAAGGCTGTCTTTAACATATTGGCATACCTTCTTCTTTGTTATACCAGCCTTAGGATACATTAACTTTTTAGACTAAAAAGAATGGGTGTATAGCTGTGGATGACACATTCTCCCACCCAGTAATGTAGGAGCTTTCTACAGGGCAAGCGCTCATTAAAAGAAGCAACTCTCCTCCATCTGCAGATCAGCACAATGCTCTGTAGCTGAATGGAATGGAACTGACTTTTTCAAGTGGATTGATATTTCTGCTTCATGGCTAATATTAATGACATTCTGTGGCTTCCCGAGTTCTGAGCAAAATGGAAAATAGATGGCCTGATTCTCAGAAGTGTCCAGCCCTAACAAATCTTATTGATACCAGTTGGACCTACAGGTGCTACAGACTGTATTGCCTGAGACTAGGGCTATCAAGTGATTAAAAAAATTAATCATGATTAATCACGCTGTTAAACAATGATAGAATACCATTTATTTAAATATTTTGGATGTTTTCTAAATTTTCAAATATATTGATTTCAATTACAACACAGAATGCAAAGTGTACAGTGCTCACTTTATTTTTATTACAAATATTTGCACTGTAAAAAACAAAATAAATTGTTTTTCAATTCACCTAATATAAGTACTGTAGTGCAATCTCTTTATCTTGAAAGTTGAACTTACACATGTAGAAGTATGTACAACCTCCCCCCCCCCTGCATTCAATAAAACAATGTAAAACTTTAAAGCCTACAAGTCCAATTAGTCCTATTTCTTGTTCAGCCAATTGCTCAGACAAAACAAGTTTGTTTACATTTATGGGAGATAATGTTGCCCACTTATTATTTACAATGTCACCAGAAAGTGAGAATAGGCGTTCGCATGGCACTGTTGTAGCCAGCCTCACAAGATATTTATCTGCCAGATGCATTAAAGATTCATATGTCCCTTCATGCTTCAACCACAATTCCAGAGGACATGTGCCCATGCTGATGATGGGTCCTGCTCAATAACAATCCAAAGCAGAGTGGACCGACACGTGATCACTTTCATCATCTGAGTCAGATGCCACCAGCAGAAGGTTGATTTTCTTTTTTGGTGGTTCGGGTTCTGTAGTTTCTGCATTGGAGTGTAGCTCTTTTAAGGCTTGTGAAAACATGCCTCCATACCTCATCCCTTTCAGATTTTGGAAGGTACTTCAGATTCTTAAACTTTGAGTCAAGTGCTGTAGCTATCTTTCAAAATCTCACATTGATACCTTCTTTTTGTTTTGTCAAATCTGCAGCGAAAGTGTTCTTAAAACAAACAACATGTGCAGAGTCATCATCCAAGAGTACTATAACATGAAATATATGGAAGAATGAGGGTACAACAGAGCCGGAGACATACAATTCTCCCCCAAGGAGTTCAGTCACAAATTTAATTAGCACATTATTTTTTTAATGAGCGTCATCAACATGCAAGCATGTCCTCTGGAATGGTGGCTGGAGCATGAAGGGACATACGAATGATTAGCATACCAGGCAAATAAATACCTTGCAATGCTGGCTACAAAAGTCCCATGTGAATGTCTGTTCTCACTTTCTGGTGACTTTGTAAATAAGAAGTGGGCAAAGCGGCCCGGCCCAGGCCAAAGGGAGCTGCTGGAGGGACTTACTGGCTGCTGCTTCCAGCAGCCCCCATTGGCCTGCAGCGGCGAATCGCGTCCAGTGGGAGCCGCGATCGTCCAGACCTGCGGACGGTGCACGTAAACATACTGGCCTGGCCTGCCAGGGGCTTTCCCTACACAAGCAGCAACCCTGGTTTGAGAAACACTGCTGTACTGGGTATGATGAGGACCGGAAAGAGTCAATGCGCTGCTTGAACTGTGCTGGGAATTTCTGGCTTATGGTTGTGGGACTTTTGTAATTAAATAGCCTTTTGCAGGGTGCTTTTTAATTGGAAAGCTATTTCATGGAGTTACTCTGACTGTGCAAAAAAGGGGAAATAATAACATTATCTCCCGTAAATGTAAACAAACTTGTTTTATTTTAGCAATTGGCTAAACAAGAAGTAGGACAGAGTGGAAAACTTGTAAAACTTTAGAGCCTACATTGTTTTGTTTTTTAGTGCAGTTATGTAACAAAAAATACATTTGAAAGTTGTACTTTCACGATAAAGAGATTGCAATACAGTACTTGTATGAGGTGAACTGAAAAATACTATTTCTTTTGTTTATCATTTTTACAGTGCAAATATTTGTAATAAAAATAATATAAAATGAGCACTATACACTTTGTATTATTCTGTGTTGCAATTGAAATCGATGTATTTGAAAATGTAGGTAAACATCCAAAAATACTGAATACATTTCAATTGGTATTCTAGTGCGTAACAGTGTGATTAAAACTGTTTACATTTGCAGAAGATAATGCTGCTCGGTTCTTGTTTACAATGTCACCTGAAAGTGAGAATAGGTGTTAGCATAACATCGTTGTAGCCAGCATCACAAGATATTTACATGACAAATGCGCTAAAGATTCATATGTGCCTTCATGCTTCAACCACCATTCCAGAAAACATGCATCCATGCTGATGACAGATTCTGCTCGGTAACAATCCAAACCAATGTGGAGCAATGCATGTTCGTTTTCATCATCTGAGTCAGATGTCACCAGCAGAAGGCTGATTTTCTTTTTTGGTGGTTTGGGTTCTGTCATTTCTGCATTAGAGTGTTGCTCTTTTAAGAATTCTGAAAGCATGTTCAACGCCTCATCCCTCTCAGATTTCGGAAGGCATTTCAGATTCTTAAATTTTGGGTTGAGTGCTGTAGCTATCTTTAAAAATTTCACATTGGTATCTTCTTTGCATTTTGTCAAATTTGCAGTGAAAGTGTTCTTAAAACAAACAACATGTGCTAGGTCATCATCCTAGACTGCTATAACATGAAATATATGGCAGAATGCGGGTAAAACAGAGCAGGAAACATACAATTCTCTTAGCGATTGGCTGAACAAGAAGTAGGACTGAGTGGAGTTGTAGGCTCTAAAGTTTTACATTTTTTGTTTTTGCGTGCAGTTATGTCACAAAAAAAACTACATTTGTAAGTTGCACTTTCATGATAAAGAGATTGCATTACAGTACTTGTATTAGGTGAATTGAAAAATACTATTTCTTTTGTTAATCATTTTTACAGTGCAAATATTTGTAATAAAAATAATATAAAGTGAGCACTGTACAGTTTGTATTCTATGTTGTAACTGAAATCGATATCTTTGAAAATGTAGAAAAACATCCAAAAACATTTAATAAATTTCAATTGATATTCAATTGTTAACAGTGTGATTAATTGTGATTATTTTTTTAATTGCGATTAATTTTTTTTTGAGTTAATTGCATGAGTTAACTGTGATTAATTGACAGCCCTACTTGAGACACAATACCTTCCTGAACTCCTCCTGGCGCAGTGTTGCAATATATTGTCCCCCAATGCAATCCAATAGCTACATGCCTCAATTTAGCCCATAATAACTGTATCACAGTTGAAGACCAATTTCCTTAAAGAAGTTTGGATGTCTGATTTGTGATGACACTTAATATTAGAAAAGAAGTCTCGGATATTTATCTGTGTCTATGTCTGCCTTTATTTATTTGAGGAAACAATTGGGATATGTATAAATTTATCATTTTAGCAATTTTCTCTCTTAATGTCCTTCCTGGTGTAAAACAATCAGTCACTTTTACTGGCATATGTCTTTCTGTAACTAAATCTATGAGCTGTTCTGTCTTTTTTTTTTTTTTTTTAAAGAGACAGGCTACATTTTTTTTTCATCTCCCAGCATTATGGAAACAACTATAAGACATGATGATATGTTATATGTGGAAGGAAAGGTATCTTTGAAAAATATGTCAAAGATTAAGGAGATGCATTGTTGACTAGCTAATCAGTTTCACACTTAGAGTAGTCAGCTTTGCAAATCAGTACAACACAGGGAAAAAGTTTGGGATCTGCTATTATGTCTAAAAGGAAAAAAAATAGAGTATAGTAATTTAAATTTTCCAGTGAATATGGAAAGCAAATTGCACTTAATTTGTTGTGGAAAATATATTTCCCTGAATAATTTACGTTATTGGAAAAATGAAAAGGAGAAATGTGTGTGTGTGGGGAAGCGGTTGTTTGTTTGTGTTTAACCTACAGATCAAACATGAATGACCAGATCAGTGTTCCCCTATTTGTTTGAGAACCCTTTTAGAAAACATTTAGAATGACACCCTGTTGCTGACCAATTGTAAATTGGCTTTATTCTTTATAGAGTAGATTTTAGAATATATTTGAGGGAGACCAGGATATAGTTATTTATGGCTGCTTATGGAAGCTTTTTAAATATTTATAGAGAGCAATTTGTCTTCCAATTAATAGCAGTTTAGAAAGGATATATAATAGATGCACAGATATTAATAGGCAAAGCATGAGTAAGACAGATACCAGTGGTTTTGAAAAAGATTGTTATAACAACCTATTTTGCAGGTTCTAAGTGGCAGTGCTAGACGTTATATGGAGTAGAAATTATACTAATTGTCTAAACTATAACTCTTAAATCTTTCAATCTACATAGTTCCATTTAGAGAGATGAGGTTCAAGTGGTTTTGCTTAAATAAATGCTTCATGCAAGTCAAATTCCATGTATTTAAGACAAGGAAAAGGACCACAACATTAGACACAGGATGGGTTTTAGGCCTCATCACCAGGGTAATGTTTAAACAACTGACAGACTTATTGGATCCCAGTTTGAGTAATTACTAATAGACTGTCATCATGGATTTTTTTTTTTTTTTAGCCCTAGTTTATTTCAAGTGCCACTGAGTTTTGAGTGTAAAGCACATGTGCTGAAGGAAGCCTCTCCCCAACATCACCACACTTACATGATTGCATCTTGTGGGTTTGCCCAATGTATTTCTTTGCTAAGAAGTGAGATTATTCTTGATGATTGAAGAATTTATTGACAGAGATTTTCAAGACTCTGAAGTTCCCAGGCAAATTCAAAGATTATCATATTTAATTATGATAATGAACAATTAAATAACTACTTAGGAAAACATGTATTATTAAAAAGAAGAATGGCTTTAGAAAAATACAAGGCAATAAAATCAGGAAAAAAGAAGCTATTTACTTTAAGTACCACTTGTGTTCAAGGTTAAAATATTGCTAGATATAGGCATGTGACACAATTTTTCCATACATTTCTTTACAGAATGCAACTGTTCATGTCTGATATCTGGATATACTAGATTCTCCTCTTCCACAGCAAAAAACATGGGATGAGCAAAGGCACCAGGAAACTCCTCACAGAATTTACTCTGTATCTTCTGTTCCACCCTCTGTTTGTCAGAGGATGGAGATGGACGGCAGGAGAGAGATCACTTGATCATTACCTGTTAGGTTCACTCCCTCTGGGGCACCTGGCATTGGTCACTGTTGGTAGACAGGATCCTGGGCTGGATGGACATTTGGTCTGACCCTGTATGGCCATTCCTATGTTAAGGGGTGTGGTTTCTGATCAATTTGATGTGAAAAGGGGCTAGAGGCTAAGTTTGTCTAGGGAAACCAGGTTTCATTCCTGTGGACCATAGGACATCCATATTGGGAACCAGATCCTCCTACTGTCCCTGTGGCTACCTCTCCTCCCACCAGCTGTCACAGATTATCCCATGACTATACCCCACTCCCTTTCTTCCAAAAAAAAGCAAGTGCAGCAGGCACTTAGAGCAGCATTAACTCTTATGCACAGTTTACCAAGCTTGTAAACTATTGCTTATCAGCTCTATGCTTGTATGTCCTCTTCTGAACCATGAAGTATTGAACCTCTAGTGTCTCTTTTCCCCAGTCTGGGAGAAGAGGAGGGATTTAGCAGAACTACTGCTCTCCTGTCATTGACACTCATTCCTATTGGTTGGGAGTGGATGAGGTGTGACATGCATTTTCCATCCTGTCATTCCAGAGAGTTTACGTGAAAAAGGTAACTGAGCCTGGGACCATAATCACTTTCCTATGGCGTTCCATTAAGAGAGAGAAATTCTGCTGTGAAAGTGCCTGGGGCAGTGGTAGCCAAGCAGATTAGGAGGTGGGACCCTATGACACAGGACATTATGGAGGCACAGGACATTAATACACATAGCCCTAGTGTCTTGCTGAATCCCTGGATATCCTCCAGATTTGGCGGTAGACCTTGTGGACTGTTTTATCAGAGAAAAATCTTGCTCTCCCCCATGACAGAATTATCAGGGACATATTCTGCTAAAACATCCTCCTGGAGAAGTTCTCTCCCTTAGCATCCTCCAGTGGATTTTAACATGGGAAAGTGTGATATCACCCTCTGTTATTGTGCCAACTTCTGCTATAATACACATGGAGTAAATTACAGTCAAATTTGTCTTCTTGTGTCCATTCAGAAAGAGTCTGTAATTTACAGCGAGTGATGCTGTCTTACTATATAGGCAAAGCCAGAAACTCAGCTGGTTCAAATCACCATGGTTCTATTGACTTCAATGGGGCTATGTTAATTTACACCAGCTGAGGATCCGGCCAACCACGTTTTTATTCATTACAATATAACTGAGCTGGCCACCCCTCTATTATCATGTTAATTCTGGGGATGGAGGTGGGATTTCCAAATGATACTTCCTAAATATCATCTTACAAAATAGTGTAGAAAAGACTCTTCCACATAAACTAGCTCCTCATCATTTTCTAGCATTAATGTCTCTTCCCAAATGAACTGGAATGACATTATTTGAACAACTTAATACTGACAATTTTACTATTTGGTAATTTTACACAAAAAAATTAGAACATGAAAGTACTTTGAATTTCTGTAACGTGCAAGCAATCATCTTCCTTGCCCAAAGCAACCATTTTGTAATTCTTTACACTAGGGAAAATGTCTAATCATTAGTTTCTTTAGTTAATTCAGAGACATTTAAAATTTATTAAAATATCATTAAGTAGGTTAAGAATGCACTCATTAAAATATCCACAATTTCTGTTTTATTGCACACTTTATTTTGTTTTGTAAGTGGGTTTCTTGGTTAAATTTCTTCATATTTACACACACTATGACCTTAACTTGCTATAATTATTAATAATTATTATTTATTTTGTATTTTATTTGTTCTTAATTATTTATTGATCATCTGTTGCTATTTGGCTAACATTTTTACCGATCAAGTTAAATGTCTAGTAGAAATTATACCTAAATTTCTACTCACTTTGGCCTAAATTTTCAAAAGTGCTTTTGGGTTGCTTAATTTTTGGACCTCAACAAGAGGTGATAAAGGGAGACTCATCTTCAGAGAGAATCACTTTTAGAAATTTAAGCCATGATACTGAAATAATTATTCACCTACAACCACTAGTTTTAAAGGCTTGTAACTAGAAATGATAGAACCAGCTGTTAAGATGCTTCTATTTGTTGTTTAGATCAGATATTTGGATTTAGAATGATTGCTGAAGTCTGAGACTATCAGAGCTAGTTGGAATCAAGGGAAATGGAGGTGAATAAGGAGCATGACTTTCTTTATAATACATCCCTTTAAGAAAGCTTCAGGACTTTCTAACTTTCTGAGCATAGAAGGCCTTTGTCAAGAGACCTTCATAACTATAGGAAAGAATTTATAAACTAGTATATAATAGATAACTTACTGTCCCCATTACTTAATGTACAGTACTGTAGCACTGGTTTAAAAAATGGAGCTGACAAATGAGTTTATTGGTCTCATCCATTTTCCCAGTGGACTGGTGGGTGCCCAGTTCACAGTAAACTCCGTCCTTTTTGGCTCTCCTAATAGAAAGGCCAAGGATTCAGTGGGCATGGAGGCAGACCTGGCTATCATAATGCATCATCATTAATTATAGAAATTTTGGAAGAGGTATTAAACTTGCTTCAGGGCATAGGGTAATCTCTAACTACTAGGGAGCAGAATGAGAACTAGTGTCCCAAGCAGATTATCCCATATCTGCCTAATGTGGGTTTTTATACTTTCCTCTGAAGCATCTCATACTGGCAGAGACAAGATACTGGCCTAGATGGACCATGGGTATGATCCAGTATGGCAATTCCTGTGTTCCCATCCATTTTGCTCCAAGAGATGATCCCTTCATGTTGGCGTTGAAACCCATTTGTGATTCAGGATGTATACATTGCTGCTGTCTGTGCTCTATATTTTCTCTTAGTTATAATAACAGAGTGTAGTAAAGATTGAGAGTCATGTCGGGTGGGATCCAAGAAGTGATGTAAACATTGCAACACTGAACATCACAGTGCCTAACATTTAGGCACCTAAAAACTCACAGGAAAAACACTCGATCCACAAAACTGAGCTAGGTGCTTTCATTTCCCATACAATGAATGGGCAGAGATAGGTGACTAAAAATATGAGCTACAAAAGCCAGCATACACTAGGCATGGCATCCCCTAAGGCAGGCAATGGGAGATATTAACCTGAGGGGTTTGTGCTAAGCCTTGACCCCCTCAGAGATAGATGCCTAAGTCCAGGCTTCAGGGAGGAGTCTATCACTGCTTAACAATCCACAGACAGGAAGCAGCTGCTTGGAGTCAGGTGATTTAGGTGAAAAGGTGTTAGGTGCCTCCCTCACTCCACATAAAACACCTTATAACTTTTAGCCCATTGTTTAGAGCAATGTTTCTCAAACTGGGGTCGCCGCTTGTGTAGGGAAAGCCCCTGGCGGGCTGGGCCGGTTTGTTTACCTGCCCCGTCCGCAGGTCCAGCCAATCGCGGATCCCACCGGCCGCAGTTCGCTGCTCCAGCCCAATGGGAGCTGCTGAAGGGACTTACTGGCTGCCGCTTCCACCAGCCCCCATTGGCCTGCAGCAGCGAACCATGGCCAGTGGGAGCTGCGATCGGCCAGACCTGCAGATGGGGCAGGTAAACAAACTGGCCCGGCCCACCAGGGGCTTTCCCTACACAAGCAGCAACCCAAGTTTGAGAAACACTGGTTTAGAGCACTTGCCTGGGATATGGGAGACCCAGGTTCAATTGCCTTTGCTCTGCCAGAGGCACAGCAAGGAGACTCTTTTCAAATGCCCCCTCAACAACTGAATTAAGGGATACTGGTGTGTGGGGCTCCTCAGTCTCCCCTGTTGAAGCTGTTCCACTGTGGCCAAATAATGAAAGAGTGATTGAAGCAGGGGGATTGGAACCAGGTCTCCCACTCTCCTGTGGTTGCTCTAAACATTGGGCTACAGTGTTTCTCTTGCTTACTCAATCACAGTAATAATTATTGAGCTCTTATCCCTAAGTGCGGTAGGTGGCCTTTGGTGAATGGATCCTTAAATGCAGCATAGGGCATAGCACAGTGTTTCTCAAACTGGGGTCGCCGCTTGTTTAGGGAAAGCCCCTGGTGGGCCAGGCCTGTTTGTTTACCTGCCATGTCTGGAGGTACGGCTCCCACTGGCCGCGGCTGATCATGGCTCCCACTGGCCGCGGTTCGCTGCTCCAGGCCAATAGGAGCTGCTGGAAGCAGCGACCCCAGTTTGAGAAAAACTGGCATAGCAGGTCTAGTTGAATTCTGGAGGAAAGCTGTCAAGACCAGAGGATTTATCAATGGGCATAGATGTAATTGTAGTTATTATGTGCTCAATGGAGATAGCTTTATCTATGGTGTTTTGTTGTGTTCCTGAAAGTTGTGTGAAATTAGGTCCTCAAAGAAGATGTTTATATGTTAGCGTCTGTGGGGTATATTTTTGTACAATGATATAAATTATTAGACTATTGATTTGAGTTTAGTAATAAGGGAGGTAGATTGTGTAGAGGAGAGGGCTATAATTATGGCTGTTTTTCTTTTGGGTGGCTTTTGCTATGCTAGAATTTTCCCTGCTTTTTTCCCCCTCTCAGCATAGTATTTCTGATTGGTTTTGAAAATGTCAAAGTCTTTTCTTGAGAAGTAAGTTGTTGGAGGCTTTTGTCAGTTCATTTAAGAAAGTATTCTTGTTAAGATTTGGCTAATGAGATAGTGCAAGGGTCGGCAACGTTTGGCACGCGGCTCGCCAGGGTAAGCACCCGGGCGGGGCGGGCTAGTTTTATTTACCTGCTGATAAGGCAGGTTTGGCTGATCACGGCCCCCACTGGCCGCGGTTCGTCGTCGCAGGCCAATGGGGGTGGCGAGAAGTCGCGGCCAGCACATCGCTCGCCCGCGCCGCTTCTCGCCGCCCCCATTGGCCCGGGACGGCGAACCGCGGCCAGTGGGGGCCGCAATCAGCCGAACCTGCCACGTCAGCAGGTAAATAAAACTGGCCCAGCCCGCCAGGGTGCTTACCCTGGCGAGCCGCATGCCAAACGTTGCCAACCCCTGAGATAGTGCTAGGATAACAATATTATCCCAGAGTGCGGGACAATATTGACCCATGTGGTCTCTGAACTTAATTTCCTTGTTAAATGTTAATTCTTTAATGGCTCTTCCAAATCCTTATCCTCTGCCCAACTTCACTGAGACAATGTAAACCTTTGGCAATAGTCACCCCTCTGATTGTGTTGTCTGTCTCCCAATCATTTACATTATCACTGAAATCTCTCATTCATCTGAAAAGAGTCAACTTTATTGCATTACTTGTCACATCTCTTAAAAACTAAATGTAGCTCTCCTTATCTTTTTGCTTCACCTAATCAGCCAGCCTTATTACCTGTATGCAGTGTTGAGTCCAGGTTATTAGAGAGACAAGGTGGGTGAGGTAAGATGAGCTCTCAATAAGCTTGAAAGTTTGTCTGTCACCCACAGAAGTTGGTCCAATAAAAGATATTATCTCACCCACCTTGTCACCCTTATTACCTGGCTCATAAAATGCAGTTTTAAAATGAAACGGGGTACTCTAGGCTTATAATAAAAATATGGTATTTGAATCCAACTTAGTCTTAATTAAAGCTGGCAACAAAAGGAGACTGTACTGTACTATAACCAGAGGACAAGGCATTAATTGTGCTGTATAACTCAGCAGTGGTCTTATTATCCATCTCTTTTGTGCTTCACAAAGAAACATAAATCCTCATGAGTGTGCCTACCGTTTTCCCAGATATTTTCTATGATGTCTTCTCTCATCAACTTAGAATGGAGCTCTGTTCACTTTCACTATTATAAGTGTCTAAGAGTTGAGGGGGTTATCTCATGGTCTTAATTTTTGGGTAAGGAAACAGTGGGACAAATTCTGACTTGTCAAATAAGGGAGAGACAAGACATACAGGGCTTTAGCAATCAACTAAAAGTAGCCTAAGGCATTTTGCTTCTGTATGGCAAATGGAGGCATAATCCCCTCAGGGGAAGTGGATGGAGGAATATGTTTTAGGTGCTGTACTTATTTCTCCCTTGGGGCTTGTCTATACTTACCGCGCTGGTTCGGCGGCAGGCAATCGAACTTCTGGGTTCGATTTATCGCGTCTAGTCTGGACGCGATAAATCGAACTCAGAAGTGCTCCCCGTCGACTCCGGTAATCCTGCTCGCCGCGAGGAGTACGCGGAGTCGACGGGGGAGCCTGCCTGCCGCGTCTGGACGGCGGTAAGTTCGAACTAAGGTATGTCGACTTCAGCTACGTTATTCACGTAGCTGAAGTTGCGTACCTTAGTTCGATTTGGGGGTTTAGTGTAGACCAAGCCTTAGACATTCCATATACCACCAGGCCTTTCAGTGAGAATTATCACTGGGGCAAAAACAGAGTGGGGAGCAGAGGGCCAAAGCAGAGCCCACTAAAATCTCTGGAGAGATTCCCACTGGCTTAAATGAACTTTGAATCAGGTCAAGAGAGTGTTAGTGTCAACATTTTACCTGAGTTCCACATGGGTCCACAAGAGGAGAGAGAAGCCTTACAGAGGACAACCAGACTTCTAGGGCTTAATAGTAAACCTCTTTAGGCATAACTTAATGGTCCTAAACTAGCAATAACCTCTAGCAGAGATAAAGTACAAACACAAAGGCAGAAATCAATACAGTAACTCCTCACTTAAAGTCATCCCGGTTAATGTTGTTTCATTGTTACGGCAGGGGGGTCTTCACTTGCTCTGGGTTTTCGGTGGCAGGTCCTTCACCCGGAGTGAGTGAAGGACCCACCACCGAAGTGCCGCCGAAGACCCGGTAGGGAACCGCGTGGTGAGTACAAGCTCCACGTGCCTGTCTCCCCCCCGCCACCCATCCATCTGACCTCAACACACATCCTGCCCCCAACTGTCCCCCTCAGAACCCGCAACCCATCAACCCCCCCTCCTTGTCCCCTGACCACCCCCTCCCAAGACCCCCCACCCTAACTGCCCCCAGGACCCCACCCCACCCCTACCCAACTCACCCCACTCCCTGTCCCCTGACTGCCCCAACCCCATCCCCCACCACCCCGACAGACCCCCGTGACTCCCACGCCTACCCAACCCCCCTGTTCCCCATCCCCTGACTGCCTCCCCATAATCTCCGCCCCCTCCAACTGCTCCCTACCCCTTATCCAACCCCTCCACCCAGCCCCGGCTGGCCCCTTACCATGCTGCTGTGTAAGGATGCCGCGCAGCCGCTGTAGCTTGCAGCCCCACCCCCTTACCCAGAGGTGAAAGTAAGCCGGTATGCCCCCATATGGCGTATCGGCAAGAGCCGGTGCGCCCTACCGGGGTGGCCTCGCTTCGCCAGGGGCCTCACTGCTGGAGCCCTGGGGTAGTGGCAGCGGGGCTCTGGGGGCTATTTAAAAAGTCCAGGGCCCCGCCACCACTACTCCAGGTCTCCAGCGGCTATTTAATGGACCGGGGTGGTAGAAGCAGGGGAGCCCCGGCCCTTTAAATAGCCCCCAAAGCCCTGGGGTAGCGGGGGGGTGGGGGATTCCAGGGGCTATTTAAAGGGCCGGGACTCCCCTGCTTCTACCACCCCGGTCTCTGCTGCCCCAATCCTTTAAACAGCCACTGGAGCTCGCCGCTTCCCCCAGGGGCCAGACAGGATGGTCCCGCGGGCCGGAGTTTGCCCACCCTCCTGCCCCTTTAGGAACCAGTTCTACATCGGCTTCTAAATTTAGCAACCGGTTCTTGTGAACCGGTGTGAACCAGCTCCAGCTCACCATTGCCCCTATCAGTTCCCCACTCCCCTAAGTTCCCTATGCAGCAGCTGCCCAGCAGGCTATCGATTGCAGCTGTCACTCCCCGCACTGCCATGTGCTGCTCCTGCCCTCTGCCTTGAGGCTGCTCCCCAAGCCTCCTGCTTGCTGTGTGGGGGGAAGGGGAGGAATGGGGGGCTAATATTAGGGTGCCCCCCACCCCCCTGCTCCTGCATCCTGCTTACCCCATCTTCCATAGAGCAGGGGGGACACAGGACAGGACTCAGGACAGAGGGAGCTTGCTGGCAGCAGCAGCTGTGGTCTCAGCAAGCTGATCTAATTAACAAGGCAGTGTACTTAAAGGGGAAATGTGCATCTCTCTCACACACACACAGTGTGTGTCTCTGTCTGTGATGCTCTCTCCCCTCCCTCCATTCCTGCTGCCTTGTAGACTGTGAGGGTTAACACTTGAGGGCTCAGCCAATTGCTAGTTCATCATTTAGCAGTAAGGCATTCCCTGGAAAATATCCCACCCTCTGACTCCTCCACCTCAACCAAGCTTCACAATCATCATCACTGTGTACCAGTATTAAATTGTTTTTTTAAAACTTATACTGTGTGTGTGTGTGGGTGTGTGTGTGTATGTATACACACACACCCACACACACATATATATAATATAGTCTTTTGCCTGGTGAAAAAAAACTCCCTGAAACCTAGCCCCCTCATTTACATTAATTCTTATGGGGAAATTGGATTCACTTAACATCATTTCGCTTAAAGTCACATTTTTCAGGAACATAACTACAACGCTAAGTGAGGAGTTACTGTATATTTTACCCATTCGGACATGCTATCTATCAGATATCTCAAACCATGTTCTAGAAGAAGAGCTCTGGGTAGCTCGAAAGCTTGTCTCTTACACCAACAGAAGTTGGTCCAATTAAAAAAGTATTTACCTCACCCATCTTGTCTCTCTAATATCCTGGGACCAACACGGCTACAACCACACTGCAAACATGCTCCTTTCCTAAGAGTTTTATTGCATCTCAACTTTCAGAGGTCCTTCTATGTCAGCATTTGGGCTCTGTCTGTAGCAGAGTCAAGGATTTCATTAAATCCTTTTCCCAGTACAAGTTTGACAAGCTCTGTATTAAGGGTTTGAGGCTGTGGGTGAATCTATATCTTCAGATGACGAGCAACAGTATGTGCTGGCTGAAAAATTCATTTTGTCTGAAGCTGGTAAGACCAGTACTACTTAAAAATTGTCTTCTATTGCTTTAGCTGCCTTTTGTAGCTTAGGAGAAAATTCATATAGATACTTTCCAACATTGACGTCGTTCTACATTATATTGTTTGTGTTGTATTGAAGCAAGCTGAGGTAAGAATGATCCCTTCTGTCTTCTTGAGACTTTAATGAAAACAAAATGTGAATCCCATAGGGCTGGGTCCAAAAACAACCATTTTAAACACAGCTTGAAAATAAAACAAATAGTTGTTTTGTTCTCTGCAGTCCCAAAGCCATATTTCACTGGATCATTGCTGTAATGAGTCACCCATCCCATCTCCTTTTCTCTTTTCCATATATTTTCAGAAGGTTTCTACAGTGCACACACAAAGTTATATAAGCAATTCCCCAGACAGGGTCCTCTACTTCACTACTTTCCATTACTTTCACTGTTCAAAGAGTTTGAAATGCTTTAAAAAAGCATACCGCAAGTAAATGGAAGTTGTGGACGATTTAACCAGTTTCTTCCTCTGTTAGTAGCCAGTTCCTAGCAATAGCCATTTTTTGTTGACACAGTTTTCCACAGTAAATTTCTCTAAATTGTCCTTAAAAACAAATTAACTTTTTGTCATCAAACTTTTCCCATTTTGCGTCTGGACTCTCCCAATCATGTAGGTAAGATTCATCCTTTAGGAGCATGCTGCAGCAAGCAAAATTTAGGCTTAAACTTTTGTCATTCTTTACTATCCTCTACCATGACACACAAAATTTTGACTTAGTGTTAAATGAATAAACATAAGTGACTAAAATATATTTCTGTACTTGAATATTTGTATTGAAGTGTTGCTTTCTAATTAATACATTTTGACTACTTTGATCATTAACCTTACCATTAGTTCAGTGTTTCTCAAACTGAGGTCGCTGCTTGTGTAGGGAAAGTCCCTGGCAGGCCGGGCTGGTTTGTTTACCTGCCCCGCCCACAGGTCCGGCCGATCGAGGTTCCCACTGGCCGCGGTTCACCGCTGCAGGCCAATGGGGGCTGCTGGAAGTGGCAGCCAGTAAGTCCGTCAGCCCACGCGCTTCCAGCAGCTCCCATCGGCCTGGAGCAGTGAACTGCGGCCAGTGGGAGCTGTGATTGGCTGGACCTGTGGATGGGGCAGGTAAACAAACCACCCTGCCCGCCGGGGTTTTTCCTACACAAGTGACCACCCCAGTTTGAGAAACACTGCATTTGCTGATATGCTGCAATTCAGGCTGGTGTGGTGATGAGATTTCTCGGATGTTATATGGCACATTTGTGTTGCCATGGTAGAGGAGTAAATCCTTATTGTTTCTAGACGCTTTAAGGTTGGAGAAAAAAACCTGAATATCACTTATTTTTCTCAAAAAAAAATCATAATATATAGACAAAAGGCCAGAGTCAAGATTATGCATGGTATCATATTTTTGGCATTTTCTGATTTTGAATGCTAATCTGTGCAACCATAATGTGATATATGCCTGAGGAACTTAAACTCTAAATAACAAGATCTCCCCAAGATGTCATAATTAATATTTTAGTTTATTAATAAATTGGTGGAAGTGGAAGTGTAAGGAAAAATCAGGAGCTGTTTGGAAGACTTTTTTCCCTCCCTACTTGACTAATGTAAAAATACAAAGAGAAATAAATAAATCTGCTTTAACAGGGTAGCAGGCCCCTTAAATGAAATTAGACCCAGTTCCAAGTTTGGTGTAATGAGTAGGATGGGGATGAGCCTTAGGAGTTATACATTAAAGACGACCTAAAGCCAGTGAGAAAGTCGAGAACCCAGAGTCCAGAAAGAGCAAGTGTGAGTGCATGAGCTCAGAAAAAGAGTAGAGCTGGGTTGAGAGTTTCAGGGATGGGATTCCCCAAACTTCCCCAAGCCAGGGAACTATGGCTAGAGAGGGCTGAAGACTAAGAGAAGAAGAGGACTGCTTCAGTCCTCTGAGCCAGAGGACTGAAGCAGAAGGGCTAAAGAGGGTTTGAAGACTGGGGAACAAAGGATGGGTGAGCTCGCCGATGTTTCTGGACAGGAGCTAGAACCAGAGTTGAGAATAAAACAGTTCAAAAAAGTGCCCCAGCTAGAGGGGATGGGGTAGGGCATAATGAGAGATGTTGGAGCTGTGCCTGAGAGTGGAGTGCTGAGAGGTGCCAAAGCTGTACTGCAGTGTTTCTCAGACTGGGGTCGCCGCTTGTGTAGGGAAAGCCCCTGGCAGGCCGGGCAAGTTTGTTTACCTGCCCCATCCACAAGTCCGGCCAGTCGTGGCTCCCACTGGCCGTGAATCACTGCTTCGGGCCAATGGGAGCTACTGGAAGTGGCGCAGGTCGAGGGACTTACTGGCCGCCGTTTCCAGCAGCCCCCATTGGCCTGCAGCAGCGAACCGCGTCCAGTGGGAGCCGTGATTGGCTGGACCTGCGGACGGGGCAGGTAAACAAATCGGCCTGGCCTGCCAGGGGCTTTCGCTACACAAGCAGAGACCCTAGTTTGAGAAACACTGCTGTACTGGGTATGTTGAGGACCTGAAAGAGTCAATGCGCTGCTTGAACTGTGCTGGGAATTTCTGGCTTATGGTTGTGGGACTTTTGTAATTAAATAGCCCTTTGCAGGGTGCATTTTAATTGGAAAGCTTGCATGGAGTTACTCTGACTGTGCAAAAAAAGGGGAAACTGAGGCAGAAGGGGTTTCCATGTGACATCTGCTTAAATAATTCACAGCATTCTTGCATCCCCCACATAACATTCTTTAAGCAAAGCAAATTTAGGACTAGATTTATGGAAGTGCTCTGCACCCATAATGTAAGAAGCAGATTTTCAAAAGAGCTCTGCTCCCATTTAAGGACTAGACTAAGTGGCCAGATTTGAGATCTAACTTTTAGAGTTATATTGGGGGTTGTTGTGTCCTGAGTACTCTTAAAAATCTGATTCCAATTGTGCATGATGAGCACTTGAAAATCTCGTACATAGTTCCAGATGCACAAAGGTATTTAGGCTCCTAACTTCCACTGATTTCAGTAGAAGTTAGGAGCCTTAATACCTTTGTGCATCTGGGCCATAGAGTCTGGTTTTGTACCATTGAAGTCATTGCAATCTTGATGTCACAAGTTGGTTGGCCCTTTAAGGGGAGTCAGGCTCAGTCTTAACAGTGACTTAGTAGATAGCCCCAAGCTGATTCTGATCTCACAACTTAATTATAATTAGTGACCCTCAGCTATAAAAGAGTCAGAAAACACCACATGAAGAGACAAGGGAAATCAGTTAAGGAGGAGATAGGGACTAGATTTTCTTTGGGGAAGGCAGACTGAAGAAGGCCACAGGGATAGAATTAATCCCTGTGGTGGGCCCTGGAAAGGATGTAAGGCACAGAGAGGCTGTCCTGAAGGGTCATCATTTCTGCAGAGCAAGAAAGAGCCAGGAATACCTAGAGAGCAACCAAGGGAATGCTTTTTTTAAGCAGTATCAGGGGCTCTGAGGTAGGAAGTGACCCAGGGAAGTAGCAGTGTGTTTGAAGGAACAGACCTAGCTGCTAAATACAGGATCCCTGAGCTAGAACCCAGAGCAGAGGGTGGGCCTTGAGTCCCCCACCAGCCCCAAGGAAGGGGTATTAAAAGGAGTGTAAGGACTGTTGAGCCCAGGGTGGGTCTGATGTCTGAGCATAAAGGACAGGCTGTGGAACAGCCCAAAAGGGGGTGGAAAGATCTTTTACATTGGGCCTTTTGGACTTGGATTTTTGATACCCTGGAAGGTATTTGTACTAGATAGGACTTAGCCAAAGGGCTGAGTCGTGGATGTGATTAACAGGGGCAAAAAAGTGATCAACAGGAGGCACTAGAGGCAGGAACCCCTGCAACTCCTTAACCTGATACCTGGAGGTGCTTCAGTAGCGAGTACAACTGCTTACACTTTGGTTTCTGTCCAGTAAAATCTGAGAAGCCACATATAATGGTGGGAGAATACTTGGTTCTATGACCTTCAAAGGACTGCATTGGTGCTGAGGGAAGTGGTGTCATTCCAATCTTTCCTCTGAGTAGATACAGAACTAATGTCTGTCTTTGCCTTTGTCTTCACTTGGAGGTAGATGTGTGATTTTTCAGCTCATGCAGACAAACATACGCTAGCTCTTGTCGAGCTATTATGCTAAAGATAGTAGTGTAGCCACAGCAGCGGGGACAGTGTCAACATGGGCTAGCTTCCCTGAGTAGAAACCCATCTGGACCCTGTGGGTATGTACGTGGGGCAGCTAGCTTATGCCACTACTTGCTGCTGCCTGTGCTACCAGAGCTACATAACTATGTTTTTGCATGCTAGCTCAATGAGCACTAGCATGAGTATGTCTATGCAAGCTGTGAATCACACCCACAGGCCAAGTGTAGACATAGCCTGAGTTTTAGGAGGTGTAGTTCTACTGGTGCTGTATTTCACATGATTCATAAAACTAAGTTACTAATCACTTGTGATCATTGAAAGATGTTATGGTACTTTCCACAAAAGAAAGAGCATTGTTTATCCAAATAGAATCAACAAACTACATTCTGTCCACCAAAAGATTGTATCTAGTTTCTCACATGGATATTTTTCCTATATGTATGCAAAATTTACTCCCTTAAACTGTTGCAAAGCACTATTGTACAACTTTTGTATGAAAGGAAATGTAAAAATATAGTTCTATTATTTTGAAATGCAATAATATGGAAAATTCAAGATCCCATTTCATCCCTAAAAAGCTGAGAGCTTCAAATTCTAAAAAAAACACCATGAAGGCTGTGATACTGCACCCTATATTCTTCACAGTGATATTATTATGATATGATTATGACATAATTATAATGCATTTTGTAGAAGATGGGTCATGTGACGTGTCACTGGAAAATATATGATTACTCTATTTGTATGCATGTATCATTTTTGTTTCTAAAGTTAGGAATATTGACTATGTATCTTATTTCAAATATGTTTACTGGGTAACACCCACAACTAACCTTTCAGGTACAACAATGAAGAAGCCAGACAGTGCTGATGGCCCATCAGCAAAGACAATGGACCCTGGAAGAACTTAACATTCCTGTGAAAGTTCCAGACAGCCTGTAAGTAATGGCTGGTATGACTCAGCATGGTATGCAAGGGCATGTGACCAGGCCACATGACTCTGGACTCCATCTTGGGATGTCAGTATTTTTCCACGAACTGGTCTGGTAACCACATTTTGAAGCAAACGCCAAAGCTATAAAAGTATGCTATATGCCAAAGCTATAAAAGTAGGGAGTGACATCATCTTTTGTTTTTCACCCCTACACACACACACACGCACATGAGGACTCCAGGAAACACCTGACTGAATTGGGGAAGTGCTGGACCCAGGCTAAAGGGATTTCTAGCCTGTGTATGAAAGACCTGGGGATTCCAAGCTGTAAAGCAAGTGCAACTTGTGCCTTGAGAATCTGCAGCCCGCTTGTATCAGCCAGGATGAGAGATTATTAATTCATATTGTATCTTTTTAGTATGTTAAGCTTAGTTTGCCTTTTTGTTTATTTACTAGGTAATCTGCTTTGATCTGTTTGCTATCACCTATAATCACTTAAAATCTCTCTTTTATAGTTAATAAACTTATCTTATGTTTAACTTTAAGCCAGTAAGTTTGCAGTAAAGTGCTTGAGACTCTTAGTTTAGGGGCAGGGTCTGTTGCATTTCCTCTCTATGTTGAGGGAGAGGCAAACTGGATGATAAATTGGGTCCTTGGCTGGGAAGCTGGTGGTTATTTTGGCTGTAGCCTCTCTATTGTTTGTTCATGCAGTGGATGGTCAGAGCTTGCATGTAACTGCAGCTGGGTGTGTCCTTACCTGTATGAATGCTGGTGGAAGTGTAGGACTGAAGCGAGTCTGCAGCTTGTCACAACACAGATTGAGAGGGAGCCCAGGCTGGAGAGCTCAGTGGTACTTCATGTCCAGGTGGCACCCCGGGCGAACCCATCACAAAGGCATTTTACAATTCAGAGCAAATATTATTCCTTTCTGGAACAAACCTTGAATTTAAAAAGCTTAAATATAGCTTCTTTATTGTAATTTTAATTAAGCATGTGTCACACACAGAATGCACAACATTCTCAGCATTAATTTGTGTGCTTGCCTGAATAATATCAGTGTTCTAAGGTTTAATAACGACCTCTGATGTTCCAACCAACTATTCTAAACTAATGAACCTGCATCACTTTTCCAAACCAACCACAGAACGTGTGATTAATAAAAAGAATGAGCTTCTTGTGAAGTGTTCTCTCTACTGTCATTATATACACAATAGAGGTATATCTACACTGCAATTAGACACCTGTGGCTGGCCCATACCAGCTGACTTGAGGTCACAGGGCTTGGGGTAAGGGGCTGTTTAACTGCAGTAGAGATGCAGGGCTTGGGCTGCAGGCCAGGCTTTGACGCCGTCCCTCCTCACAGTGTCCTAGAGCCTAGGCTCCAGCCCGAGTCTGAATGTCTATGCCACAATTGAACAGCTTCTTAGCCCAAGCCAAGCATCCCTGAGTCACCTGGAGCTGCAGGTGTCTAATTGCAGTGTAGACAGACAAGATTTCTGTTCTAGTGTACAAGAATATGTGAGCCTTCTTCAAATATCGCTTTACAAAAGGCAGTTGAATACAAATGAATAAAAATAGAGCCACACAATTGGTCCCCCTCAGGAAGTGGGAGGAATTGAACCCAAGTCTCCCATATCCCAGGCTACTGTGCCAGCCTCTGAGCTAAAAAGGTATATGATGGGTGACAGCACCTCCTCCTTCCACACATTTTGTGTGGAGCAAGGCATACATCTTCCTACAAGAAACACCTCACAGTGCCTAAGCTGCCTGAGTTCAGGCAGCTGGTTCCCATTCATGGATTGCTAAACGGAAATAGACACCTCTCTGCGGCCTAGACTTAAGTGCCTATTTTTGAGAGAGGTTGGGCTTAGCCCATCCTGGCCTTGTGGATCACAGTCTAAAGAACCTATCTCTTCCCACTCATTGTACAGGGAGCCTAGGTGCCTAATTCAGGCTTTGGGAATTGCAGTGTGTTCCTGTGTTTTGTTTTTTTTCCTAGATGCCTAAACATTAGGCACTGTGATGTTCCGCATTGCAACACCTAAGTCCCTTTGTGGATCCATGCCTTACTCAAACAGTAGAGGTGTCTCCTTTGTTACAGAAGGCCCCATGTTCATGGGAGAGAAGGGGATACTCAATGGAAAAGCCTAGGATAGTATTGTCCTTTTCACTGATTCTCAGGAGGGCCAACATCAGAGTGATGTTCATCTCCCCACTTCTTCCTTCAGCTCACCCAAATGTTGTACTCCTCAACATAGGTCTGGGGCCTCAGAACACTCACCACAGGCTCTGGATGTACTGGAGAACAATGCCACAGAGCCAGCTGACACCTCTCTTTTCCCCTTCCATATGTTAGGGTAGAGATTGGTGTATACAAAAAGCCCCCTCGAAGGTGTGGATCTTAGGACATGGGGTGATAGGGTAGGGGAACAATCTGGGCTTTTATTTTTGCATAGTACTTGGGCAAAACACCCATTAAATTCATTATATTGCAAATTGGAAGTTCAGTGGTAACTGTGCCTGGGTTTTGTGCTTTTACTTTTCCCACACATTTTCTGAAAAATGAAATCTTGAGATGAGATATGACTGACCTTAGCCAAATCGTGATCAATCTATGAAATGACATTTTGAGATGCTTGCAAAATACAAAATTATTTTGTACAGCAGCTCTCTGAAATTGAATTGGTTGATACCTATGATGTAATGTAACACCATAAAAGGTACATAATTGGCTCAGTTTTAGTACTAATTGCACATCACATTGCATTGCCAGAGCTGCCAGTGTCTGTGAAGTTTATGAGTTAGTGTAGACAAGGAAAGTGCCAAAGAATGAATAATGTGCTTTCAACTGGCATAAGTAATCAGATTTGTGTACTTATAGGAGATCAGAATCCTTTCCTAAATTGAAAGGATTAATTCAAGAGCTAAACCATGTACAACTAGACCTCAGAACTAATTTCACCCTCCTAATCTAAGTAGAGGCAAATCTTAAAAGTAACTAAACCATACAAGTCATAATCCCTACACTTCATAGTCTGTGAAACTGTGAAAAAAACCCTGCAATGTATTAAAACTTCATAGTAGTGATGCTACCATCTTAGGCCTTGGCTACACTTACCAGGTAGTTCGACGGCTGGAAATCGAAGTTCTGGGTTCGACTTATCGCGTCTAGTCTGGACGCGATAAGTCGAACCCGGAAGTGCTCGCCGTCGACTGCGGTACTCCAGCTCGGCGAGAGGAGTACCGCGGAGTCGACGGGGGAGCCTGCCTGCCGCGTGTGGACCAAGGTAAGTTCGAACTAAGGTACTTCGACTTCAGCTACGTTATTCACGTAGCTGAAGTTGCGTACCTTAGTTCGAATTGGGGGGGGTAGTGTAGACCAAGCCTTAGTCTGTTTTCTTATGGTCCTATGTCTTAGTGCCTGCACAGAGAAGATTCTTTTTCATTCCAAGTCTCAATTTTGTAGCCTTTATAACACAGTGAAATAATTGTTCTTTTAGGCCTAATTTCCAGACATGATGCTTGAAGAGGAAGTTTGTGATGTGTTATGTTGGTCTTCTGAAGTGCTCTGTGCCCTTGTTCTGCTGCACCCCATCTCTCTTTTTATTATTTAATGATAATGTCCCCAAGAGGAAGCTCTAGTGAGCCATTCAAGCCTTAAATGGGGGGGTTAATTCCCAGCTGGGGTTCAGAGATGGCTGATGGAACCAATTAAATCCCAGGTGCTAGTAACTGCAGGTGACCCTGATGACTGTCTCTCCTCTGTAGAGGAGGGTATTAAAACTATCTAATCCCCCTTTTAGTCCAACACAATCTTAGCAGTCAAGCACATAGATCATATTTTGGGATACAGATCAACATATGCATTTAATTCAGACACATTATGGTCATATCAGCACATATACTATTCCTAACAATTTTAATAGATTCTTGTTCATGAACCTGCCCTACATAAAACAGTAAATTAGAAATTCTGAAAATCAGTGATGGGATTGCTACTTAGTGTTAGTTGGTGCTCTGATGTGTACCACCCACACTACACAGCTAGTCCAGGGAGATTATATCATTAGGAGTGCTCTGTTAACCTTCATCTTCCATGCAAAGCAGAAAGCTAAAAGAAAACTTGTATAACAAGAGAAAGTTTTGAGATTTAATTTAAAATAAGATTCCTGACATTCTTCCTAATAATAGAAGCAGGGCTCTCAGAAGCCTTGGATGACGATGCACAATATTTATCTCAAAAAGAAACACCATGAAATTCAGAATAATGATGTATGTTTTCTCTTTTGCATTTTTCTGTGCTCTGATAGTCTGGTCACTCTGTTTCTTATTTTTACTATAATTAATATTTGCACATAGCATGCCAGGTATGTCTGGTGCTTACAAAAAGAATACAGACATGGACCTTGTCTGAGAGGTCTTCCAAGCTAGTGCCCCATTGTGCATAGATTAGGCAATGGAATTACTGTCACTGAATAGTTAAGCATCTGTGTAAATCTTTGCAGGTTGGAGCCTAGATTAGCTATGATATGAAGCAAGAGGGACTAAATTAGGTTAATGAGGGATGTTGAAACAAAATCAGGTTATGAGGTTGCTTGTTTTACAGTATGTGGAGCTTGTACTTTTTTTTCCCCTCATTAGTTTAAAATGAATTAAATCAGAAGATACTAGGTGGGGAGTGTGAGTCAACTGTGTAGCTAGCTATGTTTGCAAAGCTCACTCTTCCACTGTTCTAAAAGTAGGAGATGATTTGCTTGTTTACAGAATTTAGGGCTAGATATGCAAAAGTCTGCAGTTTTTAAGAAGTGTTCAAATTCTTGTGAGAATGAGTAAAAATGGGTCTGTTTCATTCTTTTAACTGTCTCATGAAGTCATAGAACTGATGTTGCTTAACTAAAGGAATAGATTTAAGCCTTCTATTTTTATTTATTTTTTTTACTTATTTGTTATGCCAGCATCAACTAATGGAAAAAAAAATATGAGAACACATTGAATGTAGATTAAGAAACTATGCATAAATTTTAAACACGTCAAAGCAGTAACAATCCACATTTCCCAAATTACCATGGTGAAAGCTAATGTATGACAACTTTATTCCTGGAAAGTGACTTTGTTGATATACTTCAAGTATTTCAAAACAGGACCTTATTTGTGCCAATTAACTTTAAACTCTGACAGAGCTAATAATAGAAATGGGAAAAGAAACGGACATTTTTGATTACTCCATCACAAATTCACCAAGGTGATCCTCACAGATCAATCTATGCTAGTCCACCTTTTTTTTACATTCTCACTAAGAAATGATACCTGGGTGTTGATGAACACATCTGATCACTGTAAGCTATTTCCTAAAACCAATGAAGCTTGCCAGCTAAGCCCCCAGTCTTGCAGAAGGTTCTCTGTATGGAGATCCCTGTGCATGTGTGGAGCCAGTTGCAGGATCAGAGCCGAAGGACAGCTCTCAAGTTACTTTCTCAATATTAAGTCTCAAAACTTGTAAGAACACATATATAGATATGAATATAAATATAAATATAAAAATCATTGCACTCAAACAAGTGAGATATTACACTGATGCAACAATAACCTGCACACCTCCTTGGTGTGGTGCTCAGTCCCATGTACTGGCACTGAGACCACTTAGATATTAATGAGTCAACTACAGCCTTCCCACTTGCAATCCTGACAGACTCCAGTCATTGGCAGGCGGGATCGAATGTGGGGCCTTTGGAGCTAAATGCATGAGCTTCTGCTGCATGAGCTAAAAGCCACATGGCTATTAGTTAAAGCTGTAGCAGACTCATTAATCTCTAAGTGGTCTTGCTGCCACTAAAGGGGACAGAGCACCACACCCAGGAGGTGTGTGAGTTACACAGCATTCCACATTCTCCATTTGAAAGCAGTAATTTCTCCAATATGCAATTGTGAATAGAACGTGTTATACCAACTGTGTAACCTTGTGATGGTCTTTAAGAGACTGCTCTAGTCTAGTGGGTTGTGAGTTATCATGATTTTAGCACAAGTCTCACAATATTTGGGGGCAGTCACTGAAGTCAGCAGAGCTATGGCAATTTACATCAACTGAGGATTTTTCACTTGGTGTTTTTCTTAAAGCCCAATGTAACCCAAGAACCTCTGAATGCCAACTGCCAGAGGATCAGGCCTGCCAACGGGGTGGGGGAGGCAAAGAGGCCAATTGCCCAGGGACCCAGTTTTTTAAAAGGGGCCGGGTGATGGGAGGGAGACCTATTTTTTAATAAAAATTAAGATTAAAAAAAAAAAGAAATCCAGTTTCCTGCTACTGCTATTCTGTACCGAGCGCCATCACTCATTGTGACAGTAACAGTTTGCCAGAGTGCTGCTGTGCCCCGCTGGTTTGTCAGTCTGGCAGAGCGTCAGCAACTGCAGCTTGGGAACCGCGGCGCTTGCTGCCTCCTTTGGCTGCTCGGGGGCTGCTGTGCCTGCCATGCTGGCTCTCCAGGTGCAGAGCTGAGGACAGGGAGATTTTAAAGAGGAACAAGCATCCTCAGCGCAACCAGATTTCCCCCCCCCCCCGATTTTCCTTTCCCTCCCTTGCCAAACACAAGCCAATAAGTTCAGCCACCCAATCGAGCAGCTGTAAGTTTGCCAAGAGGCAACTGGGGCTAGTCCCCCCTTCGCTGCCGCTAGCACTGGCTTACGAGCCACTATCCAAGTGCAGGATGAGGGGTCCCTTCTATTGCTCAGTCAGGGAACGAGGCGTGGGTTTTCCCTCTGCTTTCACTTTTGGCTTCCTCCTTGGAAATCTCCTGGTATATGTGGTGCACCATGCCTGCCGTCTCCTCATTGCTCTGGGGGTCGATGTCTCACAGCATCAGCAGCGCAAGTATTGTATTGCATATTTTAACTTTGTTGGTCAGATTCAGTTACATCTTATATATTTTTTTCTTTAGATTATACATGAATCACGATTAAGTGTTTTGTTAGCCTACTTGATACATTAGGTGTTTTCTTTCTTCGTGCTTCTTTAAATGTTTTATATATTAATTAATTTAATTCCATACTTTATTTATTTAATTTAAATATATAATTCAAAACAACAAATTCTACATCTTATTTTCAGGCTCACAATTTGTTTAATACTGGTGCTGTAACTGGGGGGAAAAGTTAATTAGATTAAGCAACACCACAATTTATGCATAGTGGGTTCTAATGTGTTAGCAATAGGATAAAAAGTAGTGTCTTAAACCTCAGCAATCCCTTTCTGGGAAGTGTCACACAAAGTGCTTGGAGTCACATGATTACATCTGAATCTCAGCTTATTTTTTTAATGAAAGTTTCTAGCTATCGTCACAGAGAAAATGTGAACCATAAAGATGCAAATTGAAAGGCAAATAAAAAAAACCCCTTTTTTTAATCTCCTGATTTTAAGCCAATATTTGTGTGGGTAATTCATAATTGCTAGGTTTCAGAGTAGCAGCTGTGTTAGTCTGTATCCACAAAAAGAACAGGAGTACTTGTGGCACCTTAGAGACTAACAAATGTATTTGAGCATAAGCTTTCATGGGCTACAGCCCACTTCATCGACTCCTGTTCTTTTTTCATAATTGGTAATGCAGCTATTGCTATTGATTAGGGTCCAGATCCCCAAATGGACTACTGAGTATTGCAACACCTAATTTTTAGGTATCTAGAAAATCCTAGACACTGGGATCCTCAAAGCCTGAGTTACGTGCATAGGCTCCCTATACAATGCAAAGGGAGAGATATGCACCTAAAAATGTGATCCACAAATACCAACATGCTGCTGGAGGGGAGGGGAGCCCTAGGTCCAGACTCAAGTCTCTGCTTATGACCAACAACTGGAGTCAGGCAACTTAGGTGTTTAAGCTGTTCTTTGTGAGGGTGATTTAACTACCTGTCTCACTCCACACAAAATGGCTCAGGGGGTAAAGCCCACCTTATATTTTTTAGCCCAGTGGCTAGAGCACTCACAGGCAATATGGGAGACCAGAGTTCAAGTTCTCCATCTCCATCATCATCCCTGGTGAGAGCTGTAACGTCTAGGCTAAAAGTTTCAAGGAGGACACCGCCATATTTTAATGTTAGGCATGCTCACAGCAATTCTACCAATTCAGGCCCACAAGGAAGATAGACCCTATTTAACTTTATTTACAGTTCATCCAGCATTTTGAGCTGTTAACTCCAAACACACAAGAAGGAGATGACTGATACAATTATAGTCCAAAATGACCTTTTTTTATTGACTTGTTCATCATAGGTATGTTAGCTGGCTTCTAAAATACAAACACATTTAATGTGAACATTTGTATTGCTACAACAGGGCACCTGCACCTCCAGAGTTTTCAAATGACTTGTATGTCCCAAAAAGCATATCATTAAAGACAGTGGATTGTTCCTTCTCTTGTTCTGACACCGTGTCTCTCTCTGTTGTTGTGTTGAGGTTTACGCCGGGTAATCTGATTTGCCAGTGATTATACGATGTCTTAAACCCTCAGGTTCTTAAGAAAGGGCAGATCCTCTAATTTTTCTCTAAATTATCCCAGATGTTACCAGCAGAAACTGGAGAGGGATAGAACACATCCAGGAAGGGAAAACGGGAGGAGGAGAACTGAGAAAGAAAAGAGGAGATGGGGAAATGATTAGATTTTAAAATCAAAACTGCCATGACCCCACAGAAAAGTAAAGCAAATGGGCACTTTAATGATGTTGTTTTAAAAGTTTCATCAGGAATTTAAGATTTTTTTTTAAATTTTTTTTGAAAACACCTTTTTAAATAGTTGATAAAAGCCCCCAGAATAAGCTATTATACTATGCTATTCACAGTGCTCCCAATCGGAGGAAGTGGAGTATGGTACTTAGCCAAGGGTTGGCTCAGCCCACTACCACAATTAAACTGGCAGTCTAATACAGCCCAGGATAACTTTTTCAGAATTGTTCTTATTGCAATTGTTACCAGAAATAATATAGCAGTGAGGATCAGATTACTATTTTCTCTCTAGTATGTTAGAGAGACAAGGTGAGTGAGGTAATATCTTTTATTGGAACAGCTTCTGTTGGTGAGAGAGATGATTTTGAGCTCACACAGAGCTTTTCTTCAGGTCAGGGAAATGTATTCAAAATGGCACTGGTAAATGCAAGCCACATTTTAACTATTTTGTTTCTAAAGACAGTGCACAGGGGATTATCAGTAGAATAGGTAAAGTTTAAAATGTAGGATGCTGGTTCAAATCCAACCCAGTTAGAAATCACCTAAAGTCCAAAATCTTCTTGCTGTTTAATAGTCAATTTTAAATTGATTGATTTTTCTTGATCTAGAGTTGCCAGGTGTCCGGTTTTAGACCAGAACACCCAATCAAAAAGGAACCCTGGCGATTCCAGTTGGCACCGCCAAAAGTCCGGTTGGTGGCGCAGCAGGGGTCTGGGGCTAAGGCAGGCTCCCTGCCTGCTCTAGCCGCGTGCCTCCCAGAAGTGACTGCCAGGTCCATGGGCTAATGGGCAGCCAGGGAGGCTCTGCACGCTGTCCCCGCCCTAAGTGCAGGCTCCGCAGCTCCCATTGGCCAAGAACTGCAGCCAATGGAGCTGTGGGGGCAGCGCCTGTAGGCACAAGGGCAGCTCATGGAGCCTTCCTGGCTGTCCATGCACCTTGGGGCCAAAGGGACCTGGTGGCCACTTCCTGGGAGCCATGGTAAACACCACCGGGACCCTGCACCCTCTCCTGCACCCCAAACATCTCATACCCAGCCCAACCCCAGAGCCCACAACCCCAGCTGGAGCCTGCACCCCCTCCTGCACTCCAAACCCCTTGGCCTCAGCCTGGAGCCCCCTCCTGCATCCCTAACCCCTCATTCCCAGCTCCACCCCAGAGCTCACGCACCCAGCCAGAGCCTTCACCTCTGCCCTGCACCCCAACCTCCTACCCCAGCGTGGAGCCCTCTCCCATACCCTGAATCCCTCATTTCTGGGCCCACCCAGAGCCCACAACCCCAGACCAAAGCCCATACCCCATACCCCATACCCCAAGCCCCTCATCCCCAGCCCCACCCCCAGCTGAAGCCCTCGTCCATCTCTCACACCCCAAACCCCTGCCCCAGCCCGGTGAAAGTGAGTGAGAGTGGGGGAGAGCAAGCGACAGAAGGAGGGGGGATGGAGCAGGTGGGACCTCAGAGAAGAGGAAGGGCCTGAGGGAAGGTGCAGAGATGTTTGGTTTTGTGCAGTTAGAAAGTTGGCAACCCTATCTTCATCCTAGTGAGCAGGTATTCACACAACAAAACATATTGTTACAGTTGACCTCTCCTTTCCCCATTTGGCAGCCTGATCACAGAGGCTACACAGTGAGTGGGCATAGAGGCAGGGCCAGCTCTAGGCACCAGCGCTCCAAGCATGTGCTTGGGGCGACACTCCGGCTCCTTTTTTTTTTTTTTTGCCTGAGCGGAGGTGAGTTGCAGTGGTGGGGGGCACGGGACGCAGGAAGTAACCCGGGGGGGCAGAGGAACCACTCCCCCCCCCAGCTCACCTCTGCTCCACTGCCGCCCGCTCCCCCGAGTGCGCCACCGCCCCGCTTCTCCCCCCCTCCCTCCCAGGCTTGCCTGGGAGGGAGGGGTAGGAGGGGAAATGCGGCGCACCAGGGGGAGGAGGCGGGTCCGGGGATTTGGGGAAGGGGTTGGAATGGGGCAGGGAAGGGGCGAAGTTGGGGCGGGGCTGGGGGGGAGCACGGGAAAATTTTTTTGCTTGGGGCAGCAAAAAACTTGGAGCTGGCCCTGCATGGAGGCTGGCCTACTTTCTCACCATTGGCCAGGGCTGGTTTTAAGCCGATTCAGCCGATTCACTCCGCCCCCAGTTCACTTCCCCCTCCTCCCTTCCCCTGAATGCTCCGCCCCCTGTTCCTCCCCTCCCCTGCTTCCCGAGAATCAGATGTTCGCGGGAAGTCTGAAAAGGGGCAGGCGGCAGCAGCAACAGGTAAGGCGGGGGGGGGGGCGCGAGGAGGGCTCCTGGGAGGCGCGGCGCGGCCCAGTCCGGCCCTGGCTCCAGCCCGGCACAGGCACGGGACAGCGGCCCCAGTTCCGGCCGAGCACCCCCAGCACGGCCCCAGGGCTCCGGCCCTGGCCAAGCACCCCCAGACCCGGCTTGGACCCTGGGGCGCCGGCCCGGCCCCGGCCCGAACACCTCTGGCTCAGGCCCCGGCGGCTCTGGCTCAGGCCCCGGGGCGCCGGCCCCGGCCCCAGCCGAGCAGTGCCGGCTGAGCACCCCAGGCCCGGCTCAGGCCCCACGGCTCCGGCCCCGGCCGAGCACCCCCGGCCCGGCTCGGGCCCTGGGGCGCTGGCCTTAGTGGCCCTGGCCCGAGCCCCTCGGGCCCTGGCGGCTCTGGCTCGGGCCCCGGCACGCTGGCTCGGCCCCGGGCCGAGTGACTCCAGCCTGGCCCCGGCCACAGCAGCTCCAGCCCAGACCCAAACCCCGTGACCCCAGCCCGAGCGGGGCCCGATTCCTGGGGGCAGGGCTTGCCAGCGGCAAGCCCCGCCCCCAGGAATCGGGCCCCGCTCTTGCTAAGGCCGGCCCTGCCACTGGCCACTCCATTTCAAGGCTGAAGCAAATTAACAAAGCAGGGTGGGGCAAGTTTCTGGTGCTGGTGCTGCTTGTGCTGTTCCTGTTCTCTAGATAAATAGAGGTCTTCAGTTCATAGGATTGTAAATCTGTCCACTTTTACAAATGCTACAGTTACTTAATTTTGTTGAAGAGAAATGGTGTGTGTGTGTGTGTGTGTGTGTGAGAGAGAGAGAGAGAGAGTTAGCCAGGGTAAGTGAAGCAGGGAGCATGAAAGGAGGGTTAGATTGAGGAATTGGGATGAAAATGGGGGAGGGTCAGGATGGAATATGGAGGGTCAGACAGACCAGGATAGGCCAAATCTGATGCATTCTCCTTCCTGCCCAGACACCAAGTGAGAATTCTGTATTCAAGACAGGATAAAATTTAAGATTTCCTTGGCCAATCAGATTCCACTTTTTAACTTGTATTTCCTCAACTATCAGTGATGGATGATAAAGCTTCATAATTCACATCTCAATAAGAGTCATATTTCCCTGAATGCTACTTTTCCATTCTATCTGGCTGTAGCCTCATCTGGTCACCCACACATGTATTTACGTTGTCAGTGTTCTCTTTCTAGATAGGAAAATGAAAATGAAAATGAAGGTCTAGATATTACCCTCCGCCCTTCCCCCTCCCCCCCCCCCAAAAAAAAAACCTGTACAAACTCTCTAATTGATTAAATGCACCAGAGCAGTATGGAAAATGATCAATGAAAATATTGATAGGAAAAAAAGTTATTTTTTCCTATGAAAAATCTCATACTATTTTCCTTTATCCCTCCCCCAGTCAACTCCATAAACATCGGCGATTCAAGTCACTGGAAATAATGTATTTTTATATGTTGTGTATAATATATATTAGAATTATTGTTATGTTAGAATTAATGAGCATCTATGATGATATGTAAAAATTGGTACTTCCATCTAATTTTGATACAACGTTATTTTCTTCATGAATAATAGCTTAACTCTTTGAGATGTATAGTAATGATATGAAATATCTTCTGCAAGCACTTAAAACTACCACTAAAGTAAGATTTCAAAACATCCACAATGCCTATTTATGAGCAGAAAAGGGAAACAAAACATATTATTTTGCTGAAGTGGAGATTAGAGTTTATTGAAAACTTTCTGTCAAAATGTTTGTGTGTCCCCCAGGAAAAAAAAAGAAAAATGGCTTTTTTTGTTTAAACAAGCTTCTTGGGAGAGAGGGGAAACAGTTTATCAAAAATGTTTGGATTTTTCAACAAAACTCCAAAAATAAAATAATTTTCTTTTGATTAAAAGAGGTAAGAGCAGCAGAAGTACAAACATTAAACACCTGAAATGAGGGTGTCGGCGAAGAGAGAATAGGATTTAAGATATATATATTTGTCAATGTCCGTTATGTTTAATGTCCAGTCCTGTGAGTTGATTTGAATTGAGAACACTCATCACGTTTCAGGATATGGCCCTTAAAAAAGGCTTTTCTATGAAATGTGAAGGAAGGACTAGATGACATCTGAGGTCCCTTCCAGTCCTGCAGTTCTATGAAAATACATATGAGCATATTTTTTTAATATTAGTGAGAGAGAATACCTTGCCATTTATTGTGATACAGAAAACATGGAGAAAACAAAATATTGATAAGCAGACACTTTTTAAAAAGAAAGAGAAGCAAGTGGTTTGTTTCCATGATAAGTGAATTCACAGCAGTTACCTTGGCATAGAAAAATGCAAGAGATATTTTTATTTTGTCCCAGGATGAATCAGCACATATTCTGGCAGACTGTTTTCAAACATAGTGCCATCTGTAACTTGTGCAAAAAGGCTCTGCCAAAAAAAAAAAAAAAACAACCTTTGATCAATCACTTATCCAGACAAGCCAGGACAAATAGTTGTTTCTGATTTATCTGAATTTGACCAGGATCAGTCTGATCACAGCAGGAAATTATATTTATTATAAGTTTACAAAGAATCCAGTACAGTTTCTTCTGGGCACCATTTATATAATCAAATTGCAATACTTTCCCCGTCTACGCCACACACTATCATCAAATGAGTCTGTTGTTCACTCTCTGACTCCTGTACTTACAGCAAAACAGCTAACAAGGCCAGTGGCACAGGGGGATACTAATAACCACAGAAGGGGGAAAGCCAGCCCAAAGACCTGTCCCGCATCATGATTTAAAACTTGGAAAGAAAGGGATGAGACAAGCTGCAACTAACAGTTCACTGCAGTGCCGAGATCTGCCAGTTGGCAATCACCTCTCATGTAAAGTACCATAAAGATCAATAGTAGAAACATAGATGCCAAGATGACCATAGAAGGGGAGGCCATCTGAGAGGAAAAGGTACTTAGATCTGTTAAGCATTTACATCTGACATGTTCCCAATGTGAGTGGCAGGCCTCCACACATGGTGTGGTGATTTTAACTGCATGTGCCTATTCGGTGAGGGGAGGAAGGGATGAGAAACAAGGCACTCTAAGCTACAGAAGCGGCTCCTTTCCTTCCCTATGTCTATAGGGGCCTGATTCCAAACACAACAAGGCCAATTGGAGGCTTTCCATTGACTTCAGTGAGTATTGGATCAGGAACTAGAAAGAGGGAGGGTGATGAGTGTAGCAGCAGGCAGTGCCAGCGGAAAGAAGAAAAGTCATGGCTATGAGGAAGGCTCCGAGCACCACTGCAGAAGCACTCCTTTAACAATCTTCTACAGTTCTTTCCCTCAGGACCAGCTATCCCACACATTACACACTTTCTCATGGGGAGCTCCAGAAAGTGCTGTGCCTGAGAGAGATCAAGCCTACTGAACTATTAGCTAATGAAAGGGGAGCAGGACCATAGGCCAACCTAATCTCTGCCCCGTTCTCACCATTTGAGGTCCAAGACATGCTGGAAGGGAGCAGACCCTGTGCTTAGCGTAATGCAGAGCTAATTGTGGCCAGATACTGCTCAGGTGGCACAAAAAGAAGAGAATTGCACCCTCTCCCACTTGCCCACCTGTGTTAAACACAATCTGGCTCTTTGTAGGTATACATAAGCAAATATACTTCTAATGACTCCCTTATTTACTCACACTGGAAAATAGCTCAATTATTTTTTTGAGTGGTTTGTTACATGGCTAATTGGCCACCTGCAAATAAATATGTGTTGCCAGACTATATTGCTAATCACTAGCAGGGTGGAGGGATATTTCCTTTGCAGTGGGAGAAGACTTGGCACTACCACAAATATTAGTATCCCAGAAAATCATTCCTTATTTATCAATAAAAGTAGTTTTTAAATGTAACATTTCATTGATTGATGTGGACCATTGCTTTAAGCAATAAAAGTAATAGAGTGTGTTCATTACTGGAACATAAAATTACTTGATTAAAACATTTCAAGAAAACAAGGATATTGTGATCTAAAGATGTTTTTAAACATCTCATTTGATAAAAGTAGTTTTGAGTATTTTTGGTGGATAGGTAGCTTGTTAGCCATACACAGGGGCACCCTGACACAGATGTGCTGCAGAATTTTTACGTCTGTACTGGCAAGTACCTTCTTCCAAATATTGCAGAACTTCCTGAGGGCTCAGTCCTGCAAACACTTGCTAATGAACATGACACTTACTACTGCAACTAGTCCCATTTGTTTTGTTCCTCATCCTGCAAGTGATTTCTTCAGGTAGACTCCTGCACGTGCACAGATCAATTTGTCGTATGGAGGCCTTTGTTTGGAGCAATTTACCATTACTTTGGTGTCAGAGTACAGTTCACTGTTAGAGCACTTTGTTTTGAGATATGTCAAGATAAATCTCATCAGCAATGACACAGAGTTACAACAGTGACAGCATGACATTAAGTTCCTGAAGATAAAAAAACAAAAAACAAAACACTGTTACATGAATAAATAACCACTATTGTGCCTAGATATTGTTACACAGGAGGACAGTAATGTTGCCTATTGTTTTGAAAAACCTGCAATAACAGGGGGGGATATAAGGACAAAGATATCCCTTGATCACTTATGTTCTTTTCTATTTATGGATTTAAGTCTTCTATATCATGCTTCTCCACTTATTTTTAATTATTTTAATATATCTATCTATATATATAGATATATATGCTATTGAGACACTATAAGTACTGTCCTCCCTTTATAGAGTCAATGAACTGGTTAAGATTTGTGTAAGTTTTGTATTATTTGTAATAGAAATCCATAGTATACAATGTAACATCTCATTGTATAATACATGCTAATATTAAGTTTTACACATGCTCAGACCCTTTAAAACAAATGTAACTATTCTGATGGCTCTCATGTACAGCTGCAGTCAGGGTGTATGGTGAGAGGAGAGAGAAAGGAATGGGACTCGAGGAGCCATTATCAATGTCACTTTCCCAGTTGTCATGCTCAACAGAAGGGCTCTGACTGCCACTGCTATCTCAGAGAACATTGCCCTTGCAAAAGCCTGCAAAGGAGACACCCAAGGCCCTGATCCTAAGAACAGTTCTGTGAACCTCATTGCAATTCAGGTACAAATCCTCATCTCAGGATCTTATTTCTATAAGCAATGGTTCCTTAAATAAGGAGAATAAGGCGAGAAACATAGGCACTATTTTTCTTCTTTGTCCGAAAATATTGTAAAATATTTATTTTGTTGAATATAATTTTAAAACAAGTTGAAGTATACTGTTACCAAATCGTTTAAAAATGCAATTTTACTTCATTTGACATGGTTTCCAGCCATCGCTCATTTTTACTCTAAGTTTTTCAAAGTCCTACTGGAAAACTACGAATGAAATTATCTCACTGTCAGGAAAGGTGAATAAGCTTTTTCCCTGGGTACAAGGGAAGGTTAATTAATAGGGTAATAAAGAGGACTCTTACTTCACTATAAGCAACAAGGGAATTTCTTCATATTGAAGGAAAGCTGTTAAACATCACTCTTTTGACATTACTAGCCATCAATTTGGCACTGAAGAATTTAAATTTAGTTAAGTGTAGCTAGAAGCTGGGGAAATTAGACATATTGACATGAAAGGGGATAAGAGCTTATTAAATGCATGTTGTTAAAATCTCGAACACATGATGACTTTTTTTTCTAGTTGTGGAGTTTGTAGAAAATACACTGAAGTACCCATGTTTGAGGCATTCTTCTGTGTATGTGTTAAAAAGGAAGTATATCTTTTATTCTTTTTTTGTTGTAGAGGGCTAGACAGTTTATTAATATATTACCAATACTAGTCCAAAAATGTTTTTATAGAATATTGAATGATACATTCTTTTAAATAAAACCATAATCAGAAAGAAGGGAGATGCAACACTGTACAAAGATTAAAAAGATAAATTTGGACTTGTGACAGGAAGCCTGGCTTACTGGTGACATCATCTAGTGATTAGGTCATTGACCCCCCAGTAACCCTCTTTTGGTCTCTGGTGCATCCTGCTAGCTACTCCTCCTGTACTGGGACAGTCCACCTTTTGGTAGGTGTCATCTCAGCCCTCCAGTCAGGCCAACATTTTCGCACTACCCACCTTTCAGAGTAGCAATGTCCAACAAATTCTCACAAAGAGTACTTAAAACAAAACTTCCACAGAATGGGAGTAGCTACTGCAATGACAGCTCTTAGAAACAATCTGTTTATAATATTTGCAGCACTGTTGTTTTGCTTGCCTTCCACCAATAGCCTTAGCAGAAAAATATTATTGTCAAAACAGCAACAGTATATCGGTGTTTAATTCTCTTTCTGATCTTCACAGTTATTCTCTTTCTCACCCTTTCACAGTCCATGCAACACAAAAGCCACTTCACATTCAACAGGAAAGGGGAAAAACAGAATTGCCAGTAGCAATTTAAAGAAAATTTCATAAACAAGATGCTTGTTAAATAGAATGCATTCACTATATGTTAGAAGTGGATAAACAATGTATTTTAATTTTGTTGTGAAATTTCAAAACAAGTTAAATTTTTTCTTCATTGAGATTTCACAGAATGCTGGGAGTTTATGTCTTTTCTGTTGTCAAGAACAGATGCTTTGTGGGGGGATATCAGCAAATACCCGAACAAATTAGACAATTTCTGTTTAGTCAGAAACCATGTTTTGTTGAAAGGTTTTAAAAATATATATATTCAATCAGTTCTACTACATATATTATCCAACGCAGCATGGAAGAACTAGAAGTACAGTACTAGGCATGAATTAGTATAGTATTATTACACTAACCCACATGGCAAAATCTGGTTGGAGTCCCATTGTGTGGAACAAACCCTTAGTAAGTAATAATCACTGCCCTGAAGAGCTTACAATCTCCAGACACAGAAGAAGCAACAAATGTACGGAACAGGTTTTGGCTCTGCCATCCTTCCACTGTGACCTTGAGTTAATTACTTATCCTCTTAAGACCTCAGATTCTCCATTTGTAAATTTTTTTGATGTCACAGTTCAAGGCTACTGAAGCTGCATTCCCCCTGAGTGAACTTGCTTAACCAGGCCACACTATTCTTAGTTCCTAAGGAATACTTATAATCCCTCAATAGAAAATAAACATTTGCATTTTAATAGAATGAACTCCTAAAATACTTAAACTTAATTCAGTGAGGATTAACTTAATTCAATAAGGGTTGCCCAGAATATTGTCGTATCTGCCACAGGGGATAGTATTTTCCTCACAAAGACCCTGTCAGGCTAAATTAATTTATGGTTCTTAAGTGTTTCCATACTCTTGGGTGGAATGTGTTACACTATGCACATGCAAGTTATTCTGAATGTTTTCTAAAATTGTGATACCAGGGGACAAATAGTCACACTTCTCTTCGGAGCAAGTTCCCTTTACCTAACACTAGGAGAGGCAAGCTAGCAGAGGAGGACAGAAAAAATGAAGACATTTAAATCCTATAAAAAGTATAAGATTTGATGATATAACAATCAGAGCATAAGACTCTGAAGTGAATAAAGTCCATGCTGACCCTTCAGAACATTGCAATAATGATTCACACCTTTTTGAGGCCCAGGACACGGTGTATCACATTCTCTCCTGGGTGATTTACCTGACAATCTCTATATTGTAATGATGACTTATTAATTTCCCTGGAAGACATTTTAATACTTGACCCAAATATATCTAATGCTTTCTTTAATGATCGTGACTTGACAACTCTAAGTTGTGTTTTATTGGTTTATTGCTCAGAGGAATAAAATCTATTCAATTGCATAGAATTTGTTATTCATCAATATCTTAAAACTGTGTAGGAGCATGGCTCTTTTCTGAAATCAGTATAAATTCTGTCATTAGAATTCTACCCCAAGATTCCATATATGTGGGAGCAATGCCAGGGACAGGATGTATTCAGGGAAGAGGTGTGGGACTGATAGCTCTTGGGAAAAACTTGCCCACTGGAGCAAATTACTCCTCAAGCTAGTGAAGAGCATAAGTTGCCCATCCCAAATGTCCAGCATGAATTAATTTTACCAGAAGCATCAATAGCTAGCATATTATGTATGGATTCATTTGAAGCACATTTTCTGCTATTTCAAATTTAATGAGAAAGGATATTTTCATAAGTGTAAACCCTTAATAGCACAACTGGATCCTATACTCATATAAACATCATTAATTACTATGATGTCTATCACTGCTGTAGCCTCTTAAATCAACTATAAGGAAGATTATGAAAGTCAATCAATCCATTAATTAAATATATGTATTTTATCACATTGTTATAAAATGAAAGTATTACATTTTCATCCCCAAACATTTTCATTCTACCTGGTGAAAAAGATACTCAAGAACCAACCCTTCAGATCTCATGGTTTCTATTATTATTATTTATTTGTATGAAAGTAGTATCTAGAGGCTTCAATCACAAATGGGGTCAGATTGTTCAAAGCGCTGCAAAAAGAAAAAACACTCTTTCCAGAAGAGTTTAAAATCTAAGGTCTCAGTCCCTGTAGACATTTATGTACATTTTTAAAATTATGAATACTTCAGTTGAACTCAGTCAAGTATAGCTTCTGTTGGGTTGAATCAGGGTCCAAAAAGCACAGCAGTGTAAGGGGGTGGAATTCATACCCTTCTGCTCCTATTGTGCTGGCTAGCATCATGGGAGGGGAAGCAGTTTCCACAGTGCTATTATAGTCTAATTTTTGCAAATGTATGGGAAGCAACAGGAAGTTGGCGGAGCCTTAGTTCTATGCCCAGTGTCTCCAGCGGCATGGCTATGCTGGTGTACTGGAAAGTGTACACTGTGTCAGACATAGACCCAGTACAGCTTAGTCCCTCCCCAGAGCAGAAGGGAGGCTGGTGCGAAGATTGTGATTGCCTGAACCACAATCTCCCTCCTGATCTGTTACAGGGCAGCACAACACTACCCTGACAATGGGAAAATTATAATGTCTCATAGTGAATAAACGACACTTTAAAAAATGGCATTCATCATGGTAAGTAAACTCTAAGGATACATTTTTATTTGGAATCGTTATTTTAAAAGCATAAGTTTTGGGAAAACAATAATGTTGTGATCTCCCGAGTTCCATCTTTTTGTGACAATGTCTCAGGTTGTTTGAGTCACATTATACTCTCCTCTCAAATGTAACATGGCAGAGCAGAAGTGATGCAGTCTGATTTGAGTTGTCACAATGCGATCTCTCTTTCCCCAAGTCAGCTTGAAAAACAAAAGAAGATTGCTGAAGAAAGTACCATAAAGCAAACACTTGCTTTCCAGTGTGAAAATAGAAGTTTATTTATTTGTTGAATGGAGTCTCTGAGATCACAAACTGGAAGAAATTCTCCCCACAGTGTCACTGGTGCAGCTCCACTCACTTCACTAATTCTCTGTGGAAAAACTATGGTGAATGTCCTATGATGTCCATGGAATTGTACCAGTGTAGCTAAAAGGAGCATTTAGCCCACTATGTTTGCTCAGAACATCTCTTTAAAAAATGAAGAAAAAAAATCACAGCATGTAATGATATTTTTTCATTTCATTTCTTTTCTTTTTTAAAGTATACTGTGTGAACTCAGGGGGAGATTTTCAAAGCTACAAAAGACAGTTAAATGCCATTGTCAGCCAATAGGAGTTGGGCACTATCTCCCATGTGTGCCTTTTGAAAATCTGCCCCATCCTGCTTATGAAACATGACACTGAGAGAGTAGGAGAGTGGATCTTTCATTAATCTACAGAAGAGGTACAACACAGGCTCTACCAATTCAAACTGCCCCATGTTGCCCTGTAATGCCTCTCATGTTGCCCTGTAATGCCTGGAGAGAAATTCTCTCTACAGGTGAGGTAAGGTTATTTTCTCTCTTCAGTCTGTCCTACCTTCTCCACTGAAATAGCCTGTAAGGGTGCCAATTAATGCCATTTGTAACAGTAATAGCTACCCAGTAGGACCTAGACTAAGACCTCTTCCTCCTCAAAAGCAATACAAGCAACTGCTTGTTCATAGGTAGTGAATTCACCCCAGTGTAGAGGCCAGAGAAGGCATATACACCACTTAAATTCCTCTGAAACCCTATTTTGAGAGTTTAAATGAGACTTGATGGTGCATAGCCCTTGTGCTAACCTTCAGCACAAGGGACGAATTTTAGTCCCATTCAGAACAATTGAATTATCTTAATAACAATGGTAATTATACATCACACAATAATGGTGGTTAATTATCATTGTTAGATATGACAGAAAGGTTCTAATTTTAATAAAAATGGATTACGGAACTCATGGTCCCTTTCGTTGTTTGTTAGTCACAAACTGAACTGTAAAAGATGAACAAGGAGAACTCCGACATTGGGGATGATGGTTATAGCTCAGCTACATTTTAAATTACCTTGATTTATGTATTTCACATAATAGAACAGAACCTTATGCAAATACAATGCAGTAGATCATACTGTGTATATAAATAGAACAAAGTGGATTATACTGTGTGAGTAACAGTAACATATAATATTTGTGTGTACACTCTGACTTGTAATACTACATTACATAGTAATATATTCCAACAAAAAATTCAGTAACTTTTACTTGTTTGTATGTATTTTTATTAAACACAAGTATAAAAAGTAAAGAAAAGAATACTTTATGGATCATAGACTCATGAAAAAATAGGGCTGGGACAGATCTCAAAAGGTAATCTATTCTAGACCATCCCCCCACGCTGAAGCAGGACTAAGTAAACCTAGACCATCCCGGCAAATATTTGTCTAACCCCCCAGTGATGGGGATTCCACAATCTCCCTTGTAAGTTTAACTATCCTTATATTAGAAAAAAATTCCTAATAGCTAACCCAAATCTGCTTTGCTGCAGAGTAAGTCGATTATACCTTGTCCTGTGTCAGTGGACATGGAGAATAGTTGATCACCATCCTGTTTGTAACAGCCCTTAACGTATCTGAAGACTGTTATCAGGTCTCCCCTGGTAACCCTTGTGGGGTATGTCTGCCTTGTATTATTCCCTGCTTGCTAAGTGTGGTGCTACAGCAGGGGTTGGCAATGTTTGGCACGCGGCTCGCCAGGGTAAGCACCCTGGCGGGCCGGGCCAGTTTTATTTACCTGCTGACGCGGCAGGTTCGGCCGATCGCGGCCCCCACTGGCCGCGGTTCACCGTCCCGGGCCAATGGGGGCATCGAGAAGCCGCGGCCAGCACATCGCTCGCCCGCGCCGCTTCTCGCCGCCCCCATTGGCCCGGGACGGTGAACTGCGGTCAGTGGGGGCCGCGATCGGCCGAACCTGCCGCGTCAGCAGGTAAATAAAACTGGCCCGGCTCGCCAGGGTGCTTACCCTGGTGAGCCGTGTGCTAAACGTTGCCAACCTCTGTGTTACAGCATGCAACACACGGCCTCCGTTTTCCTTCTCTCAGGTCCCCTTAAAACCTGCACACAGTCCAAAAGGGCAAAAAAATAAATTCCCCTTCTAGGGTTCTACTTTATTAAATTCAAATAAACTTGAAATAAAGTCTCTTCCCTTGGGCTCAGGGGTTGCAGAGTGCTCCCCCATGAGACCTGTGTTTCTCAATCATGGCCTTTCTGGTCTGTAGTCTCTTCCCTTAGGGTTTGTGGTTGTCTAAAGGTATGTCTACACAGCAAAGAGAAACCCATAGCTGGCCCATGCCAGCCAACTCGGGCTTGTGGGGCTCAGGCAAGAGGGCTGTTTCATTGCTGCCTAGTCTTCCAAGCTTGCGCTGCAGCCTAGGCTATAGGACACTGTGGAATCCCAGGGTCCCAGAGCCTGGGCTCCAGCCTGAGCCTGGAAGTCAACACAGTAATGAAACAGCCCGAGTGGGCCAGCTGTGGGTTTTTCTTTGCTATGTAGGCATACCTTTAGAGCTCCTCTCCCTTAAAAGACCTTCTCTCTCTATGAACAACTTCCTGCAACTGAGCCCTGATGGCCTTTTAGCAGGCCCCAGTGCTCATTATTCAATTAAAAGCCTAGATGGGCTCATTCACCTTAAATTAGTTTCTCATGGGTAGCCTGGGCTCAAATTCCCCTTAAAGGTGTGAGCAAACCTATGAGTCCTTCCCCCCACCCACCCCCGTCTTCTTTTCTTAAGACATAATATACCCATTTTTTAAAAAAATCTTTCCTCATAGGTCAGGTATTCTAACCTTTTATCATTTTTTATGCTCTCCCCTGGACTATCTCCAATTTGTTAATTGCTTTCTTAAAGTATGGCATCCAGAAATGGACACAATACTTTAGCTGAGCCCTCATCGGTTCTGAGTAAGGAGGGGCAGTTACTCCCTATGTCTTACATATGATGTTCCTGTTAATAGACCCCAGAACTATATTAGCCCTTTTTTGCAACTGCATTACATTGTTGGCTCATATTCAGTTTGTTACCCAGATCTATAGAATTTAGTTTTGTTGATTTCAGACCAATTTTCCAATTTGTTACAGTAATTTTAAATTCTCACCCTGTCCTCCAAAGTGCTTGCAAACTCCACCCAGGGTGATGTCATTCACAGATTTAATAATGGTATTCTCCACTCCATTATCCAAGTCATTCTTGAAAATATTGAATAGCACCAATCCAGGACTGACTCTTGTGCAACCCCAATAGATACATCCTCCCAGTTTGACAGCAAACTGTTGATAACTGCTCTTTGTATAGTTTTTCAAACGGTTGTGCACCCACCTTATAATAATTTCATTTAGACCACATTTCTCTAGTTTGTTTATGAGGCAGTCATGTATACTAAAATTAAGGTAAATCATGTTTACTTCCCCTTCTCCCATCCACTAGGTCAGTAACTCTCTCAAGAAAGGAAATTAGATTGGTTTGACTTGATTTGTTCTGGACAAATCCGTGTTGGCTATTACTTATCACCCTATCATATTCTAGGCACACACTGATACTTACAAATTGATTGTTTAATAATTTGTTCCAATATCTTTCCAGGTATGGAAGTTTGGCTGACTGGCCTATAATTCCTCAGAGCTTCTTTGTTCCCCTTTTTAAAGATAGTACTGTTTGTCCTTCTCCTGTCCTCTAGGACCTGACCTGTCCTCCATGAGTTCTAGAAGATAATCACTAATAGTTCCAAAATTGCTTCAACTAGTCTTTTAAGTAGCCTAGGGTGAATTTGTCAGGCTCTACCAACTTCAATACATCTATCTTATCTAAATATTCTTTAACCTGTTCTTTCCTTAGTGTGGCATGTGTTCCTTCCCCCATTTGCACCCATATGAATGACATTGGTTAGTTTGAGCTACAAGGATGTGGACTCAGATTTACAGTTTAACCACAACTCAGAATGTAGCTGGTGATAACATTCAAGCTATTATAGAAGTTTGAAAAAGGAGACCTACTACATCTTCTTGTCCATTTCCAGGAGCTAGTGCAGAATTGTCAAATCCAATTTTAAATGACCCATTCAGTGCAGGGGTTTCCTCAGAAGTTATCACTAGATCCAGGGGAAAAAATTCTAACAAATCTGTCCACTGCCCCTCCCCTTCCCTGAAAAATGCATATTTGGATGAACTGAAAGATTTCACAAATTTGTGCTAACTTTGCTTAATTGTTTTGCGGTAAAAAAAGATCCAAAAAAAGATGAAGGGTTTTGTTTTCACATATTTGAAATAAAACATTGCAATTTTTCAACTCAAAATGACTTTAAGAGTTTTGCTTGAATTTTATTAAAAACACTTTTTTTCATTTTAAGTTGAACAAAATGTTTTGACCGGAAACATTCTTGTTTAATACTTTTTTTTGCCCCCCCCCCCCCAAAAAAAAAAAATTAAATGGTCTTTTGGGGTCAAACGGATGCCTTTGCCAATGCAGTTCAGAATCATGTGATGGAAAAATAAAAGAAAGCCAATATCATATTGCCAAAGTTTTCTTTACTTTATCCCTCAGGTCCCTTTCAGCCTTGCAGCTTTCTGAATACTTCCCTCCCATTGACTAGCTGTATCTCAGATCCCCCTCCCCCTAAAATTCACTAAATTGCATTTTTTTAATGACTCATTTCTTGGTCACATTTCTAATGTCTCAAAATCCCTTTGTTTCATTGCTTTATCCTCGGGAATGTGTGCAATAACTCCAATTTGGTATCCTCTCCAAAATTAATTAACAACCTATTTACCACCTCTTCCAGATCATTAATGAAGATGGTAAATAACACTAGGGTTTACACCAATCTCTTCGGTATCCTCTTGGATACTTAATCTTAACTTGAAACATTGCCATAAAGCTTTTGTTTATGTCCTGCCAGTTTTCAGTTCATTTGGAAATTCTCATAATCAAGCTAATTAACATTATTTTTTTCAAGAAAGTTTTCACAAGACAATAAAATTTGATGCAAGTTACAAAGAATTACCGTGAAAAATATAAAGTAATCCCTATGCTCAGTGATTAAATATGGATTGAAAACTTGCCCAAAGCTCGAAATAAGGGTTTTATTTTGGAATAAATTAATATTTGAAAAATTATACCATACAGTTTATGTCACAATTTCAGTGGAAGAATGTAATTGTTAGAAGGATCGGAATGCTTGGAAGCTTTGTTTGTGTTTATGAGAGATAAAGGGAACAATTTTAGTAGCTCTTTGTGCCAGAAAGAGCTCATGTTAACTTTTCACCAATATGTGAAATGAAGGCCATTGTCATATTTGATATAAGGGGCTAAATTGAACCTTTATGCTCAGTCCTGTTTAATGGAAACATGTATCTGTGTCATCCCATGAGGGATCACTGAGAAGGAATTATTAGTAATTCCAGATGGTCACAATTCTTGACCTGCTCCCCTCTTTTCTCTGGGTGTGGGAGTGGATAATAATTTATTACATTCCATTTTGTGATGTAGCATACTAAGCCCCAATTCATACACTGGGACAGTGCAAGAGAAACAGCCCCCGTTTCCCCTCTAAATCCTAGCAGCACAAGGGTGGGTGTGGTGTCAAGCCTGGAAAGACCCCATCTGCTCTGGTAGCGCAATGCTAAAATCAGGCCTGGAAGATCAAAATCATCTGATTGATTTTGAGGGGTAGCCACTTCATTTTTTCATCCCCCAAATCAGTTCCCTACTCCATTTCTGCTGCCTCCTCATCTTAATCCTGCCAGGACGCTTTCCTCCATTCCAGTTAGGGTCCATCATAACCTGAAGAATCTCCCTTCTTCTACTGCAAGGGGAAGACAGACAACTGTTATGTGGTGCCTCTCAGACAAAGCATTTTTTCTCACCCACAGTCAGCGACTCACTTTCACTTTGTTTGAATTGTTTGAGAATGAAGGCGATGGAACATCTCTCTTCAAGGGGCAGTCAGACCAGGAATACAGCCCACATAAATCAGATGCTGCTGAACTTGTTTTTAATGCCTTCTCTCCTGTGATAGCTTCCCTTTCTTTTGCCCATGGAAATAGAGTGCTAGGTAACCTGAAAGCAATGTTCCTTGGAGGGGCACTTGTGCATTGGAGAAAGGAGAAGGTTATGCAAACTTATTGTTGTACTATTTTCTAGGTCAAGAGGTAGCTTCTTTCCTCAAACTTTTCCAAAAATTAAAAGTGTATCAAAGCCACTTCCCTTAACCATCTCTGACAGAAAACTTTGTAAAAAGCATGTCCTGTCTATTTCAATTCTCTGAAGTCAATTAGTGTGAACATTTCAAAATATTAGTCAGCAAAACTCAGGGAGAGAGAGTTACATTTCTCCCTGGCCATTTACAGTTGAAAGTTTTTTTTTAAAAAGTGTCTTTATTCAAAAAGCCAAACACAAGACAGTGACTATTTTACAAATGTGCATGTGTGCCTTTCTATATTTATAGAGAGAGTGACAGATACACACACATACACTCACTTTATATATATATATATATATATATTGCTTTCAATTGTGCATTCACAAATAAATGCCCTCACAATTTTGTGTGTGAAAATCAGGTAGTTAGTTTTCTAAATGCTATCAATTGTGTCCACAGTTTATTGATGAGGCAAAATTCTCTGTCCTTCCAGGTCCAGGTTGATGTACACTTCATTGGTGGAGTACTGCAGGGATGCTTTTACTGCTGATGCCCACACTGTACCATCCTACGGATATACAGAAGACTTCAATATCTGGGGCCATCAGACTAGCACCTCACATTCACTATATAAATTCACTAAATTATATTTTCAAAGAAATTGTTTCAGTGCCAACATTCGCTTCACTGACTATAATAGAAATTATATTTTCTACTTTTAAAAATCCTTTCTACCTTCTAAGTGCCTGGGAAAGTTTTATATTCGTTCGACAGTTGGCAGATGCACACGAAACCCCATTTTTTCCTCTCCTCTTCTTAAATCACTTTGCCACTTAAAGAATCACTTTAGGCTTAGTCCCAAGGAAGAAAAAAAGTTGTTCGATCCAAGGGACTGACAGATGGACATCAAGCAATAAAAAATGATGAACATCCTTCTTCATTTTTATTGTCTCCTCTGCCAACAGTTCACATCCTTCAAAGCCTTAGCTTCTTTAGGGTCAGTCACTTAGATGTCACCCTCAGTTGTTGGTACTTACCATGAATTGATATTGAAGTTGTGCATGTAAAAAACACTTTATTTCAGTATCCATTTTCTAGTACCCTTTTGTACCTATATTCTTAACAATCCACCTCCTTGGAAGGCAGCTACTTTGTAGGTGTGCTGAAGGTTAATGCTTGCCAAGATGCAAACCTCAGTTCTAATCCAGCAATGGAGAATAAAAGAACATTGTCTCCAGGAAACTGGAATGTACATTAGATGATAGAGTAGCTCTTTTCCAGCCCTATAATTTATTATTCTTTGATTCTACGAATTATGTGGAAATCTGAATGCCAAATGGGAGTTCGGATTTAAAAACTGGGAGTTAAAAAAATCTGACTGAGAACAAACAACAAGGAGTCTGGTGGCACCTTAAAGACTAACAGATTTATTTGGGCATAAGCTTTCGTGAGTAAAAACCTCACTTCTTCGGATGCATAGAGTGAAAGTTACAGATGCAGGCATTATATACTGACACATGGAGAGCAGGGAGTTACTTCACAAGTGGAGAACCAGTGTTGACAGGGCCAATTCAATCAGGGTGGATGTAGTCCACTCCCAATAATAGATGAGGCGGTGTCAATTCCAGGAGAGGAAAAGCTGCTTCTGTAGTGAGCCAGCCACTCCCAGTCCCTATTCAAGCCCAGATTAATGGTGTTGAAGTTGCAAATGAATTTTAGTTCTGCTGTTTCTCTTTGAAGTCTGTTTCTGAAGTTTTTTTGTTCAATGATAGTGACTTTTAAATCTGTAATAGAATGACCAGGGAGATTGAAGTGTTCACTTACTGGCTTATGTATGTTACCATTCCTGATGTCCGATTTGTGTCCATTTATTCTTTTGCGGAGGGACTGTCCGGTTTGGCCAATGTACATGGCAGAGGGGCATTGCTGGCACATGATGGCATATATGACATTAGTGGATTTGAGAGACTGTGCCACACACTCTCAAAGAAACTGAGGAACCACCTGATCAGCATCCTGTACAGCAGACAGGAGAAGATCAAGAATGAGCTCTCAGAACTGGAGATTCTCCTACAATACCAGCCTTCTACACAAACTTCCACGTGGCTGGACTTTACAAAAATGAGACAAGCCATTTACAATGCACACTTCACTTCTCTACAGAGGAAAAAGGACTGTAAGCTATCTAAACTAATACCTACCACTGGGGGCTATAACAATGGTACCCTCAGCTCATCTAACAACATTGTCAATCTTTCCAACCACACACTTAGCCCAGCAGAAGAGTCTGTCCTATCTCGGGGACTCTCTTTCTGTCCCACCATCCCCACGAACACGTACCTACATGCCTCCAGCTTCCATCCAAGACACATCACACGATCCATTGTCTACAGCCAAGCCCTAAGATACAACCGAATTTGCTCCAACCCCTCAGACAGAGACAAACACCTACAAGATCTTTATCAAGCATTCGTAAAACCACAATACCCACCTGGGGAAGTGAGGAAACAGATTGACAGAGCAAGACGGGTACCCAGAAATCACCTACTGCAGGACAGGCCCAACAAGGACAATAACAGAACACCACTGGCCATCACATACAGCCCCCAGCTAAAACCTCTCCAGCGCATTATCCACGATCTACAACCTATCCTGGAAAATGATCCCTCACTCTCACAGACCTTGGGAGGCAGGCCAGTCCTCGCTTACATACAACCCCCCAACCTGAAGCAAATACTCACCAGCAACTACACACCACACCACAGAAACACCAACCCAGGAACCTATCCCTGTAGCAAACCTCGTTGCCTACTCTGTATGCTTGCTCACTACAGAAGCAGCTTTTCCTCTCCTGGAATTGACACCTCCTCATCTATTATTGGGAGTGGACTACATCCACTCTGATTGAATTGGCCCTGTCAACACTGGTTCTCCACTTGTGAAGTAACTCCCTGCTCTCCATGTGTCAGTATATAATGCCTGCATCTGTAACTTTCACTCTATGCATCCGAAGAAGTGAGGTTTTTACTCACGAAAGCTTATGCCCAAATAAATCTGTTAGTCTTTAAGGTGCCACCAGACTCCTTGTTGTTTGTGTAGATACAGACTAACACGGCTACCCCCTGATACTTGACTGAGAACAGGGAGTCCTCTCAGTATATCACCTGTCATGACAGCTCCAACTGTACTGGCTGCTCAGGTATACGAGATCTGCAAGGTTGTGGTACACAGTAGAAAAGGCTTGAGAAATCACTTGAAAATTACACATTAGTTTCAATTTCTTTTTTCCCCATCCTTTAGTTCTTTGTTTGCTAAGCTTTCTGAGTGTTGTGTTTTATGTGCTTAGTGAGAGAGGAGGCAAATGGGTCTCCCAATGACAGCCACTGATCAGAAGAATGTATGGCCATCACAGCCATTTCCCTTTGATCCTGGTGGCCACAGCCCCTGAGTTAGCTGCAAGTGGGGGATGGTTCTGGAACCAATAAAGTAGCTATTCATCATCTGCATCCTACATTGGGAGGACTCCTAAAGACCAGTTAAAATGGATAAAAGACACATTTTGCTGCCAGAACAATATAAAGTTGTCCAGCATAACCAAGGACCAAGCTCTGTGCTTTCTAATGCAGCTCATATAATGCTGCTTGAATCCCTTAGTGGAAACCAAGCATTGCATTGCATTGCCATAATCTATTGCACAAGTCTGGGAAAGAGAGAAAAAAATTCCCAGACCTTTCCAATGTGATTCAAATGAACTCATGTGTGACAAACAAATGAGATCATTTCCATATTTGACTAGATGGGTTTTTTTGTTTGTTTGTTTGTTTGTTTGTTTCCCCCCCCCCCCATGGCTAATGTATCTCCAAAGCAGGTACTGAGAGAGGACAACCTTAGCTTTCATGCAAAGAGAAGTAATTATAACATTTAATAACATTATCTACAAGGACAAAATCATACCACTTAAGAAATATGAAAAATCAGTAAGAAAACTTGCCTAATAGATAAGGCATGCTACTAGACACCTTTGTTATATATAGAGGGAAAATTAGACCTACTGAGCCAAATTAGTCCCTAATGCCACCCCCACTGAAATGAACAGTCATCCAGAAAATCCTTCTAACCCTGTTTAAACACATATCTGTTCTTTTTCATTGGTTGTGCACTGGGATATGAGGGCTCTAACTTACTCTCATTATCGGAACATAGGCCCAAATTGTTTCCCCAATTTGAATGATATTCACTGTGCACCGAGATTTTCGTGTTCCAGGTTGGGGAAGGGAGAATCAGAAGAGTTGAAGTAAGGGGGAGTGGAGGGGCATCGCTCCCCTACTTCTGCTAAAAGGAGAGCTCCCTCTGTTTCCCTGGGTTGGGTAAGCAACACCATTCTCCCTCCTTGGCTGGTTCAATGAGAGCCCCCCTTCTTGTTTCAATTTACTTTAACCACTGGAGTCATCACTCCAAAGCACCATCCCCCCACTCTACTTTTGACCTTGAGGAGAGTCCTCTGTGGGGCTGGGGACCAACATCTGAGCAGGGGTGGGCCAACGAGTCCTTAGGGTACTCTACAGTGTAGCTGGGAGTGTGCCTCCCAGTGAGGGTAGACAGACAGGCCATCTGTGCTGGAGCTGGTGTGCTAAAAATAGCAGCGTGGATGTTGTAGCATAGGTAGAGACATGGACCAGCCACCGGAGCATGGACCCGGAGGGGCAGGCAGGCAGGCTTGTACTTGGGTGGCTAGCCCATGCTGCCAGTGCGGCAGTGTCCACACTGCTTTTTTTTAGTGAACTAGCAAGAGCACAGCTAGCACATCTCTATCTACCTGGGCTATGGGGCAAACTCCCAACTGCACTGTAGACATACCCTTATTGTCTCTCGCTATGCCTCACAGGAAATCTGGCAAAAAGTGAAGGCCTGAGGCTGTATTACATTTTTCTATCTCCCCACCTGCACTTGGAACTCTTCCTTTAAGAAAGGTTCAGGAAGCAGCTGCCAGCTAGGGTGCCCATGGCAACTGTCTGGCAGTTGGGAGGCAGTCAAGCCTAAACCACTTGAGCTGAGAGGGAATGCCTTTAGCTGGTAGCAGAAGCAGGTATCTTGCCCTGTCTGTGGGTCAGCCACTCAGTGGCGACAGAACTTTCACACCTCACTCATTCATACAACCTCAGTTCATTAAAGTGACCTCCTGACAAACCTGGGATTCATGTGGCTTGACAGAACCTTGTTCATTCCATGAGAGCATTTCAGAAAACCAGCCAGGGGATCCTCACAGATTTATGTCCTTCCTCTGTGTATATTTTCATGGAAGGAGGTAATCCAGGCCCTGGATTTCAATCAGCATTTTTTATATTCCTTCTACCAGTGTTGGGCAACCTGCAGCCCACAGGTTGCATGCGGCCCATCAGGGTAATCCGCTGGAGGGCCATGAAACAGTTTGTTTACATTTGCATGGCTGCCCGCAACTCCCAGTGGCTGAAGTTTGCCATTTCCGGACAATAATTGCAATATATTTTTGCTCCCGTTTGTAACATCAGTTGTGAAGTTTAGAATGCAGACTTGTTGATCTCATCGTTCATTTCTTTCACACACAACATACTGTACTGTCATTACAGGCCAGATTCTGCAACTCACACTCACACTGAGTGTCACTTACTCATTAGAGCAGTCCCATCATAGCCAGTGGGAATACTTGCCTATGTAAATACTAGTCAATCTGTGCACAGGCTTCAGAATCTGGCCCTAAGTAAAAATTCATGAACTCTATGTATTAACCTTCACTCCTCAGTTACAGCATTTATGACTCATAACTCATGCTTCTTAATAATATCAGGATACTTTAAAGTGTATCATGAATTACACTAATTTTCTTTCACCTCAATACCCTTTAGTTATCAAACCAATTAGAGGTGCATAGTGCATTTAGTCAACATCACTATAAAATTAACATTTATGTAAACACAAGCTCAAAAGCCTTTTCTTCTTTTTATTTATAAAATCCTGTTTCTATCAAATTACAAACAAGAATGCCAAGATTTTAAAATCTTGATTGTATTACCTCAGTGCAACTACTTCTATCAGTGTGCTAGACCATACCATACTCAGCTCCTAGTAAGGGGTGATGAGTGGGTACAGCACCCCATGTATTGTAGCTCAGAAAGCCATACTTCCTACTGGTGCTATCTACTTGTTGTGACTGGGGAGTAGTTCACAACATCCCATGTTCTGAGCAGTATAACCCCACTACCATCACTCCCTCATGGCATGTCAGACCAGATCTGCTGCTTGGTGCATAAGGGGAGGATGGGGCCCTGGCTCTTCCTGGTGGGGAGCATATGACACATAAGCCCTGTGAGCCTCACCTTCTCCCTCACAACCTGCTAAAGACCATGTGGGGTGTAATGTGTGACAAAGACCCAAAATGAGGAACACGAAAAAGAATTATTCATGAAGGAAACATAAAATGCCATGGATGTAATTCCTTCTAAGTAAGTAACTCTGTAACCGCAGTCTCATGATTCTTTATTTCTGATGTAAATAAATGTCAAGAAGGAGAGGATGCCAAATTTGTGTGGAAAGTAGGTAATTTTTGGACTGAAATGAGTAATTTCCCACATAAAAAAGGAACATTTGATAAAAGTACTCCAAGCACAGAAATTGTGATCTGAACAATTCTAGCTCTGCCTAATTGGGGGAAAAAAATTATTCTTAACTTAACGCCCTGCATGGCTGCATAAGGACTAGTCACAAATAAATTGTAGTGTCCAGAATCAGTCCCAGGGCATGGAATATGATGCATATTTTTTACTTTTTCATGGCATCTGACAGATTTAAAAAATTCTGTATATTCTATGCACAATCATAAGAAACATTAGCTATAGGTAGACTCACCCTGTAATAAAGAAGAGTATAACTTTATCCTTCCTCATTTCTCAAACAAAAGTCTGAGTAAACAGAAAGGCTTTTGCTTGTTAGCAAACTCTGGCTCTGCAAACCAATACGAGAAACACATTGAGAGACAAAGAGTGTTTACTGGTACCAGCCCTCAGATGTTCAGCTCTAGAGACTTAAGTCAATGAGGCTGATCATGGGCATGCCCACGTGGAGCTTATTCTAGGATTGGTACCTAGATGAGGGGATCGGTTTACCTGAATTGTTCAATGGGCATAGTGAGCAAAACTGTCATAAATAAATCCTGTGCTTCATTCACTTAAAACTGGAGCAAAAGATTGGATTGGATTTAACGGGCTACTAATCCTTATGCTTCGCTCGTCTCAAATCAGTCAGTATTGCGGGGGGGGGCAGTGAGAGTGAGGCTTTGAGAATTAGTTCAGCTAGTGCTGAATTCTTTTGAAAACTGCACCTTTAAATATGAATTCAGTGAAAATCTTGGGGGAAAAGAAGATCAGTTAGACAAGGAGGAATTCTTTGTATAATAAAGATGTCCCACATACCTACAACACATAAAGGAAAATACAACTGGCCTGCATTTTAAATACCACTGGTTTTATTCAGCTAAAGAGATTAATGTAGACTTTGTCACATGCAGACCATTAAAAATGCTTTCTTTCTGCCTTACCATAAATGCACCATCAGACTGTACGCTTTTTATAAAATGAACTGATTAAATAGCACTAGCTGCCACATTTCTATGCAGAGTTTGACAGAGAGCAATCTCTTTAGGGGTCTGACTTTTTTAGTAATTGTGGGATTCAGTTTCTCACATTTTCTTTCAGAATACTCTTGTGGTTTACTGATTAAGTTAAAAGACATAGTCTCAAAATGGAATATCATTTTATAAGACCTTACGCTGCAGTTGAAAAGAGCTTCCCAGAAGCCATACAATGGAGTTGAAAAATAGAATTGGTTTTTAGAAAATTAAAAATAACTAATGGAACCATCTTAAACTGTAAGCGCTTTGGTACAAAGTCTGTTTCTTCACATGTATTTGTACAGTGCGTAGCAGATCTTAACGTAAAGCAGAAAGAAGGGCGTTATCTTCCGATAGCCTAGTGAGAATTGCTTTCTCGGGAGAAGGCAGATTCTCATAGATAGTGTGAGGGACTGTTTCTAATCAAATGTGAGTGGTGTAAATCAGGAGTAACATCACTGAAGTCAATTGAGTTACACTGGGGTAAAATTAGTGTGAGATTAGAACTGGAATGTATGTCTCTGCCCTTTATCTTTACCTGCAAGGCTTGGTGAAGCACTGGAAAGGGTTTTAAAAACAGGTGGTTTCCTTCAGTTTTGATTTCTGGGGTGCAGTTAAGGAGCATTATCAGGATGTAATAATTGACTCAAACATTTTTTCTTGCTTTTTAATATCAGGAATATCTATTCATTGCTTCCTGTCCCTACTGGGGGTTCTTGGCATCTCTGGAGGTTCTGAAAATGTCACATGAGAGAGTAGCTCAAGCTGCAGCCTTTCCTTACCCAGCTGGAAAAACTAATAGTGGTGGTGGGTTTGTAATGAGATGCTGCAGCTTGAGTTACACCCTCATGTAGTACCACTTTTCAGATTCTCCAAGGATGCCAAGATCCCCCAGTAAAGAGAGGAATGTGAAGACCAGTTATTTTAAATACATAAAAGAAGCGGAAAACAAAGTGACATCTAACTATATGCCATTTTCTATCATGATACTGGCCACTGTTGGAGAAGACATAATGCTGGGCTAAATGGACTATTGGTCTGATTTACTGTGGCAATGCCTGTGACACAGATTCAGGAATACATCCCTATTCAGAGCAGGACTTAAGCGTATGCTTAACTTTAAGACATACTTAAAGTTTATGGTACATTTAATTGCTCTCCTGAAAAGGGATTGACTTAAGTATGTGCTTCACTGCTTTCTTGAACTGGGGGCTATGTTTCTACTATAAAGAAGTAGTAATGAGCAACAGTGTTTTGTTTTGCAGTTACCCTTTATTAAACTTCTCATCTGTTTTTATTGAGGCAATGAAAGATTTCATTACCATTAGCATTCAGTATAAAGTGTGTCATATGGGAAAAATAACTTGATTCAGGAACAACTGATTGAGAGTTCGGGGGGCGGGGGAGGGGAAGCATGCTGATGTTAATGACAAAACATCTTTCTTGTAAAAGACTAATATTTCTTCTGTGAGAGACAAAGCTAGAAACCCAGGGGATTGAAAAGCAAATTAAATTTCCTTGTAAATTAAGAAACATAGTATGATTATCTCCACTTTTATTTTAAAAGCACTCACAGTAATAGCAAAGCAAGGACCTTGAAAACAAGTTGGGCAAAATTCAGCCCAGATTCAAGTAATCAGTGGTGTTGAACTGCTTATGGCAGGGTTTTGCTTATTCTGTTTTCTCTATTCTCCACTTTTGATCTAGGAGGCACATAGAGTGTAAACTCACATGAGTAGCTGTGACATTCATAACTCCCATACCATGGCTATATTTTGAAGAAGGGTCTGTAGAGGCTCATATCTTTCTTTTATGCAGGCCTCCTCTTTAGAAGATCCCCCACAATTTACATCCATGCCTTTAAAGCAGCCAGTGCTGGGTTGGATCTATTAATTCCTCTCTTAAATTGGCCAGTGGGAGAGGTGCAAAGTGAAAAAATGTGCTCCCTTCTCCAAAGATGGCTGTTCTTCCTGTTTACCATTCTTTGCTTCTGGCAAGCAAGGGAGTGAGCAACTAACTCAATGCACTTTCCCTCTCCCCAAGTTAAACTAGGATCTACTGTATGGTATTCCTGGGTACTAATTAGAGGGACAGCATAGAAGCTTGTCATCCCCCGATGTTTAAATCAGCAGGGAGAATGGCCTGGAAAAGAAAAGAAAAGAAAAGAAAAGAAAAGAAGAAAATGTGCTGACAATAACAATGGGAGCAAGTCAGTCACTTTAGATCACTTATTGATGACATTGTCTTGGATAACACAGATGGTCTCATGCATTTTCTAAGCAAAGAGGTTACTCCAAGACTAGTATGTTTGCACTGAAGAGTGCATTTCACTCCCTGTCTACCCTCCTAGGGACATACATTACTTTCTCCTTTCTCTCTTGCAGCTCTTAACATTTCATGTCCACTGTACAAGTCTCTTTAAAAGTCTTAGGGCTAAATTTCTCTTTGTATAGATGCCAGATTTAACCCTGGTGTAATTCTATTGACTTAGTGGGGTGATATCAAGCATAAGTTTACCTTAGAATAAGAACTGAAAAATAAGCCCCAGCTTCCATTTGTGTGTGTGACTTTGCACCAGGCAACAGAAGGACTGAAAACCAGGTGGAGCTATAATTTAGCTGCAAGATTATTTGCAAGAGAAATTTGTGTGAGCAGCTTTTTTTATGCCTGGGCAAATTTAGTTGGATGAAAAGGTCTACAAAGTAATTATTGATTATATAATGTGTGTGTATGTGAATAAATTAAAGCATGAACATTTGCAGTCTTCATTTTTGGTTAAAATGCTTCTGTAGGTTTGGATTAGAAGAAAGAAGGAGCTTCTGAAGTATCAGAGGGCAATATCTCACAGGGGCAAATTTATAATTAAGAAAAGACATTTCTTAGAGAGGAATAAAAATAATTATATTATTACTTACACTAAATTTTGTTTTGAAACAAATATTTGCTCCACACCTAAAACACCTTATACAAAACTACAAAAGCAAGGAAATGAAAAGTTAATCCACCTAACAGTGCATAGCCTTTATTCTTCCACCCGTGAGCACGCAGCTGATCACTATTACAGCTACGGGACACCATAGGCTATACACTACAGCCTTAATCTTCCTCTCCCTAGGCATGATACCATTCCAGTATTGGCCCTTTACCTCACTCACTACCCCCTCCTTGCCATCCTCGCCACTTCCCTGACTTCTCCCAATGCTATGAACTGTGGATGTTTAGTGTAATTGTTTGGTGTCTTTGCAGTAGGCCGCATAAAGCAGTGGCTCCTCTGGCCCCACCCCCATGAGTGTCCCTATAGAATTGGGATTTACATTATGGAGGATGTACACACATCCCTACAAGGTCCCCTGAATCAAACTCCCTCCCCTATGCAACTAAACTGCTCTAAATACTATGTACACTTGCCAGGCCTCAAAGGTGGGGGCTAGATTTGCCCCATGGTGCATAGAGAAGGAAGGTAGAATAACAGCCAATAGCTTTAAATAATATTGCATAGTCAGCAATACAGTACTGCAGGAAACTGTTCAATAACACTTTGTCAACTCCATTTTATTTATGTGCATAGAAATGTTTGAGATACTTGTCATGTGAAAATAGACGATATGAAGATTAGTTATCACTTGATAGAATGGTTCCATAACTTTGAAACCCAAAAGGCAAAGATTGATTTAACAGATTTGTTATGCAGCCTACTTAGAGCATTCTGAAATTCAAATGAGTTACTATAGATCTAACTTTTATGGGAGTGAGTTCATATATAAAGAGAATTTAACACAAAGTTGTGAGAAGTAAAGTTATGGTAGCATTTTACAGAGAAAATAAAATATAGTTCATGCATATTGATTGATAGAAGGCTCATCAAGCATCCAGCTTCAAGAAATCCAAATTACAGTTCCTAAAATGTAGAAGAATCTTTTGTCAGCAGCAAGTTGGAGACTGTATAAAATTGCATCCATCAAAATTAGGTACTAAATTAATAGAAAGACAAAAATCAAAAGTAATTTTTATTGGTAAGTAAAACAGTACTATCGCATCTTTTACTTAAGCAGAAATCAGCTCAATTATCTGTCTTACTAGCTGTCATTCCACACCCCTGTGAAATACCAGGAAGCTTCTCTACCCAAGGAAATCATATTGTTTTGAGATATAACAGGTCAGGTCCTGGCTACCATTCTGGCCTTTTCTTGCCACTCCCATAGTGATCCTGGTTTTGTTTTTGTTTTGTTTTGTATAAAACGCTGTTTCTTTGTAGATTTGAATTGGAAATACAAATACAAATTGGTCTAACACTCGTTTCCTCCCAGATTGAGAGGCAAACATTTTTGGAGATTATATGAATATTCAAATCCAACTCTGCCAGCCATGATACATTTTTCTTACTTCTGCTATAGGCCAGCATGGTGTGAAATATGATCAATTAATATCTTTATTAAAGCATCTGTTTTCCACTGCCATAGCCCATCCATCCTCCTGTCCAATGCTGCACTGAATTGTAGCTTCAGGAAGAATTGCCTCTTGAATCTTTCTGGAGGTGACATTGTAGTCCAAGTTGAACAAGCAGATGGTTATAAGTAGAATAGAAGCACTTAATTAAATTATTTTTTTAAATCAACAAATGATTTTAAAGCATATATGCAGAGTGAAAAAGGAGACAGAGAATGAAAAAAAAATGGGATTCTATGTTCTCTTTGGCTCCAATCCTTCAATTGGATCCATGTGAGTAAACCCTTGCAGCCATGTGGACCAAACTGCAGAATCCACTACACCAGGGATCGGCAACCTTTGGCACGTGGCTTGCCAGGGTAAGCACCCTGGCGGGCTGGGCTGGTTTATTTACCTGCCACATCCGCAGGTTTGGCCCTCGGCCTGCGCCACTTCCTGCAGCCCCCATTGGCGTGGAGCGGGGAACCGCTGCCAATGGGAACCGCGATCGGCCAAACTTGCAAATGCGGCAGGTTAACAAACCGGCCCAGCCCAGTAGGGGGCTTCCCCTGGTGAGACACATGCCAAAGGTTGCAGATCCCTGCACTACACTATAAAACATCTATTATCTATAGTGTTCTAATGCAGGATATCTTGTGGCCTAAAAGTCCTAGAAGAGTTAAAGTGAAATTTCATTTATTCTTGTTGTTTATTGCAATTTCATTTATTCTGTGATTATTCTTATTTATTAACTGATGATGGCTATGTAGCCAACATGACATTATACTAGATATACTAGCCATTACAGCAGGAGGAAATATTTGCAGTGAAATCACTGTCCATTGAAATTTGCTTCTTCTTTTATTTGTAAAATTGGAGCCATTTGATGAAATTTTCAACATTGTGGGTTTTTTTTTCTTTTAGTACTAAGAAATTGTGCAAATCTAGCAACAGTCTTTTTTTTTTTTTAAGTTTGACTTGGATTGCTTGGTTGTGATTAGTTACATACATCTCATGGTATTAATTCTGGTTCAGTGATTGGTTAAGCTCACCTCCTGTGTTCAGGCCACAGTTCCCCCTGACAATCCCATTCCCTGCAGGATCAAAGTAGTATTTGCTTGCTGGTGTGAGCAAGGTGCTTCTTGCCCATGCTGTCTGGCTGGGAACTGATCAGAATTGTGCTCCCACCCTGCAGCTGAGCCAGGAAAGAGCTTCTGGTCTGTTCTAGCATGTGAATGCAGCTCTAGTTGTACTCTCTGGGACAGGGAGGAAACAGTGCTGCCTGGGCCTCAGCTCCGCTGGCCAAACTAGGTCTAGAACCAAGTTCCCAACTGTGAAGGCAGTTAGTTCAAGGGAGAGAAAGTATGGAGTAAGATGGAGAGGCAGGAAGTGGAGTTGAGTATGGGGATGAGTGAAAGAGCAAGTGGCAGAGGCTGCAAGGCACTGACATTTTCCCCATCTGGCTTTTGGTAATGATAACTAACCACTGAAACTTTGTCTATGCTAGAAATCTGGGATAAGCCACATATGCCTCCTATTAAAACCACCTGGAGGAGACTATGGGATTTATGGTTTCAAAAAATAGTTACTCTCTGATATTGGCGAGAACTTTCATACTGTATTTAATTAACTGTTATATGTTCCATAACTAAGTCCACACATTATACAATGTATCCCAAATGAGAGAGAACGACAATTTCAAGAGCTCTGTGGATTCAGAAATACAAACCCTGTCAAGGATTCTCATTCTAATGCAGAACAAATGTTTTCAGTAACACAAAAAGAACTGTTATCATGTAAGAAGGTTTATTGAGTCTTATAAAATTCAAGGCTTTGTGAACTCACAAATTGTATTTTTATTTTTTCAAAGGTAATTAAAATTAGTTTTTTTAAGCTAAATTTCAAGTAATTTAAACCCACTTTTTTTTCAAAGGGGATTAATTTAAAAAAATAATCAAAACAGCTTTGGGGTTGAGTGGTGTTGTTGTTATTTTAAAGTCATCCTGAGAGATGAAGTCTGTGGAGAGCCTTGCTCATGGAAGAGAATGGGGATATGAGACAGCTGAACTACAAATTCCATTTGGCACTGTGGCAGCATATCCAAATCAAAATGTTTCAGTTATTGGCCAGAATATTTCAGGTTTTCAGTGAAAAATAGAAATATTCTGTGGCAAGCAGACACTTTTTGTGAAAAATTTAATTTAGTTGAAAACCCAATTTTCTTTCAAAGGACAGTTAAAATGGAAAAAATGTTGACCAGTCCTGGCACAACTCCCCTATTGTGGGATTAACTCCTTATATACAGGGTCAGAATGCACAGTTGTCATGCAGGAAGACTGAAACCAGCTGTAAAGAAGGGGAGATTTTAGAATCCACAGAGACAGACATCTGCTTCTCATGCAGCCCAGGGAAATTGATGGTTAGGATGTGGGCTCAAAATTCCCTGCCATTGTTCCCTGACCATTATTGATACTGCAGAAACCCTTGTCTGTAAATTTCCCATCCCCTCTGCATTGTACTGGAGGATGCAGAGGTGGTGAACTGCTCAGAACCCAATGCTAGTTCACAACCAAATTTTCCCTTCTATGGATATTTGTGTGGGAAAGAAATATCTGACTTTAGTAAATATGAAATAACTGTACATCAGTGAATGAATATGGCAACACATTTTTATCTTAAATTTGAGGGAGAATTTAGTGCTGATCATGAAAATGAAGGACAAATAGCATAGACCAGTGCAAATTATATTGAGAACAGGTGCTGAACAGTGAAATCTGTTGATAACAGACACTAAAGGGACTTTCATTTCTCTAGTATTTATAACAGGTGGCTGAATAATGCATTGTGATTAATATGGATGAATTCTTGCTGGGACTAGGACTAAGATTTAACTGACCATTAAGAGTGATAACTACACTTGGTAGGTGACCCTTAGCACAGACAAAAGTGTCCACATACAACTCAGCTAATGTGACTCAAAACTGAATATAAACTCACTCAAAAGCATTTTATCACCCACATTTTGGGAACTTTACTTCGTTTAGTCACAGTTACCGCAAACCATAGTCCACACCATCCCCTCCCATAACAAAACCCACAGGATGGGCTCAGTTGGTACGCAATGAAGATTCCCTGATGGAAATTCTATTGTCCAATGTAGGGTTGTGGGGTTTATGGAATAGACCATGGGACCTGACCTCACACCTCACAGATCCTGGTAGTCTATTGCAGGCCAGGGACTTCTGTGCTGGGGCCCAATGCTTCCAAATAGTCTCTAGACTCAACTCAGCCCCCAGGCAGCACAGATGCAATAAACTCTGTGGCTGTGGTATACGACTCCTGGTGTTGGGGGATTCACAAGAAAGATAACGTAGCCCTAGGGCTAGAGATGAAATCATGTGCATTCCACTGCCCACGTCCAAAATGCCTTCTAGAGTGGATTATTTTTTTTAAAAAAGCAAAAATTTTTGCAAAATATGTCATTGAAAAATCTTGGGAAATCGTGAAAATGTTTGACCAGCTCCGCTGCCTACTCCTCCCCTGGCCTTTCCACTCTCCCTGTGAGGACCCCGGACTTGCAGATAGGCCTCTATAGAGTCCAAGGGGGAGGACACTGTCATGGAGGTGTCTAAGGCTCCCTTCCAGTGAGGATGGGTTGGGGAGTTGCACACCTCATCACACCCAGAAAAGGAGAATTCCTGTACTCATTATGTTACCAAGGGGGATTTTTTTAATGAAAGGGAAGGATGATGGATTTTGTAGTTTTTCATCCATCATTTCATTTGTATAACACCTTTCACACAATTTTAAGGATTTCACTCTTTTTGACTGCTACAGGCTTTTGAAGTATTTTAGACTCTGAACCTTCACAAAACTCAGGGTCCTTTAGATCCAGTGTTGCATCTTGGGCATAGCTCTACTTTCAGAAATTATACTGGATGCTTTAAATTAGCTTCCAATTAAGACTTTTATAGTTAGTTAATTTTAGAGCTGCCCAGCTGCTGCTATGGATCACCACAACCTGGATGGAGAAGGAAGGGGTAGATTCCCTCTGAAGTTCAGGTGCTGGAAGAACACTGGAACTTCCAAATAGTCTCCTGGGGTTGAGATTTGACTTCTGAGGAGAGGCTTGGTTGTGTTTATATTTTATTCACATATGTTTTCCCTTCGCTATCCTTATAAAATATGCAATAGTTACCTGTAAGAATGACTGGGTCAGCGTAGAGAGATTCTTGAGTAGTTTAGACCATTATTGTAGTATTCAAAGCAAAAAAATATTTTTCAGGACAAACAAATTACTCTTCTACAGGCTGAAAACGGGCCTGAATTTATCAGGCATGATAAGACATTTAAGCGTGACCCTCTTACCCTATCCACAAAAAGCAAATATCTGGTGTTTCTTTTCCCCCCAAATATCATTCTACACTACCCAATTCTTACCAGAATCAGGTCTCATTAAATCCAATAGCTGACCAGAAGGGATTTTACGAATAGCATTGCATTTCTGATCAGTTATCAGAATAACCTCCAACTATAATCTTCATCTGGGACCTCAGACTATGCTGTACCTAAGACCTGAGGTTGTTTGGAAAGTTCCTCCATGGAGGTTTTATTTCTTTGCTATCATAGAGCTGTGCCTAGCAGGACAAGGTTTCATATTTTGTGTATGTGAGTGAGTGGAAGGCTGTGGGGGTCAGAGTATGAACAGTGGTGCCTTTAATTAATATTTGATCTGAATTTTGGTATCATAAACTTTATTCTGATAGGAAAATGTCTCTTAAGCATGCAAGAATAGCCATTCTTCAGTGAGTGAGGTTACACCCATCATCCATTGTTTACAAAATTTGTGTTTGAAGACAAAAATGAAACCAGCCAGTCTAGGGTCTATAATATGCAGTGACAAATAAATAGATGTGCAGTGATATTTTAAAAACATGCATTGGCTTTTTAGAAATATGCACACTGAGTATTAAACTTGAAGTTCCCAGTACAGTGCTACAGAACCAGCATGTCCTTTTCTATTGTGTTCAGTGACTTTTTAAAAATGCTTTTAGGCACTGGAGGGCTGGGGGAGATGGGAAGGATGAGTCTGTCCTTTGTTGCATCCAGTTATACTGGCATGAGCTGGCAGGTGTGCAAATTAAGAATCTAATTAAGTCTTTGTGTTTTCAGGAAGCCAGGAATATACTGAATAATATACAGTATGCACTGTCTACTGTCTTGTCACATTAAACTGGCATGTGGTCTGGTTGATAGCATATGAGTGCAATGTGCAAAATGATCCATGTGTGGCCTATCCTGAAATGGCCAGCAAGGCACATATTATAAGAAGAGGTCATTTTTCCCATAGAAAAGATTGAAACTATCAGTATAAAGCCTTGCTTTAGCGCCTCTAAATGTTTGGCTGGAAACCCTGATTTGGTCAGATTTATTTGGAAGGTAAAAAAGACTATTTCTTCATATTTCAAAAAAACTCATCTAACTATTCTTTAATTATAAGTCATTAAAAAATATCATCCAGGTATGAAATGTTGATTTCAGTCTCCCTCTGGCTCTAAGAACAATTTGTTATAACCCCTTCCAAGTTTCCATAGAATTATATCTCTTTGAAAGGTGAGGTACTGGTGTAACCTATTGTGAATAACCCACATTATTATGACTTTTGTTATGTTTGACTATTTTTGAGAATTATTATTATGTTTATATTTGCATCCCAGATTACTGGATTCTCTTTGAATGAAAGCGCTGACACTTGATGATGAGATATGTAACTATTACAGCTGGCAAAAAATGCCATTTACACCCCCTTATCGCCCCCATCCCCAAGAAATTTTGAAAAAAAAATGTTTCTTCAAAATTTCCCATTAAAATATTTTCCTTGAAAAAACCCTGAAACTGAAAAACAAACATTGGGTTTAATTATTTTTGCCATCTTTTGGCTTCCCCCCCACTCAACCTTTTTATTTATCCTTTTTTCCAGTAGCAAAGTGAAACAAAGTAAAGGGTAAAGTGTTAAAGGGGACAACAAAAAACCTCAAATTTTCACTTTTGTTTTTTCATTAAAAAAAGTCATCAAAGCATCTATTAACAGACAAATAACTCTAGTAACTATAAGTGATGCATGAGAAGAGTACATCTATATTCAGTTGGAAGCATGCTTCCCAGCTTGAGTAGACAGGCATATGCTAATTCTGTTAAAGCTAGTGTGCTATAAATAGCATTGTGTTTGGGGGTCCAGGCAGGTTTGTACTCAGGTACAGAGCTGCTGACTGTGCTTCCTCCAGCTACACTGCTATTTTTAGAATGCTGGCTCTGCTTGAGCTAGCATACTAAAAATAGCAAATGTATGCATTGTAGAAATACCCAGAAGAGTACTGAATATAGGCTGGATCCAAAATAAAGTCAATTGGTAGTAGACTGCCTGCAAAATATAGAATCATAGAATCATAGAATATCAGGGTTGGAAGGGACCTCAGGAGGTCATCTAGTCCAATCCTCTGCTCAAAGCAGGACCAATCCCCAACCAATCCCCATGCGGGCAGGGGACTGGACTCGATGACCTCTTGAGGTCCCATCCAGTCCTAGAATCTATGAATAAATCATCCCAGCCAGGGCTTTGTCAACCCTGACCTTAAAAACCTCTAAGAAAGGCAGATTCCACCACCTATAATATAGGTAACCCATTCCAGTGCTTCACAACCCTCCTAGTGAAAAAGTTTTTCCTAATATCCAACCTAAACCTCCCCCATTGCAACTTGAGACCATTACTCCTTGCTCTGCCATCTACTACCACTGAGAACAGTCTAGATCCATCCTCTTTGGAACCCCCTTTCAGGTAGTTGAAAGCAGCTATCAAATCCCCCCTCATTCTTCTCTTCTGCAGACTAAACAATCCCAGTTCCCTCAGCCTCTCCTCATAAGTCATGTGTTCCAGCCCCCTAACCATTTTTGTTGCCCTCCGCTGGACTCTTTCCAATTTTTCCACATCCTTCTTGTAGTATAGGGCCCAAAACTGGACGCAGGACTCCAGATGAGGCCTCACCAATGCCGAATAGAGGAGAATGATCACAGCCTTCAATCTGCTGACTATGCCCCTACTTATACAGCCCAAAATGTTGTTAGCCTTCTTGGCAACAAGAGCACACTGTTGACTCATATCCAGCTTCTCGGCCACTGTAACCCCTAGATCCTTTTCTGCAGAACTGCTGCCTAGCCATTCAGTTCCTAGTCTGTAGCAGTGCATGGGATTCTTCCATCCTAAGTACAGGACTCTGCAATTGTCCTTGTTGAACCTCATCAGATTTCTTTGGCCCAATCCTCTAATTTGTCTAGGTCCCTCTGTATCTTATCCCTACCCTCCAGTGTATCTACCACTCCTCCCAGTTTAGTGTCATCTGCAAACTTGCTGAGGGTGCAGTCCACGCCATCCTCCAGATCATTAATGAAGATATTTTACGAAACCAGGACGACCCTTGGGGCACTCCGCTTGATACGGGCTGCCAACTAGACATGGAGCCATTGATCACTACCCCTTGAACCCGACAATCTAGCCAGCTTTCTATCCACCTTATAATCCATTCATCCAGCCCGTACTTCTTTAACTTGCCGACAAGAATACTGTGGGAGACCGTATCAAAATCTTTTCTAAAGTCAAGGAATAACACATCCACTGCTTTCCCCTCATCCACAGAGCTAGTTATCTCATCATAAAAGGCAATTAGTTTAGTCAGGTATGACTTGCCCTTGGTGAATCCAGGCTGACTGTTCCTGATCACTATGTTCCTAGAGTCCCAAAAGCTCTTTCTCACCCTATGTGTGATTTATTGCAAAACCTGGGAAGGATTCTTGAATGCAGGTTTTTTTTTTTTTCTTCAGTGGTTCTAAAATCTTAATAAGGGCTCTGGAGGGGATCTCCTCAGGACTAAATAGTCTGCTCCGTTAGCAGGGCACAGAAACGATCTAGAGATGATGAAACTTAACATTTCTGGTTTGTGCTGATAGAGAAATGTTCTGAAAGTGCTGACTTCTTAGGATATGTTTGCACAAATTAAGACTCTTGTCTCATGACCAGATGAATACTGGCTCAAGTAAACAAAGAAAAGTATGTAGAGAAAGTTGGAAAGAACTGTGGAGAGAAAAGAAAATTCTGCTTTTCTATTACTTTCAGTTTTTAACTGTAACCCATACTATGTATTGAAATTAAAGTTTAGCAAGACACCATCTTTCTCACTCTTTCCTGATGGAAATGAATGGGGGTATTTACGCATGGTGAGCATGCTTCATAACTCTAATTATATCACCTTATGGCTCCTTGTCATCTTTATCCTCCACCCCTTTTTCATGGTGCAGATGTTCCCCAGCTTTATTATCTAAACTATTGGGTCTTAAAAGCCTGTATTAAGTAAATGTATGAATGGTCCTTGTGGAAAATTAAACGGTGATATTAAAAATCATAATCACAGCTCTCAAAATAATAATTAATCTTTTTAGGTACTGCACACCTGGACTTGTTGCCAATAGGTCCAGGTGTCATGGGAGACCCCAACTGTTTTAGAAGTGATGTGATGAGTGCCTATATCCAGGACTGTATCACAGGACAATGAGCAAAGAATCTTTTAAAATAATTAGAAAATAAACTTTTGATTTTAAGATTAAAGCAGAGAATTCCAAAATTCATCACAAGCCATGTTTTAAAATTAATCTAGTTTATTTCCTTTAGTAAACATGATAAATGTTACATTCCAGTTAGCAGTTCAGACAAATCAAAAGGATTTACAAAATAATTTCATCTTCATTGTTTTTCACCAAAACAAAACCATGTCTTCATTAGACCAGGTGAAATGTTTTGGTTGAAACTTCCCCACCCCCACCCCCATCCCCACCCCCCACTGAAAAATGCAGCCTTAGGTTGACTGAAACATATAGCAAATGCCTGTTGAATTCACTGGATTGTTTTAATGGTGAAAAAAAAACATTAAAAAAAAAAGAAATCTAAACATTTCATGTTGATATTTTTTAAACTAAACATTTCAACTTCTTGATTCAAAATTACTTTTCTTGTTAAAATTAACTTCGATTTTATTAAAAAATACTAAAGGTGAAGAATCATCAGATGAAACTATTTGTTCAAACTGAAACCAAATTTCTGTAGACTTTTTAGTTCACTAAAAAATAGTTCTTATGTTTAAAGTGAAGCATATGAATTAGTATTTTCATGCCTGGGTCCCTAAGAGAAGAAAATGTATTAAATTAGCAAACAAAATATCTTTAATGACTATTAACATTGCAGCAGGACATATTCCATCCACTCAAACTCTTATAAGAACTGAAATAAGAATTTAAGGGGAAAGACTTGTGTATTCCTTGACACCTTCATATTGCATATAATATTGTTGATAACATACTCCAACATCCTCTAAGCAGGCTTTCACTTCCATTTCCAAAAGATACTAAAAAGCAATACGTGCCCCATCTTCATTAAACTTGCCCTCCAATGCTAAACCTTGAGAGTGACCTTATATGCTTTTATATCCACTACAGCAATGGCTTAACACATCTAACTATTGCACATCCCGTGCATTTGGGATGTCAGGCTGCCTTAACACTGCTGAAGTCACTATAATCCTCTATGGTAGGGACCAGCAACCTCTGGCACGTGAGCCGCCAGGGTAAGCCCCCTGGCAGGCCGGGCCGGTTTGTTTACTTGCCGCGCCCACAGGTTTGTACGATCGTGGCTCCCACTGGCCATGGTTTGCCGCTCCAGGCCAATGGGGGCGGCGGGAAGCGGCACGGGCTGAGGGATGTGCTGGCCGCTGTTTCCCACCGCCCCCATTGGCCTGGAGTGGCGAACCACGGCCAGTGGGAGCCACGATCGTCCAAACCTGTGGGCGCGGCAGGTAAACAAACCGGCCCGGCCTGCCAGGGGGCTTACCCTGGCTGCTCGCGTGCCAGAGGTTGCCGATCCCTGCTCTATGGATTGGAAGATAGGGGAGGTACATAACTCACATAAACATGCTGAGCAGTGGGGTACACAAATAAAATGTGCAACACATGACTGAAAAGTTAACATATGTTTGGTGATTTACTCCGAGTCCTATGCAGACTTACTGTCTCCCCACAGTTGGAACTTCTTGACTTTCAGATCCGTAGCTTAGATCTTTACTATTCAATCTAAAGGAGTAATTCTTAGCCCCTTTGAAGACTATCCGCTGGTGGTAGGGTGACCAGATGCCCCAATTGTATAGGGACAGTCCTGACATTCAGGGCTTTTTCTAATATAGGCGCTTATTACCCCCCACTCGCGTTCAGATTTTTCACATTTGCTATCTGGTCACCCTAAGTGGAGGACTGAGTCTCATTTCCCTGTAGTTTACACAGCTGTTTACTAGTCAGCAGTAACATATTGTTGATCAGGGATACTGGATTCTATCACTGGCTCTTCGGGAGGAATGTGGATTATAGTGTTTAGAGTTAGGGTAAGTTGCTTTGAAAGTCAGTGTGGCTCAGTTACTAAGGCCTGGTCTACACTACGGGTTTAGGTCGACTTTAGCAGCATTAAACCGAATTAAGCCTGGACATGTCCACACAACGAGGCCCTTTCTTTCGACTTAAAGGGCCCTTTAAACCGGTTTCTTTACACCACCTCCGACGAGGGGATTAGCGATAAAACCGGCCTTTGCGGGTCGGAATTGGGGTAGTGTGGACGGAATTCGATGTTATTGGCCTCCGGGAGCTATCCCACAGTGCTTCATTGTGACCGCTCTGGACAGCGCTCTCAACTCAGATGCACTGACCAGGTAGACAGGAAAAGACCCGCGAAGGTTTGAATTTCATTTCCTGTTTACCCAGCGTGGAGAGCACAGGTGACCACGCAGAGCTCATCAGCACAGGTAACCGTCATGGAGTCCTCCCAGGATCGCAAAAGAGCTCCAGCATGGACCGAACGGGAGGTACGAGATCTGCTCGCCATATGGGGAGATGAAGCAGTGATAGCTGAACTCCGTAGCAGTAAAAGAAATGGAAAAGTATTAGAAAAGATCTCCAAGGCCATGAAGGACCGAGGCCATAACAGGGACACACAGCAGTGCCGCGTGAAAATTAAGGAGCTACGGCAAGCCTACCACAAAGCCAGAGAAGCAAACGGAAGGTCCGGGGCAGAGCTGCAAACTTGCCGCTACTACGCGGAGCTGCATGCGATCCTAGGGGGTGCAGCCACCACTACCCCAACCGTGTGCTATGACTCTCTCACTGGAGAAACACACAGGGAAGACGGTTCGGGGAACGAGGAAGATGACGATGGAGGTACTGTAGGTAGCTCACAGCAGCAAGGAAGCGGAGAAACCGGTTTCCCCAACAGCCAGGATATGTTTGTGACACTGGACCTGGAACCAGTAACCCCCGAACTCACCCAAGACCCTCAGGGCACACAGGAGACCTCTGGTGAGTGTAACTTTGTAAATATTTGTAAACATTACAAAAAAAAAGCAAGCAAGTCTGTTAACGTGTATGGGGATGGAGCGGAAATCCTCCAGGGACATCTCCAGAAAGCTCTCCTGGTTGAAATGGGGTGATTTTATTAAGGGGGACATTCAGAGGCGCCCGTTCCTGCTATTCTGACCAGAAATGTTCCCCGCTGTTAACCACGCAGTGGGGGGGAGGGGTGAAGTGATCATCCCAGAGAATCGTGTGTGTGTGTGGGGGGGGGGGGTGGTTTACTTGTGTTTGTGCCGCATGTTAACCGGGAAACCGCAGCCCCCTCTTTTTACATTGAAACCCCATTTTAAATGGACAACCCAATTCATCCTTGATATGGGAAATGCGCTGCTGTTTGCAACCTTTCCCGCATGTTAAGAAGGTTAAAAAAGCCAAAACACTGTGGCCTACGATGGCTGCCTGCAAGCCGAAATATGCGATCTTGTAATGAAAGAGTGTACCCATTGTTCCCTAAAATGTGTCTTTTTTAACCACCTCTCCCTTCTCCTCCACCAGCTGCAAATGTTTCTCCTTCGCAGAGGCTCGTGAACATTAGAAAGAGAAAACGTAAGACGAGGGACGAGATGTTCACGGAGCTGCAGATGTCCGCCCAGGCTGATAGAGCACAGCAGAATGCGTGGAGGCAGTCAATGTTGGAGATGAGAAAAGCCCAACATGAACGAGAGGAGAGGTGGCGGGCTGAAGACGATAGGTGGCGTCAGCTTGCAGACAGACGGCAAGAGGCAATGCTCCGTCTGCTGGAGCATCAAAGTGATATGCTCGAGCGTATGGTTGAGTTGCAGGAAAGGCAGCAGGAGCAGAGACCGCCGCTACAGCCCCTGTGTAACCAACAGCCCTCCTCCCCAAGTTCCATAGCCTCCTCACCCAGACGCCCAAGAACACGGTGGGGGGGCCTCCGTCCACCCAGTCACTCCACCCCAGATGATCGCCCAAGCATCAGAAGGCTGGGCTTCAATAAGAGTTAAAGTTTTAAAATGCAGTGTGTCCTTTTCCATCCCTCCTCCCCCACCCATCCCAGCTACCTTGGCAATTATCCCCCTACCTCTGTAAGGAACTAATAAAGAATGCATGAATGTGAAAAAACAATGACTTTATTGCCTCTGCAAGCGGGAGGGGAGGGGAGGGTGGGGTGGGGTGGTTGGTTTACAGGGAAGTAGAGTGAACCGGGTCGGGGGGGGGGTTGGAGGGTTCATCAAGGAGAAACAAACAGAAGTTTCACACAGTAGCCTGGCCAGTCACAAAACTCGTTTTCAAAGCTTCTCTGATGCGCACCGCGCCCTGCTGTGCTCCTCTAACCGCCCTGGTGTCTGGCTGCGCGTAATCAGCAGCCAGGCGAGTTGCCTCAACCTCCCACCCCGCCATAAAGGTCTCCCCCTTACTCTCACAGATATTGTGGAGCGCACAGCAAGCAGCAATAACAATGGGGATATTCTTTTCGCTGAGGTCTGAGCGAGTCAGTAAGCTGCGCCAGCGCGCTTTTAAACGTCCAAATGCACATTCCACCACCATTCGGCACTTGCTCAGCCTGTAGTTGAACAGGTCCTGACTACTGTCCAGGCTGCCTGTGTATGGCTTCATGAGCCATGGCATTAAGGGGTAGGCTGGGTCCCCAAGGATCACGATAGGCATTTCAACATCCCCAATGGTCACTTTCTGGTCCGGGAAGAAAGTCCCTTCCCCCAGCTTTCGAAACAGAGCAGAGTTCCTGAAGACGCGAGCATCATGTACCTTTCCCGGCCATCCCACGTTGATGTTGGTGAAACGTCCCTTGTGATCCACCAGGGCTTGCAGCAGCATTGAAAAGTACCCCTTGCGGTTTACGTAGTCGGTGGCTTGGTGCTCCGGTGACAAGATAGGGATATGGGTTCCGTCTATGGCCCCGCCACAGTTTGGGAATCCCATTTCAGTAAAACCATCCACTATTGACTGCACGTTGCCCAGAGTCACTACCCTTGCTATCACCAGGTCTTTCATTGCCCTGGCAAATTGGATCACAGCAGCCCCCACAGTAGATTTGCCCACTCCAAATTGATTCCCGACTGACCGGTAGCTGTCTGGCGTTGCAAGCTTCCACAGGGCTATCGCCACTCGCTTCTCAACTGTGAGGGCTGCTCTCATCTTGGTATCCTGGCGTTTCAGGGCAGGGGAAAGCAAGTCACAAAGTTCCACGAAAGTGCCCTTACGCATGCGAAAGTTTCGCAGCCACTGGGAATCGTCCCATACCTGCAGCACGATGCGGTCCCACCAGTCTGTGCTTGTTTCCCGGGCCCAGAATCGGCGTTCCACGGTATCAACCTGCCCCAGTGACACCATGATTTCCACATTGCTGGGGCCTGTGCCTTGTGAGAGGTCTATGGCCATGTCAATTTCCTCATCACTCTCGTCGCCGTGCTGCAATCACCTCCTCGCCTGGTCCGGGTTTCGCCTTGGCATGTTCTGGCTCTGCATATACTCCAGGACAATGCGCGTGGTGTTCATAGTGCTCATAATTGCCGCGGTGATCTGAGCGGGCTCCATGATCCCAGTGCTAGCTATGGCGCCTGGTCAGAAAAAAGGCGCGAAAGTAGTATCTGATGGACCAGGAGAAGGAGGGCGGGAGGGAGGGAGGGAGGGAGGGAGGGCCGAGTGACGACATGGCGTACAGGTACAGGAACAGGGAGAAACACAAACAACTGTCACACAGAATGGTCCCCCCAAAGATTAAACTGGAAACCCTGGGCTTAGCAGGCCGTTGATTTCACGGAGGAAGGGGAAGCAAATGAACACAGAACAAATCTATTTTTTACATCTTAAGGTGGCAGCCGACGCTGCAGCATGAGTGACAGCCATACCAGTACGATGATGATGGGTACCAATCATAATATACCATCATCTGCCAAAAGGCAAGGGGCTGCTGCTGTGTAGCAATGCAGCCCCACGTCTGCCAGCCCCACGTCCGCCAGCACCCAGCATCGCCCTCGGCCTCTTCTGGGTGCTTAGCAGACAATATTGGGCAATTGGCAGAAAATAGTATATTATGACTGGTAACCGTCATCATCAAAACAGTAGCATGTCTGCCCAGGTGGCCATGATTGACAGCCATACCAGTATGACGACGACGGGTACCAGTCATAATATACCATCGCCTGGAAGGGGCTGGTGCAATGCAGCACTACGGCTGCCAGCCCCACGGCTATCACTCATGCTACACCGTCTACTGCCAAAAGGCAGTTAGCAGCTGCTGCTGTGTAGCAATGCAGTCCCACGTCTGCCGGCACCCAGAGGACATATGGTGACGGTGAGCTCAGCTGAGCTGAGCGGGCTCCATGCTTGCCGTGGTATGTTGTCTGCACAGGTAACCCAGGTAAAAAGGCGCGAATCTATTGTCTGCCGTTGCTGTGACGAGGGGGGAGGGGCCTGACGACATGTACCCAGAACCGCCCGCGACACTGTTTTGCATCATCCGGGCATTGGGATCTCAACCCAGAATTCAAAGAAAAGGCGCGAACCGCTTCTCGGCTCGAGCTGTGGCGCAAACGTAGTATCTGACGGCCTAGGGGAAGGAGGGAGGGGGGCCGAGTGACGACATGGCGTACAGGCACAGGGAATTAAAATAAAGAACGGTGGCTGTGCATCAGGGAGAGACACAAACAACTGTCACAGACTGGTCCCCCCCAAAGATTAAACTGAAAACCCTGGGTTTAGCAGGCCGTTGATTTGACGGAGGGAGGGGGAAGCAAATGAATACAGAGAAAATCTATTTTTTTACATCTTAAGACGACGGTGCAGCGTGACTGATAGCCCTCGGCATCTTTCTGGGTGCTTGGCAGCAAATACGGGGCGATGTATGATGATGGTCTTCAGGCCTATTGCACGAGCTGCTGCTCAGGGAAGACTCTGCTAACGTGCGATGACCCGACTTGTAATAGGCCGGCTAACAGTCATAATATACCATTTACTGCCAAAAGGCAAGCCCCACGGCTGCCAGCACCCAGATCGCCGATGAAGGCTACCAGTCTACTGCACCGTCTACCGCCAAAAGGCAGTTAGCAGCTGCTGCTGTGTAGCAATGCAGTCCCACGTCTGCCAGCACCAAGAGGACATATGGTGACGGTGAGCTCAGCTGTGCTGAGCGGGCTCCATGTTGTCTGCACAGGTAACCCAGGTAACCCAGATAAAAAGGCGCGAATCTATTGTCTGCCGTTGCTGTGACGGGGGAGGGAGGGGCCTGACGACATGTACCCAGAACCGCCCGCGACACTGTTTTGCATCATCCGGGCATTGGGATCTCAACCCAGAATTCCAAGGGGCGGCGGAGACTGCGGGAACTGTGGGATAGCTGTGGGATAGCTACCCATAGTGCAATGCTCCGGAAGTCGACGCTAGCCTCGTACTGTGGACGCGGTCTGCCGACTAGAGCACCTAGAGCATTTTATTGTGTGGACATACACAATCGGCTGTATACAACCGATTTCAATAAAACCGGCTTCTATAAATTCGAACTAATTTCGTAGTGTAGACATACCCTTAGAATGGTGTTTGTGTTATAAGAGACTTGGGTTTTGGTTCTGCACTAACCTTGCACAAGCACTTGTTTGAAAAATGGGGATAGAAGTGGAGTACTCAGCAGCTCTTACCTAACTGTCTTGTAAACTGGGATTCACGGTTTGAGTATTTAATACGGATCGTGAAATGCATGAGAATTTAAACAACAGCTAACAGAGTTGAGATTTTAACAGCTAGGCCTTGATTTCCTAGCAGAAGGAACTGTCCCCTAGGCTAATGGGGCATTTGGTGAAAGAGTCTTTCTATGTTTAGCTTGGTGTATGTATTTTCCATTATGGTTAAAACATCACAAAAATGATCTACAGACAAATACTACAAATATATAACCGGTATTCTGGTAATCAGAACATAAAGAGCAGCAATGTGGGAAGAGGATAGATCCCAGAGGGTTTTAGATTTCTTGCAACAATGGGATATAAAGAAAACTGACATCTAGTCAAAAAAAGCCAAAGGAATCATTTTTTGACACATTGTTTTCTCCATAGTAATTCCTTTTTCACCAAAGCGCCATGAAAAAATCAAATAGTGTTCAATATTTATATCCTAAACTCTTGGCCATCTCAATGAGATTTAACCAAATTAAGGTTTAAATCTGTCAAACAGAACTCTGCAATAGGATTAAGCTATGGTACCACTACCACTGCACTTTAATGATAAACTGTTACTTATCTCTTCAACACAACCCATTTCCTATTGACATGTAATCAAATCAGACAAGAAACATAAGGTTAAAGGAAGAGACTGCAGCTCCTAACTGCTGTGAGGGCACCTGTGTAACAGCTCAAGATAGTGGTGCCACTTCCTTAGGAAAGTCCCAGTAAGATACCAACATGTTATCACTACAGTGAGTGCCTTCTGCAGGTCAGAACCAAGATTTACAGCCTGAGTTTGTTGAAACTTTAAAATGTAACAATAGATTAAAAAGCTTACTGTTATAATGTAATCTTGACATTCAATATAGTTGAAAATAGTAGTAAATCTCTTGCTTTGGTGGAAAGAGGATGGGGAAAAAAACAAGATAGAAAGAATAAATAGAAAAAGGAGGACAGAAGGTCTGCTCTGGCAAACACAAGGAAAAATAGAAAATATTTAACTAAGCTACATTTGAGTTGTTTGCTATAACTAGAGTGTTTTATTATTGGTCTTGGTTTCCATTTGATATAGAAATAAAATAAAATAAAAAAATATTGGCATTACACAGTATCACAGGTTGAGTTAGACTCTGAGATTATTATTATCAATAGTAATGCCTGATGGCAACGAATAATTTTTGCTTTGTACTTGAAGGTTAAATATCCAAATTGAACCTTTCAAGCTGAATTATTATGCCTTTTGTCTGGCTTATATTAGTCAAAATAAATAAATGAAATAGCTACATAAGTTCCTATGAACAAACAACAGGTATTTATCATAGTATCATTTTCTTTCAAGCTTCACTTTCTCACTCTCTCTCCTTGGTTAGGGCTTGCTCAGTTAAACTTGCATCATTGACTTGTTACTCTGGGTCCAGCTCTCAGTGGAAATTGGCATAAGATCTCAAACATGGTTGTAACCTAGATAGGAAAGATACAAATATATTATTTATATATTGATCCTGTGTATTATAGTTCTTTGACAGTAATCTTTTACTTTGATGTAGGAAGGCTCCAGAAAATTTGCCTTCAGGTTTAAAACAAATACAAGGAAGTTCTTCTTCATGCAGCACACAGTCAACTTGTGGAACTCCTTACCTGAGGAGGTTGTGAAGGCTAGGACTATAACAGAGTTTAAAAGAGAACTAGATAAATTCAGGGTGCATTAATGGCTATTAGCCAGGATGAGTAAGGAATGGTGTCCCTAGCCTCTGTTTGTCAGAGGTTGGAGATGGATGGCAGGAGAGAGATCACTTGATCGTTGCCTGTTAGGTCCACTCCCTCTGGGGCACCTGGCATTGGGCACTGTAGGTAGACAGGATACTGGGCTAGATGGACCTTTGGTCTCACCTGGTATGGCCGTTCTTATGTTCTTATGTTAGAAGCCTGGAAAGAAATTGTATGGTTCAAAAGTGATCATTGCAACCAATTACACAAACAAGTCAAAATGTCTTTACTATTTCCTAAGCAAGACTATGACTAAGCATATAACATCCATTGTCATGTAGTTTACATGCTCATTCTAGCCTCGTGAGTCCAAACCTACTTGGACCCCTGGGGTACTTACTTGGGCAGCTAGCCCAAGCTACTGCGCATACTACCCCATGTCTACGCTGCTATTTTTATCACTGTTGTTCAAACAAATCTATTGGATATGTAGTTTACCTGTGCATGCTCCCAGCTGCAGTGTAGACATACCCATATTTGCCTGCTTAACATTTTGCATGTGATTAGCCGCACTGATTACTCACATACTTAGAATTATGCACATGCTAAAGATTTGCAGGATTGGGATCCAAGTGGGAGAACGGTGGATAGATCATTTTTAATAAAAAAATCCTGGAACCAAAGCTAGATTTACAAACACTTTGTGTGAACCTAAGACAATTTACAGTTAAGGATGAAAACCATATACAGTAAAACTAAATGGTTTTACATGTTTTCTCCTCCAAACCAATGAGATGTGTTGCCAAATGTGATACACTGCCTACTAGACAGACTAACACAAGCTTATGTTCCAAGTTAATTTAAAATATAGCAATGTGCTTTACATTGGACAATAATCTAATAGAGGTGACAAAGGAATAAATTACAGGAGCAAGATGCATGGCTCAAAGCCACACTCTCCTGCTCCAATGAAGATGTGAATCTTTCCTAGAAATTGTTTCTTTATGATTAATAACAACTGCAGGATCAACAATGCCCTCAGCTCCAGAACTCCACTAATAAATGACAGGCACATATCTTTACTAAAGGTGAGCACAGAGATGATCCTCATCATAACCTTAGGTTTCTTTCCCATATTTACTAGCATCATCAGAAGCTTGTCTGGACTGAGCTTCATGCAACAAACTCTCATCCATGCCCCCGTCTCACATAAATACTGGAAAAAGCATTTGTCACCCTTACCTAGATCTGATGAAATGGAATTATAGAGCTAGGTGTCATCAGCATAATGAAATCACTGCAGCCTCACTAACCCTCCTGATTGCTCCATGTACTCATTGAACAAGGTGAACAATTGTGGGATGCCTCATGAGCACCTGCCAACACAACTATATTTAAAGCATTAAATAGGGAACAAATGCAGCCACAATAACTGGAGAACTTGTAGAGGGCATGTGGCAAAAAAATAAAGCATAAAAATGAGTATTGTCACCACATATCAACAAATTATGTTATCTGCTGGTTTAGAAATTTCCTTGTGGAGTATGTCTGACCATTTTATGCAGTGGGAGCTATGTGAAATCCTTAGAAATCTCAATTAACTCAGTCACCAATGTTGAAATTCAGACATGGTGATTGTGAATTGTAAAATATGAATTCCTTTGTCAGTCTTTGCGCCCTTGATACTTTAAGTTTATTTTAGAACAATAAAATTGCAACATACTTTCTAAGACTAAAATATGCTTGTAATTGTGACTAAAATATTTGAATAATAATTAGTGCTTTTTTGCATAAATGGAATGAAATGTGCAGTTGGAATGCAGATAAATAGGCACAAGGGAAAACTGACAAACCTGAGTAATGTGATAATTGCTTGGTGCCACTATCGTGTGGCTATCTTAAGACAACAAAAAGCCGTCTATATATCTTGTGTAACTTGCTGATGCAATTAGTGGACAATATAATTTTACTACTGTCATTAGCAATGAATTTCTCCCTTTGGGAGACTATATGACTTAGGGGAATGGTAACCAGACACAGAGCCTTTGGCTTTACCAGAAAAGTCTAACTGAATTTTTTCAATCTAATTAAACAGGTGTAAATCCTTAATGTGGATGCACTTAAACCTGGTATATCAAGTCAGCTGAATTTGGTAATTTACTGAAACAAGCTAAATTAAGCAAATGATAAACCAGTTTGTGTGTCTTTAAAGGTTTGTACTGGTTTAACTAGACTTGATTTAAAATAGTTGAATTAAACTGGTGCGACTTTTCTAGTGCACACCAAGGCCCAGAGGTTTTCTCTTGTAAGTAACTCATATGAATGAATCTTCCCCAGGTTGCTAGGGTCTAAAATCAGAGGGGTAGCTGTGTTAGTCTGAATCTGTAAAAAGCAACAGAGGGTCCTGTGGCACCTTTAAGACTAACAGAAGTATTGGGAGCACAAGCTTTCGTGGGTAAGAACCTCACTTCTTCACTTCTTGCATCTGAAGAAGTGAGGTTCTTACCCACGAAAGCTTATGCTCCCAATACTTCTGTTAGTCTTAAAGGTGCCACAGGACCCTCTGTTGCTTTTTAGGGTCTAAAAGTAACACCTGTCTACTGGCCTAAATGAACTGAGTTGATGGCCTCAGAACACTGGTGTGTAGATTAGGTCCTGTCAGATTTTAGCTAAAGTATACTAGCAGAGAGGAATGTACCTTTATAATGGGGAAAGGAAGTATGCACAACTGCTTTTTGTGATGTCCCTCTTCTGTGAAAAAAGAAACAATTTTAATTTTCAAAGCTGTCATTCCATCATCTTTCAGAATCATTTCATCCACTTGAAGCAAAATAGATTAAATCACAGTGCTCTTTATTATTGTAAACCAGATTTCTATAATCTTTCACATACAAAAACAGAAGTCTAGATTTGTAAATATCCTTTAGGCTTTGATGAAATAAATGTGAGGAAGTTATTTCCTGTGTAATACTCTGGCAGTTACTGTCTTCTGTATAATTCTTTCAAAGCTATTCAACTATAAATAAGATCTGATGTGTTGGACAATGCATTTCCCCGGGTGAATCACAAAGTTGAATGCTCCCTTTTACCCAACCTTATGTTTTAAAATCAAGAGAGAGGTTTTCATACAGCTTCCAGGATGTGGAAAAAATTAGGCATGTTGGTTTATATAGGGGAAGGAGGGGATCGGTACACAGGAAAGTGAAGTTTTTGACAAAGAGAATATGGAATACTTGTTAGAATGCAAAAACAAAAATGTCTTTGAAAAAAGCGATAATCTCAGGAAAGTGGAATCTGGCTAATTGATGAAAATAGAAGGTGAATGAGAATTACGTCCTGATTCAAGGTATCTCCTTCAAGACTAACTTAAGCTTCCCAAAGGCATGAGGCTAGTTCAGATATTATCATGTAGAAACTGTTTATGCCATAAAAAAGGAGTGACAGAAAGTAAAGGACTTCCTAATTTATAATGACAAGCCAGCAGGCAAGCTCCAGATGTTGTAACTGCAGTTCAGGATAAACTCAAGAAAGGTGACTGCTGTATTCTCCACTATCCTGCTGTAATTATAAACACAGGCAATACTGGTGAAGAGTGCCAGCTGAAAATCATGAGATAGGCCTTAAAAATAGCAAGGACAAAAAGTTAATGTATATTGTATCATTTTAAGGAGAATGAAGTTTTAAGAGTATTAGCAAAGGGTGATTTCACTACATATGAATACCCAATTTTCAAATATTTCCCAAGAATACAAGAGACATGGACTGTGCTATTATAAAATATACTGTAGCAGACTAATAAGAAAAGTAAATGGAAACTTAAAATCACCACTCTGTTCCTGTACAAAAAAGTCAACTCAGTACATTGTAATGTCTGAGAACTTACAATATAATCTGTTTTCAATATAACATGTTTTTAACATTTTCATAATGTTGGCTATATTGCACAAAATGCATACACACAAACAAAGTTATCTTTGTGTGTGCATGCACATATTTTGCAGCTGCAATTCAGTTGCTTAGATTTGTAAATGTTGTCCTAACAAATAATTCAGCATTGTAAGACACAAAGTAAATAAGCGTAAAGGTGTCTACATTAAAGCTGCTGGAAAAGAGAGGATGGGGAGAATTGCTAGATTTATTTATTTGTAGATCTCTGAAATTCTATGAATTTGACTTTTGTTTTTAAATTCTAATTTATACTCTTAACTTTTAACCTTCCTGGTTATTTCCTAAGTCTGCCTGTTATTGGCCTGACCCCTCTCCTGGATGGCACTGGTGCTTTTGGTTCCAGCATCAGTTATTGCACTGATACATAGTACTGGTAATCCTCCCTCTTTGGCTCAGTTCAAAGTCTATTGTAGTTAATGGAATGTCTCCAATTGACTTCATTGGTCTTTGGACCAATGACTTATAGTGGCTTATATTATGGAAATGAGACAAAATTAAGAAATGAGTTCCTTGCATCTTCTAATTGATGATACTGAGGGTTGCCAAGGTGAAAGTCTGCAATTAGGGACAAGATTCTAGAAGGCATTCCAAGTGGGAAACTATTTTTGTAGTTAAGTCTCAGCAGGAAGGGTTGTATTTGAGCTCATTTTGAGACTAAAGCAATTAGAATGGAATGCAGTGTTGGCTGGAGCATGGTGTTTGGAGTTAATGGCCTACATAAAGAGGAGTGGAGATCTGGAAAGCAATGAATCCTGCTGGAAGGCCACAAAGAAAGCATGTCTAGAGTGTCAATACACCAGGACAGAGTGTGCATTCACTATTGGAGCACACATCGAATGAAGCATAAAGCAGAAGGTTAACTGTCTTCCACTACCTGAGAAATGCACCAATATGCTACTAATACGTATCCTAACATGATTTATTGCTATTTGTGTATGGCTCATTAATTTTAAATTTAATTAACCTTTTCCAAAACATTTTAATTATTGCTTTCTGGAATAACAAAAAGTCCCATTGAAGTGTTGAGAAAATAATGAGGAAAGGGTTATATATACATGTTTCTGCTATTTTGGTTATGTGATTTTTCTTCCCACCTAGCTGCTTCTTTTTGTTGTTTCCTTGGTCTATTTGGGCCCTTTCCTCTCCACCCACTCTCCCCAGATGTCCTTTAAGTAGCAGTTTGTTGCTTTAATTCACCTTCTTTAATGCAAATTTAGTTGTAATACTGAACAACTCACACTTTATTGTTTACATTAGAAAGTGAGTTAACAGTGGCTGAAAGAGCTACAATCTGTGCCCTGGCTCTGGAGGTGGAACGAAGCATGTTTAAAATGGTCTTTCTCCTTCCACTTATAACCAATCACCACATAATAATTTATCTTTTACAAATAAGAAATGATAGTTTGAAAAATGAAGTATATTTTGTTTAATTGGGGCTATCTCTGTTCTGAAGACACTTTTGTACCTTTGCTGATTAAAATATGAAAGGACATTTTTGGGAAATTACCTGTCTTTGACACAATGTGTTTGACAGTGTAATGCAGTGTTTCTCAAACTGGGGTTGCTGCTTGTGTAGGGAAAGCCCCTCCGCGGGCGGGGCCGGTTTGTTTACCTGCCCTGTCCGCAGGTCCGACCCATCGCGGCTCCCACTGGCTGCGGTTCGTCGCTGCGGGCCAATGGGAGCTGCTGGAAGCGGCGGCCAGTATGTCCCTCGGCCCGCACCACTTCCAACAGCTTCCATTGGCCTGGAGCAGCAAACCGTGGCCAGTGGGAGCCGCGATCGGCCATACCTGCGGACGGGGCAGGTAAACAAACTGGCCCGGCCCACCCAGGGGCTTTCCCTACACAAGCGGCGACCCCAGTTTGAGAAACACTGATTTAATTCCCTCTTCTCTTCTCCCATTCTCTCAGTGTTGCTATCTTTCATCCTTCTGGAGTGAAGATGAAATGTTAGGTGCTGAATGTTGCTTACAGCCCCCTAATGACCAAATGTGAAATGCCCCTTGTAGAAATCTCAAATGAAAAGGGAGCTCAAACACCCTGTCAGTTGTGACTGAAAAGGGTTTTTTTTGCAAAAAGAAAACCAAACATTTAGGGAGGGTTACTTTCTTTTTAGTCACCAGGACTTGAAGTGCTATTAAATCCTTAACTTTTATCTATACATGTTTTCATTAATCTATTTCCCCCTTCCACCTCCCTACCTCTTTGTGAGAGTGAGTGGAATAGGGGGAAGGGAATTTTATGGTACTTTAATTCCTGAGGTGAAAGGGAAGGAAGAAAATAAACTCTGTGAAAAGGTGGAAAAGAAGAGGTAGACCTTTGAAGGAGCACACTGATTACTGGTTTATCTGGACATTTTTAAATGGCACTTGAAAACTATCCAAAAGAGAGATTTTAAAACATATTATATTTATTTCACTCCTGTTTTCCCGATGGCGATTAAGCATAACGGTTGTCAAGATATATATATTTGTTTGAGTGATCAAGGTTTGTGTGCCATTGTGAGCTGATGCATGGTTATGATATTAAAAGCGTCCTACCAGTGAGCAGAACGAAGCTTTGGAAAGTCAGTGTCTGCAGTCATGATCATATCAGAAATAAGATTTTTGAGGGGAAAGAAGGTACCTATTGGGATGATTTGAGCACATGGAACACTAAAAATAGTATGTAACAATGATCTCTGAGAAGAGAGATTATGTTCTTCAATGATAATTCAGAGTTATAGGGTAAATTGAGTGTTGGATATTTACTATTATATTCATGTGATCTTATATCTGTTTCTGATCTATACATACTATTGTTGACATTTTATATACTGTTATTTTTACTCAGTTGCTATTGAATATAAATATGGTAGAGCTTTGATCAAACTATAAAACCCACAAAGGAAATGGATTGGAGGAACATAGATATTGCCACACTGGATCAGAACAGGGGTCTTCTGGTCCAGTATCCCATCTCCAAAAGTGACCAGTTCCTGCAGTTTGAGAGGAAAGTGGTCAGTTCCTGGAGAAAGGAATGTTGAAATTAAGTACCTAATCAAGAAACACTTAAAGGACAATGGATCTTGGAATGCTCCAATACACATAAGAAGTCTACTTGAGGACATTCAAGGTAGCATGTAAACAATGGATGCTACCTGTAAAAACTGCGAGTGATGCATGGACATGTGACTTGCCCAGGTGACTCCTAAACTCCATCTTGGAGCTGGACTTTGCATAGGAGTGAGGAAGGGGTCTCCACCCACAAGAGAAAGTCTATTTAAATCCCTGGGAGACTCCTCCATTTTGTCTTCTGCTGACTAAAGAGAAAGCCTCTCTGCCCCCCCCCCCCAGGATACTTGAAAGAAACTGGAACAAAGGACAGTAACTACAGGGGGTGTGAGTGATTTCTGGACCCAGGGTAAAAGGAGATTAGTCTGTAAAAGGGAGAATTCTGGAACTGGTGAAGATCTCATCTGTATTCAGTTTGATTAGACATAGATTTGCGTGTTTTAGTTTATTTTGCTTGGTGACTTACTTTGTTCTGTCTGTTACTATTTGGAACCACTTAAATCCTACTTTCTATATTTAATAAAATCGCTTTTTACTTATTAATTAACTCAGAGTATGTATTAATACCTGGGGGAGCAAACAGCTGTGCATATCTCTCTATCAGTGTTATAGAGGGCAAACAATTTATGAGTTTACGCTGCATCAGGTTTATACAGGGTGAAACAGATTTATTTGGGTTTAGACCCCATTGGGAGTTGGGCATCTGGGTGTTAAAGACAAGAACACTTCTGTTAGCTGGTTTCTGGTAAACCTGAAGCTTTGGGGCAAGTAATTCAGACCCTGGGTCTTTGTTGGAGCAGACGGAAGTGTCTGGCTCAGCAAGACATGGTGCTGGGGTCCTGAGCTGGCAGGGAAAGCAGGGGTAAAAGTAGTCTTGGCACATCAGGTGGCAGCTCCCAAGAGGGTTTCTGTGATCCAACCCATCACAGAGATGATGATAAAAGCAGCTATGAGAATTGCTTTAGATGAACAGTCTCACCTGCGGACCCTGGCCTTGTGGGTGCCCAGGAATTCCCCACGCTGGAGCAGCGCCTGCTACGAGTCCTCAAGGACAAGGCTGGAGGGGCAGGGACTGTCCGTAGCAGAAGGAGTGTAAACATTGATTCTTGCTTTCTTGCTTGCTGGAAAGCATTTATTTAGTAACACATGAAGGCTGGGAAGCTTATTATACCTTGGCAATAAAACCGATTATACTTATGCACCCAGTGTGGCTTCATTTAGTGTATCCGAGCCCCCCACTTTGGCTCGACGGGGGAAACTGTGTGATCATGGGAGACTTTAGTTTGAGTACATAGGCTGGAGGTCTTGTGCTGTCAATACTAAAACATCTTTGGTATTTCCAAACATTATAGATGACAATTTCCTAATCAAAAATTGTAGCAGTCGATATAGGAAATTCTTTATTAGACATTGTCCTAACAGATAAAGAGGAATTGATCACAGAACTAAAAATGCCCTAATTTATCTGAAAGCTACTTGGTTGTTCTTTTGTGTTACTAATGACCCCAGGATGATATTGTAGCCTTATATTTCAATCTGACCATCATTTATTCTCCATATAGAGCACACAGAAGAGTATGATGAACTGCATTGAGAAAACTGTATGATTCTTGTGAAAGTAAATCTTCCCTTCTCAAATAATGCAGATTTTAAAACAGCGGAAACACTCAACCTTCTTTCCACAATAAAGATAATGTACACATGTCCAGCCCTCTCTAATAATAATAAGAATAAAATATATATTATCTGAACTTCAGAAAAGGATATTTGACTTTTTGGTATCCCTGCAGTTGAAATAAGCCCCCTGTTACCACTATCTGATAGGCTACTCAGTGATTTGTGGGAAATGAACTGTTTGTCTCAGTCCATCCCCCATGGCACGTACTCACCTCCCAAACTCTTTATATCAGTTACAGCACAAAGACTAAAAAGTAAATGTCATGCAAGCTAAACTATTATCTCACTCCTAGAGGTCCCCTATGAAAAAATAATAAGGGATTTAATAGAACATGATAAGCCTTCAATACATATTTTGAACTGTCAACTTCAAGTGAGACACCCAAGAATTGAGGTAGCCATCATCACCAGTCAGTCTGGAAAAATCTAGGCTATTAAGTTCGTAGAACAGAAGTTACATGGTGGAGTGTTATTTCACACCCTACCCCCACCCTCACCCCTTCACAAGAGTGCAGCAATGGCTCTTTAACTCCCTAATCATCCACATAAGATGAAACAAAGGTAAATAACTAGAGCTAGGTTTCTCCCACTCATTTCTATTGATTTTTTTCCCTTTTAGTTGATATCAAAATGAATTGACTTACTGCAGTTTCATTATGTTCAATACTTGCTAAAGGATAATACATTTTAACGGTGACTGAAAAATAGTTTAGTCAACATTTATACAGTTTCTAAGGCATCTGTTTGTTCAGTGTCTTTATCTGTCTTGCCCTAAGGTTGTAATGTATAGTTTGTTTAAAGCTATATTCTATCTGTCAGATGTTTAACCCAAGGAGTTTGGTCTTAGTTTACCATCAACTTTTTTTAAAATGACTCACCCCGTCACCCCATACTCTTCCCATTCTTTCTCTTGGTATTTGAGTACTGGCTTGATTGCTCCCATATCTCATAAACACATGCATGCTGAACTTTGCACATGAGTAGTCCCATGAAAGTCAGTGCAACAACTCCTGTTCTCGGTGTTCGGATCCTACAATCCTCTGATGCTATGTGCCTGCAACTATCTAGGTCACTCAATAACCATTGATATAAGAAGTAGGTGAGGACTCTCAGCTCCTTGCAAGAGAACATCCCCTTTGCATTTCATCATATTCCAAGGTCTTTCATCACCATATTATCTAAACACCAGGATCAATTCATAGGATCAGACACTTATTTCTTTTGGGGTCTGCAGATTGTTGATTTCTCATCTGTGTATAGCAGAAGCCATCAAGCAGTCCTTTTCCTACTTTGCACAAAATATAATTAGCATGTAGGTCTGGTCTTTCATTTCAGCTCTTGTCCTGTATATTTTTATAGCTGACAATACTGAGCAAGTCATTGAAATGTAGAATTATAGTGAGAATAATGAATTTGGTCCTTTCTTTTCCCATTTTTTTCTCCTTTTCATAAGTAAACGCTGGTGAATCATGGGTTTTATAGCAATAACTGGTGCTTATATATCTTACTGCTGTTTTTCTATGTATTTGTTTAGCCATATCATAAAATTTCTTACTGCTGTTTTTCCATGTATTTGTTTAGCCATATCATAAAATTTCCCACCTGTTATGAAACTCTCTCTAATTCTGGAGTGGGTTGGGGGCTAAGCTATTCACGGCTATTAAATATGTTCAATAACATAAACAGGACGGTCAACATTGCCAAACTGAGCTAATGGTGTTGTGAAATCCTTAACTTTTATATTTTCTTATCTTCTTTTAACAATATAACATTCATGAATATCTGTTGGCTCATCTACTTCCTTTACAAAGAAATTAAATATCCTGTACTTAATAATATTAGTATTTGGACTTTGAAATTCATACTTCAGTGAGGGAAATAAATCAATTCCTACCTACTTTTGTTTGGATGGAGACAGTTTTCTACAAGGTTGAATGAAAAGGGCAGCATGACATCTGTTTATATTTTGGTGGCTGTGTCTTGGCAAATGAAGAAAGTTAAACTAGGGATTTTTTTTAAACAAAGGCTTAGAAATTTGCAGAATGCCTCAGAAATTGTTGAGAGATCAGAAAATCACAAGGTCCACAGTTTTTTTATCACACTCATGATACTCTTTCACCTACTAAGAATGAATTTTTATGATGATTTTGTTCCATGGTGCTGAAGCCCAGCTTGTATGTAATCAAAATGTTGAAAGATGTGGTGATAAAGTTTGGTTTTTACTACATTGTCAAAGCTTTTGTCTAGCAATGGGAAGATGGAAAGGTTTCCTACATCCAGTATAAGCTTTTTTGAAGACAAGATAGACAATTTCATTTTTCTGAGAGGTTTACAGGCTTGCTTCTCTGAAGGGAGAGTTTCTATTAACAGTATTCTTCGCTGACTTTTACCAGCAAAAAGAGGCGGGGTTCTGTTTGTCAGGTGGTGCCTTGGATATTCTTAAAGGTTCCTACACCTTCAAAATGTATAATGGGGGTGAATTCTGAATGGATATGTAATGCCAGACTGTCTTGTTCAGTATTCTGCCTCACCAAATTCCTGTATTGATAGTTGTGGCAAAATCATCTATCAGTTTGGGGTCACTGGTGTTGTAGCTGGCTGGTTTGATCTCCACAGGTTTGTTGGAAACTTAAAGGATGCAAAATCTTTCGAAACCACTTTGGTTATCTATTCTCCTGGTTGGATTGGGGGGAAAAAAGCCATTGTCTTTGCTTGGGTTAGCTTCTGTCAGCAAATGGGTTGGTGGGAAAGGGGATTTATACACAAAACTACACCTTTCCTATATATATCTATAATGGAATAGTATAAATCTAGACTTCAATATTATGTCCTTATAGTTTCCTGGTAACTTAATATATATATATATATATATATATATATATATATATATATATGTGCATTTTAGATTCCTAAACCTATAGTCTAATATATAAATAAAACTCAGCAATTACTTTACAGAAATATAATTAAGGCTACATACCTTCTTTGATCCTGTGACCCACTAGAATCTTATTCAGTAGCATTAAACTCTTCCCAATAAACATGGATTTCACTGATCCTTCAATTGTAGACTTTAGTTTGAAACTTCAAACTCATAGACCCAAATGTGTTGTTAGCTTACAGTCTCTGCCAAAGCAGGCATTACTGGAGCTACAAGAAATGCAGAATTTTGCCCATAGAAAAGATATATGAGAATCTCCTGTTGCAAAACAAAACTCTGCCAATTTTCCCTAAATTGTGGGTAATGACTCTCTTGGTAAAACCAGCATATTTTAAGCAAATCTGAGCTTATTTATGAACTCCCACGTAAATTGCATGTAGTTCTGTAGACTTTGCATGATTTCCAACCATAACTCCTACACAGATGGCTTTAGCTAAATTTTCCTGTTTCATTTCAACCTGAAACTACACACACACTTTTTTAACTAACAGTGAAATCATGATCCTCTGTACATTAAGCAAAACCATCATGTTATTCACAACTCTATTCAAGAAACATTTGATAAATTATTGACAAATACCTCCTCTGTGGCAGCTGTTTCAGCCTTGATAACATCAGTAAATTGTGAATGTTATGGGTTTTGTGATACCTTTTTAATACTTGCAGTCTGAGTGCTTTTTTTAAAGTCACTCCCTGCCCTTCTTTCTATGTAAAAGTATTTTTAATTAATTTTATTCCAATGCTAGCCTCTGGAATGCTTAGGGACCAAAGCTTCATGCAAATGAGTGGAGTTACTGGAAACTGGATATTCCCATTTATTCCAAGCTACTGCTTTTATTTCAAACTAAACCTCCTGGCCCCACCATTAGTTCTGCAGACTAATTGAAGGTAGTGGTCCAACAGTCACATATCTTAACCTTTGGAGTGGTTGGAGGAAGACTGGGTCAGTTTGTTCCCATACATGCTTTTTTCTGTATGTGGAAAAGAAGCAGTGGGCCTACATCAAGGAATCTGTTGCAAGATGTGATCTGTAATAGAATCCAGGGCCGGCTCTAGGATTTTTGCCGCCCAAAGCAAAAACAATTTTGGCTGCCACACCCCCCCCTATTTAATTACCCCACCCCCGGCCCCGCCTCAACTCCGCCCCTTCCCCAAATCCCCAGCCCTGCCTCCTCCCCCCAGGCTCTCAAGCCGAGGAGGGAGGGAGGGGGAGAAGCGGCGCCGCGCCGCGGCAACTTGGAGTCTCCCCCTCCCTCCCAGGTTTGAGAGCCTGGGAGGGAGGGGGAGACTCTGAGTGGCTGCGGCGCAGGCGCCGCTTCTCCCCCTCCATCCCAGGCTCTCAAGTCCAGGAGGGAGGGGGAGCAGCAGCGGCGCAGGTCTAGTGAAGTCCTGCTAAATCAACTGCCAATCGCTCTCCTGTCGACTCCTGTACTCCACCTGATCGAGAAGAGTAAGGAGAGTCGATGGGAGAGTGTCTCCGATCAACCTTGCATAGTGTGGACCCCGCGAAAGTAGATTTAAGCTATGTCAATTTGAGTTACGCTATTCATGTAACTCAAATTGCATAGCTTAGATCAACTTTTCCCTTTAGTGTAGATAAGGCCCTAGTCTCATTGCACATTCCTCCTGGCAATAAACTGTTTGTAGGATTAGCCATTATTGCATGTAGTAAGCATTATTATTAGTATTAAGTGTTTTGTAGGACTGGATAATTAGCTGTCAGTTTTTGCAGAGAGGCAATGAGACTGACTAGGCCAACAAGACTAAAATACTCTCTCATCTATAAAGGTGATCTCACAATAGGTACATTGATGAAGGACTGTGAGGAAGCTTGCAGTAACTTTGGCCATTCTGTACCATTTGCATTAATAAATTTAGGACTTCATTATCCAGGACTGTCAATCTGGCACCTTTCCCAAGTATTAAATTCATATTACAAACCCCATTTTTATGTAGTTGCACTGTTACCATAGAAAATTGATCGCTGCTCAGTCTTTTACACCCCATTAACAAAGTCTATATTGTAAATGTGAACCAAGATCATAATTGATTATGACATTGTCCAGTGTCAATGTGGTTCTGAGCTAACAGTGCTTATTAAAACAATGTTTAAATACACTGAGAACTTTTAAACTTTATTAAGAGAGTGTATTTCTAGAGCACGTGTAGTGCAGCTGTAAGGGTGATTATTACTTATTTAAGAAAATTCTACAGCAGAGCTTTGTAAAAAAAATAAATACTGTGGGTATTTTTTAATGGCATTACACTTATTTGTGTCCTCTTGATAGTCTACATAAAATTGTCATTTGAGAATCTGATAAACTTAAGTGCTTGTTTTTCTGAATAAATTAAAAAAAAACCACTGTAAAATCAGGCAAAGTATCAGATTAATTATGTTGTCATTATTGTTTGTGTTAATGTTGTTGGTTTTTGTTTTTTTTCCCCTCATTTGGGGAAAAAAATGAAAGCTAGTGAAAAAATCAAACCTCCAAAGTATAATATTGACCACATGGCTACGTACACCAAACTGACCTCCAGAGTCGTCTCAGTCTTTGACACATAACAAGTTGTCCCAATGTACATCTTTTGACTGAACATTTTTAAAGTATTAGACTTATCTCTTAATTTGTAGCTGCATAAATATAGCAGCAAATAAATCTGGCTTAGAATACCCCCTGTGGCCTAATTTTTCAGAGGTGCTGCCTACCCACAATTCTCACTGTTCTCCATGAAACTGCAGGTGTTCAGCACATCTGCGAATAAACCATTTGGGGTCTTTAATGAGAGTTGCACCAATACATATAATGCAAACCTTTTTTTTTAAAGGGGTACACCTGCTAAGGGAATCCTGAGTTGATGAAATATAGGGTCTTATTCATAAAACCCATAGTCAACAATGATGCAAGGTATTTGGCTAGTTCTATACCTTATGCCTCTTAAACAGTCATGCTTTTCTGTTTTTTTGTTTAAACTATTTTTTTTTATTTTTTTTAAAGGGATATAATCAGTAATGATGTAAACACTGGGTTTTACATGAGTATGTTTTAACACTGAATTAGTTTTGGGTGTCATTCACATTTATCCTTAAAGGCTTTTCACAATACATATTTTAGCATATGGTATTCAAATAACCTCTGGTACTACTGTTGAAATGCACTCGTTGTTTACATATCACTAATGTGGAACTTGTTGCAGGTTTGGGAACAAGTGTATATTTATTCAAAGCAATTAACATTTCTGATTAAAAAACTGTGCAGAAAGGAACTTTACAAGCTGATCTTGTTGCCTCTAGACTTCTCTTCTTTTTATCTTTTCTCATTTTTATATTTTGTAAATCCTAGGAAATTAAATACAAAATGCTGAAGATATTGCAACATTAAGATGATATCAAGTAGTTAAGTCAAGAAATTTCGAAAGAAAAGTTTGCTTTGAGAACATAGCTCTTTTAATGCTGCACAAATACATTTTCGCTTCCACTTTTCATTGTTTTTTATCCAACCATCAAAAACACTGGGGTTATTCTTTCTAAGGGGAATACTCTTGTTTTTTGTTCTAGCTCAAAACCCGATGTAGATTTTTCTCACTTTCTCCCTCTGACTCTCCACTTCTCCTCTCCCTCTCCCAAATACTCTTCAGGCAGAGAGTATGGAAACCGACCCAAAGGATGGAGTTCTTGGGAAGTTATGAAATTACCATTTTCAAATAATATCCCTGTAACTTATGCATATTAGCAAAAGCAAATACAAATAAATAGAATTATTTGTCTCTATTCTCAATAACCTAATGATTTTGCTGAATTTTAGATATAATACTGCAGGTATTATTTTCTCATGTTTTCTGCCCTGGCTAACAAGAAAGAAATATAGTATAGGAGTTGATGGAGCATCATTTTCCATTCTCTTAGGCATTACAATATTTACAGCACCTTAGGGTTTTTATTGTACTTCCCATCTAATGCATGTGCGGTAATCTTTTTATTATCGTTTTCCTTCTACTGCAGCTGTTCAGGGTGTTACCAGCATATTATTCAATCAGTGCAATCAAACTGAGTGTTCAGAATGTAACTGAATTTCTTTATGAACTGAAAGGTCCTAGTGCTGTTTTTAATAAAACATTGAGCAATTTACACCTGTTCTTAGAACATAATCTTACTGTTCCATTCTGCTCTACATAACTCCTGCTGTCGAACAAAAAAGAACATTTCACACCTATTCTTCACCATTTTTCCTCAGACATATCTAATCTCTTATAGTTTCCCTGCTGGTAATAGAATGCATCATTTAATTCATTGAAATCTGAATAAAAAGATAGAGATATATAATGGTACAATACTACAAATACCCTTTCTAGTAGTTACTCATGTGTTCTTCATGTTAAAAATATTCCTGATGTTCAGAAATGTGTGATGTGTTGGATTGTTGTCTTCAGTCCTCAAGTAGCTTATGCTTGAAAAATGTTTTTAAAATCTTTAACTTCAATGGGTACAGGATTTACAGGCAATGCGAATTTTTCCAATTAGTTCAGGGAACCCAGAATTTCAACTTATTGTTCACATACTTGTGTACCTAAGGCACTACCCTTTACCACCTATGGAAAAAAACAACAAGCTGATAGCAAAGCATCTTGACACATTCAGGTGATACAATCATAAGAATATGATTAAAGTAAAGAAAGAGTGTTGCTTAGACTTCAATTCTAGACAGATGATAGGCCATAGTTTGATTCTCAGATATATAAAAACAAATATCAGTGTTCTAAATGGGAGTTTCACTTGTGTATCTGAGGGAAAGATTTGGCCCAAATATTAACACATTTTCAAAAATGTATATGTGCCATTTTGTACAAAGGCAAACCAGTTGATAGATCAGACCGTCCATTTATTTTTCCTGCATATCTTTATAATTTTATTTCCATTGGATAGCGCATAGAGGCCTCAAGAAGGGACTGGGACAAATGTACAGTAACTCCTTGCTTAATGTTGTAGTTATGTTCTTGAAAAATGTGACTTTAAGTGAAATGATGTTAAGCGAATCCAATTTCCCCATAAGAATTAATGTAAATAGGGGGGGTTAGGTTCCAGGGAATTTTTTTTCACCAGACAAAGACATTATATACATATACAGTATTAAACAATTTTAAACCAACATTTTAATACTGTACTTAGCAATGATGATTGTGAAGCTTGGTTGCGGTGGTGGAATCAGAGAGAGAAAGAGAGCATCTGACTGCTCCTCTTGCTGTTCTTTCCAAAGTGCCGGGGGGTGCTCAACCCCCGACTCTGCCTCAGGCACATCACTGCTCCACCCCTTCCCCTGAGGCCCCACCCCCATCCTGCCTCTTCCAGCTACCACTCCATCCGCCCCACCTCTTCCCAGATCTGCTCTACCCTTTCCTCCCAAGCATGCCGCATTCTCGCTCCTCTCCCCTCCCACCCAGCCTCCTGAACATCATGAAACAGCTGATTGCTATGGGCAGGAGGCGCGAGGAAGGAGTGGGGAGGTTGCGCACCGCATCTTTGCTCCTCCCCTCTTACTCCCAGAGCCTACTGAACACCGTGAAACAACTGATTGCTGCAGGTGGGAGGCATGGGTAGGGAGGAGGGAGTTGCTGATGTGTGGGTCCACCAGCGGGTGGGAGGTGCTGGGAGGGGGTGGAAGGGAGCTGATAGGGGGGCTGCTGGCCCACCCTGGTTCCAAGCCCCCACAGCCAAACAACATTATAAGCAAACATTGTACAATTTTAAATGAGTATGTTCCCTAATAGATCAGCGATATAACAACTAAAGAACGTTAACTGGGACGACAGTAAGTGAGGGGTTACTGTCATTTTTTTTTTTAAGTTTTCAATAATCAGTGTTTGCTCAGAATCACAGTGGTACTAGATAATTTCAATCATAATAAGCTGTTATGATCTAGCTTCACATTTGCAATGTGGACTTTGCTAATGAGATCTACAACAGTGCTTAATTTGTAATGAAAGAGATCCTGGAGTTCAAGATGGACAGCAGGAGAGCGGCGGCTGCTGGCTGGGCACCTAGCTTGGAAGGCAGCACCACCGCCAGCAGCAGCGCAGAAGTAAGGGTGGCATGGTATGGTATATTATGACCCTTACTTCTGTGTTGCTGCTAGTGGTTGTGTTGCCTTCAGAACTGGGAGGCCAGAGAATGGTGGCTGCTGGCCAGGAGTCCAGAGGTGCCAGGGCTATGAACTGCCAAGCCTAGAGTTGTTGGCCGGCAAGTACCAGCACAAATTAAGCACTGATGATAGAGAATTATGGTAACAGTGCAACTACATGTGCTAGACGCTGTATACACACATAACAAAAGATGGCCCTTGCCCCAAAGAACTCACAATTGAAGTCCAACTAGAGATAGGCAGATGCAAGATGCAGAGTAGGGAGCATGTAGGTGAATAACTCTTTGTGAAATAAAAGGTGGGCTATTTTAAAGTATTGTCACACTAGTAAAACCTTTATACTCACTTTTTTGTCTGTAATTCATTCCATTTTACCACAGAGGTTGTTAATAAAATATAAACAGTCTGCAAATATGTAGGTAAGTATGAAAAATATCTTTAAAGCAGTAAAGGTATCTTCAGTTATTTTTAACTGATGAAAACGTTATACAAAATAATTTCCCCTTTAAATAAAGTATTTAATATACTGGAGTAGGTTTCAGTTTTCAAGCTGGTACTGTACATAACTTAAGCTAATTTGCCTAATATCTATAACACAGTCTCTGTGGTATAAACATCAGTGACTTATTGGCAATATAAAATAATAGAAATTATCCACAAATAGAATTAAAGGAGAAGGATTAAATGATAGAATTACATGCCAGCAGTTTCTCAAAGTGAATTACCAGAGCATAATGGCACATCTCTGTGTTTTAAAGTTCAACAGCCTGAATTGTTATTGAATTATGTATGCATTAACAGGAGTGTGCATTCCAGAGACTAATTTGATGAAAATACAAAAATACCACACAGGAAGAGGAAGCTAGGAGTTTGTCAGCACTAGAAATTAGAACTGCAGATATTTTGGTGCATTTAGATCTGGTATCATGCATCTGCCTAGTCATATATCGATATTTTTAAGTAGTACCCAGCACTTTAGAATCTGAGTATCTTAGTGTTGATTGTCATTTGGGTAGGTTTTACTGCTTGTCTGCAGGGAACTGGACTTGCACCAAACTCATTTCACAAAGGTGGCCTGAAAATTAGTTTGTCCTACTGAAGTGGTGTAATTTTGATACTGAACAGTGTGAAGCTTATTGTCAGTTTAAGGGACTTAAGCCACAGTATAAGTGTAAAGTTCAACCTTGGGAATCACTCTTTTCATGTCTCTCACTGCAGTGCTTCTTAACAATGAAAAGGACAGTTATTAAAGAGAATAGATAAGGATAAGCTCATTATGGCCTCTGATTTTGTATCTCTGGTGTTAGTTTCTTCTCATTAGGTGAACTGATTTGGGGTTGGGGTTAAGAGTTGATTTGGGCTGGAGAACTAAGTTTATTGATGTAAGGGTGCCCTGGTCAAATTGCTGTCTTCCACTATATTAGTAACACAAGATGCTTAACATACATTAAGTGTAGGCGGGGAGGAGAGGAGTTCAAAAATCATAAAACAGTTAAAAAAATCATTAAAAATATCTCATGATGTTTGTGCCAGCCTTGGGACTTGCTTGGATTTAACTCATCACTTTTGACTATCTGGGGTTGGTGATATTGTAATCTCTTCATGACATGTTGTGGTTTGGTTCTGTCCTCTTGCATTTGCTAGCCTTCCAATTTTGGTGTATCTCATAAATTTGACCATGGTTCAATTTGTACCAAAGAAAGATAGCAAAATGCTAGACAGGATACAAAAATCTGTTTGGGTTCTGGAGTCCAGTAGGTCAATTTCTGAGGGGGGTAGAGGAGACAGGAAAGACACCTTAAAGGTCTGAAGTGGGATCAACTATCAGGCACTATCCTCCCTGGAATATGAATAGATGCTTCGCTAATGCATCTAATGCCAGCCCAGAGTGCTCTGTGTACAACAGTTTGAAAACCACTGCTCCCTATTGTGTGTGCAAAGAAACCAACCTGAAGTTTGGGAAAATAAAGTAAAAATGAGTTGATAGTGAAAGAACTATCCAACCTTTCTGCACTCCTCCTCCAACCCAATATCTGTGTATAAAGTCACACATGCACGGAAAATAGGTTTATAGGTTTTCTGTGGAAAAGGGTAGAATAAAGTAAAAAAAACCTAAATGGTACAAGATTATTTATTGTACATTAAAATGCTAATGAGAATCAATCTGTTTTAATGATGATGCCAGAAGGGCACTAGTCTGAATTAAGCTAATTAAATATATCCCAAAGAAAATATATAAAATTCATAAATGGAAAGACCCTTTAAACCTGGATATCCAGAATTTAAATGAAAACTAATGATATAATGTAAATACAATATGATACAGAATTATAAGGACAAAATGAAGTTGTGAAGTGATTTAAAGTATTAGATTTAAATTCTTTGCCACGTATCTCAATCCACTATTTGATACTTAGAGAATAGAAATTAATATAATTTGGTAATTAAATAAAATGACTCTTCAGTAAACATATCATATATATTAAATACATAAATATAGCTATGTTTTGCAAAACTTGTAGAGAGAAAAAATTGAGTCCTCCATTCCAAACCCTTTGGTTCTCCTTTATTGGTAAAAACATCTAGCTTGGATTTTGAGCACCTAACTCAGCCAAAACTCCCACTGAATCTCCAATGGGACTTTTGCCTTAATAGGAGGTCAGGATTAGTTTCTAGTGATGTGTATATACCAAATGGCAATTGACAGATGTACCCTATCCTTTGTTGCATTCTCTCCCGAAGAGTTACTTGTTTAACACATTTTTATGGCATTTAATCCTCATATAGGCATGATTAGAAGACAAATTAGAAGATTGGGCCGAAAAAAACCTGATGAGGTTCAACAAGGACAAGTGCAGAGACCTGCACTTAGGACGGAAGAATCCCATGCACTGCTACAGACTAGGGACCGAATGGCTAGGTAGCAGTTCTGCAGAAAAGGACCTAGGGGTCACAGTGGACGAGAAGCTGGATATGAGTCAACAGTGTGCTCTTGTTGCCAAGAAGGCTAATGGCATTTTGGGCTGTATAAGTAGGGGCATTGCCAGCAGATCGAGGGACGTGATCGTTCCCCTTTATTCGACATTGGTGAGGCCTCATCTGGAATACTGTGTCCAGTTTTGGGCCCCACACTACAAGAAGGATGTGGAAAAATTGGAAAGAGTCCAGCGGAGGGCAACTAAAATGATTAGGGGTCTGGAGCACATGACTTATGAGGAGAGGCTGAGGGAACTGGGATTGTTTAGTCTCCAGAAGAGAAGAATGAGGGGGGATTTGATAGCAGCCTTCAACTACCTGAAGGGGGGTTCCAAAGAGGATGGAGCTCGGCTGTTCTCAGTGGTGGCAGACGACAGAACAAGGAGCAATGGTCTCAAGTTGCAGTGGGGGAGGTCCAGGTTGGATATCAGGAAAAACTATTTCACTAGGAGGGTGGTGAAACACTGGAATGCGTTACCTAGGGAGGTGGTGGAGTCTCCTTCCTTGGAGGTTTTTAAGGCCCGGCTTGACAAAGCCCTGGCTGGGATGATTTAGCTGGGAATTGGTCCTGCTTTGAGCAGGGGGTTGGACTAGATGACCTCTTGAGGTCCCTTCCAACTCTGATATTCTATGATTCTATGATTCTATGCTTGTTAACTTAATCTGAATGTGAGATTCATAACTTTTAGACTTGAGGTCCATTTGATACTCATATTTACCTGATGTAACTAATAATTTTGTTTTACTATTTGTTATGGATTTGTCTCTTCCAGAATGACAAAAATTTTGTTCCTTCTCCTTCCTAGTCACATTTTGGGAGGAAAGCTTCAGACTTACTGTGATGTTGTCCGATTAACATATAATTATGCAACCATTGTTGCTACCATTGTTATATCATTGCATTGAATCTTGTACAAAATGTAATGTATGGCCAGAAAGGGTTAAGCAGCTAACTAACCCAGAGCCAACCTGTTAGAGACATGTTAGAAATGGTAATTAGGGCCATTCTATGGTAGATAGTCTAGAACTTTGAAATACAAACCTATATTGTTAGAAGTGATATTAATTGTATGTATCTTAGATGCTAGCCATGTAAATAGAGAGTTCCTGTCTGTCATTATAACTATTAATTCAGAGATCAAAAGGGAATATTAACATTTAGATGGATCTTGGGTGCAATAATGTATTTGGGTAAGCTCTGGAATATTCATTAACCTGGGAGGTAATGTGTCCAATCCTTTGGGATTGGTAGCACTTTTTTTATATGAGGAATAAGATTTTCATTAATACTCATCATATCTGACTTGGGTGTCTAGGTGGAGGCCTGAGGCTGGGTTACTTTAAGGGAACTGTGCTGATGGCTTCTGGGCAACCAGTGAGGTAATAAAGAAGCTGTTTTGTACTGGATTGGTAAATCTAAGTATTGGAATATCCACCAGCTTTGGGGACTGTCTGCCCCTGTTCTTTGCAGTTCACCCTAATTGAATGATCTCAGCTGGCTCCCTGGGACGCTGGTCACACTTACTGTATGAGAATTAATGGAGACAAGAGTGCAGCTGATAATAATTTGCAATGACAATAAGATTACCTTTTGTCTAGCCTAGGAAGAATAACAAAGTTAATTTCTAATGAAACAAAAAATAATGTTTTTGAAAGGAAAACTTAAGAGATAGCTGTGCTGACTTGGGGCTTTTGTTAATTTCAATAGCTAATTGTCATGAAAAGCAAAGCAAGTTTACAAAGGGAGAGAGGGGTGACTTTTACAAAATCTTATCCTGAAAGATGCCTCTGGGGCTCTGCACAGGGTGACACTTATTACCTCTATGTGCTTGCTTGCAGAATTGGGAGCAGAGACTTTCCAGGATATGTGTGATGTCAAGATACTGAGCTGACAGAACAGCTTTAGGAAGGAAAGAAGCTTTTTATTTTCTGTCATATGGCAGGTCCAAGTAACATATCAATATTCTGTAACTGAGTTTAATATCGGTCCTTTCCAATGTATTCATGAGTTTCTTGTAGTGTAACAATATGCACGTTATTCACTTGAGAATGCTTGAAAGATAATTACACTTGGCCTGTGACAGAGCTTCCACAATGAGTTGGTAGACACATAGAGCTATGGTTGTTTGGTGCTGTTCCGGACAAACACTCTTAATAAATTTCATGTTGCTAAACATACTGAGGGATGAACAAATTGATGTCCAGTAGCCTTTAGATGACATTTGTTGTGCTAAATCAATAACAAGTAACAGGATCATCATATGAAGGTTGTAATCTTGCCCCTATATAGCAAGGTGACTTTAATAGTCACCACTCAAAATGGGGCTGTAGCAGAAATTATGTAACTGGTGAGCAACTCACAGACCGGGCCTGGTTCGCAGACATCCACCTTCTTTTCAACCGTAAACAACAAAATTGTTTTCACTTGCCCAGATGGAACTGTGAACACAACCAAGGTCTCCGTTTTCTGAGGTAAAACAATAGCAGTGTTCTCCTCCAAGCTCACAAGAGTGCTTGGAAACTTTCCTCACAGCTACAATTCCCTGCTATTCTGAATGTTGGTTCTGGAGTTCCACTGATTGAAACAATGCTAAAACCACACGGCATTTTCAGCAAAAAAACTGAAATGAATATACTAACAAAGTTGAAGATGGGATACACTATATCAAGTCGATACCTGAAAACTATGACCACTTTGTTCACCTTCTTATCAAAGCTGCCACAAAATGCATTCCCTGCAGTTATTACAAGATCTATACTCCTGTTTGGCAGCCAGAGACAGAGCACTCTTCAAAAAGTATGAGAAGAGTCGTGATCCGGATGCAGGAAAAGCACTAATAGCCGGGGCTGCTCTAGCTTTTTTGCCGCCCCAAGCACGTCGGGCAGGCTGCCTTCGGCGGGATGCCTGCGGGAGGTCCCCAGTCCCGCAGCTTCGGCGTACCCGCCGCTGAATTGCCGCCGAATCCACGGGACCGGCAGACCTCCCACAGGCATGCTGCCGAAGGCTGCCTGACTGCCGCCCTCGCAGAGACCGGCAGGGCACCCACCCGTGGCTTGCCGCTCCAGGCACGTGCTTGGAGCACTGGTGCCTGGAGCTGCCGCTGCTAACAGCATCAATGAACTCTGCCTGTCTGAAGAAATGGAATGAGAAAGTGGAGGGTCTTGACTTCATGTATTCCAGTCGCAAAGACTGGTCACTCCTCCATAAGCTTGAAGTCACTGACCAGGTAAAACACCATCAACCAGAAGTGACAGTCAATGTACTGTCTCTGTAACTCAAAGACCAAAACTGATAAGCTGTCTAAACAGAATGTTCAGAAAGAGCTCATTCAAAATATCCGGCAAAGCCTTGCCATGTCAGCATTATCATCCCCATATACCATAGAAAAAATAAAGAAGGTCCTCATGGCCACTAAAAGTGGAAAAGCTGCTGGTAAGGGCTGCAATTATCCCTAATTCCTTAATAATTTGGGATCAAAGGGTGAACATCATTGGCAAACCTATTTATTGCCCTACATTTGATGGGGAAAATCCCCAAAAGCTGGCATGAAGTGATAGTCATTGCCCTCCTCAATCATCAAAGGATGCTGCTATTTATCACCCAATATTACACCTCTCCACAACTCTGAAGTTAATGGAGAGGGTTTTGCTGGCCCCTCTCACTAGTGTCTTTGAGGTCATCCTGCCAATGGAACAGGATGGCTTCAGACTGCAATGAAGTTGTTGTGACAAGATTCTCGCCATTACCAGTCACACTGAGGCTGATTTCCAGAGAAATCTGGACCTGAGTCACAGTGGGGCTCTGACCTACCCTCCTAGCAGGTTCCTAGGACCCCTGTCCTGAGTGCTTGCTGACCTGAGGCAGACTGATCTGTGTGTGGATACAAAGGGGGCTTGGGCTCAAACCTTAGTCAAATCTTTGGCTTAGTGTGCAGTGTAGATTCTAACCTCAGATTCAGTTTTTCATAAGTGTCATTGCTAAATAAGGATTCCTAAATTTTCGTATATAGAGCGCCCTGCAAATCTGTGGCTATCAGCTTCATATCTGCAGATCTCCGCAGACCATTTTTGCGGATAGTGGATCAGATCCAGATACAACCATGCAGGTCTCTACTCACTGGCAGTGCTTGGCCCACGGCATCCAGCTTGGGCAGCCCGGGGAACACAGGACACTCAAGGCCAGCAGCCAGTGGCTGGGGTTGGGTGGCAGGCAGGAGTCAGGGCTGTCCAGCAACTGTTCGCTGCATCGCTTCCTGCCGAGCAGCTCAATCTCCTCGGGCAGTTCCAGTGTTCCCACCATGGCCCGACCCAGCAGCACTGGGCAGTGGGAGTGAGGATGGGAGAGGGCGGGGCCCCAGTGTCCCATCCCTCCACCCTGTTGTGATGCAACACACAGTGCTGCTGCTATCGCTCGCAAGCCTCTGGGAGCAGCACACAATGAGACGCTCCTCCCCCCAACCCCCTTCTCCTTGAGACCCCACCCCTGTGCCACTCCTTATCCCCAGTCCCTGCCCTTATGCCACCCCCTTCCCCCCTGGCTCATCTCCACTCCCTCCCCCCCCGACACACCTCCATCACTAGTGGAGACGGCTTGCTGCTGCTGGCACAGATGTGGATTCACATAAAAGCTTGGATCATGGGTCCGATGCACATTGATTCTGATGGATGCAGATGGGATGCAGATCCACATTTTTGTATCTGCTCAGGGCTCTACTTATGTGCTTATCCTCCATGCATGACCACTGGAGCTTTCAATGTGAAGCAAATTAATGGCAGAGCCATGACTAGAATACAGAAGTTCCTAGACAAATATTCTGGAATCTCCTTCAAAAATAATGTATTTTAAGTCCCATCCTTCAATAGTCTAGACCAGGGGTCGGCAACATTCGGCACGCGGCTCAGCCGATCACGGCCCCCACTGGCCATGGTTCACCGTCCTGGGCCAACTGGGGCGGCAGGAAGCCACGGCCAGCACATCCCTCGCCCACGCCACTTCCCGCCGCCCCCATTGGCCCGGGACGGCGAACCGCGGACAGTGGGGGCCGCGGTCAGCCGAATCTGCCGCATCAGCAGGTAAATAAACTGGTCTGGCCTGCCAGAGTGCTTACCCTGGCGAGCTGCATGCCGAACATTGCCGACCCCTGGTCTAGACCGCAGTTCACCAAAAAATTCAAGCAATTAAGTCCTATGGAAATCAGTCATGTTCCTTATGTGAAGCATATGCTTAAATTCTCTGTTGAGAAAATAATGGACTGCTGAAATAGGGTCCTGCTGATATTTAGAAGTGCTGTTTCACAAATGCCAGCTTCTTATATCCTTATTGTTAAATACAATAGGAAAATAAGAAAAGGTTGTATATCCAGACTCCACAAATAGTCAGGGGCCCTACCTGTAGAGTAAATTGCAACCAAACATGAATAAGGGTATCAGAATCTGGTCCTAGAATGAATTACCATACAGAATATTTGTCTAAATTCAGTTTCATTGGTAGTAGTCCATTCTAATGTCTTTCTACTCTTCCTACTCTGTCAGTGTTTAACAGCCCTCCTAGCTTATAACTGTCTGAATTTAATTAATTTGTTCTTTACTTAGGTTTTCAAGATCATTTATAAATATATTAGACAAAATGGAACACAATATGGATCCATGTGGGACAACAGGGGACATTTTTCCTCAAATGGATGGACTATCATTTATAATTACTCTCAATTGAGTTAGATGGCCAGACTTTGATCCATCTAACTGTATTTCTTGCCATATCAACATGATTTAATTTTCCCCTTAGGATATCCTGTGGCATAATATCAAATGTCTTCACTGAAATCCACCATAAATCAACGGCATGCCTTTCTACTAGTCTTGCAAATAGTCAACAACAACAACAAAAACCTTAAATAAATAAATAAATAGATATTATCTCATGTGCCATGTCTCTCACAACAGAAAAACAATATAGTTAGTCTGGAAGGACTTGCTTTTAATCAACCTGTGTTCAGCTCCCATGATGATATTCTCTAAAGTAGTTTAATGTTTTTCAAGTGATAGTTCTATCATTTTGTAAAGAAATTTATTTATATGGCACTGGTTGCCAGCTCCACACACTCCCTTTCTCCCCCTTCCATTTTTCTTAAAGACTGAAAAATCATATGATCATTTTAAATGTCAGTGGTTCAGAAAGTTATTCTTCAAAAATCCTGTGATTTATGATGCATCTTCTCCTGTACATTTGCCTGTATCTAAGTTAACCAACTCTTTATTAAAACCTACCTTTGCTTTCATAAATTCCAAATCTAGCTTTGCTTAGCTAAATCTCTATTCTAAACTCAGTTCTTATGACAGATAAAATTTAAATAACTTCTGTCATTTTGGAATCCTCAGCCTACCCTCATGTTGTCCTAGTTTACCTCTAAGAGTTTTCTTACACCAAGTAAAGTACTCCTCTGTCTTTCCCATTAAGCCTGCAATATCTCATTCTATTTTTGTTACTCACTTGACTTGTGCCATGCAACTTTGTTGGGATGCTTCATTTCCTCTAGACCTGTTTTCAGCTCCTAATTAATTACTCCATTGTCCAGCCACCATAAGAACACAGGTAATGTTGCCATATTGGATAAGCCTCCATCCAATTGATTCATCTAGTCCAGTGTGCTGTCTGACAGTTGCCAGTGCAAGAAGCTTCAGAGAAAAGTGCCCATAATGGATAAAGTTATCTAAGGCAAAATTGGAAAGATAGTATGTAACCACTGAAGGTTTATGTGTTATTGTACTAGATGCTAAAAGCAAAACAATTGACTATCGCATTTTATTTCTGGGGATTGGGGAATCCAAAGAATAGCAAACTCCCTTTTTTTTCTGTATGATTGTTTGGAGACCTCTTAGACTTTACTGTTAACTGTTCCAAGCCAGATATATTCTATTTCTAGAAATTGATCATGAAGGGCAGACAATTTTGGATGCAGCCTTTGATTGTAAAAGCCTTTGTATGAGATATTTAGTTATGAATATCTCTGCACATCTAAAACTTTAAAGAAAACATGTAAATTATTTCTCTCTTAAGGTCCTATATTACTCTTGACAGATGGCAGAAGTTCCCAGTCCTGTGGTTTAGGAGGATTAAAGGCATGAAAATGAATATTCTGCCTAGGTTAATGTTCCTTTTTGACCAGTCCTGAAAGCCGTTTATACACCTCTACCCTGATATAACGCGACCCGATATAACACAAATTCGGATATAACGCGGTAAAGCAGCACTCCGGGGGGCGGGGCTGCCCACTCCAGCAGATCAAAGCAAGTTCGATATAACATGGTTTCACCTATAACGCGGTAAGATTTTTTGTCTCCCGAGGACAGCGTTATATCGGGGTAGACGTGTAGTTACATAATTGTAATTTTAGATTCCCAGGGAGACAGGTAGGCATAGTGTACCCTCTGTGTGCAGATTTCTGGAGCATAAGCTGGGCCACAGGAACCGGATTTTCAAAAGAGCTCAGCACCCCAGAGAGCTCCTATTAAGAATTATGGAATCTGTTGGGTGCTTAGCACTTCTGAAAATCTAGCCAATAGCAATTTGTTTTTTCCAGCCATCTTGTATTCGGAAAGAAATATTTTGGTATATTTTTAAAATGACTACTACAGTTTTTAGAAGTAGTTTTTATTGTTAAAAAATGTGCTGTTATTGATTATTAGCTTTGTCCCTTACAGGGGAATTAAAGAAGGATATTTAAATATAGCATTTGAAATATAAGAGGCAGAAATGCTCCCTTTCCCCCTGTATTTATTTAAATCATCCTGGAGAGCTACGCCCTACTTTCCTAGAACTAACCAAAAACAAAAACAAAACACTCGTGAAGGCTTATATTCTGCTCTGTTCACAATATATTTTGATCTATTTAATGCATATTGTAAATAGAACTTGATGAAAGTTTCCTGACAGAACTTATTTTTTTTTAATAAAAAATGAGATTTGGGTTGACCAAAACATTTTTTCAATTCATGTGGATTTTGGAGAATTGTTTCAAACAAAATGAAAATTTCAGAAATGTCTAAATAAACCATTTTGACATTAACAAAACATCTCATTTTAATTTTTCAGGCTGGAATCATGCAGCAAAACTGGAGAAGGACATGGTGCTCCCATTATAACTTTTAGCCCAGTAGTTAGAGCGCTCATCTGGGCTGTGAAAGATTCAGGCTTGAGTGCCCTAGTCCCCAAGATATTGGGTATTAGCGGTGAGGCATTTTCTCTCTCTCTGTCACAATTATTATTCAATTATTTCATACAAAGTGGAATAGCTACAGAAGGAGAGATGGAGAGAAACCTACACACCACATTCTGCTGCTGTATTTTGTGAAACTAGTCCTTCATGTCCTTTGCTTTTATGAAAAATACCCAAACCAATTTTTTCCTGACTTCAATTCACCAAAAGTTCAAAAAAATCTTTTTTAGCTGCCAGCAAACTGAAAATCAGTTATCAACTCTAGTTATAAATGTAATATCTTATTTACTAAGAAACTGAAATGTGCCTTTCTATTTAGCCAACTTCACATTCATACATCAGTTTTTTTCAGATTTTTAGCTATAACATAGAAAAACATCTCACTGCATTAAGTGCTGATTACAGCAACTGAAAAAACTTCACCATCAGCATACTACTTGCCCAGTATGCTAGAAGCAGCAGATGCTTCTCCAAATATAACATCAAATACTGTGTATTGCAGGTTAAAGACACAGCTCAAAAACACTCTTTTAATAGAACTATGCTTTATAATGTGTGTTTTGTTTTTTGTATAGTAACTGCAAAAATTGGTGGTGTGCTGTTCTGTGGGTATTGCCATTTCATTTAAAATTATGTGGGGACAAACTATACTCTCAGGACCTGATCATGTAATCTTTCTGTAAGAGCGGGCCCTTGTGCCTGCATGGAGCCCCACTGGCTTCATGAAGTGTGTCATTTCCTACAGATCAGCTTGCAGGATCAGAACCTTAATTACGCCAGTGTAATTGTTCCAGTGACTTTAATGAAGTTACTCTGGAATGAAACCCATGTAACAGAGAGCAGACTTTGACCTGTTTTTGTTTAACATCCACCCCTACAAACATTACTTGGGATCTGAAAGTTAAGCATGGTTTTTCATGCATTGCCACTTATAGAAAGAGTCCTGCAGATCGTGTTCTGAATAAATGACACTTGTGCAGTACTATTAGCTTTGTACAGCCTTGAATTCTTCTGAAATGTGCAGAGGAAGGAGTAGAATCAAATTCTCTGTCATACCTGTGTTGATTCTACAGGGCTAACTGGAGCATAAATTAATAAAAACTTAATTATATCACAAAACTCAGAAGATATGACTTTCAGTACATAGGAGGGGCAGATCTGTTTAGTAAGATGGTGATAATTTTACATGGCCATTCTAAAATATTTTAAAAAGCTAAAACTGGAAAAGTACTTTGTATGATGGTATAATACGCATTCAACTTACTTTAGTAAGACCATTCCTTCCAGGTTCTTTGCTTCGAAATGTATAGGTTGCAAAATAATGTACTGGGGGGGGGGAAAAAGATCCTTCATTCATTTTCATTTGCAGTCTCAAATTTTCATAATCAAATTCTAAATGATTTAAAATATGATGACAATTTATCTTAAACATATTTGGTGTAAGTTGTGTTACTAATAGCAAATGTTTCTTTCCTATTATCACTATGTAATTTATTGGCATCCAAATAACATTATCTATACAAATTGTTACAGCTCTGTGTAATACTATACTAACTCAGTGAAGGGTGTTCCCCCTCTATATTGAAGAACTATTTTAAATGGCTTAGTAGTAATGGAAATGTTTCCAATTCAACTTGTAGGAATGTGTTTAAACCAGTATCACATTTCTTTATGCCACTTCCAGGAAAATGCATTGTTTTAATCTAATATCTGTGAAATACAAAATGACAAACTTCTATCCAAAAAGTGTATCATTTTTTAAAAGTCAGTTCTTCACATGCCAAAAAGCTTAAAAGCACTCTTCTGAGAATGCATTTGTTTAAAAATAATTATTTATATAAGACTCTTTCCCTTTCTTCACCAAAACATTGAGTGCCATATGATAGACTAAAAACAGGTACAATATTATGAAAAGCTTATAAAATACCCTTCCTTAAAATGCACCCACAAACAAATGGGGGCTAAGGGGACTAAAATGAAGAGAAAAGGAAGGTAGTAAATAAAGGATTACCCATTGTCATGCTAGATGCTCCACCAATCTTACCCAAAATAAAAAGGGGTATCTGTAAGATACATGTTACAAAGCTAAGCTAATGATTGGAAGGAAAATTCCAGTGGAGGATCAGGTCTGAACCCAGCAATTGTTGCAGTTCTATGTTGAGGCATATCCCATTTCAAGATGAAAAGTAGCTTTCCAGCCATAACTTTATTTTGACCATAACATGTCATATATATTTATAACATCTTATCAAACCACTGGCACATATGCCGACAGTCCCACAGTAAGCAGCAGTCCCCCAGTGCTAATCCTTACTTCAACTAAATTAAGCGCCCGTGCCACTTCTCGCCGCCCCCATTGGCCCGGGACGGTGAACCGCGGCCAGTGGGGGCCGCGATCAGCCGAACCTGCCGCGTCAGCAGGTAAATAAACTGGCCCAGCCCGCCAGGGTGCTTACCCTGGCAAGCTGTGTGCCGAACGTTGCCGACCCCTAATGTAAACAAAAGTAAGAGGTCTCTGAGTGTGCCCAGAGAATGAATGAAATGCATCAGAGAGCTAGTGGGAACCAGCTTTATATTGTCATCTTAATAGCATATTTGAACTTCATATCAAGCAAACCACCATAAGATAGGATAGAATATTTTGTAAGGGCACTGAATGGAGGCTTGACTTTGGGAATAACCAGATGATTTTCATGTTAACTGATCTGGAAGAAATGTTAATAGTTGAGAATTGCTATTTTTTTCAGAAACAATCTGAGTTGGTTAAATAAAATCCGGTGACTGCAGTGATACAATGTACTCATTGTTAAGGTCTCAAAAGTAGAATGCAATAATTCTTGTGTATCCAAAGTATTTCCCCTAGGAAAAGCAAAAAAGGTAAACATTTACCATTTGTTTCATGGAATACAGACTTATGCAAATAACCCTTCTGTTGAGCAATAAAAATTCTTCAAAGTAACAGGAATTTTAAGTGTAATATTTTTTTCAGGAGATTGGCAAATTTGTTCCTAAAATAATCATTCATAAAATTATGGTCATTTTGATCCTTTTCAAAAAGTTATTTTTAAAGCCTAAAAGTCATTGTCTGTATGAAATTTTAATTTGTACTGAATTCGCTAGTGCTCTTTATGTAGCCTGTTGTAAAACTACGCAAATATCTAGACTAGTTGATGTATCCCCAGAAGACCTCTGGATACCCCCAAGGATATGTGTACCCCTGGTTGAGAACCACTGGCTTAAAGTAAAATTGTGGGTTCTAGGGATGGTTGTCTGATTAATCTATACTTCATGAAGCTCCTGGTAAGCATCATCTAACAATCTTGCTAAGGATAGTAAGTATCTTATGAAATTATGTGGGAATCTAGTTGGTAACCAATTTTACTACCATAGGTGACTGTTGTATGGTTTTGAAAAAACTCACAAAATAGACAATTTAAACCAAGTGTCGCTTTATATGATTTGACTTTTTTCTTTTGTGTTCCTCAAATCACTTCTAGCCAGGGAGATTCTGGGCCTGATTCTCCTCCAATCACTTTACACCAGTTTTACACCAATGCCATTATGTTGACTATCAATGGAAGTTACTCTTGATTCTCATCAATGTTAGAAGAGAAACATGCCCACAGACTCCAAGGCATAATTCAAGTCACTTCCCTGTTTTTAAATTTCTACAAGCAGCCATACATGGTTATAGTTTGGTAAACACTGTGGCCCATATTCATCTCTGGTATAAGGTCATTGACTCTACTTCACTGCAAATGTATTTCAGTGGTGTTACATTTGTTAGGCCACATTTTTAACCTGATGTAATACTGCATATTGGCTTTTCTGTGAAAAAAGAAGTTTGACAATTGATGAATTGCACAATGTTAGTTAGCTTGTCTGTCATTGAGTCTTTGCTTTACAAGTCAAGTGTTCATAGCTAAAGTAAGGGTTAGGGTTAGAAATCTGATTAATATGCTCATGTCATGGAGAAATGATTTCTGCTTGTGTGTTGTGGTCAGGGTGTATCTGTCCTATTAGGGCAAAGTTCAGTTGCCCCACATCCTGCTGGTCAAAAGCAGTGGCAATACTTCCTGTTGACTCTTACAAACGCTGTCACACACGGAAATAGGGAACAACTGCAGAGACTGAGACAGACAATACAGACAGGAGAGGTTACAAAAGCATTAGTACTGTGCTTATTACAGAACTTATATTTAACTAATATCAAGAAATATGTTATCCCTTGGAGGTTAATAGAAGTTTTTGAGTTCCAGAGGATTCTGAGGGGAGACTGTATTCTCAAACAGACAACTCTGTGGCTGGATTAGTAGAATTTAACCATCTTTTGTCCTCCATTATCAACAGAATGGCTCCTGAGCACCCTCTTCCCCCGCTTTATTTACAGGCAACTGTTATTTACAGTTATTTATGGATGACCTGCAATAACTGAAGTAGGAGGTAAGGTCAGACTACTGGTAGTGAAATCATATTCTTGATTTCTGAGCTGTCTAAAATGTACTACTGAAGTTGCACATCAGGACTAGAGAGGTGACAATATGGGGAAGACACAGATTTATAGGATTTAGGGACACTCAGATATTTCATCTGGTGTGATGCTGGTGCTTCTACAACTCCCATACAAAGGGATGAAAACTTCCTAGTTCTCAAAACTAGAAGACAAAATGTTCAGGAAAACTTTTTATAACTTAATTTAGAATATTGTTAGCAGCTTTTGGAGAATTGTTGCAAGCTTATTGAACACAACTTGACTTAGGTTAACAGAGAGGAAAGTGATGTTTTCAAGTTAAGACTTTTATGTAAAACAAAATACATCTTATTCAGTCCTGACACTTAAAATCAAGTAATTTTTTAAACAAAAGAATCTTAAGTGTGTGCTTTTGTAAACTCAGTTGCCTGTATGACATAGAAAATACTTTTTTTACCACACCTTTAGCAAAATCAATAACATTTATGGATACCTTGAGTATCATTTATCAAGACAATTACATTTTACACTGTATATGAAAAATATGCCCAAGAGTTGGACCTATTAAATTATGATGGAGTACTCTATAAATGCATAATACATTAGATATTTCCATTTTATTTTAGTTATGGCATGAATATGTTTGACCTTACTCCAGTCAGTCATCAGTTGAAACATTTTTCAGGATCATAATACTGCTTTTAAGATAATAAACTATATATTTTACCATTTCAATAGCAGGATTAAATTTTCATTTTTCTTTAACGGTATAGTTGCAAAGCAAAATGATCCAATAGTTTTATGAATGTACAGATATTAATGAATAGGTTTCATATTTTTATCTGGGGGTATCTTATTTGCAAAACTATTCTACTGGTCTAATAGGGACAGGTTATCTCTGCCAAGAACAGTTGCAGGGTGGACTGCATCCAGGTCCCTGATTCTGAAATTCTGCCCCCAACCCACGTAGGGGCTCTTGACATCCAGTTCTAAATTATGCCACTGATATAGGCTTATAAATAGACCTCATGCCAGTTGAGGATCACTTTAAATGCTACCTTGTCTAGACCACCATTTGTCTGGTCAGATCTTTCGGTGAAGTCAGTTCTATGCTGCTGCTCCAGGTCAGCCTGGTTCAGTCCACTCGCACAGTATCATTCCATACAGGGTTCAGAATCTTCAGGTGGGGAGCCCAGAACAAAACAGGATCTGGATTAGAGCTCCTGGTCTCTAGGATAAAAGCCCTCTGTTTACACCTTATCGAATTTAAATGCAGGTCACAAACCAAAATCTGCTACCTGTGTAGTCAGTGACCTACTTACTCCAAGGCATATCTGGCACAATTCCTCTGCCCTTTTTTGAGTTACAGTAACAGTCTGCTGTCACTTAAATAATCTCATCAGACAAATTCCAACCAAAGTAACACAACACAGTATATGGAACTACAGATAAGTAACATTATAATTCATGTAAATGATGCTGGCCAGAATTGGTATTTCCCCTTTTTCCCTATCTGGGATGAAGAGAGATCCATCCCTTTAAACCTCCTAGCTCTGAGGCTTAGACGTGAATAATTCAAATGTTCAGGGAAGCTTGCATGGGGAGCAGTCATGGTCAAATTAAATTGGTTTTTAAATTCATGTAAATGCCTAGGCATTTTAGCAGTGTTTTCCGAAGTCTGCTACATGGTCAATTTACAAGGAGATAATAAAAAGGGTAATAGAAGTTAGGTGCTTTAGTTTACAAGGCAATTGTTTGTCTGCCAAGTGTTTCCCAAACAAAGGAAATCCACAATGACATCTAGAGGCAAGTCCCTTTGGCGGTGCTTCAAGCTTTAAATATTTGTTTTAGTTTTACAATGGTTTTTATGTGCTTGTGCTCATAAAATACTCAATACCTAAAATGAAGCTTCTTAAGCATGAATCACAGCTGAAGAAATTGTTACTTGGTGAAAGAAATCCAAATGGTGGCCTTCAGTGTTTTCAGAATTTAAGCATTGGGGAGGGTGGTAGATGAGCATGTAAAACTTTTTAATTTTATCTTTTTTTAACATATTGAATCAAATGCTTTTGACATGATCAGGGGCTGCTAATGCCACCTAACTCATACTGTCTCCTAACCCTACTCTCCTTTAACTGCACTAATTATCCAGAATCCAGACATGCTGTGCTTCCTTGGTCTCCTACCAGTCCAGATTTCCTGAATACTGTTCCTGAAAACTGTACTGGTATGTCTGATGAGATATCTTTTATAAGAGGAGCTGCATATTGATATCTTGCAATCCCTCCCTGTTCCCTTCTTCAGATTATCTCAGAAGCATGTAGCTAGCACCTGGTACATAGTGGCCATTTCTTGTTTGCAATAATTATTTTTAACTCTAATAGACTTTGGTTGAGCCAGTTACACAGGTAATGATCTGAGCTCCTGCTCAAAGGTGAGAGAGCTACCAAAAAGAGTGATATGCTAAATGGCATAAAGAAAGCTTTAATAGAACCATTCCATTCTAAACCCATTGTCATACCCTTCCTTAGGGGTGCTTTGATGTCATTCTAGCAGAGCAACAAGGAAGTTCAGATTTTTTCAGGATGCTTCAAGGAGACTGTGACTCTTCCCAGGGGGTTCTCAGAGTTGTGAGGCAACTCACTATCACCTGCCCTTAGAACGAGGAAGTTTGGCACGTGCCTGCTATTGATCAGTTCCCTGAATCCCCAAGCCCATGGCAACACAAGCCCTGCCTTCAGGCCTCTGCAGGCCTCACTCTCTTTGTACAGGTTGGCGATAGGGACACACCAACACCTCTGAGTGGCCCCTGGAGTGCTCATTCCCTGTTCCACTAAACACTCAGAGAACTCTCAGATTCACTGTTCCCAAAGGAATAGTACACACTAGCTTGCACAGTTCAACTCATGATCTTTGCTCTGCTTAACATGAAGCACTCAGATATATTTAAGGTGAAAATGAGAATACGTTTATGATCAAAGAACCAAAATTTAAGTGATAGAGAGTGAGAATATTGGAAACAAATCTATAAACAAAACAAATATAAAACAAAATCACAACACACATTAAGCCTAAACTTAACTAACAAGGCATTCCCCTATCTCCTACAAGAGAGCTTAACCCTTTCCCAGTGTTTTCAACCAGTTTGACTGATATTCCCATAAAAACAATCCCGTGGGTGGCTTGTCCTTGCAGATTGAAGGCTTCATGCCATCTTCTTATAATTTTTGTATATTTTCCATTTTGGTTGAGGCTCTGGGGAGAAAAAAAACAAAACAAAAAACAAGTCTTCCAATCTTTTGATTGGGTATTAAAAGATAAGATAATAGAATTATTTAAATACTTAATGGGAGTGGATTTTCAACTATCTACACATACCTTGTGCAGATAGTTGAAATCTATGAGAAAAAAATGAGGAAAATAGCTTGATGTTACATACAGGAAAAATACACTGAAAAAAAGAGGTGCTATAACCATTTTTCCCCCTTGTAAATAATAGACTAGATGAACTGTTTGACTGTATGGTTTAAACATATAGGTATACATTGGTTAACCCTTTCAAAACTTAGATACTTTGGAGGATTACCCACTGCATTGCTGATTCATATAGATTTACTCTAAAAAAAAAGCTTTTATCTAAGTGTTATGGGATACTAAGATAAGAACCACTTCCTCCATAGATTAAAAACTAGAAGTGTTGGAAACTCAATATTTTAAAGGGTTTTCAGAGGTACATAAGAAATGCCATATTGGATCAGACCATTGATTCATATAGTCCAATATGCAGTCTCCAACAGTGGCCAACATCACAGACTGCAGTAGACAGTTCTGGAAAAATCATTCATGGAGACAGGTTCCTTCTAAATCCCCATAGTCAGAAGTTGGTTTATGTCCTGAAGCTTGAGGATTTAACATATAAAAACATTGAGGTTACTTACCTAATAACTCCAGTTAGTTGAGTGGATTATGTCATTTATGGATCCACCTTCTAGGGAGAACATGCATTCTTGATGTTGAGATCCTCATCTATGGGAAAACAAGCTGATGTCATGTGCTTGCTCCCTCATGGAACTGAACATTAGATGCAAAATTACTAAAGGAGCCCAGTCTAGTTCCTTTCCACGTAAATGCTGTAAAATATGAAAGATTCTGAAGGAAAAGTGGGCAGAAGGTGTGGAATGAGGATCTCTGTTATTCCACTTGAACCACAGTTACTAGGTAAGAAACCTTATTCTCCTTTAGGCTATGGCTACACTGGCGCTTTACAGCGCTGCAACTTTCTCACTCAGGGGGGTGAAAAAACACCCCCCTGAGCGCAGCACGTTACAGCGCTGTAAAGCGCCAGTGTAAACAGTGCCCCAGCGCTGTGTAAACTAATCCCCTCATGGAGGTGGAGTACCTGCGGCGCTGGGCGAGCTCTTGCCCAGCGCTGGCACCCGACCACACTCGCACTTCAAAGTGCTCCCACGGCAGCGCTTTGAAGTTTCGAGTGTAGCCAGGGCTGTAGTTACTGTTAGTATATATTACCCATTCTTGGGTGATTAAATAGCAGTTAGTTGTCCTTAATGTAGGTGGTCTCAAAGGAGTTTATGGGCCTGTCTGCATGGGGACACTCAGAAAAGTTATTCCAAAGTAACTAAAGTTGTTAATTTAAAGTGGATTAGTTAAACTGCATTAAACCCCCGTGTGGACATTCTCTTTCAGACTAGAAGGGGCCTTAATTGGGTTTTGCTTAATTTGTGAATTAAGCTACCTTGAATTAAGGTGACTTTTAAGTCTGAAAGAGAATGTCCACACAGGGTTTAATGCGGTTTAACTAACCCACTTTAAATTAACAACTTTAGTTAGTTTGGAGTAACTTTTCTGAGTGTCCCCATGTAGACAAGCTAAAAGATTGCAGTACTTTTTGTCCCAAGTATGTCATCAGATCCAGCAACTGGGTCTCAAGAGTAATGCTACATAAACGTAGAAATTCAACTTGAGGTAGCCGCCTGACACTTTGGTAAAGGAGAATAAAAGAAAGACCCAGAAAATATAGAAATATTGTGTCTAAACTTTCCACTGTTGTCATCTATCTTAAGTGAAGAGGGTAGGTTCTTGGTCCTTTATTTTTTATACACAAATAATGATACATCATAACAGTCACTGATACCAAATAAGCTGTTGTGTTAGATATGTACTCTGAAGCTCTTACTGTGTGAGTAACCACCTCCTGGCCTTGTGTCATAATAGATTTGCTTCCCACTCCTCATTTCTCAGCAGGTTCTTTAGCCCAAGAATGGAAGTCATACTTAATGGAAAATAGCTGAAAATTTCCAATACATAACTTTCAGCATTGCTGCACTTGTGATATTTGAGCAAATCAATTCACTTAACTTCCTTCTCTTGAGCTATGGTTTCATGGTGCCTATGTTTCTTGTTCTCCTAGTGAGAGTTAGAGCAGCAATCAGAACTATGTTGCTGCTTTTCCTATTTGTGAGTGCATGGTTGTCCAAACCCTGGGATATGTTAGCATCAGATTCCTTGGACTTCTTGAATCTGAGTTCCTCTTGGTTCCATGCTATTATTTAAAGACTACTTCAGCTGTGTCAATGCCACGGTAACCAAATCAACTACATGAGCTGATGTACTCAGGTGAAGTGGGACAGAAGCAAGTGCTGATTTAGGTGGTCACAGTACTTCCTGTCTCAAAAAAAAGTCTTATGCAGTTTTCATTATCCTTTCAGGCTTTCAAGGTGAAACTGCACAGATGAAGCAGGCCTCAGCTGAGTGGCCTTCCCTGAAGTAAAGAAAGCAGTAGAGCTGTTTAAAAAAATACAAAAAACAAAAAAAAAACCCTTTTTAATTAATTAGCTCTAGAAGGCAGACGACATGTTAACTTATCAGAGACCTTTTGCTGTCAAAGAGCAGGGATATTTGCACCCAGTCTTCAGCTCCACAACACATTGTATGGCATATAGGCCAACTGACAGAGCACTAAAAACTATGGAGAGATTGGAACCAAATAACCTGAACAATGAGACCAGAACTGATACTAGCTACTTACATCTTTTAAAAGTTTATTCGGACTTTTGCAACAACAATAAATTGGTTATACTAAGTATTATTGTAAAATAATTTAAACCTAACTAAGGAAAATGGCCATGAAGAAAGGTAAAGAAAAAAAGCCCCTGTGAATTCTGAGCCCTTTGTCCATAGCAGTCAGAAAGGAAATAGGGCAGAGTTAGGAATGTGGACCCTTATTTTATCTTGTGGTTCCTTGAAGGAGTACACGTATGATCACAGAATTGCTTCTCCCCAGAGTTCTGGCCAATCTGGTGGAGAGTCTGCAGTCCCAAGGAGGGATTCATTGCTTGCAATATTCAAACTGAGAACTGTCTTTTCAGATTTTCCAGGTTCACTTGTCATGTGGTAAAGCATCGTATCTGGTTCTTAACAGTCATGTCATATCATATAAAGTTGTGTAGTAATATCAACAAAAGACTGATGCAGCAGTTTGTTCTGTACATTTTTGCTGTATCAGTCCAGGAAATTGAACAGATATACATGGCTTTCATACATTGTGGTTTTGAATGTGTGAGATGCTAATAAAATAATTTAAAATATACTTTATAAAATTTAATAAAGAATAAAAGTTCTCGCATGTATATTTGCTAAAACTTAGTCATTATAAATATTCCCTCTCATACCTTAGACATTTTCAAAACTGTATATACTGGCTAACTTGGCTCAACTGCTGAAAAAATAAGATATTTCTAACCCACTTTCCAAATGCTAAAATAATGTGTTGAATTCTGTGCCACTTAATTTGATGGGGCAGTTTTTAAGAACACTTGGAATTAATGTCTGGAACATCTATGAATAGTAGTTTGAGAGCTTCTAACCACAAGTGTTGCAATTAACTCAAAAATGTTCTTTAGTGCACAGAGAAAAACGATTATGGCTTCTTTTTTGGGAATCAGTGAGTGAAAATTTTTGTTCAAATTACAGCAGTCTGAAGGCTTACCTTTAAGAGAAAAGTGCAATCTTTCATAGGTTTAGTCAGCTATTCCTGAAGGTCTATTCCCTATCTCTGAAATTGATGCTTTACTTATGAATTGTACCAAAGAGAAGTTTAAAGAAAAAATCTCAGGAGACTGCACAATTTGAGCAAGTCTTTGCAGAACTAACCAAACAGGTGTAATAGTTTTCTGTTTTACATGGTGCAGATTTTGAGAAACCTTTTATTCTTCAAGCAAGTGCCTCTAACATTGGAATAGGAGCAGCACAGAGCTAAGAATCTGGAGTGGAAAGAATGGAATATCCTGTCCTACAAATGAATGAAAAATTGTTTTCCAGATAACAACAACAACAACAAAAATCCCACAACAATGGAGCAGGAAGAACTGGCTATTGATTGAAGGGTTATGTTATCTACTAGGCAATTATGCTAATTACTCATCTAACCTGGATTAATAGAATTAAAAGTTTAACACACTTAACCACTTAAAACTACAACCGCACATGAATAAAATTAATACAACAGCCTGGGAGCCAACATGGAAACACAGAGTCTGAGTACCAATATGAGATGAAGGAAGCAAGTAAAATTGTGGAAGCAGATTTTCATCTAGACTGGAGTCATGGGAAGGTATGTGAAGTTCCATGGCCTGTGTTTGCAGGAGGTACAGACTAATGATCGTAATGGTTCCTTCTGGCCTTAATGTCTATGGATTTATGAAATCCTACACTCTTAAGGAAAGGAATCCTCTGGCTTTGTGTGGGTAAGGCCCCATTTCTACAGTTTACTTAAGCACATGAGTAACTTCAAGCAGCTCAGCAGTCCCAAGAAGTCAGTGGGGCTATTCACATGTTTAGTTACGCATATGCTTAAGTACCTTACTGAATCAAGGCCTAACTGTCAAGTTATAAATGAAAAGTGGATCTTCACCTGGTTCTGTAGGGTAGAATTGGAATTTTTTGTTTTTTGTTTGTTTTTTTAGTAAAATATCTTTGTCCCATGTTAAGTAATTATCTATGGTGTAACTCAGGGGTAGGCAACCTATGGCATGCATGCCGCCTTCGGCACGCGAGCGGATTTTCAGCGGCACTCACACTGCCTGGGTCCTAGCCACCAGTCCGGAGGGCTCTGCGTTTTAATTTAATTTTAACTGAAGCTTCTTAAACATTTTAAAAACCTTATTTACTTTACATACAACAATTGTTTAGTTATATATTGTAGACTTATAGAAAGAGACCTTTTAAAACCGTTAAAATGTATTACTGGCACTTAAATCAGAGTGAATAAATGAAGACTTGGCACACCACTTCTGAAAGGTTGCCGACCTATGGTGTAACTTGTATATAGTAGCTTTATATTGATCAATCCTTTCCACCCCTCCCCTTATCCAGCAAATAGGAAAAGCTGTAGCAATTTTATACACTCTGCAAATCAATGTGCATGTTTAGAATTGTACCTTTAAAACAAGACAGACTGTAAGAAAGTGAAGCCATGTGCAGCTGTTTAACTTTAATCAGAATCTGGGACACCACATTAATCAGATTTTTGAAGGGCATTACGCACAATAAATCCCTATTTCCATTAGGATTTATACTAGTATTTGTTCTAATTATACCTTGGATTTCCTGTCACTTTATGGCGCTTCTCAGAGGAGAGAAATAACTGCTAGTCTTCTGTAGCAAAAATGTTCTCAGAATCTTTCATTTTGTTAAAGAGCCTTTAGGGAGAATCTTGGTAGCCATTGGAGGAAATGGTAAGCACAGCCAAACAGATATGTGAACTGTGAGCTCCTAATTAATTTATCTAATGCAAAGTAACTTGCAAGGGCCTGGTGACAAATAACTTTTATTAAATACAAAATGCTTAAATACAGAAAAAAGTGTTTTAAGTCCTTTCAAAGAAAGCAATTTATTCTTGATGAGTTCTGGAAAATGTGTACACATTGGGGCTTTAATTTTCTTGTAACTATTTAGCTGTAGTGTGAGAATTTAGCTGTAATGCATTTACAATTTCCCTTCAGTCCCACTTCATATTCTGGCCTGGGAGCAATTTATGTATGACACTGAATTAGGAAAGTGTGAACTTGTTTTATGTTCCATTTATACTGAATACTGATCAGTTTCTTTTAGTTATATTATAATGAGAAATAATTTTGAACATTTCAATTACAGTGCAAATTGAATTTTAAAAATCCCTGAAACTCTTGTATTTGTTAATAAAAGTATGTCACTGGAAATTAATATGGCCCAGAATCTCAAGGGTTTCCTAGTTCCTTAGGGCCTGATTTGGTTACATCAAGGCCCCTCTATGCCAGAAGGGATGACTGTGATCATCTAATGTGACCTCCTGTATAACACACATGATAGAACTTCCCCCAAAATAATTCCTACAGAAGATTAATAGAAAAATATCCAGTCTTGATTTTAAAAAGCATCACTGATGGAAAATCCACCACAACCCTGGGTAAATTGTTCCAATGGTTAATTGAATGTTGGGAATCATTAAGAAAGAGATAGATAATAAGACAGAAAATATCATATTGCCTCCATATAAATCCATGGTACGCCCACATCTTGAATACGGTGTGCAGATGTGGTTGCCCCATCTCAAAAAATTGGACTTGGAAAAGGTTCAGAAAAGGGCAACAAAAATGATTAGGAGTATGGAACGGCCGCCGTAAGAGGAGAGATTAATAAGACTGGGACTTTTCAGCTTGGAAAAGAGATGGCTAAGGGGAGATACGATAGAGGTCTATAAAATCATGACTGGTGTAGAGAAAGTAAATAAGGAAGTGTTATTTACTCCTTCTCTTAACACAAGAACTAGGGGCCACAAAATGAAATTAATAGGCAGCAGGTTTAAAACAAACAAAGGGAAGTATTTTTTTCACACAACACACAGTCAACCTGTGGCACTCCTTGCCAGAGGATGTTGTGAAGGCCAAGACCATAACAGGGTTCAAAAAAGTACTAGATAAATTCATGGAGGATAGGTCCATCAATGGTTATTAGCCAAAATGGGCAGGGATGGTGTCGTTAGCCTCTGCTTGCCAGAAACACTGTTCTAGGGCAGTGCTTCTCAAAGTTAGGCTGCCGCTTGTGCAGGGAAAGCACCTTGCGGCCAGGGCCAGTTTGTTTACCTGCTGCATCCGCAGGTTCGGCTGATTGCGGCTCCCACTGGCTGCGGGAAGGGCGGCCAGCACATCCCTCGGTCTGCGCCGCTTCCCACAGCCCCCATTGGCTAGTGGGAGCCGCGATCGGCTTAACCTGCGGACGCGGCAGGTAAACAAACCGGCCCGGACTGCCAGGGGCTTCCCCTGAACAAGTGGCGGACCGGCTTTGAGAAGCATTGCTCTAGGGTACCTGGCATTGGCCACTGTCAGAAGACAGGATACTGAGAAAGACAGACCTTTGGTCTGACCCAGTATGGCCATTCTTATGTTCTTAATTACCCTCATTGTCAAAAATGTATGCCTTATTTCCAGCTTGAATTTGTTTAACTCCAATTTCCAGCTGTTGGATTGTGTTATGCTTCCCTCTCCTAAATGAAGAGCCCATTATTAAATGTTTGTTCCCCATGTAGATACTTATAGACTATAATCATGTCACCTCTTCACCTTTTTGTTAGTCTCAAGAAGCTCAGTCTATTTAGTTTATCATTATAAAACATATTTTCTAATCCTTTAATCATTCTTGTGACTCTTCCCTGAGCCCAGTCCTATTTATCAACCTCCTTGAATTGTGAGCATCAGAACTGGACAGAGCATGCTAGCAGAGCTCACACCAGCGCCAGATACACTGGTGTCGTCCTACTCAAGAGTCTCCTATTTATGCATCCCAGGAACACATTAGCTCTTTTAGTCACAAAGTCACACTGAGAGCTCATGTTCAGCTGGTTATACACCATGATCCCCAGATCTTTTTCAGTGCCATTGCTTCCCAGGGTAGAGTCTACCATCCTGTAAGTATGGCCTACATTCCTAGAAGTATACATTTTCATTAAGCTGTATTAAAATGCATACTGTTTGCTTGAACCCAGTTTACCAAGAGCTCCAGACTGCTCTGAGTCAGTGAACCGTCCTCTGCATTATTTAACACTTTCCCAATTTTTGTGTCATATGCAAACTTCATTAGTTATGATTTTATGTTTTCTTTCATGTCACTGATAAAAAATGTTAACTATCATAGGACCAAGAACTATCGTTGTGAGATTCCAGTAGAAACATACTCATTTGATGACTTTCTTGTTTCTCATTACATTTGAGACATATCAGTTAGCTAGTTTTCAATCCATTTAAAGTATGCCGTGTTAACTTTATATTCTAGTTCTTAATCAAAATGTCACGTGGTACTATGCCAAATGCCTTCCAGACGTCTAAATAGATGATGTAATCTCATGGGAAAAAAAAGATCTCAAGTTAAGGTGACAGGCACTATTTTCATAAACCCACATGAGCTTGTATTAATTACATTGCCCTCCTTTAATTCTTGGTGGTCTGTAGTTTGCCCAGTGTTAAGTTGCCCATTTGTGACACATAGATCAGTCACACAGAGGGAGGAAACATATAAGCAGCTGGCTCCAATTCACTAACCCTCTCAGAGGCTGCTGGAAGTGAGAGAGCTCTGGGGCCTACCCAATTCATTCCAGAGGGAGAAGGAGAGGCAGCACTCAAGGAGCCACAACAAGCATCTCCATAATAATAAAAGCAGCAGTTGGAAAGTTGAAATGCTGTCCCTACCCCTAACCCCATGACCCATTTTTCTACCATTTCCGGCAGCCCTGCCACAAACCTTCCTACTTATCCCCACCCCTAGTCTCCCGATGTACTCCAATTGGGAGGATTCCTGCAGAACTCAGCTTTTCAGTGCATAGAGTCTTACAAGTACCAATGCATAACCTCTCCATTTCACACAATGGAACCACAGCAATTCTGCTGTATTTTATCCATTTTGCAGCCGTGGAGTGTTTGGGACAAGATTTCCTCCTAAATGCTAGCCTCAGTTATGATACTGGTTTGTGCTGGGTCTCATAAATATGGAACAAGAAGTCCCTTATAGATTGGGCAGCCTGAATAAGATTCGATGAATAGAAGACACACACAAATAGAACTCCTATATGATTTTATGTGTGGAGAGCTGTGTAACCAGGAAGGCATTTGGAAAGCATAATAATAACTTTTCTGGTCCTATAAACTCATGAACAATGTTACATATTCTTTTGTGCCAGTAGATGGTGCTCCTTCTATTAGCTATTTACATATACTACAACTAGTAGAATTTTTATTCTTATTTTCATCAGAAACATGTCAGTTATGATGAAGTTTTCAATGGAAAGAACTGAATCATTTCAATGTTCTCATTTGTTTCAATAATGTCACCAAGTTTTGTTTCACATTCATAATTTTTATTTTGACTTTTATATTGTCTTACAGTATATTTTATATTGTCTTACAATTATGTTAGATATTCTGTTTCTATAAAATATATATTATAAATATATCTAAAATTTTAATTACAATATATCAAAACAATCAAGTCAAAATGACACATTTTTACCTTATTAAAATAATACCTTTTGGCGTTATTGAAATGTTTCAGTGGTCCCAAATAATATTTTTCTGCAAATTCTGGCTTTTTTTCTCATGAAAAAATTTTGAAATGTTGGAATTTCTCATCAAATGTAAATTCCATTCTGCAAACAGTTCTGTCATCCACTTCAGGCACAGTAAGTGGAAAAACTATCAGATAATTTGAATGTCACTGTTTTTCACCACAATATTATACTATTCACCACAATCAGTTCCACTTTGTCAGCCAGAGAAATAATGCAGTCTTAGGCCCTGATTCTCAAACGGATTTTGCCTCAGAGCCTTTATACTCATGAGGAGTCCCATTGACATTGGTGGGACTTCATTCAGGCATAAGGTACTGCATTAGTGGATCCCTTTGCATTACCCCCTTATTCAAGCTTTTGGGGTCTATCCATTCAGAGTTCATTGCAGTATCAGAGCCATAGTGACTAATTCACTAATCCAATCATTCAGTGACTTCTTCCTTTTTAAATTATTGTCACAAAGATTATTTTAGCAGTTGTCCAAATGTGTTTGTGCCTTGTTTGGGGGTTGGGGATTTTTTTGTAAACAAGATAAATTGGATTCTACTATAATTATTTGCGTTTTTCTAATTCTTTCTGTTCCTTTTATCTCTGTTTTTTTTTTTTTTTTTTTTTTGGTCTGGCTACCAATGTCAAGGTTTCTTCAGAAAGAGGACACCACTCATTCAGAGTTCAAAGAAATATTAGTTTAGTTTAGGTGAAGGTGTATTTCACAAAGATTTCTTTTCTAAATTGAAGCCATCTACGACAGCATATTATAGCTCATTTTTTAAAAAGAACATCAGCATAGAGGAGAAGACATAAAACTTTGGATAACAAGTGCTGCATGAAAACTGAATGAATAACTATATAACTATATTTAAAAGAAGAATTTAGCTACTTGAATCTGATATTTTTAGAAAATATTAAATGATTAAATAATGAGTTCAGCAGACTGAGTTTCTCATACTATATACAAAGTAGAACTATAATAGTATTTACCTGTACAGAGTAAAATTATAGATGTAGCTGTCAGAATTGCAGGGTGACTGACCTGTATCCTCCCTTCCCATCTCTTCCCCTCCCCCTCCCCCCCCCCCCTCCCCCAAGTATGTGGTCCACTCCAGGATTCCCCAGTTGGGTGTCAGATCTCAGCCATCATCTGCATCTGGGCAGGGTCCAGAGTCCCACTCACTTCTGACCAGGAGTTTTAGGGCTGCATGGTTCCCTGCCTTACACTGGCTTTCTGGGGATATCACAATCTGCCTAATGAAAGGGCCTGTGCTTTGCTTTTTCTCTGAAAGATACAAAGGGTGTGTTGCTGTCAGATACAAGTTACCACAAAGCGCTTTCTAAGCAAGCACTTTTATTCTTAATGTTAGAGAAAACATAATAAAAACCAATAGATTTAAATACACACTAAACATATGAGGAGTCACATAGCAATCTTATGGGTTCCTAGTAGCCCAACATCTTTCCAACCCTCTGCAAGGACAGAAGATCCTGTCTGTCTGCTGGATCAGAAAGACTGCCCTGGAAGAGCTGTGGCAACCCTCCTTAGAATATCAGGGTTGGAAGAGACCTCAGGAGATCATCTAGTCCAACCCCCTGCTCAAAGGAGGACTCAGCCCCAGACAGTTTTTTCCCCTGGATTCCTAAGTGTCCCCCTCAAGGATTGAACTCACAACCCTGGGTTTAGCAGGCCAATGCTCAAACCACTGAGCTATCCCCCCCCCCATCTACTTACATGCAATCCCTGTCCCACACTGGTACATACACCAGTCAGACATTTGATACAATATGTTCCCCCAAAGATACTGCATGCAGTTGCAATGTTTGTCACACTAGGCTACAGTCTGTTCTGTGAGAATAAATCATACACCCAAAGGAAGATTCATTAAAATCAATGACGAAGCCCTGCATATGGATTCCATTTGCATATAGGGGTCCATGTGAGTAGAATCAAGGCTTTAATTTGAAACCATTCTGCTTGATCTAGTTCAGCATCAAAACTATTTGAAATATAAGTAAAGAAAATCACTTCTCATTATTTGTGTGCAAAATTATCAATCTGCTCAGGTTCCCTTGACACTAGGCCTATATTGACTTCAATTCATTTGTACATTTTAACAAATCTTTTGACAAACATGTCTAAATTTCAAGTTTAGCCCAAATAAGCTACCTTCAGATGGTTTCAGGTTTCATTGCAACCATTTTGTACTGTTCTAATCATGACCTATGAACTCAAGAGTTCCTCTAGGATATCTTTAGTAAGGCATTCTTTAAAAAAAAATAATTGTCTGAGATAGAAATTGAAAGGCTCAAACATTACCTTCAAGCAATGCTGGCATCACTGCATAATGTTCTTCCCTGCAACTTGCTGGACAATTACTTTTTTTTTTTTTAAGAACACAATACAAAGAAAGAGAGAGCATTTTAAAAGGGTTTATCTTGTGCCTTAAGCACATCAAACTCCTCTCCTATGGCCTTTCCCTCCAAGGGAGTCCAGTCTCTTTTCAAATCCCTTAACTGACTTTCTCTCACTTTCTACATCAAATTGCTTTATAGTCAAGCAGACTGAAACTTTAACAATGGTCCAGAGTTTAGAACTATCTACATTTAATGTCCATTGCAAGTCAGTAGTCCATTTCACCATTAGTTTAGTCAAATGAAGATGTGGATTGGCATATATAACAGCCTAGTAGATGCTGATGATAATTTTAGTTTGTAGCAAGTACTGGGGAATCAGTACTTTAGCATCTTCTGGGAGTTAGCCCACTGAGAATATGCTAGATTGAAGTGTTTTCATGTAGTTTCAGATAACTTCAGTTACTTGTTAGGCTCAGTTTAACTCTGATCCTGCAAATGCACAGGCCTGGTTCCATTGATTTCAATCGGGCTAGGTTACTCACTTGCGGAAGTATGTCTAAGATCAGGTCTTTTATAAATCCACACATGTGTGGAGGGCCTTTTTCTCAGTTTGGGTAAGCAAAATGGCTTGCATTTGTCTAGTCCTGGAAGTCATTTGATTCAAGGACAGCTTCTTATATATTTATTATAAGTATTTTATTTCAGTAAAGTATGTTTTGGTATTTTTACTTCATGGTTATTTGACCAATAGGTAGGGTCCTACCAAATTCACAGTCCATTTTGGTCTATTTCATGGTCATAGATTTAAAAAGTAGTAAGTTTCATGATTTCAGCTATTTAAATCTGAAATTTCACGGTGTTGTAATTGTAGGGGTCCTGAGCCAAAAAAGAAGTTGTGGGGGGGTTGCAAGGTTATTGTAGGGGGGCATGCAGTACTGCCACCCCTACTTCTATGCTGCTGCTGGTGGTGGCGCTGCCTTCAGAGCTGGGCAGCTGGAGAGTGGCAGCTGATGGCCAGGAGCCCAGCTCTGCAGAGCCACTGTCAGCAGCAGCATAAAAGTAAGCATAGCCTGCTATGATTTGCCACCCTTGCTTCTGCACTGCTGCCTCCAGAGCTGGGCCCTTAGTCAGCAGCCACTGTCTGACCACTCAGCTCTGAAGGCAGCAGCGCAGAAATAAGGGTGGCATGGTATGGTATTGTCACCCTTACTTCTTTGCTGCTGCTGGCAGGGTGCTGCCTTCAGAGCGGGGCGCCCGGCCAACAGTTGCTGCTCTTTGTCTGCTGAGCTCTGAAGGCAGTGCAGAAGTAAGGGTGGCAGTACCACAACCTCCCAAAATAACCTTATGACCCTCCTGCCACTCCCTATTGATCAGGACCCCCAATTTGAGAAACACAGCTCTTCCCTGTGAAATCTGTATAGTATTGTATAAAAACACACAAATGACCAGATTTCATGGGGGAGACCAGATTCACAGTCCGTGACGTGCTTTTTTTTTTTTTTTTTTTTTTAATGGCCATGAATTTGGTAGGGCCCTACTAATAGGTATTCAAGTAATTTAAAACTTTGCAATAAATAAATATGTATTTAAGTGGGATTCCTGCACAGACTGTTGTCTATAACTTCAGAGGTCAACAGGAATTAAGTCAGTTTTACGAAGGGCTGAGTCTAGTGTCATACTAATAAGCTCTGTTCAGTAGGGCAATGCAATGTGTTTCTCTTCTTAGCCAATGCGTGGACAGCTGGTGATGATCCAGATCACAAAAAACTCTTTCAAGGTTGCAGAGGGGGAGGTGTTGAAAGAGCTGGAATAGCTGAGGGGATATTTCCATTCTGAGGAAGCTAGTTCTACCTCTCCTCCAGATCAGAAATCCTGACAAATTCATTATATTATATTAAACTCTCTCAAGGATTTGAGACTGGTATATTTTTCCCTGCAGTTTCTCATAATGCATATGATACTGTGATACTTCAAAGCTCCAGTATATTTACATAATATTTTCTAATTTAATTAATTTTAATTCTAATTAGCTTAAATAACGTTTTCTAAATTCTAATTATTTTTGTGAGTTAGTGCCTAAATAAAGCTACATTTTATTGATAGTTGGGCTCCAGTCTCTAAAATGTAAGGCCTCAGTCTGCTACTGCTTGGAGCCCCACTGAAGTCTATGGGGCTCTGCATAGGTGCATGACTATATCTGTGAACAATGAGTTGAAGGATCAGATTTTTAGACAGTGAAAAGGAACAACAAAACACGTTGCTATATTTATAGCATCTAACACAACAGGAACCCGAGCCTGAATGTGGCTTTTGGATATTACTATGATGTAATTTGTTAATAATCTTTATTTCTGCTAAACAAGGACTGGAGCAGAATGAAGGAAGCTTAAAGCTTGTGAAAATGATAGGTGTCCTCACAAGATATTGAGTGCATCCAGATCAGAATTTTAAAGTAAGCCACCAACTTGAAACAATGAGTTCAGATATAGGCATCACCCCCACCCCCTGACATCCCCCAAAATAAAATATATTTTTAAAAAGTGCAGGGTTATGAAGGAGTTCAAATAACTATTTTTTTTAGAATTTAAGTGTAATTCTGTTCTGTTCTCTACATTTTTAAAATAACCCAAACCGACATAGTAGTGCTCCATGTTTGTGCCTGTTATTCCAGATTAAATGTGCTCAGTTATGAATTAAAAAAAATGTTCTACATGTTAACACTGTGAACTCAACCTGGGCTCTTTTCTCCTTTCATGTCATCACCAGTAGTGCAAGTTTGGCAGCCAAATTAGGTCTTCAGCAATATGTATGTATTGTATCTACACAAGTGTGACTGATTTAGTTCCACAAACATTTACACAAATGCTTAATTTTATTCACATGTATAAGTGTATGAATGAGTGAACTTTAGGGTTTGATCATGTGCTCATTGAAATCAATGGCAAAATCCCTGTTGATCTCCATGGTGCCAGATGTGGCCTAGAGTGAACAATTATTTTGAGATGTGTAAGAAAGAATGGAATCTAGCTCATTGTCTGTTAACAGTGTTGGCTCTTCAGTGCTAACAGGGGTAAAAAAAAACTTTCAAAAGCCCACTTTTGTCAGGGAAGTAAGAAATATTGCTCAGAAATACACTGGGATCAAATTTGTTGAGTAGGAAGATGTCTCACTTTGCACAATAGAAAAGCATTTTAAGAATCACTAATACACCTTTATATACTATAGCAAAAATAGTCTAATTATCTGTAATTATGCAAATTATCATATATTTGAGTTTGAATGCTTCTTTTATATATTACTCTCTGTAATATATTTAAGAAGCAACAATGACACTCTCAATAATAAAAATGTGCCATGCATCCCAATTTTATGTTTTAATTTTGTAAAATACAAGAGGGGTTATCCTCAGATCAATTAAAGATGTCAAAGATCGATATAACCTTGTTAGCACAGTTGCTTATGTTATATAAGCAATAGGATTTTTTTTTTCGTTGGACACTGTCAAGGCTGAATCCCCACTGTCACTTTAACTACAGAAGGTGAGTGTCCGCAAGGATTTAAAAAATTAATACTGGCCACTCCAGGCTTGTATTAAACTCCCAAGGTTACAGCTTTTCTCTGACCTTGGCTTGGTAAACGCTGCCACCACTCAAAAAACGAACAAATAAACAAACAAAAAACCCAGGAAGGAGCACTTGGGAATTCCTCCCTGTGGGGTACCGTCAAGCCGTTTCACCCCCTTCCCCCCGGGGAAGAGCTGAGAAAGAAAACAAAGGAAATTAGCTGTTGCTACCTGCTAATCAAACAACATGCACAATCCTCTTAGGACCAAAAATCCAATCCTGTTCTTAAAAAAAAGGTAAATTTTATTAAAAACAAAAAGAAAAAAATATATCTGGAATTTAGGCTTTTGCTAGATTTTAAAAGAGCAATTCCAAAAATTAAGCCCCCAAAATAGCTTTCTTGGGGGTTAGCTTAAAGGTTACAAGCAAACAAAAGCATCTGGGGTTAGCACAGAGGAGATCCACTCGCCAAAATAAAGAAATAAACCCGATCACGTCAATTTAAACATTTCCAGCCTTCTAATGATTCCTTCTTGGTATGGAAGATAATTTTTCATACCTGGTTCAAATAGGGTGACCAGATCACAGGGATGAAATATCGGGACGCGGGAAGGAGGGAGGCGGGGTGGAGCAAAAAAATAAAAAAGCAGTTTTGCAGGGGCCGGGGTCATTAGCAGGCCCCAGCCGCGCCGCTGGATCGCACACAGCCCCCGGCCGCATGCGCAGCCTTCCCCATGGAGCCTCCTTCCCCCCAGCCTGCCCCAGGCACATACGGCGCATCCCGCCACCGGCGGGGAGTCCCGAGCCTCTCCCACTCGGCTGCGCTGCAGCGTCTCCTTCCCAGCAGGGCAAGCCACTGGAGCGCAGCTGAGCGGGAAAGGCGCGGGGCTCCCCATCAGCGGTGGGGAAGTTTATCAGTTCGGGGGACTCCTGCCAGCTCCTTGCCCCTGTCCGCCGGCTGCCCCACCTGGGACAAGTCTCATCCCCGCAGCCCCTCTCCGCTGCATGTCTCTGGCGGCCCACGACCCCGGGCCGTGCCACCCACCCGGGCCCTGCCCGGTCCACGCTGCCCCCGGACCCACTGCGCTGCCCCATGTGCTGCAGGGCTGGAGCAGCCTCCGCGCTGCACTGTAGTGCTCCCAGCCCCGGCCAGTCATGGCCCGTTTGCCCAGGCTGCTGCACAAACAAGCAAATATCGGGACAATCCTGATAAAATCAGCACGTCTGGTCACCCTAGGTTCAAACCTTACACAGCATTCTTGCTTATAGCATTGCTGCTCCTTGTCCCTGTAGCCCAAAGAGAACAACCACAGACACAAAGAGAATGCTTCCTTCCCAATTTTAAAAAGTTCTAACCTTCCCATTGGCTCTTTTAGTCAGGTATCCTTTTCTTTACCTGGGGGACTTTTTTAACCCTTTAAAGGTAAAGCAAGCAGAGAACAACTACCAAAGGGGATTTTACAGTTAACTAGCTAGCTGGGTGTCCATCAAAGAGAGCTCCCGCACATACATTTCATTTATCACAGGCACTGTGTATGGCTTTTGCAGAAGTGTTGAAAATGCTTTTAATGATTTGATTTGTGTGTATTTATCTAATCTCCTTTTAGTGGTATGGATAGTGGCTATTAATATAGGTCTAGCCCTCTAACAATTAACTAAGTATAGCTTCTATGTTTGTCCACGCTGAGTATATCTACTGTTCACTTTTACTTGATGGAGCTTTCTAAACCTCATGTTAAAATATATACAAACACATTTTTTCTGCTATATTTGGCTTCACATGTCTAACATTTAGATATAAAATTATTTAGCATTATTTCAGGAGGATTTTTCAAAGAGGGTTTTTATATGTGATATGCTTTCATGCAAAACAGCTTTATTCTTTTAATAAAAGACCAGTAGTTCATACTGTGGTCATTAGAAGAAGCAAATGTAGTCTAAACAGTAATACGAGATAACTTTGTGTGAAATTTGACATCATATACAAATGGAAACCTTTACTTTGTAGTTGGCTAGGTTATAAAAATAGAGGGAATATTTTGGAGTTAAAAAATATGATGTTAGGCCAAATTCTGCATTCATATATACCCTTGTTTCAGTGAGTATATGGTGTAACTGAAAGTAGAAATTGGCCTAATTGGTTTTAAAATCTGCTGGATTTTGTTGTCTAATCTTTGGAAGTACCTGAAGTTCACATATAGCCACTGCAATCCAAAGGGAAGATTACCTATTATTAAATCGAGTAGACTACTTTGCCATATGCAGAGACAAGTACAGCAGAATATTAAACTCCTTCACCTCTCTGGCGTCTTCATTTTAATAGGATTTTATTGTGTTGATTTGTATTTTTCTCAAAACTTGTTTTGTACAGAAAGGCCTAAAATGACAATGTGGTGTCACTGAGAACATCATCATTTTTTAAATGTCTGCTTATGAACCCAATGTCTTTATTTCTAAATGGGAGAACTTGAGTTTTTCCTAAAACTTTGCAAAAGAATTTACCTTTTATTTTAATAAATGCAATATTGTAACAATTCAGAAGCAACCAAAATATTTCAGCATTGTCACTATGTTGCATACAATGGCCATTCAAAACTTCACAGCGATGACAAGGAAAGAACTCAAATCCTACTGCTCCAAAACAGAAACCCTTTCTTCTTGAATAGAGCTGGCTGGAGGATAGCAATTCCAATTTTGAAATTTATTTTTTCTCTGTGCTGGAATCAAAACAACCCCATTCAAACATATTCACAAAATGGAATTTTAATTCACATCTCTCTGTCCCCAGAAGACACCGGAACTCCCTGCTGGACATCAGAAGCAAACTTTGGCATTGATACATCGCCACTAAATATTTCAGGTTCAATGAAACAGCATATTTCAACAAAAATGTCATTGAAAATATTCTGCCCAGTTCTACTCTTGAGCAGGGAAAATCAGCATCAGGTGTGAGCAGTGAAGAGCCTACGGGAGGCTGTTAAGCATTTCTGATTCTATCCAGTAGAAGGCAGTGTTGCATATTCACTAACATTTTCATATTTATTTGCAGAAAAAGACGTCAAACTGTGTCAACAGTCAAGACATTCAATTTAAAAAGTCTAATTTTTTTGAAAATATCACAATAGATGTATTTGTTGACAAAGTGTCATTAAGTAGCAGTTGGCACAGTACTAAACTGTGAAAACATGCCTATTAATCGATACCATCATCTTTTGATTTATATTAACATCTGATTTTCAAATACAGTAGTGACGGGTGCCATAAAATGCCAATAATTAAATAAAGCTTTCTGTTGTGAAACTGGGTAAGCACAATTGCCAGAAATACTGCTTGTTGGAGACACCAAAGTTTCATGCTGTTGTATTCAATTTATTGTTCAGAAAGAAAAGTCAAATCAAATTATTCAGTTCACACACAAAAGTTCCTCCTTCCAAGTCCCCCTCACCCAAGTGTCTCCAAAAATCCTCAGATTGAAACTTCTTTACTACTTTTGTTGATTTCATATGACCATATGAAAATATTCTTATTAATTTCTAGGCAATTTTAACCTATCTGAGTAAGGAAGATATCTGTGCTTGGTTCTACATTCTCAAAACTTTGTATATTGGAGGCACACTTAAAAATTGAAATGAGTGCAAATAAATGAAGGTATATGTGTCTTGACATGTATTTTTCCATTACTTTTGTTCCCATTGTTTCTTATGTTGGTAGTTGTCTGATTATAGTGCTGGCTGGATTATTTTGTATTTTATTTTTGTTTTATATTTGGTCTGCAGAGTTACTATTTTGTAAAATCTCTGAGCTTGGTAGAGTGAGGCCATATTGGCACTTAATGGGAGACTTCCAAGGAAAAACCAAGTGCTACAGGAAGCAGTTGTTTTTTATTGGTTAGTGAAGATGCTACCTACACCAATTGGAGAGCTTCTCCCGTTGGCATAGGTACTCCACTTCCTGAACAGGCAACTGCTGTGTTGATAGGAGAAGCCCTCCCATCGACATAGCACTGTCGATACCGGGGGTTAAGTCAGTATATCTACATTGCTTCGAGGTGTGGCTGTTCCACACCCATGAACGACATAGTTACATCAACATATGTTTGTAGTGTAAACAAGGACTGTGTGTGTACTAAATACATTTTCCCAGCTTGGTCGTAGGTGTCATTCTAAAGGGGTTCCAAAGGTGTCATCTTTTATATGAAGTGTCAAACTGAGTCCATACCATTTGTGGTCATTGGAACACATAGAATAGGTGTTAGCTTGAGTGGGTGTCATTCTTACCGCTGAATTTTCATTTTAGTTTCAAATGGATATGATGATCTTCACCTCATCCTTTCTTAGACCATTGAATATTTTCTAGAGTTCTTTAGCCACTTGCTACATGGGTGCATGTCAGGGATAGGTGAAACAATGTGCATACATTTCTGAAAGCATTTGGGGATTCCACAGGAGGAAAGTCATTATATAATGTCAGAGGTTTATTACATAAAGAGAAGAATTTTTGAGCATATTGTCAGCAGCAACTATTTTAAAAATAATTTTCCAGTTTAGTAATTAGTTTTTTTTTAATATATCCATCTACATTTTTCTCCTCCATTATTTCAATAGTTAAAAGGATGTATTTTATATTTTTTTTAAACAATTGGCTCTCAAAAATAGTGGAAGCTGAATAATTCCTCATGATAGTGATAGAGATTGGCCTAAACCAAACCCCGGATCTCAGCACCAATGTACAGGAACATCTAGATTTGTACCTGAGTTCACAACTATCCATCTTCTCCCTACTGGAAAGAACTAAAATAGTTGGGTCTGACAAATCTGAGCTTTGGAGAAATTTGGATTTAGATTCAGTTGTGGTAGCTTTGATCCATCTCTAGTCGGTGATACCCCAGGAAGAGCTAAACACATACTGAGAGTAAATCCTGCAGATCTCTCAGCTAGTGGAAGTCAGCTCCATTGAAATAAAGCTGAGGATCTGGCCTTAGTGAGGGCTGCTCAGGATTCAAAGGACCACCAGATCGAGTCAGACTGTTAGCTGAACGACAAAAGGATTGTTTCTCTAAAAGTTAATACACCTCCTGAATTGTACTTCTCATACTTGAGGTACATGCACAAATGGTCAGTATGAAGAGACACTTTTAGGGAGTAGGAGAGAATATGAATTTAAAGGAGTATTGAGTCACTGTGTGGCGAGACCAAGTGAGTCTGTTTCTGCACCACTTGGTATCATCTGTGCTCATTTAGACTAGTGTGATGTGGCTATCAAATGCTACCATTCTGATCTAGTAAAGTTTACACCTGTTTTGCATGGGATTAAACATAAGGTGCAAGGCAGTGGAGAATAAAGCCCAGACTTTCCATCTCTCACGAATCTAGAAGCCAGATCCTCAGTCCTACTGGTTTAAATGGACAGGGTAAAATGATGCCATAGGACATTCCAGAAACCCACCAGAGAACCAACACCTATACAACCTTACATAAAGCTAAAGTCAAGGAGGTTGCAAAATGCCAGCTAGTTAGCCCACTACAGCTCTTTTATTTAATACTTTTTTTATAAGGCCTTATTTGGGGCCAGATTTTCCCATGCTTGGGTCTATTGGATAGTCAATGAGTACCAATATACATGTGTTTTTAATAGGGCTGTCAGGCAATTAAAAAAATTAATTGTGATTAATCGCACGATTAATCACGCTGTTAAACAATAATACAACACCATTTATTTAAATATTTTGGATGTTTTCTACATTTTCAAATATATTGATTTCAATTACAACACAGAATACCTAGTGTAAAGTCCTCATTTTATATTTATTTTTATTACAAATATAAAAAACACTGTAAAAAACAAAACAAACAATACTTTTAATTCACCTCATACAAGTACTATAGTGTATTTTCTTTATCATGGAAGTTGAACTTACAAATGTAGAATTAGGTACAAAAAATAACTGCATTCAAAAATAAAATTATGTAAAACTCTAGAGTTTACAAGTCCACTATGTCCTACTTCTTGTTTAGCCAATTGCTCAGACAAACACATTTGTTTATATTTGCAGGAGATAATGCTGCTCGCTTCTTGTTTACAATGTGACTTGAAAGTGAGAATAGGCGTTCGCATGGCATTGTTGTAGCCAGTGTCACAAGATATTTATGTGCCAGATGCATTAAAGATTCATATGTCCCTTCATGCTTCAACCACCATTCCAGAGGACATGTGCCCATGCTGATGATGGGTCCTGCTCGATAATGTTCGAAAGCAGAGTGGACCGACACATGATCACTTTCGTCATCTGAGTCAGATGCCACCAGCAGAAGGTTGATTTTCTTTTTTGGTGGTTCGGGTTCTGTAGTTTCTGCATTGGAGTGTTGCTCTTTTAAGACTTGTGAAAACATGCCTCCATACCTCATCCCTCTCAGATTTTGGAAAGTACTTCAGATTCTTAAACTTTGCGTCAAGTGCTGTAGCTATCTTTCAAAATCTCACATTGGTACCTTCTTTGTGTTTTGTCAAATCTGCAGCAAAAGTGTTCTTAAAACAAACAACATGTGCTGAGTCATCATCCAAGAGTACTATAACATGAAATATATGGAAGAATGAGGGTACAACAGAGCCGGAGACATACAATTTTCCCCCAAGGAGTTCAGTCACAAATGTAATTAACACATTATTTTTTTAACGAGCATCATCAACATGGAAGCATGTCCTCTGGAATGGTGGCTGGAACATGAAGGGGTGTACGAATGGTTATCATATCTGGCAAATAAATACCTTTCAGTGCTGGCTACAAAAGTCCCATGTGAATGCCTGTTCTCGCTTTCTGGTGACTTTGTAAATAAGAAGTGGGCAACATTATCTCCCGTAAATGTAAACAAACTTGTTTTGTCTTAGCAATTGGCTGAAGAAGAAGTATGACAGAGTGGAAAACTTGTAAAACTTTAGAGCCTACATTGTTTTGTTTTTTAGTGCAGTTATATAACAAAAAAATACATTTGAAAGTTGTACTTTCACAATAAAGAGATTGCAATACAGTACTTGTATGAAGTGAACTGAAAAATACTATTTCTTTTGTTTATCATTTTTACAGTGCAAATATTTGTAATAAAAATAATATAAAGTGAGCACTGTACACTTTGTATTCTGTGTTGCAATTGAAATCCATATATTTGAAAATGTAGGAAAACATCCAAACATATTGAATACATTTCAATTAGTATTCTATTGCTTAACAGTGTGATTAAAACTGATTAATCACAATTAACTTTTTGAGTTAATCGCGTGAGTTAACTGTGATTAATCGATAGCCCTAGTTTTTAAAGTTTTCCATTGTAAATTAATATCAGCTATCTAACTGCCTGAAACCCTAGCCATCATTAATCAGCTGAGTTCCTTTAGGTGCCATGTAAGAAGTAGGTCTTGAAGGAATTTCAAAGAGGAGAAGGGTAATGGCTGCCTAGATCAGTTCTATGCCTAAGGGGTGGAGTAGAGAATGATGTTTGTGAGAGAAATGGATGAGGTCAGCTAAGGGTGCTATCACACTCAAGGGTGATGCAGTAAAAGATTAGAGCACATAAGTAGGCAGGAGCAGATCTGTGGATTTGAAGGTACAGCAGCTAAAAGGGCAGGCTTTGATTGTAAGTCTATCATGTTTTTATCATTTTGTTTGATCAAGAAGTAGTGAATCATCAAATTCAAGAAATGGCAATACAAAGTACATATTACATTTTTCACATTACCTAAGACAATAGTGCCCAATGGAAGGAGAAAAGTTGCTGGGTCACTGGGCAATTTTTGTCATGCAACGTCCCAAATATATTAACAAAAGACAAATAATTTAGCTGCCTTCTCTTTCATGGAAGAAAAACACATTGTCATGGGTGTGATAGACAATGTGAGTTCTGCTTCTGTAATAAGCTCTGACAAATATTGACCTTCCCTCACCCCATCACCTAGTATTTCCAGAATGTGTTTTTCTTAGAATTGGAAACAGTAAGATATTATGTCCCAACCATCAAAGGTTAACCACTAATTGTCTTTGATACTTCCAGTCAATTATGAGCAGTTATGCATCCAAAAGAGGCAGGAAAAAGCTTTTTTCTGGCTGCTATTAATTTCAAGTAATGCTGCAATCTTTCTTTTTAAATAATTCACTGTTCAGGGGAAACTGGTAATTATTATCCCCCTTCTTTTTTTTATGATTGTTGAATGTTTCAAGATTAGAATGTCCCTCCTGAAATAGAAAAGTGAACAAGAATGAATTGCAATAATACAAAATAAAAATTTGTGATAGGATGAAGTAAAGATAAAAATAAAAATAATGGAAAGGGTTCACAATCTCTGATTCCTGGAAGATTAAAAATACAGACAGCACACTCCAAAGAAAGGTATATTTACTGTTTTAGCCCCTCTTTGGCAGAAACCTGATGGAGAGCAAAATATGGATGGCTGGGTACGAAGCCCTTGGATTGTTAATACAGGGTTGCCGGTGCTGTTGTTTACTGACACTGTGGTAATTTTTCTCCCAATCTTTCCTTTTTTTATTTAACTTTTTTCTAACTACCCAGGATCTTTCAAATTGTTTAGGTCTCTTAGTATTCACAATATCCCAGAGGGAGACAGACTGCAGTCTCCTCCATGACACAGACCTATATCCAATTGCTTATTTCTTGCCCTTCTTGTTGAAAGGTCAAAGTTGCGTTGCTCTTTCTCCTCTCTCTCTCTGGGCCATACATTAGAGACTCAAACAGAGAAGCTAACCTTAGCTAATGGTTTCTGAGATTTGATTCTTGTTGTGTTAAAATTAAATAAAACATTATTTTGGCATGTTTACAGAACACAGAGAAAATAATACAACAGCATCGTTGCAAAAAATAAATGCGCATAAGTCACTGTTATGGAAATCAGTGCCAGAGTGGCCCTAAACTTAGTTAAGTATTGAAATGTTTACCTGGATCTACACCAGGGGATTATCTTGTCTTTTTTTTTCTAGTAAAGAGCAACATGACAGATCCTGAAAGAAAAATGCTCACAAAGGCCCCACTCTTGCAAGGTTCAACACACACAGATGGCAATGCCTGTACAAAGCACCACTGATGCAGCAGTCTGCTTTGTGTATTGCTGTATGGGAGCCAAACTGTCACTCTCCAAGAGGAGACTCTCCTGACTTGTTACACTACTGGTCTTTGCTGTCCAGATTATGAATTTACTTATATCAATTATATATTATTGTAACTCTACTGAGTTAAATAGACCTTATTTGTACTGGTATAATTGACATCAGAATTAAACTCCTTGTATCAAAGATTCCACTCTCACCTTGCATAAACCCAACTCCAATTTATATAAAACTATCAGTATATTTTCCCTTTCACAAACATTTTTTTTTTCCATTTAGAAATGCAATTTCTAAATAAAATTATAACTTCAATTATAACTTTCTGTACAAGAGAGGAGGGGCTAGATTCAGGACATTTGTACCAATCAGGCTGGTGTAAAGGGGTCAGAAATTTGAAAATGTTGGCCTAAATATATAGCAATGAGGTATAAATATAATGGGCTGGATCCTACCCAAGTGTAAATATGCATACATCCATTGAAACCAACAGAGCCATACTTATTTGCATCAACTAAGGCTGTGGCCCTCTATTTTCATCTCTGACTGATTTTAATCTTTTTTCACAATTCACATTTTGCAAAGCAATACTGTACCCCTTGTTCCTCCAACCAGAACTCTGAAAATTCTACTAAGGCTGGTAAAAAATTGTCCATCTTAAACTGTTTTTGACAGAAAGCTGAGTTTCAATTCATTAGTTCATTGAAAATAGCATGAAAACTGGCATAGTATGTTGCCCCCAAACTGCGATTTTTACTTTTCAGCCAAACAATTTTGGGTTTTGATGTTTCAATTAAAAGTCTGGATTTTCTGTGGAAACTTTTGATGAAAATGAAAAATAAAACATTGTCGTTAACATTTTCCATTGAGAAAAATACCCTAGTTTTCAATGGCCTCTAATTTTTGCCATTTCTATGATGAAATATTGTATTCTTTTCTACTTAACATTAGAAAGTCTTATTGCTGGAATGTGTTTTTTAGATTTTTCAACATTTATTTCACCTTTAATATTCAGATAATTCTGGATAATTAAATCCCTCTTCTATTAGTTTCCGGGCTGTCTAGGTTGTTCTGTAGTTTTTCGGCTGTACTTCAAAATATGGTTTATTACGTAATGTACCTCACACAGACTCTGATTTAGGATGAACAACCTTATCAATAACTTCTTCAATCATTCAAAAATTTGTCATACACAATGCTCCTGATGTACTGAATCTTAGATTTAACTCTGAAGAAGCTTAGAATAAATCACAGTTCTTTCAACAAGTTTAAAGTAAACAATAGGTTGATAAGAAATGCTAAAAAAATCAAAATACATGATTCTGTATTTTTCAAATAAAATATATACTTTTTCACTTGATATAAGTGATAAACTCTTCAAGTGAAGATTAAACTATGACCTGTTCAGTGCTACCTGATAATAAAATAAAATTTTTCTTCTATAAATTATTGCTCTTGGCACAAACGGTGATGGTTGATAATCCAATACATTCCTATCTGTTTTCAGTGTCTTTATTTCCAGTTTATTTGTGTATTGATCACCTAAATATTATTTGATTTAGTCCAGGGGTCAGCAACGTTTGGCACGTGGCTCGCCAGGGTAAGCACCCTGGTGGGCCGGGCCAGTTTTATTTACCTGCTGACGCGGCAAGTTCGGGCGATCGTGGCCCCCACTGGCCACGGTTCGCCGTCCCAGGCCAATGGGGGCAGCAAGAAGCCGCGGCCAGCACATCGCTCGCCGCTTCTCGCTACCCCCATTGGCCCAGGATGGCGAACCGCGGCCAGTGGGGGCCGCGATCGGCCGAACCTGCCGTGTCAGCAGGTAAATAAAACTGGCCCGGCCCGCCAGGGTGCTTACCCTGGCGAGCCGCATGCCAAACGTTGCCGACCCCTGATGTAGTCTTTGTTTTTTCTTCTTGAATCATTTTTTTTTTATGAATTCTCTAATATTTTAAATATCATATTTTCCTTTTTTGTTGTTCAGCTATACAAATTATTCTTGCAGTAAACCATCTCCCTCTGATCTTAATAAAATCAGTCTCCCTTTTATTAAGATTGTAATTAATGTATTTTAGTTGTTCACTCACTTTAAACATTTTTTCCCAATTTTTCTTTTGGTTTCTGAATAAAGTTTATGTTCTTTCAAAGTAAGCAACACCTTCTAAATCTCTTTGATAATCAGTAACCGAACTAAAAAAATACATTCAGGAGAACTGATATGAAATTCTACATCTAATCTCTTCCCCCATAAAACTGAAGAAATTAGTAAATGACAACCCTTTAAAATGCACTTATGACACTTTGAGGCACTCAATAAATGCATAGTTCAGGCAGTAATTTAAGACTGCAACATAACTATCTGAATTGCATATATATGAAGACTTACTTTAGACTCTGGGTTGGCGTAACTATAGTGACTACTGTCATTATTTTAAAGTATTCTAGATATTTCTCAGAAAGCAGTGAAATCAGTTGCTCAATGAGCAATTTGTTTGTGAGTATCTGAATACCTAGTAGCCTGTCTGAGTCATTTCCTAATGAGGTACCAGTATGGGGGGGGGAGGGGAAGGGGAGAGGTGAAATGAGAGAGAGAGAGAGAGAGAGAGAGAGAGAGAGAGAGAGAGAAAAACTTCCTTTTTTAAAAAATATTTGTGGGGGAGGAGTAAAAAATTCTGCCTGGCAGAAGTCTGAGAAGTTTAGGGTTTTGTGAATCATATTTTGAAAGGGATATAGCTCATGCCAAGATCATAATTTATGACAAGACCCGTGAGACAGAGGCAGGATGGGGAAGAAATCTCCGGAAAATTTCCTCTGAAAGAAATGGTCTATTTCTCAATCCCTGCAACTTTTGTGTTGTGAGGGATTCTGCTGCCAGCAAACTTTTCTGAAACCTGCTCCCTACAACAGGCTTCAGGGAAAGGCAATAAATCTTCCCCCGCCCACCTAATGGGTACCTGAATCTAGAGATAATCCCTCTGAATCCAGGGAGGAGTGTATATTTTAGACTGGTTTGCTCCTGCATTCAAGAAGACTGGACAAGGAATAAAGTCTAGCCCTTTGTTTTACACAACCATTCTTTATGACAAATTCCTCTTTCCTCCCTGGCATCCACTGCCAAAAGGCCAAATTTCAGAGATGATTGAGGGGTGTAAATTGATTGCTACCAAATGAAGTTTGATTACCACTGAAAGCACTGAGACATAGACAGTCTCCCTAAACAGGGAATAAGTATATCCAACTTTGCATTGGCCCCATTAGTACTGTTTCATAGCTTAGAAAAGTGACTATTAACATAAAGTTGTTTACTTAAAGTAAAACAAATATCAAGTGTAGTGCAAAACTATAGTGAAACAAAAGAAAGAGAACAATGTATGGTGCATGCACCAGCACATGTACAATACAGGAACTGGAGCATGTCAGCAATACAAGGGAAAGAGGGGAAATAATTACTTTGGCAGAAAGGATGGTCTTACGGTTAAGGCACAAGAGTGGACATCAGGACATCTGGGTTAAGTTTCTGGCTCTGCCACAGACTTCCTGAGTGCCCTTGGGCAAGATATTGAGGACACAGCTACAATAAAAAGGCTATGTAATCAAAGCTATACTGGCATTGACCCCAAGTGTAGATGCAGTCTATGCTGACAGATGGTGGTCTTCTTGCCAACATAATAACTCCACCTCCCCAAATAATGTTAGCTAAGCCAACAGAAGCACTCTTATGTCAGTTTAGTTAAGTCTAAACTGAGGTTTCTGGTGACATAGCTATGTTGTCTAGGCTGGGGATATGAATTTTTCACATTCCTGCCCAACATAGCTATGCCAGCACAACTTTATAGTGTAGACTGGGCCTTAATTTCTCTCTTCCCTATTTCACAAAAATGGGGCTGGTCCTTTCTCTCTCCCACCCTCAATCTGTTTAGACAATCCACTTGCATCCATATCTCCAGATTCATAGTATGCTTACTGTGTCTCATAAACACTTAGAAGGCAATTATTTTGAGGATTATTTGGAAGCAATCTAAATATTCAGCTATTAAGATCAAGGAACCATGGATGAAACCCTAGCTCTGTTGAAGTCACTGGCAAAAATCTCTGTGATTGAAATAGAGCCAGGATTTTACCCCCATATGTTTACATAGAAGAGGAATGTTTTAATAACTCTGCAATACAGGAGTGGAGTAGCAATAGAGGTTGTTGAATGATTTCTATTGTAAGACTGACCTTAACCCTGCATCCCAAACTTTCATGGTGTGGAGAGGGGAGCCTCCTTTTTGCATAAAACTTCTTATATGTAGTCTCTGTCTGAAAGAAACTTAAAGGTAGTTGCACAAAGCTGTTCTTGAGTTGTATTAAGAGACTAGAAAAAATAGGGGTCTCTCCCAAATAATACTTTTTAAGGTGCTGATATGGCTGTCTCAGTCTTGCACACTTGGGTAATTCTGCTTCTTACTGAAATAATGAGTTACTGGTTCTTTACCTTTTTCTATATAGACTTTATCAGGAACTTTTCTATTTCCCAGCCTTAGCCATTTTCATTTTGTATTTTCTGACCACACTCTTACTTTGTTTCCTTTGTAATTACATGAAGTCTAGTTGTTAAGCTATACTCTATAGCTACACATTTGTTTTATTTGAACACACATCCTTACTCACATGATACTTAACTTCTGACTTTCTTTCTTTCTTTTTATGCTCAAGCATGCTGTTTCCTTTCTTTTCCTGCCTTTCTCTGCTCCTTTTTAAACATAATGTTAGTTCATACCCAAAGAATACCTTCTCCATCATATTAACTGTTAAGGAAAATAACAGGACCCTTTTTGCCGCTTGTGGGAAGCCCTAAGAAATGCCTTTGTCGTATGTAGAATATTTAGATTAGTATACTTCTTGAACCTGATTCTCAGTTACTCTATCCCTGCATTTGGAGAAGTTTGGGAGGACTGAGGGGACTGAAGGGAGCTTTAATCCATCTTTGCACTTTGTGTTTTCAGGGGATCTTCAGTGACCTGCTCAGTCATCTGTGTAAAGTAGTGCCGCCCTGGAGCTGCAATAACTTATGCTGTGCTTCTAATAGTGCCCCACTGGGCTTTGGAAAGAAGTCAATAGCCAGGGTGCATTGCACTCTGGCCACACACCCCAGGGCCTAGAGGCATGGTGATGTAGAGCCCTTATGACAGCTCTACACTGACTGTGGGAGAGGCTGTATGCAGGAGGTAGTCTCAAGCGACCATTTCCCTCTGCTTTAAGGCTCTTTGATGCTGCTAGGTCCTGATGTAATAGAGAATCAAGTCAATGTTTTTGTAGGAACATATTATATCCTACTAGGTCCAGAAACATACTGTTAACCTCTAAAATTGCATTAATCCTTATTTAATCAGCTCTAAGTTAATGCTCCTTACATAGAGATAAGATTGATTTAAAGTAGTTACCTAAACTGGAATGTATCAAAGACATCGGAGTTAACACACCCTTGGTCTTATGAAAACTGCTTATGGCATTTTTAAACACAAGTGGTCCGGACCCACTTTATCTCAACTAGAAGATGGCAACTCCATTTGCACAGTGCCTAGAGACTCAAAGGAATTAATGCCACCTATCAAATAATCCACAACAGCTAGGTTTGCCTTAGAAGTGTTCCATACATATACTGATCAGGCCTGGCACTACATAGCTCATGAAATCTGATAAGATCGCAGCCTGAGGTGGTATGGCTGCAGGCAATACATACCGCAGGAGTATTATGCTAGCTGGAATCCTGATTTATGTTTTCCTAATGCTGTGAAGTATTGCCTTTTTTTTGTAACGGTTACATGAAGGAAGGCTCTGGTAGTATGGGAAGAATGAATAAGAGTTTTACTGAATCTCTGTAATTGTGTTTGTAGAATAATTTAATAGAATAGCTAATGGCTACTGATGTAGATAAAATGCACAGTTGTTTTACACTGTCTGCTGTATGACATAATGACTTTTTTTGGTCATGTAACGCCCACTCACTCACAGGCTTATTATTAAAGGTTGTGTATCTGGGAGTTGTTTAGTCGTCCCCCGGTCCTCCCTCCCAAAAGAAAAAAAAATAGATTTGTTATCGGAAAAAGACAAAGTTAGAAACATTGCAGTAGCTCCTGACCCTTTTTTCTGGTATGCGGCCCTATTTCACAACCCTTGCTCATGTGAATGAACTATCTCATTGTATTTTCTCTGCCTACTTTCTGAATGACACTGATGCTTTATGATATGTCCCCATTGGTCTTTCTCTCATTTCTCTTATTGTAACATAAGATAAAATGTAAGAGAAGAGGACACATAATTCCTCTATATACTTCACTAATGAAGCATTTTTTGGAAGATTGGGTACAATTCTGGGTATCTTTCTCTAGGAAGAAAGTATGGTTTATAAGGAAAATAAAGGATTTTAATGTAGAATCCTTAAAGAAATGAAGAGATATATGAGTGTGCTATTCAAGTACTAAATGGAAATTAAAGAGGGCAAGACTTACTATAGGTGGGTCATGTATGTATTAGAAATAATTAGATGACAAATGGGCAAATTAAATTAATGGTTAATTCATATTTTGCTTATGTTTCAGGTCCTCGATGTGAAACCATTCTCTGGTTGCCAGTCAATACCTGAAATTCTTCCATCTCCACCTTATAACTGTTCTGGATCATGCATGCTACCTATGGATTTATGGTAAGTCATGGGTTCCCATCCATCATTTTTAAAATATCATTATTCCTATTTTATGTCCCACTTATTTTTAATTGCATGTCATTTAACCTCCCCACTTAAATGGCTATCCCTTTTGTAATGTGTCTGTTTTTTATAAATGTCACTCCTCGTATGGCTGAACTGTTTTGTTTTCAAACTTGGCTTTGTTATATATTTAAAACATTTTGGATCAGATGTGAACTATTTCTCACACCAATGAGATAGTGGTAGCTTGTTTAAATAGTTGATTTTGATCACTGTCCCTAGGAATCTTTAATGCTGGAGAAAGATGGCCCAGCAGCACTATGGCAAGAATAGCTACATTGACTGAAGTTACACTTTTAGGTACATGATATCAGAGATGTTAAAATGGCTGATTACAATGCTCTTAAAGCAGTTAAACTTGATTCTTGAAACCTCTGTACTTATGATTTGAATTCTGTATTCATGTTTACCATCTTTTTCATATAATAAATCCTCAAACCTTTACACCCTATTCCTTTCTCATCATGCCTAATTGGGACTTTCTCTTTGGCAATACTAAAGATTCTCTGATCCAGAACCTACAGTAATAAAAATGTGGCCTGCTTAACATGAATGGTATTAATTTGACATACCAGCTGCTGAAATGGCCAATTAGAGCTTAAAACCAGGATTTGGGGATTGCTGTATAACGTTAACCTTTTATTATCTATATATTTAGTTATGAGTTTGGTTTTTGAAAATATCATAGTTTAAATTAACATTTTTGCCAGAGCACTCAGCCAAGCAATGATGTTATTCTTCACTAGCCTACAGATACATATACATACAAAAAACATATACATTTATTTAAAGAGGATGATATTCAGGATTTTCAACAAGAAAGTGGGTAAAGTGAAAAAAAGTCCTTTTTTGATGTTTGAAATTTCCTGTCTTATGAACAGACAAACCCCTCCTTTGAACTTTTGGTGGTAAGACAAAATGGAGCCAGTTTCCATCCCTGATGATGACTCCAAATCATGATTGAGGAGGTTTGAAAGAACAACAAAGTGGCTTGGATTTGGGTCCCAATTTTTATGAACCTCCAAAGTTGGTCATGGTAAAGAGCAAAAATAATTTAATTAGATTTGTTAATCAAACATTAAAAAAAAAACAAAAAACTGTGGTCGACTTGACCTTTTATTTATTAATTTAATTTAATTTAATGTTGCTGCCTATTCTTAAAGCTGGAGTTGTAGCCTGACTTTTCTCTTTCTCCTGACTACTGTAACTTCTACTGAAATGACAGAAGAAAGTGTATATCCTAAAACTTAAATTCATATCATTACATCATGCCAATTATATTGCATACCTTTTAATTTAGAAAGGAAAGAAGACAGAAGTCATGAGCAGTAGAACTCCTTGAACATAGAGAGTAACTGAAGACAGGTAAATTGGGCTGGCACTGAAAATCTGTGTTGGCAAGAGGACATAATCAGAAGGGACTAAGTCTAAAGAATAAAATGTTGATATAACCAAGTGTAAATAAGTCTCTTTCTCTCGCGTATTGGGTCTTTGGAGTCAGAAACCAAAATCTGTGGCAGCATGATAAGTGCACATTGCATGAAGGAAATGAGCATCTAAATACAGGGGAAATGACAGCGGTAAAAATGAAACAGCAAACATCAGACAGAGAA